>NC_134696.1:32893997-34093997 GCF_050947455.1 Rhinoderma darwinii | reverse complement strand
CGCGTCACCAAGGACGCGTCACCAAGGACGCGTCACCAAGGCAACGGCCGGGAAGTTCTCGGTAAGTACGAACTTTTTTTTTTTCTTCTACAGGTTTTGCGATATTGTGTTCGGCATTCACTGTCGAGGGTGCTGAAAGAGTAAGCTCTTTCAGCACCTTGGACAGTGACGGCCGTCGACTAGCCTCATCTCTATGATGGCGGCTGCGCGAAAATCACGCAGCCGCGCATCAGACACGGATGTCACACGCAGCTGTCAAATGTTTTTTGTGCGCGCAAAACGCCGCATTGTTTGCGCGCGCAAAAACGCAACGCTCGTGTGAATCTGCCCTTACAGAGATATTTACATTTTTCTGTTTGCAAAAATGGCAACAGGAAGTGCAACCATATTGATTGTCACTGTTCTGCTGTCACTTTACAAAAATGGCCTCCAAAACAAAACAGAAAAATACCAATATCTCTTTTAGTTAATAAAACATAAATACTAAACTTTTAAGGGCATGACCACACATGGCGGAATTCCTCCGCAACTGTCCGCATCAATGCCGCACCTAATCCGGGTTGCGGATTACGGCTGCGGATCTGCACAAATTGTGCAGAAAATTGATGCGGACTAGCTGCTGCGGACTGCGGGAAAAGTGCTTCCCTTCTCCCTATCAGTGCAGGATAGAGAGAAGGGACAGCACTTTCCCTAGTGATAGTAAAAGAAATTCATACTTACCGCCCGTTGTCTTTATGACGCGTCCCTCCTTCGGCATCCAGCCCGACCTCCTTGGATGACGCGCCAGTCCATGTGACCGCTGCAGCCTGTGCTTGGCCTGTGATTGGCTGCAGCCGTCACTTACACTGAAACGTCATCCTGGGAGGCCGGACTGGAGACAGAAACAGGGAGTTCTCGGTAAGTACGAACTTCATTTTTTTTTACAGATACATGTATATTGGGATCGGTAGTCACTGTCCCGGGTGCAGAAACAGTTACTGCCGATCGCTTAACTCTTTCAGCACCCTGGACAGTGACTATTTACTGACGTCTCCTAGCAACGCTCCCGTCATTACGGGAGCCCCATTGACTTCCTCAGTCTGGCTGTAGACCTAGAAATACATAGGTCCAGCCAGAATGAAGAAATGTCAAGTTAAAAAAGCAAGACGCATCCGCAGCACACATGACATGTGCATGACAGCTGCGGACTTCATTGCGGAACTTTGAATCTCCATTGAAGTCAATGGAGAAATTCCGCCATGAGTCCGCCACTGCTCCGCAACAGACAGAGCATGCTGCGGACACCAAATTCCGCTCCGCAGCCTATGCTCCGCAGCGGAATTGTACGCATCGTGTAAACGAACACTGCTAAATTAAAGTGAAAGTCAATGGAGAAACGGCTCCGCTGCGGAATAACGCTGCGGAGTGTCCGCAGCGGAATTTAAGTGAAATTCCGCCATGTGTGAACCCGCCCTTACATGGGCAGATTTTCTCCCCGGTAACGAACGCTGATCAATGATAACAGCATGTCGATCGGCAATGATCGTGAGCATGGGGACGAATACCATGTGCTATTTATAATACTGGTATCTTCTATCTCTGTCAAAGTCAACATTAATCTATTATGTATGGGAGCCTAAGGGCCGTTTTACATGGGCCAATTATCTGGCAAACAAGCGTTCATATGAACACTCGTTCCCTGTGTAAACAGGGCAGCGATCACCCGGTGAACGAGCAAACGCTAGTTCGACGGCTGACCAAGTTGTTTATGCAGAAATAAATATTAGCGTTGTCGGCAGCACATGTCCCTGTGTAAACAGGGAGAGGTGCTGCCGACATGATGCAAATGCAAGTGGACGAGGGATCATAGTAATGATCAATCGTCGCCATACATTACTGATCATAGCTCCTTGTGAAAGGAGCAAAAAAGCGCTGATCAACGAACTGTGACGTAGATCGGCACTCGTTTTTACAGCCAATATTGGCCGGTGTAGAAGGACCCTAAGGTCTCATGAATACAGCATTAGTGAATTGTGTTGTACAGATTCATTATACATCGCCCATGGATTGCCAAGGGCCCATAATGTACCTGAGTGTGCCCCCAATTTCATGTGGAGAATGTAAGACTGAGTAAACAGCTACTTCCTTTATTAAAAAGCCCTTTTCAGAATTGCCTCAATTGCATAGCTTTTGAGGGTGCAGAGGTAGCAAACTTGTACCTGGGTACTGGTGGCTCAAAGGCCCCTTAGCTACATAAGAAGACACCAGTGATATGATACATGTAGTTAGGGTGCCCAAGACCTTCACGTTACGCCTCTAGCCGCTTCAATGTGCCTTATACTTATCTCCGACTTTTTATGTTTTGCTCACCCCATATCAAGCATCATTGAAGGAGGTGAAGATCAACCCATTATTTGCTGCATTTAGAGTAAAGCTTTCTCCCAGGGAACCCCTGACTGGGAATGACCATGTTCCAGGGAACTCTGCAGGAAACACTGCCAAAGACACTTGTGTTTTCAGATTCCATTGTTAATTATATTCTAGGTGTATTCCTCTAGGGTATGTTCACACGTCTTAACAAAATACGTCTGAAATTATGGAGCTGCTTTCAGGCGAAAACAGCTCCTGAATTTCAGATGTTTTTGCAAGTACACGCGTTTTTCGCGGCGTCCATTACGGACGTGATTGGAGCTGTTTTTCAATGGAGTCAATGAAAAACGGCTCCAAAAACTTCCAAAGAAATTACATGCACTTCTTTGACGCGAGTGTCTTTTTACGGGCCATATTTTGACAGCGACTCGTAAAATTACACCTCGTATGAACAGAACATCGTAAAAACCCATTGAAAGCAATGGGCAGATGTTTGTAGGCGTAATGGAGCCATTTTTTCAGGCGTAATTCGAGGTGTAAAACGCCCGAATTACGTCTAAAAATAGTGCGTGTGGAATGTGTCGCTAGAAATGTTTTTATTTTTTTTCAGTTAAACAATTATTATTTAAGTGATTACACATTGTTTTAATTTTTTTTATTTTTTTCACAAGTCAGGAAATATTAGAAATTAGATTCTAATTTATAACATTTCCATGTGCTGGCCACTAGAGGGAGCACTTCCCAAAATTGCAGCATGGTCACTGTGGTTAAGCAACCTCATTGATTTATGCTGCAAATTTGGGGTGGACACACTCTCCTCTAGTGTCCTCACACAATCCCCCCTCCCGACTTCTGGCTAGTGCCAGGAGAAGGAGGGGTTTGAATGTCTTCAAACCTCCTACACTGTGTGCCGCCATTTTCTGAGCGACTGCACAGTTCTAGGAGGATTAGATACAGGGCTCAGCAGACAGTATGACACAAACATACATGAACATAATACACACATCAGATACACGAACATAAATTACCTGCTCCTGCCGCCGCCTCCGCTGGTCTACGCTTCCCTTCCTTGCGCCTTCGCTTCGTTGAACATACGCCACGGCCGGAAGTCGTCATCTTACTGTCCGGCAGCGGCTTCCGGTCCACATGAAAATGGCGTCGGATTTCGCTCTACGAACGAGCTTCGTTTTGGTCTGTGTGGGAGCTTCGTTTTGGTCTGTGTGCACCGTTCCCACACAGACGGCGCACGCTTCTGAGAATGGAAAGGCTCCCATTCGCATTCTCTATGGGGTTGTATGTGCCGTATAGCATCTCTGTATGTGTCGTTAATCAACACATACAGAGATGAAAAAAACAGTGGCAGCCCCCATAGAGAAGTAAAAGTTTGAATACTGTAAAAAGTAGAGAGTGACAAAATGAATAAATATTTTTTTTTATTTATATTATATTAAAAGCAATATAATTTAAAAAATTCATGACACCTTCCCTTTAAGCAAATAATTGTAAATCTTTAGGATGATCTGTGTTTATCTCAGTTTATTACTGTTCATGATTAATGTCACCAGTAAACATTTTATCAGAGAACCAATAAAGATAAGCAGAAGAGGAGAGTGGAAGTTTCTGTTTTCTAGGCTTGCTGACATCATTTACAATAGAAGTAGAACCTGCCTGTACCTTGTACCTATGACATTTACATTAAGAAAAACGTGACAGCTTCCCAACAGAGAACCAAGAAGAAAATAATTATATATATATATACAAACATATATACATACACTAAATACAAATGGACAAAAGTATTGGGACACCTACATATTACACCTACAGGAGCTTTTATGACATCCCTCATCTAAAAGAAATTACACTCTTCTGTGAAGGCTTGCTACAAGATTTTGGAATGTGACTGTGGGAATTTTTTGCCCATTTACCCAGAAAAGCATTTGTGAAACATTGATGTTGGAGGGCCTGGCTCGCAATGTCCGTTCTAGTTCATCACAAAGGTGTTCAAAGGGTTTGAGATCAGGGCTCTGTTCGGGGCACTCAAGTTGTTCCACACCAAACTCACAGAACACGTGACGACGTGCTTTACACCACTTCATCCAACGCTTGGTATTGTGCTTGGATATGTAAGGCTTGAATACAGATGTTCAACCATGGAAATCCATGCTATGAAGGTCCCAGCGCACAGCTTTTCTGCGGATATTAATGCCAGAGTAGGTTTGTAACTCTGCAGTTATTGAGTCAGCAGAGCGTTGGCGACTTTTATGCACTATGCGTCTCAGCACTCGAAGACCCCGCTTTGTAACTTTACGTGGTCTGCCACTTTGTTGCTGAGTTGCTGTAGTTACTAAAATGCTTTGCAATAATATCACTCACAGTTGAACGTGGAATTCTATGAGGGGAGAAGTTTCACGGACTAACTTGTTGCAATGGTGGCATCCTACGGGACGACGGTGGAATTCAGTGAGCTCTTTAGAATGACCAATTCTTTCCCAAATGTTTGTAAAGGCAACTGCATGGTGAGGTGCTGGATTTTATACAGCTGTGGCAATGGGACTGAATGAAACACCTGAATTCAATGACTAATAGGTGTGTCCCAATACTTTTGTCAATATAGTATGTAGTGTCAATATTGCATATTAAATGTTCCTCCCATTTCTCACAGAAAAGAAATGAAAAATCAAACCCCTCTAACAGCAACTTTTCCACCGTTGTAACATCCGTACATCTTTTTTAGATCACAAGGATGATCTGATATTGGTACAAGGTAGAGGGGGGGGGGGGGGGGAATCACTGATATTTATATTTCCTTCACTTTTTGCAGTTTATATGCAGTTTGGTGTTATCCTTCTTCTACGAAACATCTACAGTTTCTATCTAAATCCATTCTTTATATTTAACCTCCATTCTCCCTGTATTTTTGATATATGAAATATTTGCACTTCAATTAATGAAATCTATTTACCATATGTTTCATTTTGAAATGTTTCTGACATATGGTGCCTGTCCGTTCCAGGTCCTATTAGAAATACCTTGAAACTCTTTTATCCACAATGTATTTATCAAATCAGCAGTGAATACACGTTCCAATGCTGGAGTTTAAAATTGTGCTCATTATTGTTTTATAGGAACATCATCAAAAAGTTTAATAAAAATAATACTTTAACTACTGCATTGCCCATATGGACCAGTAAAGTGGGGCACTTTGAACTTCAGACCAGTGCATTGGAACTTTTCTTCTCTGTTGACAATTTTGGCAAACGTGGAGCCCATTTCCATCTAACATGGAAGCAACATCTTACATCGAAGCTCAAGCTTACTGAACTCCTCCAGTTAATCTTAAATCCTACTGGGGGCTCTATTAAAATAAATCAAAACCTTTTTAGCTTTAGATGACAGGAACAGAAACAAATCTGGAATTGCCAATATTTAGTAACTACAAGTCTGTCAACTAAAAAGACTCTCCCAAATCTTGGTCCCGACGTGTATACACATCTAAGTGAGTTCAAAATGGGGTGTCCCTACTCATTCTGGGCCACTCCTGTTGTGTGATCTGTAGCCTCTAGAGTTATTGGTCCTAGGACAGTTGTAGAATGGGGGATCCATGTTTTAACCACGCATAGATACCCAATTCTAGAATTATCACTTAGTAGAGAGATGGATTGGAACTGGGCCCCATAGTTAAAGGTATATCTAGGCTTTTCTTCATCTGGGCAAAGATTCAGTTTGCTGCCCTAACCATGTATCTAAATTCCCTGAATAAGGCAGAGAGGTTTTTATACACCTGCTCTTGGTACCAAGCACCTAGGGCACATGCCAGCCCATGCCCATATAATTAATGTGAGCTGCTTTTTGGACCACAAAATTTGATGAGAAGGGCACTGCCAGTTACTGCTGGTTTAATCAAAAGTTCCCAAGGGAGGTTTGGGAAATCTCTTGGTGTGGAATCTGATTTAGGCTTTGTAAGTCAAGTTTGCATGGATTGGAGTGGAGACTAAAGATCCTTTTATATGGGCCAATTATTGGGCAAATTCGCGTTCACAGAACACTCGTTCCCGATCATTGCCCTGTGTAAACAGGGCAACGATTAACCGATGAACGAGCAAACAGCTAGTTCATCGGCTGTTTGTATCGTTTATGCAGCCTAAAATATTATCGTTGTCAGCAGCACATCCCCTGTTGTAATGAGCGCTTGTCCCCATACTGGCTCCTCGTAAAAGGAGCAAACAAGTGCCGACCAATGAGCTATCTGCTTAATCGCAGCTCGTTTACGCGGCCCACGTTAGGCCATGTAAAAGACCCTTAGTGCATAAAACAGCGTTTTTTTGGACCTGGAACTAATGGCAAAAGCACAATATACCTACTGTAAGCTGCATGAAGCTGAAAACCTGGCACATCATGCAGAAGAATATAAATGAAGAATGAAGTTAATCGGTTTCATTGGTGTCATAAAACCTGGATGTTATAAATATTATACGAATGTAGAAATAGATGAGAGATGGTAGATCAGTGTGCATGACATATTGTAAATTCTGCACTTAATGGGAAGTAAACCACATATTTCGATAAGTTTCAGCGGTTACTTCTCTGGTCTTTTATATGAAGTCTAATACAAGATGCTTATGTAGGAAAGTGTTTATTGTCTTCTGTCCTTACAGCACAGAAACACCACAGAATTGAAAAATGGATGATTGTCACTGGCCTAGGTATTGGGCATTATCTCCATGATAGTGATGAATGTCATATATTAAGATATCAACTTGCCCCTTCTTGCATTTTACTTGTTACTACTTTTGCTTATTTTGAAATAGAGTAGATAGATAGAGTAGAGATAGATAGATAGATAGATAGATAGATAGATAGATAGATAGATAGATAGATAGATAGATAGATAGATAGATAGATAGATAGATAGATGATAGATAGATAGATAGATAGATAGATAGATAGATAGATAGATAGATAGATAGATAGATAGATAGATAGATAGATAGATAGATAGATAGATAGATAGATTTGGCCTTTTGGCCAAAATGATCACTAATACCTGGCTATACACGTTGCGCCTCATGACTTACACACTATCCCTCCATGTTTCACACACCTGCACACCATTATTCTTTTATTTAGGCACTTTACTCATTACTGACCCCTATATTTCACTCATATTATTACCACTTGCACATACACTATTCATTTATTATTTTTTTACTACACATCCCATTCACCACACACCACTCCCCTCAAGACTAGTGGGAGTGGCTATTATTATTTAATGCACCTCTTCACTCTCCTTCATCAGCGTTTCTGACCTGTCTGTGTCCTTTTGTAAGTATGGCCTTTTTTTGTGGCTTTACTTATTTACTAACTGTTTAACTGAAAGAAAAAAAAAAAATTCTAGCGACACATTCCCTTTAAACCTCTTGGATGAGAACTCTCATACCGTAATAAGTTATTCCGGACAGGCGATGGGCTGATGGAATAAAGCACATTTTCTATTTTTGCTACATCCCTGGAGTGCTGCCTGATTCTTGGAATAGATGATAGATAGATAGATAGATAGATAGATAGATAGATAGATAGATAGATAGATAGATAGATAGATAGATAGATAGATAGATAGATAGATAGATAGATAGATAGATAGATAGATAGATAGATAGAAAAAGAACAGAGAACAGATCCAGCGATGTACAGTGAGTAAAAGGTAAAAGGAAATCCTGGTTTCCACTTTATTGAACAGTCCAATAGACATATAACACACCGGAGGGAGAGCGCAATGTGGGTGGTCTATAAGGCAAGTAATAGAAGCCTACACGTTTCTAATACAGACAGTATTCTTAATCATGGTAGATAAATTATCACCCCTCCACAGAATAGGTGATAATAATCTGATCGCTGGGGGGTCCACCGCTAAGACCCCCACCTATCGTGAGAATGGGAGTTCGGAACTGCAGTGAGGAGGACATTGAATGTGCCAACGGTGGAACTACAGAGCCCAGCTGACTATCAGAGTGCCGAGCAACATATTTTTTCCTTTCCTCGTGGTGCAAGGGGAAGTTATACGTCTCAGACGCAGGACTTGCTCTTTGTGGACTCACATATTAGTCATTTTAAGCAGTAAAGTTTATTATTTGTCTTATATATGATAAAGAGGAGGTTGGACACTCCATTTCTTTGCTGCTCCAACTGCTAAACAAAGAGTGTACTTGGTACATACCCCTTTTTATTATTTCCTGACAAATACCTCAAACGGAAGTCTATGACATATGCTATTGTATGGGCATACAGCGGTAGACATTGCTTAGGCTCCCACATTAACTGACGTATATGACCAGACAGATGCCAAGAGGACACCCTTTAGACATCCGTCAGGCGAATGGAGCCCTAAAGATACATTTGGCGTATGCAGCAGGAGCTGTCCTGGTGCATAAGCTGAAAGTAGGGCTAAAACTTAATGGGAACGTGGTGATATCCCAGTGGTGGTAGGCCATTGTTATGGTTTAAATATATCTATGCCTATGGCAGGGGATTTGGAGCTGTGTATCAGAAAAAAAGAGCTACGTCTGCTCAAAAGATATATTAACAAGATATAATCTTAAAGCATTCATTTTAAGGTGCCCTAAAAGAAATGAGCATCAATACATGTTTCCACACTGAATAATTACTTAATAAGTATACGAGCTCATATGTAGTTGTAAATTCTGTCTATTAGTCTAATAAAAGCTTGTGTCATTTTTTCCCCCTTTAACTTTGGAAACAAACGGCAGGCCATTGTGGCGTATATAATGCACCTCAGCCACTGTCAGGCTGCTTAATAGATCTTTTATTTTATCGCCTTGTGTAAAAGACGCCAAAACAAATAAAGCCATCTGCTTGTGTGTTCTGCGCTATGCTTGTTTTAATGATCATCCCGCAGGTTGTGATGGGACTGCCCTGAAAATAAACCTGGCTTAGCAACGGATGAACTTCTATACCTAAGCATACAGTTCTTAGTTCTCTTGTATAGGAAACTGACAGCAGGTACTTGGTTTGCATTGTCTGCTCTCCCTTTAACGGCTTATTGTTATTTTTTAGGCTTTATTTCACGTATAATAATAACAAGTAGAGGATAAACCAGGGCATAATAATTCATTTTGCAAGACACAATAATGAGATCTCCAGAGGTCAATTGGTTCGCTTACAGTACAATTGTACATATATTTGCTGTAGTTTACACATCTGCACTAACACGAAGCACATACATTGCGTAATGATGACATATTTATTTAGCTGGTCCGTCGTATAGACTTTTACTGCTTTATTCATAATATACCATATTAAGTACAACGGGAATTTATCATTGTACTCTTCATGATCTCTTTCTTCTATATTGTTCCCTTTACCCTTTCATTGTTTTCATGGTAATGATGAAGGAGTTCTATAGTTAGATCTAAATATGACTAAAATAATGGAACATATGTAATGCGATAAAACATCTATGGATGTATCTTGTCATTAGAGCCCATCATCCAATGATAAAGATCAGAGAGATCAGCTCTGTAGGACAGAATATTTACTGTATGCGTGTGTGTGTATATATATATATATACAGTGGAGGAAATAAGTATTTGATCCCTTGCTGATTTTGTAAGTTTGCCCACTGTCAAAGACATGAACAGTCTAGAATTTTTAGGCTAGGTTAATTTTACCAGTGAGAGATAGATTATATTAAAAAAAAACAGAAAATCACATAGTCAAAATTATATATATTTATTTGCATTGTGCACAGAGAAATAAGTATTTGATCCCCTACCAACCATTAAGAGTTCAGCCTCCTCCAGACCAGTTACACGCTCCAAATCAACTTGGTGCCTGCATTAAAGACAGCTGTCTTACATGGTCACCTGTATAAAAGACTCCTGTCCACAGACTCAATTAATCAGTCTGACTCTAACCTCTCCAACATGGGCAAGACCAAAGAGCTTTCTAAGGATGTCAGGGACAAGATCATAGACCTGCACAAGGCTGGAATGGGCTACAAAACCATAAGTAAGACGCTGGGTGAGAAGGAGACAACTGTTGGTGCAATAGTAAGAAAATGGAAGACATACAAAATGACTGTCAATCGACATCGATCTGGGGCTTCATGCAAAATCTCACCTCGTGGGGTATCCTTGATCCTGAGGAAGGTGAGAGCTCAGCTGAAAACTACACGGGGGGAACTTGTTAATGATCTCAAGGCAGCTGGGACCACAGTCACCAAGAAAACCATTGGTAACACATTACGCCGTAATGGATTAAAATCCTGCAGTGCCTGCAAGGTCCCCCTGCTCAAGAAGGCACATGTACAGGCCCGTCTGAAGTTTGCAAATTAACATCTGGATGATTCTGAGAGTGATTGGGAGAAGGTGCTGTGGTCAGATGAGACTAAAATTGAGCATTAACTCAACTCGCCGTTTTTGGAGGAAGAGAAATGCTGCCTATGACCCAAACAACACCGTCCCCACAGTCAAGCATGGAGGTGGAAACATTATGTTTTAGGGGTGTTTCTCTGCTAAGGGCACAGGACTACTTCAACGCATCAATGGCAGAATGGATGGAGCCATGTACCGTCAAATCCTGAGTGACAACCTTCTTCCCTCCACCAGGACATTAAAAATGGCTTGTGGCTGGGTCTTCCAGCACGACAATTACCCGAAACATACAGCCAAGGCAACAAAGGAGTGGCTCAAAAAGAGGCACATTAAGGTCATGGAGTGGCCTAGCCAGTCTCCAGACCTTAATCCCATCGAAAACTTATGGAGGGAGCTGAAGATCCGAGTTGCCAAGCGACAGCCTCGAAATCTTAATGATTTACAGATGATCTGCAAAGAGGAGTGGGCCAAAATTCCATCTAACATGTGTGCAAACCTCATCATCAACTACTAAAAATGTCTGACTGCTGTGCTTGCCAACAAGGGTTTTGCCACCAAGTATTAAGTCTTGTTTGCCAAAGGGATCAAATACTTATTTCTCTGTGCACAATGCAAATAAATATATATAATTTTGACAATGTGATTTTCTGTTTTTGACAGTGGGCAAACTTACAAAATCAGCAAGGGATCAAATACTTATTTCCTTCACTGTATATATATATATATATATATATATATATATATACTGTATTATAACTAGAGAAATCTAGCACTACATTTGATCTGGCATTTAAAACCCGAGACGATCAAGCCCTTTTATGAATCAAAAAATACATACAAAGACTTTAGGACCTGTAAGGTGTGGTGTACACAGAGTTTTTTTGGTACTGATTTTAGGAAAAACACTCCAAATCTCCCTCCATTTGATTTCAATGGGAGATAGAGGTGTTTCCCCCCCCCCCCAGGCAATTTTTTGATTACTTACGGGATAGAAAAGCATCATGCCCTTTCTTCAAGTGGTGCTGCTAGTTTAGAGCATTTTTTCTACACGTTTTTTGCATTTGCTGAATGAAAAAAAAGCCTTGGAATAAAACACCTAAAGTTGTCCCTACACAAAGAGTCCATGCCTTTTGCAGACAGATATAAAAATAACTGGGCCTTATTCATAGCAAAGATAAAAACGAGGCGCCTTTCAGCTGTTGCTCCTAACATTTGTTAAAGGAAGTTCAGGTGCATATATATATATATATATATATATATATATATATATATATATATATATATATATATATATATATTTATTTCTAGTACATTTTCTTCTTCGTTATATCATTATGATTGGAGTTGAGAACCTGCATAGGAATGTTGTCTCGACACATGCTATAATGTTAACTTAGACTCTGGAACCTGAAGTCAGATTCTCTACAACAGACATACGGAATGCTTCTACGTCACGTATACCCTTCCCATAGGGCCATTTACTCACTTGAATAGCAAGATCCGTGCTCTGTTTTGCTAATAGGACGATGGCAACAATCGTGCAGAGAATGATCTGCATCTGAGTGAATTTAGATATATTTGTTTGGGACTGGTCTGGTTGGATCATCAAAAACATAACCATAAACATAAGGATTTAATAAACAGTACTTTATATAAGTTGGAAAAAACGTAATGTTATACAACATCAATGAATATAAAGGACTTAAGGCCACAAGGACTAATATTAGTCAACTCATAATCATAGACGAATTGATTTAAATAACATACAAACCACCACTTAACGTATTGACATAAAACAAAACAATATTTTCTCAAAGATAATAAACACCCAAAACAGATTGCAAAATGATTGGGTCCAGGACAAACTAGTTGAGATATCAGTTCAAGTCAGAAAGAGAACAAGATGGAACTTGAAATCCATGGTGGTTGGACTGGTTGAAGTACCTATTTCAAATGTCTCTTGTCTTAAGAGACACATGTGTTGCTGCCCTTCATAATAAATATGGTAGCTCAGGAAAGTTCACCTCAGATTTACATAAAAAAATATATTAGTTTCCTTTTCTATCTTGGCAAGGTCATTCGTTTTACCAAATGCAGGATGATTTGCAAAGAGGAAACCTGCCTAGATATTGCAAAAGCAAATGTTTTGAGAACCTGCAAAATTCGGAGACCAGGGCAGAAATCTTTAAAGGGCTTTTCCGTGAGGGAAACATTGATGACCTCTCTTTAGGATAGGCCTCCAATGTTTGATAAGTGCGGGCCATAAATGTTTTACTCCTTGAAAACCCCTTTAAGTAAAGCTTCATACACATGGCTTTGCCATGAATACGGATCCTGAGATTGTGCACCTGAAGGCACTCAATGCAGTTGCCAATGTACGGTATGCGTCATCACTGCACTGGGTTAAGCAAAGACCAGTGTGGATGAGGGGATTTGAAAGGTATGTACAACTTTTTTAGTTATTTTAAACCCTACTCAAATTATTTTAATTTTTATGCGCCTTTTTATGAGAATATGAAGGGGGTTTTTTATCATTAATTGGGGAATGGCAGAATTTTAGTGATATCAATTAGCCTCTACATTTCTATTTCTTTACAATTTACAAAGGCGAGTGTAGAGCTATCAGTTACACCTGGACTCTGGTGTCTGAGGAGGCCCAATGGCCTCCCTTCCACATAAGAAGATACCAGTATATAAATGGCACATGGTACATAGGTAGGGGACCCTATTACAAATTTTGCAATAGGGCTCAAGTTCTAAGAGTCTATTTAGCTGTCCCCAATGTAAAATCTGTAATAGGGCCCCACACCTACCATATGCCATTTATAATAATACTGGTGTCTGTTTATGGGGTAGAGGGGCCTTTGGGCCCCCTTAGGTACCAGGATCCGGTCGTGACAGCTACCTCTGCACCCCTTATTTCTATACCCCTGCTTAAAGAGGCTCTGTCACCAGATTTTGCAACCCCTATCTGCTATTGCAGCAGATCGGCGCTGCAATGTAGATTACAGTAACGTTTTTATTTTTTAAAAAACGAGCATTTTTGGCCAAGTTATGAGCATTTTTGTATTTATGCAAATGAGGCTTGCAAAAGTACAACTGGGCGTGTTGAAAAGTAAAAGTACAACTGGGCGTGTATTATGTGCGTACATCGGGGCGTGTTTACTATTTTTACTAGCTGGGCGTTCTGACGAGAAGTATCATCCACTTCTCTTCAGAACGCCCAGCTTCTGGCAGTGCAGACACAGCGTGTTCTCGAGAGATCACGCTGTGACGTCACTCACAGGTCCTGCATCGTGTCGGCCACATCGGCACCAGAGGCTACAGTTGATTCTGCAGCAGCATCAGCATTTGCAGGTAAGTAGCTACATCGATTTACCTGCAAACGCCGATGCTGCTGCAGAATCATCTGTAGCCTCTGGTGCCGGTGTCCTCGCTCGTCTGACACGATGCAGGACCTGGGGAAGTGACGTCACAGCGTGATCTCTCGAGAACACGGCTGTGTCTGCACTGCCAGAAGCTGGGCGTTGTGAAGAGAAGTGGATGATACTTCTCGTCAGAACGCCCAGCTAGTAAAAATAGTAAACACGCCCCGATGTACGCACATAATACCCGCCCAGTTGTACTTTTACTTTTCAACACGCCCAGTTGTACTTTTGCAAGCCTCATTTGCATAAATACAAAAATGGTCATAACTTGGCCAAAAATGCTAGTTTTTTAAAAATAAAAACTTTACTGTAATCTACATTGCAGCGCCTATCTGCTGCAATAGCAGATAGGGGTTGCAAAATCTGGTGACAGAGCCTCTTTAACTAAGCCCACACCAATCTAATATGATGAAGCTTTGGCAGAAATCACACCATTCCTGCTGTTAGATTAGAGATATCAGCCTCTCTGAACAGTTGAACAAATCTTCTAAAGACTAAAATGGGGCTGTTTCATTCTACCAATTAGTAGAGGTTTCAGATCATTGATCCCCATCGATGAAAAATTCTTTATGACATTTCAGAAATCTTCTAAAACCAGATGTGGGCTTTAAGACATGTGAGAAGATAAAAAAAATTAGTACCACACATTGACTATATAAGTAGACCACTTCTTTGTCCTGTCCTGTTTCGTACCCACCTAAGGGAACAATAGGGTTAAACATTAACTTTAAGGTTGAAACATAACATTCCTTTTAAAATGTAAAACTGCGCTCCTTCTTAATGTATGCCTGCTCACCTCTATAAACATTCCTTGGAATACCTATTGAGTTTTATTTTTCTTGCTTTTTTTTGCTTAAGTTGATTAGATGACCTTGCGACAGAGATCTATGGCGCCCTACCGTTTGCTACAGAGACACAAGTCGAAAAAATTGGGCCATGCACCATCACAGATGTATTATTGAGTTGTTATAAAACTTGAAGCATTCCTTCTAGAGGAGAATACGTAGTACAATGATATATTGAGGTCCCGTAGGGACTCCATTTCTCGACGTATGAGCTCCATAACCTCAACTCTGTCATGTGCATCTGGCATTAGAAAAATCTTTTTAAACTACGGTTTTATATATATATATATATATATATGTGTACATGTGCATTTCATGATCACACACCAGTTGTTCTCCTTCATATAATTATGGTGACAACTACTCTCTTAGGTCCCATGCACACGACCGTAAAATTGCCCATAATTACGGACCGCAATTACGGGCCCATTCAGTTCTATTCGCCGCAGACACCTTTCCGTATTGATACGGATGGGTGTCTGTGCCGTAGAACTGTGCCGGAAATTAATGAGCATGTCCGTTTTTTAATGTTTTACGGGCCGTGTTCCCATACCTTGCATGGGAGCACGGCCCGAAAATGTGGATGGCCTTCTGTAGCCGTCCCGGCCGTACCCGCAATCTCAGGCCATGATTATGGGCACGGCCGTGTGCATGACGCCTGACCATGAAAATGAAAGAGGTTGCATCAATCATTGCCTGTTGCCTGGCTCCCAGAACGTAGATAAATGAAGGCAGCTCGGTGGTTGGCATGAAATGACTGTCATGTATTGCCTGCACAATGAATGGTGTTTTCTCTAATGTTAACAGTTCTTAGTTACATAGTACAGTTTAAAAAAAGACACATGTCCATCAAGTTCAACCAAAGGATTGGAAAAAGTGAATGGATGAAACAAAAAATCTACACATTGACATAGGAGCTGATATTTTTTCATTCTAGGAAATGATCTGAGCCTTTTTTAAAGCCATCTACTGTCCCTGCTGTGACCGGCTCCTGCGGTGACTATTCCATAGATTCACTGTTCTCACAGTAAAGAGGTCTTGTCGCCTCTGCAGGCTGAACCTTATTTTTCTCCAGACGGAGGGAGTGCCCCCTTGTCTTTCGAGGGGGTTTTACATGGAACAGGATTTCACTATATTTCTTGTATGGGCCATTCATTCTAGGAATGTCTTGTTGACTGTCATTGTTCAATGTACTATTTAAACAATCCTTACCTAATCTGTCACCTGTCTATTTCTCCTTCAATGTTAGCAACACAGATAACGTTATCTATCTCCTGCCCTGTCTCCTGCCAGTACCTTCTTACATCTGTCATCAATCCAATACAAACAAAATGTATTATTATCATAATTAGATTCTGCGAAATTAACCCAATTTCTTTATTATGTTCAATTACTAAATGAAGAATTCTATATGTACACTTCATGTATTTAGTCATAATCCTTAGAAAAGCAACTCACTATTATCAATATAAAAGGTAAATTTATTATTTAATGACTACAATTGTGAAAAAACAAAAAACATAATGAGCAGTAAAGATAGAAATTTCTCAAAATCCTTTTGCTGCTGTTATACAAAACAGGTTCATCCCAAAATGTTATACCACAGTCAAAAGGATAATGATGGGCTCCACACTGTGCAGTGAGAGGGCCTTTCCACTAGGGTCAGTTTTTATGGGTTGATTTACAGATAACCTATTAGGTCTTATTGATGATACGTCCGTGTGTACAATGATGACAACAAAAATTAAATTGCAATGAAAACTGGACATACACATGTTCAGTATTCATGTTATTTTCCATCGGAAGCCGGGGGTATTCTCTGACATACAGAGTCCCACAGAGTACAATACAATTCACATGGATTCCCTTCGGCTCCATAGCACTGAGCTGTGGGGGATTCCGTATGCACCGATGCAGTCCAAATAGTGACATACCGTATATCATTCAAATCATTTTTCTTATTGCACAGATTATGATGTTCCATCAAATATAAAATTTTAGGGAATATATTAAAAAAAAAACATTTATAAAAAATATTCGACCTATAAAAATCCCATTGCAGTTATCATCTTCATTTTTATTCCAGTTAGGGTCCTCTTACACAGCCTGACGTGGGCCGTGTAAACAAGCGCCGATCAACAAGACTGCTCGTTGATCGGTGCTCGCTTGCTCCTTTCACTAGGAACTATGTATGGGGACGAGCGCTTGTTACTAGGATTGCTCGTCACCATACATTTCTACTATGTTGGCAGTACGTCTCCCTGTTTACACAGACAGATGTGCTGCCGACAACGATAATAATTTAGGTTGCATAAACGATACAATCTTTGCACAATGATTGGGAACGAGTGTTCATATGAACGCTCGTTTGTCCGATATTTGGCCCATGTAAAAGGGCTTTAACTCCTTAATGACCGCCCACCGTCTTTTAACGGCAGGCGGTGCAGGTCCCCAGCCTACAATGACGTCTTTTGGCGTCGCTGTAGTTGAGGCTGATGAGTGCTCATCTACTAAGCAGGAGCTGTAACTAACCGCTCCTGATCTTAGAGAAGCCTCCTGAATACAGCTGGGGTCGGAAAACATTCGGACCCCAGCTGTTTAACCCTTTTATTACCGCGGTCCATGACCGCGGCAAGATCAAAGGGAATTCCCCTCTTTGATCGCATCACTGGCATTCCGGTGATGCGATCAAACACCGGGGAAACCCTCTGCAGTCAGCCCTGGGGACCTAGAAAGGACCCCAGGGCTGTTTGTTCCGTTTGCCTGCTGTTCGGGCACACTATGTGCTGCCCGATCAGAAGCCTGTGTCATAGTGACACAGTATAATGTATTAGCATACAGGAGTATGATAATACATTACAAGTAAAAAATAAAGTTATAAATAAAGTTAGCCCTTAATGGAATTAAAAAAAGTAACAAAAAAAAGTCCCAAAAAAGTCATTGCTTTGAATAAAATACATTTTATTGCCCCTACACTAAATAAAAACAAAAACCTACACATATTAGATATCTACACGACCGTAATAACCTGAAAAATGTATCTAATAGGTTATTTAGCGTGAAACGTGAACAGGATAAAAAATAAACAAGAAAAACAATGCCGAGAATCGCTTTTTCCTATATTCACGCCGTAAAAAAAAAAAATTTTATACTATTTCTCTCGCATAAAACAAGGCCTCATACAGCCACGTCAATGAAAAAATAAAAAAGTTATGGCTGCTGAAACACAGAGAGGCAAAAACAGAAAAATGTAGCTGGCTTTTCAGGCCCGGTCACTAAGGGGTTAACTCTACACATACCCAAAATAGATCTTGAGTCAATAGTTAAAATCAATGTTAATCAATGTATGACAATACTGGTGAATTCTTATCATGCGTACCATTCATGATACTATCTGCCCCCATGAGTCATGTTGTTTCCATATTTCAGTCTTGTGACTCTATATCTGTTCTGCCAGGTTCTTGCTGGAATCATGGCGTGTTTCTCTGTATTCGGTGTCAGTGTCATGCTTTGTGAACGCACACAGTCTATTTCTCTTGCAGTCATTAACCCATTAAGGACCAAAACAATTTTGTCCTTACGGAACAAACAATATTTTTTATTTTTGCCTCACCACATTCTGTCAGCCATTACTTTTTTATGCCTGTATAACGGTTTGATGCGTTGTTTTTAGCGGGATGAGTTGGAGATGTTTTAAAAAATATTTTTGGGTACATATAACTTAATGTTCAAATTATATGGATTTTTAAAAGTGAAGTAATACATGAAAAAACAACTTTGCTATATTTCTTTTTTACGCCATTTATCATAATTGACAACATAACTTTATTGTACGGGTTATTACAAGTACAGGGATACCCAAAATGTATATGCTTTTTACTGTTAAAGAATTTGTTTTCAATAATTTTTTGGGTGTTTATTTTATTTTTTATTTTGAGGCGTCATTTTATTTAATTGTTAACTTTATTTCATTATTTTTAGCAGTTTTTTCATAGTCTCATTAGGGGACTTTTACCTCTAAACATTGTTTTTTAACTGTAATGTAATGTCATATGTCTATAAGACATCACAGCCTGTGGGCATTAAAGGCAATCACAGATATACTCCAGCAGGTGATTGCCCACGTGATCCCCAACACCTATGTATGTTGGGATGCTTGAGAGGGGACCCTTTCCGCTAAGTACATGTATGTGAAGGTGTTAAAGGAGTTTTGCTAACACTGGGCATTTTTTTTCCAAACCCCACGTACCCTTTTAAGTCTAAAATAAATACTATAATGCCATCAAACATTTACAAATTTTTTTTTTTCTGTTGTTTGGGTCCCTGTTCCCTCCATCTTGTGACGTTCAGAGAAGAAATTGGGTGGTCCAGTACAGCCTCCCATGTGACCACCGTTTCTCTCTGTAAAACTACATTTCCCAGTAGCCCCTGCACCTGTGAATTGCCTATGGTTCATGTGAGGACTGTAATACGCATGCTCTGCTCTAAGCAGCGCCAATAACAAGACGAGGAGCTTCACTACAGGCACAGTGTCTGGCTGCACTGCTCGATAGAGAGACGGAAGCTGTATAGAGAAATAGTAGGGGATACTGCACATGCTCATCCTGGACTGAATAGAACTACTGGAGGATGTAACTAACGGCAAATATATATATATGTCAAATCAGTGTGTTTGGTGCAATTTTCAAATTAGTTTTATTAAAAATTCTTCTTACGTTTTGAGATACATCTGCTTTGTATTCTGTCTACAAAGCAGCTGTATCTTTCGCAAAGACCTGAATCTGTCCGTCGTGCAAAACTTTTGGGTACAGGAGTCAGTATACTATGCAGCTGCTCCGTATGCAGGATACAAAGCATCTGTACCTCAAAAAGTAAAAATAATTTTTAATAAAAACTAATTTGGAAATTGCACCAAACGCACTGACATTTTATATATAAATATATATCACTTTCAAAGGTTTACATAGCCTTTTACTATGAATTTCATTGTGGGAATATCCCTTTTATTAATGTTGTTTTTTACTTTAGCTGAAATCCCTTTCACACCCCGTTTTAGGACTATGTAAGGAGGACAGATAGCAAAAGCAAAAAAAAAAAAGTTCCAAACTTATACTGTGACAAACCCATAGGTTTCTAAGGGCCAAACGTATGCCAAAGGGGTAGATTTATGATATACGATTGGCAGGCTGTCAGGGCATGCTGCTGGGAGTTGTAGTTTTGCAACAACTCGGAGCTTGGCTAGCTTACTATGTCCACGTTACAGCACAATTTGTTGCAATCAGTGAATTGTACATTTAGACTTCTAGAATGCTAGAAGATCTAATAGATTGATTGCTATAGGCCCTGAAGATTTGCGGCAGAAATAGATAGCAAAGAAACGCGTAGGGCTAATAGTGGGTAGGATAGGAATAAAGGGTCTTAGCACTTGAACAATATTCCTTGCACCTAACTTGGATGTGCTGGACTTGGATTGAATTTATTTACCCTGTGCAGATCTCTATAGGTGTGGTTATTGGGCCCCACCTATATCTCAGATATTCTTTGTCCTGTTTACAAACATATACAAATAAAAATATATAGCTACTAAGATACAAACTGGACATGAATATATGTGATATGTTAATTTTTTTAGCATCATTACCTACCACACTAGATTAATTTATTTTGTGTCATTGCAAAGTGCGAAAGCACTAGACACATATTCTTGATATATTGTATCATTTATCTTATATAAGCCGACATATCTACGATACAAATATTGGCGGTGAAGCGTTGACTGCCAAGTTATATATCCCCTAAACGACTCAATGAAAATAATCGCAACAACTTGGAGAGCCATAAGTTGAAGACCACAGATCAGTCGGCGATAACAGTAAATACGGACGGGGCAGCTCTGTTGTTGACCAACGTGGTAGTTTCAGAATGGACAGCACATGATTATACAGTATATGTATATAGGGGTGAATTGTTTGACTGCCACTTCCTGTTCTGTTTACTTCTTTCTTATACTCCCTCTTTCTCTCGTGCTCCTTGCCCAAATGTTGCTTTCCTCTTCAGGAGACAGTACCACCATGAATGATCTCTATCCCTTACCTGAAAAGCTTTACCAGAGAATGTATGGTGACTATGATGACCAGTACTATAATGACATCTGGGCCTTGGGAGGGCCAAGCATTTCCTCTTCTACATAGGACAGCAGCCACACCATAAATGCCATGTGACATTTGAAGGACTTTGTTACAGATTTGGCATTGGAGCCCAGGAGCGTCAATCTACACCACTTGTGGTGGCAGTCAGGTCTGCCAACAGTAGTATCTGGGGGCCCCTACAGGTAAGTGATTAGGGTCCATTGAACCTCCTCCTTATTTTGAACCCTATTGTTTATTTTTGTGGACATTTGGGAGATTAAATAATCTTTTTCCAGCATAAAGATTAGCTTATCCCCTTCTCACACACAGTGGCCCATGAGGCTGTAGAATTCTTAGAACATATTTGGAGGATCTCTATAGAATGGGTAAACAGAAGACTTATTGGGGCTTGTACAGTTTTATATACATTAAATAAATTGGCCAAATGTTTACAGGTTCATATTAGAGCCACAATATTAACAGGGCCATTGTGCAGGCTCCGTGGGTTGACTACTTCTGAGAGCTAAGAGGTGAGGGTGGAGCCCATTTTGAATTCACCTGCCTGGGCCCCTGACAGCAGTTCTGCCTGTATGATACTGATGGAAGCCTTGTTGACAGACGTTATTACAGCAATTAGACCTGCTGCCCCTGATGTCTGCGGAGATCGGTAGGTAGCCTCTGTGAGCTGCCAGAGAATGTTATCACTATACCTGGACAACCTGTGTCCTACTCTTTTTTTTTTTTTTTATTATTATTATTAAAAGGGCCTCTAAACTTAAAAATATTATAAACATAGAGCTTACATGGTGTCTGCCGACTGTTCACAAATAGTAAAGTAGGGGTTTCATGGGGCTGACGATTATCTAGTAATCTATATGAAAATTGGATGGCAACAGGGAACAATTGACTACATTCAACTTCACAGAAAGTTAAAAAAAATCATGTCGACTTTAGGTTGTTATATATACACAGTATAGAAAAATATTCAAGGAGTCAATAAACTAAATCTTAAACAGTAAAATTATAAATCTTTTATTAGGTTGGAGCAAATATAATACAGTCACTGTACATGCAAGTCTTACACAGTATTATACTATTTTAGCTTCATAAAAAAAATAAAAAAAGTGGTAGCTACACTTTCCTTCATCAAGAGCAAAGATACAGTTCTCTGCCATTGCCCCGCATGTAAAAACCGTGGTCAAGTCATAGCGGTTTGTTGGTAGCTGCCGATACCGCGCCAATCCTAACAATGCCCCTATAAACGATCATGTTATAAGACTCAGAGAGCGCGTCCATAGAGGGCGCTGCCACTGTTTGCTCTAAAGCATGCACTCTGGAAATGATAGCGTTACCTGCAGAGGGGTCTCACTATTATTGTGCCCCTTGCCCTTATCAGTGTGCTTTAACTCTTTCCTTTCCAGAATGCCCAGCTTAGAGGGAACACTGGGCACTGCATGGACCTCGATACAAGTATAGTCACGAGATTTCAGCCTGGAGTCCTCAGGAATAACAGTATGAGCATAACTTGAACAATCTTTCTACTTTTTTAAAGGCCGGCAGTGATAAACTAGTGTCATTGTTTTGGGGTTTTCTCCTGTATTCTACAACTTCTAAGGTACCGGTCTATATTTAATAATTGAAAGCTTAATTGTATAACTGTTATGGTAAGTGCTTTTATAATAATACATCCTCTAAGGATACCGTCAATAATCAGGTGAAGAAATACACATTCATTGTCAGAATGTGGAACTATCTGCCCAGAAGTACATTTAGTTACAAAGCACATTATAGTCCTATAGGAATATTTCTAATATAGAATAATTTACAGCTTATGTGTTCACTTTGTGAAATCAGAATGTAATATCTAATGGTTTGTTCTGTCAAATGTTTTTATGTACAGCAGGCACCAGTAAACATCCAAGCAACTGAAATTATGATGATATTTAATGTAAAGAATTGCAACATGAGTCTATTCAAACACACTGGGACATATCAGTAGTGTCGCATGGACACAACTTTACAAGTTGACAAAAACTTGCTCCCAAATATTAGAATGGCACGTAGGGCATGGTGTATTTGATGCCACAAGGCATCGTTTTCTTCGATATACCACCTCATGACTGGTGTACATGTATGCTAAATTTTAACCATTATTGTCACACATCTATTATGAATTTGATGCAACTTTTGGTGACACCATTTTCTATAACAGTTATAGACATTTTATCAAATCAAGTGGTTCATATATTTAGCACACGTAACTTGCACCATTTGCATGATGCCTATTACACCAATTTTTTTTTCTTATTATGTGCTCCATTGAGTTTTAGACTGAAATGGATTGTGAACTTCTGATAATTGACTACATTTAAGTTGGCGCCAATGTAGACCTGCATGTTAGTGGAGTCATTTATGTAACTATTAATACAAACTATATAATGTGCTCATACTCAGTATATAGTAAGATAGTATCACTCAATTCCACCTGCCTTTTGAATCAAACGCCAGAGTTTTTTGGTAGTGCAGAATTAAAGAGGACCGGTCATGTTTTTTTTTTTTTTTTAAACCACATACTTCCCCTTATTCCTGGCATCCTCTTGATTCCACATCTGTAATTTTTATTTTTATTGACCCTCCCATGGTCCCATTACGCCTCCTGATCCGCTTGGCATCCAATATGCTAATTTAGGGTAAATGTACAGATTGGGGGGAGACCTCATCTCTCCTCAGTAGGCGTGGTCTCCTGCATCACTGTGATGCTGTCCAATGAGAGCAGACAGCCTCACATTGATGTAAAGGACCCGCTCTAATTGAATAGAGTCCCAGTGATGCAGGAGACCACGCCTACTGAGTAGAGATGTGTTCTCCGCCTCTCTGTACCTTTACTCAAAATTAGCATATTGGGTGCCAAGCGGATCAAGGGACGTAACGGGACAACGGGAGGGCCAATAAAAAAAAATTACAGTGCTGGAATCAAGAAGACGCCAGGAATAACGGGAGGTATGTGGTTTAAAATAAATAAATAAAAAAATAGTCCTTTTTAAAGTTCTTTATGTATCTTTCTATTTAGATGGTAAAGTATGGACACTGTGCAAAAACAGACACGCTAACAAACTGGTTCAAGATAAATTCACTAAACTTATTTGTTTTAGCTTCCATGTAATTGAGCAGATGTAGAACACAGACACTTAAATATTTCATTTGAACAAGCTGCGGAGGTGGTCAGGAGTAAATGATCTAATTTCCTTAAAATGTATGATTTAATTACTTAACATCAATGTGGACTGACAATCTCAGGTACAGTCCCTATAGACAAATGATTAATCACCTAATAATTCATGCTATTGCTTTATTACCACATATATGAGCCTGATAGATACATGTTATATTTCACTGGTTGAATAGGTATCCATGAAATAAAGTTAGATATTAACTAGTTAATTATGTTAGCGATCATATCTGGAATGCACAAATATCCAGTGTTCCCACTAACAAAGAGACCATTACCTTGCTTAATATTTAACCACACTTAGACACAATGCAAATCAATGGCAGGACCCAAAACTAAAACATAAATGCAAATATAAAAATCGAACTGAATTCAACTTGCAATATGCAGGTTTCTATTCTACATTATAAAGCAAATGTTACAATGATAGCAATAATGTAAAAATTTTAAATGGAAAACATGTTCACATTTCTAATAAAACATTAATTTACGAGTCTGCAGTGTTGTAAATATATGTAAATTTAAAAATTTAGTACATAAATGGAATTTTTTAAGTTGCATTTGGCAGTGCAGTTAGATGAAGAAGCCATGACTAGGATACTGTATAGCAAGTATTAATATTTGAATGAGACATACTGTAGAGGGCGAGTACAGTAAAATCAAATAGGGTCTTTTCCTGGTACATGCCTATTCTAGTAGGCATCCTAGGGAGCGCACCAGAGAATGGCCCATATAGGAACCTTGCTAGGTAGTAGTAAACAGTCGATTTAGGGCTACAACTCTTGGGAAAGGTAAAAGGTTGCTGAAATACCCCATTATGTGCTTGGCAGAGATGTGGGTCTGCTCCAGGAATCCCTGTCTGATAGGTCCTAAATTAGTGCCATGGCCTTCCCCTTTGGTGGGTGCGCTACGGCTGGGGGGACATTACATCAAAGTCAAAAGTGATACAAACTATCAGATCTATTTTCGCAAATGAAAAAAGACCCACATCAGCCAGATAGAAATTACTCAGAACAATAGTGCAATTTAGAAAACCTTCTTTGGCTGCGCATCACTTTCTTTCTATAATAAATCTTATATTACTTAAGGCAAAAAACATAAATTGCTTTATTCATATCCCATTAACTCGTCATATTTCTAATCTTACATGTTTCGTGTATAGTTAGATTTCGAGTCCTCTTATGAAATAAGAATTTTTTTTAAAAATAATTAAATCATGTATATGATTGAAAAAAAAAATAAAGTACGAATTTTGGGAAAAAGTCCATGAAACGTCCTGTTGAATGTTGAACAAAAATCCATTATGAGAGATACTTGATGGGAATCAGGAGAAGGCTGAGGATCACACTTACAGCCATAAATACAGGACTGGATTGTTTCATAGAACCTGTACTTGTGGTTTGCTGTACATGTTGGGTTGATGTTGAAACTGAAATTAAAAAAAACAAAAAAAAATCATTACTTTCACAACTGTGTTCAAATACAAATAAAAATACTATTTTCTCCAACCATATAAAAAATATTGAGTTGTCCTCTTCGGAGCCTGTTTCTATGAAAGGAGGCTCCATGCACTCGGCAGAGGTATGTACACAGAGCCTGTATGGCGGCAAACGGAGTGCTTATAACTCCACTATACTGAGCTGTAAATACTTCAAGCAGTTCCAAACCTACGGCAACATATTAGGAAGATATTCTACCCTAGAAGCAATGCCCACAACAACCTCCTATAGAAGTCAATAGACTGTTTTCTCATTTAGCATTCCTATATCCAGGGGCGTAACCATAGGGCATGCAGAGGTTACGATTTCACATGTGCATAGGAATCTGAGGAAGCCCAAAAGATTTCCGTCCTATACGAGGAGACCACTATTTTAAATTGCTCTATTGCATGATTTGCATTAGAGCTTTAAGTAACACCTCTGCAGTAAAGCAAATCTGTAGAACTGATGTGGCAGCAGCTCAGCCCGGATGGCTGCCCCCATAATCAGGTAAAAAAAAATAAATAGAAAAATAAATATACAATCAGTAAAACAAAAAAAAGGTAAAAAAATATATATGTTTACCGTTAGTATTAGCAGGTTTTGTGGTGTTTGCTGGAGTTGGTGCTGAAATGAAAAAAATACTTTGTATGTCACCTTCATTTTTATATTTTTATTTTTTTTAAGTTCATAATAAAGCAATGAAGCTTGATTTTTGGGCCCGTTCCAAACAGAATAAATACTAAAAGATGATTCACCTCAAATCCGCCTACTTATAAATGTTGATAGACTATGAGTAATGATTCGTTATAAGCGGGTTGGGCTGAGGTACTAAGGTTTCTGACGCTTCTAAATGTCTTTATATTACTCAATAACTGCACTCAGGAGAATCAGAGCAGTTTTTCCATTTGGAGAAAACCCCAAAACAGGTATGGTAAGCAGCACCTTCCACAAAGCCCCTCTCTTTTGTCCTATCTCCATGTTGTAAGAAGCGGTCATTTTTCTATAGATTATATATTTGTTAAAGCTGAGGAAAAAACACATTGATTGGTTAACATAGGTCTGTCCCCTGAGGAAGACAGTGACCAAGGAACACAGCCCATTCAAATCACTTGCATAGTCTCCAACAGAGCTCACAATCTAATCCATATCTCAAACACACACACACACACACACACACACACACACACTAGAGACAGGAAGCCAATCAATCTATTGGTATATTTTCGTTTTTCTTTTGAAATACAGGAGGAAACCCACCCCAAACATAAAGAGAACATGCAAACTCCATGCAGATGGGGGCCTAGTTAAATTTGAACCAAGAACCCCAAATTCTGCAACGCAATTTTTCCAACATCTGAGCCACCTTGATGGCTTAATTGACCCTAATGGCTTTCTGTTAGCCTCAATTACATTAATGTTGTCCCATTTCCCACATATTTGGCATTTCTTATTATGAAAAAAAAATTACTCACCTTCAGTTGTGTTACTAGTAGCTGGGTTGGACTCTGAAAGAAATGGAAACATCTTAAAATAATCAATTTCAGAACATATAGAAATGTGTTTCTCCAGTTGAATATCTGATGCAGGATCGGGATGAAGCATATCCAAAAGAAGCAATAGCCTCTGTTGCATCCGTTCCCTCCTTTCGAAAGGTACATTTTAATGCTTCCTTTAATGTAAAGCCAGAGTCCTAGCTAGGCTTTCCTTCACCCGGGGGCCATGAATCCGTTCTTTGTCCAAGCCCTTTATCTATATACCCTGGCCAACGCAGCAAGGCTATTTGGTGCCCCCTGGCAAAAAGTACCTTGGGTACATGCCTTGCCAGCCCCCATCTACGCATTTCTGTAAAACACTGGAGGGCACACAGTTTGTCATTCACCCATCCTTTAGTACAGTAAAAGTCAGGTACCTATTGGAAAGGACCAATCCAGGACACCAGGGCTGAAGCACACAGTTGATGAGCAACATTGACTGGAGTAATATACCACTAAACCTCAGGGACAGGAGAATGGAAACCATTGGCCACCAGATACAAGATAATAAACCACTGCAATCTTGATACTGGACACTAAACCATTGGACAACAAAGAGTGAGGCACAAAACTATTGGACGCTATAAACTAGGACCGGGGTGTAAAGGCACTATTGCATGGGCCAATTTTCGGGATAACGAGCTTTCACAGAATGCTCGTTGCTGATGATTGCACTGTGTAAACAGGGCAATGACCAGCTGATGAACAAACAAATGCTCGCTCACTGACTGATTGTATCATTTCTGCAGCAGAAAATATTATCGCTGTCGGCAGTACATCTCCCTGTGTGAACAATAATGTGATGCCGATATGATGATAATGTAAAGGGGACGAGCGATCATAGTAACGAGTGCTTGTCCCCATACATAGCTCCTTGTGAAAGGAGAAAACGAGCGCTGATCAATGAGCTCTCGTTGATCGCCGCTCGTTGTTATGGCCAAAATGGGCTGGTGTAAAAGGACCCTTAGACTACTGGACACAAACTGAAATTGTCACACCCATAAAGAGGTGGAAATAGTCAGCCAATTTGACAGGATGGCAGTTTCACACCCCTATGATGCAGTTTAACTATTCCCTTGATATGGTACAATACTAGGAAACAATTTGAGAAAACACATTTCTGAAATGTTTTATCAGAAACTCACCTTGAATTAATGTTTGCTGTAATAAGATAGTAAATGTATCATTGTGTATATAAGCACTAAAGGAACAAAAAAAGAAATGTATCAGCTTCATTACATTTATAATATATATTCTGTATATTATGACTGGTCATATTTTGTGGCCACTGATTGGTATAGATCTGTCAAAAGTCTAAAAATCTATGTTGCAATGTTTTGGCAAAGAATTTAAGTAAATGTGCAACCTTGAACACTACACAAATAGGTTGGAAATTGTGTGCAGATGGAGATAGCGATAGAGATGTACATCTTTATAGTGTTGAAGTTTTGCTTTTCTCATATAAAGCTTAAAATCTCCTGTACAAATGTATAATTAAGTGATAAATGCCTGGCCATCTGCAACCACCACTAGAGGGAGCTAAGAAGTTTACTGCATACTGTTTGTACATTGAACTTATTAAAGTGTAACTAAACTTTCAATAAACTTCTGACATGTCATAGTGACATGTCAGAAGTTTTAATCGGTGGAGGTTGGAAGCAATGAGACCCCCCACGGATCAC
Organism: Rhinoderma darwinii; assembly: GCF_050947455.1. Taxonomy (NCBI): domain Eukaryota; kingdom Metazoa; phylum Chordata; class Amphibia; order Anura; family Rhinodermatidae; genus Rhinoderma; species Rhinoderma darwinii. The sequence goes on along the minus strand of NC_134696.1, from coordinate 34,064,927 downwards.
CAAAACGAAGCTGCAAAAGCACTCAGGTGAGTCACTTCGTTGCTCATCGGATTTTCTCAGAAAGCCGACATAACTGTTTTTCGGGCTCATAGACTTTCTATTGAGTGCGTACACCGCTACATCGGCTTTCCAAGAAAAGCACATGAGAAACTAAGTGGCTCACACGATTGCTTCTGCCACTTCGTTTTAGAGTTTCTTTTTGGGGGTCTCAGTGCTTGGACTTCCACCAATCAAACGTCTGACATGTCACTATGACATGTGAGAAGTTTTTTTAAAGTTTAGCTACCCTTTAATAAAATATTATGAGTATGCAGTAACTAATGATCTCTTCATAGTGGTAGATGAAGGCAGATAAATTTGTATTATTTCACTCTGCGTATGCAGGGCATTTGGAGCTCCGTATCAGAAGAACTGAGCTCTGTGTTATAAAAATATATTACAAGCTTAATTAGCACTGAATTTTGGACCTAAAAATTACATGGTGTTAAAGGTGGGCATCATCAACTTTCATGAAGATCTAGGGAAAGAAAGATTGCTTACCGTAAATGGCAGTGAGACATCTTACTATGTAATGTCAGCTTAATTGGCACCAGTGGTCCCCAACCTGAAGCTCGCTGCCCACCTGGGGCTTATGATGGCAAAATAGATCTGATTGTTTTCCATGGGAATGTGTTTTGTACCATTACTTACTGAAGACTAAGGCCCCATGCACAGGACCATATTTTTATCTATCCCGAAATACTGTTCGTAAATATGGATCCGTCTATACGGAAGAGTAATACGGTCCGTATTCCATCCGTATATACAGATCCTTAAAAAAAGAGGGAGGATGCAAATGTCATCAGCATGTTGCATAGCAACGCTTCCATAAATACGGACGGTATACGGATGCACATCCGTAGCCATTCGTATTTACAGAAGCTCCCATAGACTTCTATGGGAGAGTCCTTGCCGTAATTACTGACGAGAATAGGACAGGTTCTAAAATTTTCTCAGCACGGACACTCATCAGTAAAATACTGAAAGGTGTCCGTGGCCAATAGAAATTAATGGGTCAGTAATTACTGTCCATAAGTACTGATGAAAAATACGGTCATGTGCATGGGGCCTAAGGTCTTGCATACTGAAGAATACTGCCTTACAAGCTGAAACGGGGAGATTGGGATTTTGCTGCCAGAAAACAAACCACATTTCATATTCAGCAATTACACATTGACCACTTACTTAATTGTGACATTTGTCACGTTGACTGGTGAAGTCCATGTTGTGTTAATTTGTCCACTGCTTAGAAAAGATTCAATGAACAAGGGACTTCCATCACAGCTATTATTTTGTTGAGACCAGTTTCCAACTGGGACAGACAGAGTGAGTGCCTTTAAAAGGACAGTGAAATTGCCAGCTCCAACCAATTTAACTATAAAACAAAACAAGGTAGAAATGATAGAGCATTGTAAAATAATACTGTGTATTAAAAACCAAAAGTAGTAAAGCAATAAACAATAAAGTTGCCCATTCAATAACAGCAGCGAGGAATTAAAACACGATGTATATTAGAAAATTGCATAACTTTAGCATTCTAATATAAATAAGCCTTATTTCTGTAAACAGGGATTCCTCTTTAAAGAGGCTCTGTCACCAGATTATTAAATCCCTATCTCCTATTGAATGTGATCAGCGCTGCAATGTAGATAACAGCAAAGTTGTTGTTTTTTTAAAAAAACGATCATTTTTGCCCAAGTTATGAGCAATTTTATATTTATGCAAATGAGCTTTTCAATGGACAAGTGGGCGTGTTTTCTCGTTTTACCAACTGGGCGTGTATTGTGTTTTTACCAACTGGGCGTGTTTACTGGTTTTACCAACTGGGCGTTGTGAATAGAAGTGTATGACGCTGACAAATCAGCGTCATGCACTTCTCATCATTCCCACCCAGCTTCTTTCACTGCAGACACACAGCGTGAGGTCACCCACAGATCCTTCAACCTTGGCGTCGGACAGAGAAGATACATCGGCTCCAGGCGTCCGAGAGGGTAATATGCTCGTCTCTAGGGAGTTTACTATGCCTACCTGCAAATGGTGATGCTGCTGCAGATTCAACTGTACCCTCTGACGCCTGGAGCTGATGTGTCTTCTTTCTTCAGACGCCAAGGTTGAAGGACCTGTGGGTGACGTCACGCTGTGTGTCTACAGTGAAAGAAGCTGGGTGGGAACGATGAGGTCACCCACAGGTCCTTCAACCTTGGCATCGGACAAGAGAAGACACATCGGCTCCAGGCGTCAGAGGGTACAGTTGAATCCGCAGCAGCATCACCGTGTGCAGGTAAGCATAGTAAACTCCCTAGAGACGAGCATATTACCCTCTCAGACGCCTGGAGCCGATGTATCTCCTCTGACCGACGCCAAGGTTGAAGGACCTGTGGGTGACGTCACGCTGTGTGTCTGCAGTGAAAGAAGCTGAGTGGGAACGATGAGAAGTGTATGACGCTGATTTGTCAGCGTCATACACTTCTATTCACAACGCCCAGTTGGTAAAACGAGTACACACGCCCAGTTGGTAAAAACAATACACGCCCAGTTGGTAAAACGAGAAAACACGCCCAGTTGTCCATTGAAAAGCTCATTTGCATAAATATAAAATTGCTTATAACTTGGGCAAAAATTATCTTTTAAAAAAAATAAAAATAAAAACTTTGCTGTTATCTACATTGCAGCGCCGATCACATTCAATAGGAGATAGGGATTTTATAATCTGGTGACAGAGCCTCTTTAAGCCGCAATGTGATTAAAGGGGTTGTCCGGAACATAAATGTATAGCAGCTTGTGTAAGCGACCTCCTGTCTGCCCCAAGATGTGTCTTAAGCAGCACTATTAAAAAATTGAAAATGTGTTAATAGCAGTTATTTTCTTCCTATAGTTTTTCCATTGAACTTGATATAAAAGCCTGAAGTTTGTAAACATGCTCAGGGACCAGGTGACCACTAAAAAAAAAAAAAAAAAATATCAACCACAGCTTCTGAAATGGCTGACAATGGTTGCAACTTCCTGTCTTGCAGTAACAGCAGATGTCCGCTGCAACATAAAGCTGACACTGCTGCAATGGCCAGGATCGGAGCTAGCTCTGATCCCAGCCGTTTAACACCTTAGATACCGTGGCATCTAAAGAGTGTGACAGACAGAGGGGGCTTCCTCTGTCAGCCCATCGCGGTGCTGATGGGTTACCATGAAAGCAGGGGGATTATCAAAAGTAACCATTAGGCCATGCCAGAGCCTAATAGTCTACCTGTCAGTATAATACTGACAGAGGCATAATGCACTATGATAGCAATCAAAACATCGCATCTACAAGTCTCCTTGTGGGACCAATAAATATTGTAAAAAGTATATATAAAAAAAAGCATTTAGAACTAAAAAAAAAAAATAAATTAAGTAAACGATAACCACAAAAACAATTGATTTTTTACTGGAAAAAAGCTTTATCATGGAAAAAATGCAAAATTGGTGTCACTGCAGTGGTAACAACCGGTACTATAAAATAATAATGTTATGCATCCCGCACTGTAAGGACAGTAGAAATCAAAAATGAGAAAATGCTAGAATTGCTGTTTCTGGTTCATCCAGCCTCCAAAAACTGAATAAAAAATTATCAAAAAGTTATATCTACCCCAAAATGGTACAAATTAAATCCAAAGGTCGTCCCACAAAAGCAAGCACTCATACAACTCAATTGATGAAAAATGAAAAACATTATCGGTCTTTGAATGCAGCAATACAAAAAAAATTTTTTTTAAAGTGTCAAAAAACAATATAAATGTGGTATTGCCGTAATCATACAGATCTGCAGAGTACATGTTACTTATACCACATGGTGAACAGCGTAAAAATAATACCAAAAAAGCCATGGCGAAATTGCTGGGTTTTTTATTAAAGTTATGTAATACATTATATGTACCTAAATATTGTGCTATTCAAGAATACAACAAGCCCTCATGCAGCTATGTCAATGTAGAAATAAAAAAGTTATGGCTCTTGAAATGCAATGATAAAAAAACAAAATGCTTGAATCTTCAAGGTCAAAATTGGTTGCATCCTTAAGGGGTTAATATAGAGTGGTAAATAGGATTTCAATCAAAGGCGTAATTTGAAGATTCTAGACCCAATTCAAAATCTGTATCAAGGCCCCCATCTACCAATTGCTATTTATAATACTAGTATCTTATCTATCAGAGGGGTCTTTGGACACCAGGGTTTAGGCCATGTTCATATCAGCGTTCCTTTCCGCTGAAGGGTTCTGTCTGAGGTTTCCGTCCGTTAACCCCTTTTCAGAAAGGCAAACTGAAAGCTTAGCTTCCGTTTCCCTCACCGTTGAATTCAATGCAGTTGACTGCGCTATTGATTCCGTCAAAAACGACGGAACTCTGTCACAACGGTGATAAATAGAAACCATTAGCTAGGTTTCCGTCACCATTGAGTTCAATGGTGAGGGAAACTGAAGCTAAGGTTTCAGTTTGCCTTTCTGAACTGGGGTTAACCCGACAGAAACCTGAGACGGGACCCCTCAGCGGAAAGGAACACTGATGTGAAAAGGCCCTTAGCGTGACTGCTGCTTCTGCATCTTTTTTTTTTTTTTTGTAATCTTAAAGGCTATGTAAACTTTTGAAAGAGATTTTTTTTAATTTAATAAAAAGGTCAGTGTTTTGTGCTTTATAATTTAGAATTCGTTTTTATTATAAATTCTTTTTACTTTTTGAGATACAGCTTCTCTGTATCCTGTATACAGAGCAGCTGTATCTTAAACTAAATCCTGTACCAGTCATATCCGCGGAACTGACAGGTTCAGTGTTAGCGGGTCCTGCGTTTCTGACACGCAGGATACACCTGTTATTAATCACATCTAAGTTCATAACTTAGATGTGATAGATTACAGCTGGATCCTGCATGTTAGAGACACTGAACCGGTCAGTCCCACAGATCTGACGGGTACAGGATTTAGCGCAAGATACAGCTGCTCTGTATACAGGATACAGAGCAGTTGTATCTCAAATAGTAAAAATAATTTTTAATAGAAACCAATTATAAAGTTGAACAAAAAATACTGATTGACCTTTTTATTTAAAAAGAAAAAGGCTTTCGAAGGTTTAAATAGCCTTTAATATAGCGATTGGTTAGATTTAATTAGGTAAGCTACCCTGTATTATTGGTCTTTGTATACTAGTAACGATCTATCTAAAATAATCACAACCTTATTTAACCCCTTCCCGACATTTGACGTATACCTACGTCATAGCTGGGTAGGGGGAAGTATGGATCTGACACTACACAGTAACGAGCGGGATTGCGCTCGAGCGCTATCCCGCTCATTTAACCCATTAAATGCGATGGTTAATAGCGACTGCGTCATTTTAATTGTTAGAAAGAAGGGACAACCCCCCTACCAGCTTATCGTCCCCCCCCCAACCACAATGCGATCGCAGGGTGCGAATGGTTGCTATGGCAACCCGGGGCCTAATGAAGGCCCCCAGGTCTGCCATCTTTGTGCTCCTATTACGCCCTTAATAGAAAGCTTAATTGAAGCCTGTCAGAAAGACAATATACTGAAATATGGGGACTAATAAAAAAAGTTAGTTGTTTTTTTATGTACAAAAAATGTATATATTAAATGTTAAAAAAAAATGTTAAAAAAAACTCCCCAAAACAAAAATCTGCCAGAATCGCTGTTTTTTGGTCACCTCAAAACCTGATCAAAAGTGATTAATACCTTGCATTTACCCCAAAATTGTACCATTAAAAACTACAGCTTGTCCCGCAAAAAAATATGCCCTCATGCCACTTGATCGACATATGAATAAAAAAAAGTTATGGCTCTCAGAATTTGGCGACAAAATAAAAATTCACAGTATTTCTTTGTAAAAGTAGGAAAATATCGAAAAAAAAAACTATACAAATTTGGTATTTCCAGAATCGTATTGACCCGCAGAATAAATTTAACATGTTGCACAATTAATTGCACAGTTAATTCTGTATAAACGAACCCCAAAAAACAATGGAGGATCACTTTTTTTTATTTTCTACCCCACAAATATATTTTTCCTGTTTCCTAGTAAATTATATGGTACAATAAATAGTTCTAGAAAAAAAATTACAATTCGTCCCGCAAAAATCAAGCCCTCATAGGACTAGATTGACGTAAGAATAAAAAAAGTTATGGCTTTTGGAAGGTGGGGAGGAAGAAATTAAATAAAAAATCTGAAAAATGGCTGCGTTCGGAAGGGGTTACTTTGTTTTTCTGTAACATCCTATAATGGTGATGATTTTATAGTAAAATAAACACTGGTCTGTGAATAAAGGATAGCATTAAGCTAGACAATGTAATTACACAGGGAATTTTTATAGCTTGTGAATTAAATGCATCCTGTTCTACAGGACTTTTCTGGTAGACGTGGCATTTTATATAGAGAGGGAAATTATCAAACTTTCCCAAGGAAAACGTCACCCTTCTCTAGTAATGAAAAAGAACGGCAAATCGAGTAGAATGGCACTTCCGTCAGACACCTCAGATCAATGTCAATTTGTTAATTAGTAAAAAAAAGTTTTTAAATGTAAATGGTTTTCTGTAGATTTTAGTTAATTGAGAACTTTTTTTTTTTTCAGGAACAGCTCCACTCTTGTTCATGGGTTGTGTTTGGTATTGCAGCTCAGTCCTACTCATTTAAAAGGAGCTAAGCTGCAATACCAGGAATAGCCACTAGACACAGCCCATGGACAAGATTGACACATTTTTTTTGAGAAAAATAGCCAAATAGCCCTATTTTCTAATCTCAGACATCCACTATAAATTGTCATTTAGTTCTAGAACCAAAAACTTTAGGGAAAAGGAAAGCATATAACCTAATGTAACCAATTCATCTATAGAAACTGCTATTTGGCTATATGTTAGTAAAAATATAATTGCCAAAATTTTGTAAAATATTGTCATAGGAAGCACAAATTTATAAAAATTGCACAACAAATTGTGCATAACCCACGAGGCATGTTAGGCACACTTTCTTCTTTATGCCCCCTCATGGCTGCCATATATGTATGTCAGTAATTTGCACCTAAAAATGGAGCAGATCTTTTATAATTTGTGGATTTTACAAATCTTATCCATGCTTGTTTTTCGAAAAAAAAACAAAAAAAAACGGGTAGGTGTAAAAAGTGTCTAAAAAAACAATAAACTTAATCTATTTCTTTAGTGCAATTTGTGGCAGCATGCAGGTTCATTTTGCATCCTTAGCCTCCCCACCCAATAGTATAACGCCTCATGCACACGACTGTATGTGCCGTCTGAGTCCCGTCAGTAATCCGAGAAAAGATAGGACAAGTTCTATCTTTTCTCGCATCGGAGACTCGGACCATTTTTCACAGACCGGATGCACCCGCTAAAGTGATTGGGTCCGTGAAGACCATCGGGTGCCACTCGGCTGCCATTAAAAACGGCCCGAGTGGCACAACGGTCGTGTGCATGAGACCTAAGAGTTGAGTGAAATGTGGAACATTTTTCATAGAGATCTTGTAGCTTCTAAATCTTTGTTCGCTAATTTTAGTGACAGAGAATAAATTTGTTATTTAAGGGTCCTCTTACATGACCCGACATGGGCCATGTAAACGAGCCCTGATCAACGAAACAGCTCATTGATCGGCACTTGTTTGCTCCTTTCACAAGGAGCTATGTATGGGGACGAGTGCTCATACTCCGATCCCTCGTCTCCATACATTTCTATCATGTCGGCAGCGTGTCTCCCTGTTTACACAGGGAGATGTGCTGCCGATAACATTAGTATTTCTGGCACCATATACGATACGATCAGCCGATGAACGGGCGTTTTTCCGTTCATCGACTGATCGTTGCCCTGTTTATACAGGCCAATGATCAAGAACAATAATTGGCTCATGTAAAAGGGCCTTCTCCGGAGCTCCATTGTTATAACTCTCAGTGCAGATAATATAGTAGGTTTACATGAAGTCCTACAGTACATACAAGCCTAGATAGCATATCATGATATCTCAGCAACTGGTGCCAAATAACAACTTAGCACGGTTGCATCTGACAAACTGGCTCTGCTACATATGTACAGTGATACTGGCATGCACATTAAGATAATTTTCTATTGAGAAAAAACGCAATGAACTCAACAAACCCTTTGCAGTAATTTTGGTTGCAGACATTTAGATTTTTCTACTCATATAATAGTTTTTTCTTTCAATTACAGCTGTTTTTTTATCCTTAGATGAGGATTTGTGCCTTGACTTTTACAGTACAATATTAATGGACCTCATAGAGATAAAGCAGCATCTAAAAAAGGGTTATTATTCGACCCACTAACAAAAAACAACAGAAACCTGCCAGATCCTGTTGTAGGTAATGCTTTTGTTTGGATCTGCTAAAATGAACACATCAGAAACTGATGTGAGCCGAGCTTTACTTTTGGTCTCTGTTCACATTGGTGTCACGGTTCAGTTCCACCAGGTTTCTATTGCCCTTCATGGGCAGAATAGCATAAATTCTACCTATTAAAAATTTCTAAAATCTAATGCATCCAATTATACACTTGGGATCTGTTACATCAGGTATCCCTATAAAACTGAACCCATGACACCAATGTGAACAGAAAATGGAAGAGAATGAAAGATTCCTTTTTCACACAGGTATGAAAGTCTCTTCAGCAGTTAACATGAATCAAGTAAAGGGCTGTGTTGTGCAAATGATCTGGACTTTAGTTAAAAAAAAGTTGCTCATGATGCGATACACTACAGCATGGCGGTCCTGTGCTTTGTAGCACTAGTGATCTGGGTTTAAATCCAAATAAGAACCATCTGCTTTGAATATGTTGGCGCCATATATATGAAAATTAATACAATAAGTAAAAGATGGAGTAATTACTATCTAGATTAACTGGAAATTTGTAACAAAATGAGGTAGTTGATGAACGATGTAAAAAAAAAAACACTGGGCCTGCTTTCAGATGGTTGTAGTCGCATTTATAACAGACTCGTTTTTCACAGTAAGGCTGGATTCACACGAGCACATTACGTCCGTAGTGGACGGAACGTATTTCGGCCGCAAGTCCCGAACCGAACACACTGCAGGGAGCCGGGCTCCTAGCATCATAGTTATGTACGACGCTAAGAGTCCCTGCCTCCCTGCGGGACAACTGTCCCATACTGTAATCATGTTTTCAGTACGGGACAATTAGTTCCACGGAGAGCCAGGGACTCCTAGCGTCGTACGTAACTATGATACTAGGAGCCCGGCTCCCTGCACTGTGTTCGGTCTGGGACTTGCGGCCGAAATACGTTCCGTCCATTACGGACGTAATGTGCTCGTGTGAACCCAGCCTAAGAACCATGACAAACTATTTGAGAAGTCTTAGTCAAACTTCCCTCATAAGGTCAATATTTGACAAGAGGCTTAAAAAAATCTTCCTAGTAATCCTATAAGAAAACTTACGTTTAAGGACAGGATCACACACACAGTTTTTAATGCAGTTTTTGGCTCAGCTTTTCGAGCTAAGCACAGAAATGGACACAAAAGAAAGAAGATGCATCAGTCTGTTATTTATAAAAATGGCCTTCCATTTAGAGCTACTTTGTGCCAAAGTACTGAGCCAAAAACTGCACTAAACTGCATAAAAACTTCATGTGTGATTCTAGCCAAACTCAGCAAGTAAACTTACCAGTGTAATCTGTGTTGCTAGAAAGTTTGGCAGGAGTTACAGTCAAGTTAAAATCTGAGAAGTTGCCATTGTTCAGGGTGGTATTCAATATCTTTCCACACAGGGCAATGGTGGCATCGTCTCCATAAACATTAGAAACCACCAGACCAAGGAAAAGGAGGAAAGCAGCAAATCCACTCTGAGCCATTTGTGATGAGCAGATAATTCCTGTGTACAGACAGAGCGCATCAGCACTGGAAAAACACCAACTAGGAAATGCTGGACCTTTTATCCAGTTGTTCCCATGCAAATTAAGGGCAGGGCTGCCTCTTACTTGGTTTTGTTATTTGAACTACCAAGGGCTTGCAGGTTAATGAGAATGGTCATTTATTAACTCAACTAATAATATAAACTTAAGGAAGTTGTAATCTAAAACCTGACACATAGAATTATTATTTTATCTCTTATAGATATTCAGAATTCAGGGAATTTCCCACTGAGTGAGTAGTTGGCCATTTGGGGAAGCTGTAGAACAATGTTTTCCAACCTGTGACTCATCAGCTGATGCACAACTACAACTCCCATTGGCTGGAAAGCCACAGGTTGGAGACTACACCTGTAGTGGAACTCATGACTAAATGACAATGTAGGTTCATCTATACTTGTAATCTCAGAACGAGATGTGTACGTAGAAAAGTGAGGTGCCCAAAGCAAAGATCAAACTGGGCCCCCATTATGGTACGGCAACTTGTCACCAGAACAGAAGGCCCTGGTGTTTGTTTCCCTCCATGCTCATTCCATCACTGACGGGCCAATACCGCACCACTTGATTACTGTATGCAGTTCCTCTGTAGGCTCTCACAGGGATATAGTTACAACAGGTGCAGCGATATCAATCATACTCGGGCCCTGTGCCTGAGGGGGCCCAAAGGCTCCTTTGTCACATAAGAAGACACCATTATCATAAATTACATATGGTAGGTGGGGGGCCTTGTTGCAGATTCCCTAAGGCCCTGTTTTGTGTCAGCCTTTAGATGGTGCATGCTACACAATACATTAAACATAACTTACGGCAAACTAGACACATTTCTCTTTCTTAAAGTGACTTTGGACAATCCCTACTTGCTAGATGTGTCCCTTCACAATAAGATGATCACAAGGGGTCAACCTACAAGTACTCCCAGTGGTAATCTGTGGGAAAACTTGGCAATAAGTATTCAATTTCCCTGCAGTGCCACCACAGGGGAAATGAAGAATTGCACAGTGCCCATTCATATCAATGGGTTGTCTGTGTAATTCAGGACAGGACAGGTCCTCCAGATAAAAAGACGATCTTTGTAACTGCTCTCCACTCTGACCAAGAGATGAGGACCCTGCACACATTAACTCTGAAATTTCTAATAGGGTATACGAAAATTGGTTTTCCAAACTCGACAACCCCTTTAAACCACAAGGTGACCCCCCATGTATGCTAATATTTTGTGAAAAAAAATGGGTCAAGCCCATAATAATTTGGGTTTAAGCATTGTGTTGTGTAGCCACACACCTGTGATTCATCTTTATTCTATAGTACAAGTCACAGAACTAGACTAAATGTGGTGAACTTGTTTTAAAAATAAACCAACGTCACTTGCGCAATATTTATCTGCATATTAGAAACATGGCACATATTGTTTAAAACAGCTTTTATTCTTTGGATGGTCTTGCAGGGCATTGGCAGGGCAATGGCAGGGACTTCCCCACTGCTTCATTGTCACTTTAACTAATTATTCCCAATGATGGAATGAGAGCAGAACTTTTTTGAAAAATGTGAAGATCCCAGAGCTCAGATCCCCAACTGATGTTTCATGACTCATTATTTTTAATAGGTCATGATATTGGATAAACTTCTTCAAATTCTTCAACACCTTCCTACCGCAGCCTTTTTTCAGATTTTCACTTTTGTTTTTTCCCCTCCACCTTCCAAAAGTCATAACTTTTAAATTTTTACGTCAATATTGCCGTATGAGCGCTTATTTTTTTGCAGAGCGTGTTGTAGATTTTCACAGCATCATTATTGTACCATATAATGTAGTGGGGAAACTGTAAAAACGTGCTTTGTGGGGTGGAATAGGAAAAAAACAGCGATTTCTAAAAAAATTTTGTGGGGGGTTTCGTCTTTATAGCATTCACCGGGTGGTAAAATTGCTATGTTAACTTTTTTTCTGCGGGCTCATACAATTACGGCGATACCAAATTTATGCAGATTTTTTTTTTTATGTTTTACTTCTTTTACAAAGAAAAAACGAATTGTTAAAAATAAAATGTGTGTTTTGTGTCCATATTATGAGAGACATCATTTTTTTTCTGTTCACTGAGTAGTGTGAGGACTTGTTTTTTTTGCGGGACGAGCTGTAGTTTTTATTGGAACCATTTTTGGGTACATACAACTTTTTGGTCACTTTTAGGTGACTAAAAAACAGTGATTCTGGTATTTTAACTTTTTTTTTTACAGCTATGCGAGTTAAATAATGTTATATTGTAACAGTTGAGCCTTTTACAGACACGACGATACCAGTTATTTTCATTTTTTTTACATTACATTGTGCTTTGGAAAAAATGGAAAAAGTTTTTTTTTAAACTTTTAATATTTTTATTTTTTTATATACAGTATATTAAAAAAACTTTATTTAACTAGTCCTCCTAGGGGACATGAACCAGAGATCATTGGATTGATTGTATGATATACTGCAATTCTAATGTATCGCAGTATATCATTATACTGACAGTCTCCTATGAAGCAGTACTTAACAGGAGTACAAAGATGGCAGACCTGGGCGCCTTTATTAGACCCCAAGGCTGCCATGCTAACGATCGGCACCCTGTGATCGCATCGTGGCGGGGGCGATGCAACGCTACAGGGGGTCGCCCATTTGTTTCTAACCCCTTATATGCTGCTGTCTCTTTTGACCGCAGCATTTAAGGGGTTACATGATCAGGATCACCCTAGTGGGATCCCGCTCGTTACACTGAAGTGTCGGTTTTAAGATACGCTCATTCATTGGAGCGGGCTCAGCCAGCTCCATACTCCATCTCCCTCTATACTGCCCCCACCCAACCTGCGCCATATTTATATACAGCGGATGTCGGAAAAGGGTTAAAAGACACAATCTAAATTATGATGGACAATTTCTAACCCTAGTGGACAGAAAAAAAAGTATTTTACGGAAGGGATAGTCTCATGAAGTGGCCGCTATAGGTGAAATGTATGACCAGACAAACCTTCCCTTGGCCATAACATCTGATCTCAGGGGGTACCAAGAGCCCAATCCACGGTGATCAGGTCATCGCTGGAACAGGTGTTATTAGAAAAAAGTTTGACTTCTTGACATTTCAAAATGTTCTCAGGTCTGTTTTAAAAAGCCCCATAATATTTTTCATCTTTGGTGTTTTCTTATAATATAATGTTTTCCTATAATATATATATATATATATATATATATATATATATATATATATATATATATATATATATATATATATATATATATATATATATATATGTGGATGCAGGTACCCTTTCTCATTCACACGGACATGATCACTGTATAAGGCCCCATGCACACGGCCGTGCCCGTAATCACGGCCCACGATTGTGGATACGGCCGGCCACCGACTGCCATCCGCATTTTTGGGCCGTGCTCCCATACAAAATATAGGAGTACAGCCCGCAAAATGCAAAAGAACGGACATGTTCCATAATTTTCGGAACATTTCTATGGCACGGACACCCATCCGTAGCGATACAGAAAGGTGTCCGTGCTCAATGAAAGTGAATGGGTCAGCTTTTGCACACCGCAATTGCAGTCCGAAAAAACGGAGGTTTATTACGGTCGTGTGCATGGGGCCTAAGACAGATCTCAGTGGAGGACAAGAACTGCTAATTTAAATGTGATATCCGAGATTCAGGTGAATTTTCGAAGATCCCTTTACTGTGCCCGCTGCAGGAAATGACAGTCTTTTAGATATACTTGCAGTCTTACAGACTGTTCCCCTTCCACCAGGAAATGACCTAAAGTCTATGGTGATGTCACATTACGTGACCCCAGCAGCCAATCGTGTCAGCTCGCCAGACGTATCTGTTTTAGTAAATACTTGCATTCCTCATAAAATAACAATTCTGGAGCATCATTTCTTTGAATTCTAGGTTGTGTTTTCCCTCTGTTATTCCTCCTGGAAATGTATGTATAAATTGACAACTGGGCCATTACGATTCCCATGTCAAAGAATGTGTCCCTGCACACTTTGCCAGCACTGATTGGACAGTTTAGAGTGTGTAATGAGCATATAAGCAGCTCCAGGAACACTTTGTAGAACAGTTTTTTTTTTTGTTCCAAACTGTGGCTGCTATTTGTGGCAAAGAAACATAATACACGCAATTTTTGAGTTTAATAGCAGGAGTGAAATCCTCCTTTCTGTTTTTTCCGGACAATTTTTTTATATTTAATTATTCCGAACAGATTAGAAAATAAAAAATAAATGACAAAGATTATAAATAATGTCTGTTTAGTTCTTAGAATACTAAAGCCTGTTCAGACGTGGCAGATTTGTCATACATTTTCGGTGTGTACAGTGCAATACATGTAAGTGGGATTTTCTAAGCCCCATCCACACGTGGTGGATTTCAGGGCATTCAGCGGATTTTCAAGTCTGCAGCACGCCCATTATGTTGTGGAATTGACACCAATTTTCACTGGAATTTTCACCCTTCCCTAATGTTATTTTTGTTGTTACTATTTTTAATTTTACTTTATGCTAAACACTGACTTCGTTTTATGTCTCATTGATTTTGGTGTGTTTATTATTATTATTATTATTTTTTTATGTAATATGGATTGTATACATTTTATTAGGTTAAACAAAATTTTGCTATGGAGCTTACATTATTTCTAGGTATTGATTGTATGTTAGCCCTGTTCTCTTTATATCTCACTGTTTTTATACCTGTATCTGTTCATTTATCTTTTGAATAGAAAAACAAATACAAATACATAAAAAAACTAATTAAAGTCACTAGTAATTTCAGGGCAATTCAAGAAACACCAATTATAAAGTACTCTATTTATCCAGAAAGTACATGGGAATATAATGCACCCTGAAATATGAAGAGCAAACATTAAAAAAAACAAAAAACAACACTAAGGGTATGTTCACACGCAGTAGCAAAATACGTCTGAAATTACGGAGCTGTTTTCAGGCGAAAACAGCTCCTCATTTTCAGACGTTTTTGCAAGTACACTCGTTTTTCGCGGCATCCATTACGGACGTAATTGGAGCTGTTTTTCAATGGATTCAATGAAAAACGGCTCCAAAAACGTCCAAAGGAGTAACATGCACTTCTTTGACGCGAGCATCTTTTTACGCGCCGTCTTTTGACAGCGATGCGTAAAATTACACCTCGTCTGAACAGAACACCGTAAAACCCATTGAAAGCAATGGGCAGATGTTTGTAGGCGTAATGGAGACGTTTTTTCAGGCGTAATTCGAGGCGTGAAACGCCCGAATTACGTCTGAAATTAGTGCGCGTGAACATACCCTAACAAGAAAATATATTATACTAAACTGCCATCTGGTATTCATATTGAGTATTGCAGTTGTACTAAACCGTCAGCTGGTGTTCATATTCAGTATTGCAGTTGTACTACTACAATACAAACCACAGTGACCTAAAAAGCACACCGAAAGGCCAGAAGAACGTTGCAATCAAAAAGTATTTCATAGTGGATGTTATATTTCACTAGGGACCTTCAGCTCAGATTGTGCTGCAGCGTTTTGGCACAAAAAGACGCAGGAAAAATGGCAGGAAAAAAATTCTACAGAAAAATTTCAACCCTAAAATTTCCCACCCAAAAATTTCCCCACAAAATGTAGTGAAACCACTCTTAGAAATAAAGCTTTTTTTTTATTTACAGTGTTTTTCTGTTTTATGGGTCAGTTGAGTTTTTTCAAAATGCAGCACGATCTACGTAGGATCTGCGCCAGAGTCGCTTTTCCGGCTCAAAAAAAAATTTAAAAATATTATAGGTAGTAGTGTAGGATATAAATAGGTGTTTATTATATACACTACCGTTCAAAAGTTTGGGGTCACCCAGACAATTTTGTGTTTTCCATGAAAACTCACACTTATGCCTGATTTACACGAGCGTGTGCGTTTTGCGCACGCAAAAAAACGCAGCGTTTTGCGTGCGCAAAGGGCACTTGACAGCTCCGTGTGTCATCAGTGTATGATGCGCGGCTGCGTGATTTTCGCGCAGCCGCCATCATAGAGATGAGGCTAGTCGACGTCCGTCACTGTCCAGGGTGCTGAAAGAGTTAACTGATCGGCAGTAACTCTTTCAGCACCCTCGACAGTGAATTCCGATCACCATATCGAGTAACCTGTTTAGAAAAAAAGAGATTCGTACTTACCGAGAACTTCCCGGCCGTTGCCTTGGTGACGCGTCCTTGGTAACGCGCCTCTCTTGACATCTGGCCCCACCTCCTTGGATAACGCGGCAGTCCATGTGACCGCTGCAGCCTGTGATTGGCCTGTGATTGGCTGCAGCTGTCACTTGGACTGAATTGTCATCCCGGGAGGTCAGACTGGAGGAAGAAGCCGGGAGTTATCGGTAAGTCAGAACTTTTTTTTTTTTTACACGTTCACGTATATTGGGATCGGAAGTCACTGTCCAGGGTGCTGAACCAGTTTAACTCTTTCAGCACCCTGGACAGTGACTGTCTCCTGCCGGGTTCGGTCAAAACGAGTTCGGCCGAACCCGGTGAAGTTCGGTTCGCTCATCTCTAAGACACTCCGTTCGGATGTTTGTAAACAGAAAAGCACGTGGTGCTTTTCTGTTTACATTCAGTTTGACAGCTCTTGCGCGAATCACGCAGTTCGCACGGAAGTGCTTCCGTGCGGCATGCGTGGTTTTCACGCACCCATTGACTTCAATGGGTGCGTGATGCGCGAAAAACGCACGATTATAGAACATGTCGTGAGTTTTACGCAACGCACTCGCGCTGCGCAAAATTCACGCATTGTCTGCACTGCCCCATAGAGTAATATAGGTGCGTACGACACGTGTGAAAAGCACGCGTGTCGCACGCGCGTATATTACGCTCGTGTAAATGAGGCCTTAGGCCTAATGCACACGACCGTAGTTTTGTCCACCCGTAAATACTGGCGTAAATACGGGTCCTTGGTCACACGTATTAGACCCGTTTTGCATCAGTATTTACGGACCCGGTGTCACCCGTATTCCACCCGTATTTACGGGCACGTTTTTGGCTGCAAAATTGCACTGCACTAATTGGCAGCCCTTCTCTCTATCAGTGCAGGATAGAGAGAAGGTGCAGCCCTTTCCGTAATAAAAGTAAAAGAAATTCGTACTTACCCGGCCGTTGTCTTGGTGACGCGTCCCTCTCTTGACATCCAGTCCGACCTCCCTGGATGACGCGGCAGTCCATGTGCCAGCTGCAGCCAGTGATTGGCTGCAGCGGTCACATGGGCTGTAACGTCATCCCAGTAGGCAGGACTGGAGGAAGAAGCAGGGAGTTCTCGGTAAGTATGAACTTTTTTTTTTTTTTTATACAGCTTTATCTATATTGTGATCGGTAGCCACTGTCCAGGGTGCAGAAACAGTTACTGCCGATCGTTTAACTCTTTCAGCACCCTGGACAGTGACTATTTACTGATGTCGCCTAGCAACGCTCCCGTAATTACGGGTGCACACACATAGTCACCTGTAATTACGGGAACCCCATAGACTTCTATGGGCTGCCCGTGCCGTAATTACGGCCTGAAATAGGACATGTTCTATCTTTTTCAACGGCACGGGCTCCTTCCCGTAAGCATACGGGAGGCACCCGTGGCCAATAGAAGTCTATGGGCCCGTAATTACGGGCCATAATTACGGGCCGTAATTACGGGAGTTTTTACGGTCGTGTGCATGGGGCCTTATATTTATCAAATGAGTTGCAAAATGACTAGAAAATGTAGTCAAGACATTGACAAGGTTAGAAATAATGATTTTTATTTGAAATAATAATTTTCTCCTTCAAACTTTGCTTTCGTCTTGGAATGCTCCATTTGCAGCAATTACAGCATTGCAGACCTTTGGCATTCTAGCTGTTAATTTGCTGAGGTAATCGGGAGAAATTTCACCCCATGCTTCCAGAAGGCCCTCCCACAAGTTGGATTGGCTTGATGGGCACTTCTTGCGTACCATACGGTCAAGCTGCTCCCACAACAGCTCTATGAGGTTGAGATCTGGTGACTGCGCTGGCCACTCCATTACAGATAGAATACCAGCTGCCTGCTTCTTCCCTAAATAGTTCTTGCATAATTTGGAGGTGTGCTTTGGGTCATTGTCCTGTTGTAGGATTAAATTGGCTCCAATCAATCCAAAATCTGTACGGTTAGCTTCTGTAGCATGAGAAGGGGATTGCGGAAACCCCATTTACATGCATCAGATACAAACCGTGGTGCGGTTTTTCGCCTGGAATGTCCGCTGTGGTAAACTGCAGCACTTAGCCGGCCTGCTAGCAGGCCTGTCTCCTAGAGAGACGTTTCATCCCAGGAGACCGATGCAGCCTGTGATTATCTGCAGCGGCGATCACATGGGATGAAGCTTCTTACCAGGAGGCCGGCCCTCTAACGTCATCCAGGCCGGCCACTTGGGTTGACGTTTCATCCCATGTGACCGCCGCTACAGCCTGTGATTGGCTGTAGCGATCACATGGGATGAAACTGCATCCCAGGATGCTGGCCTGGAGGAAGACAAACTCCTGGGTAAGTATAAGATTTTTTTTGAGTTGCGTTTTTTTCAGCGGAATTGCTGCGAAACCAGCACAAAAAAACACAACTGCTTTTTGTTGCAGGTTTTAACAGCCCATTGAAGTTAATGATGAAAACCCGCAACTAATAAGTAGCGTTTACGCAAATACAATTGACATGCTGCGGAATAAAATTCTGCACCACAGGTCAATTTCTGTGCAATTTTTTCACTCAGTATTTACATAGCATGTGGAAGAGATTTGTTTTATATCCATCCACTTTGCTGCTACAGTATTTGCTGCGGATTTTCCGCAACGAATTCCGTCGCGGAATATCCTCAGTATTTACGCAACGTGTGGACTGAGCCTAACTGTGTGGATGTCTATGTATATCAGTGTATATATGTAGATCACCGTAAGCGTACCTATAGGTGTGTAAGTATATGATTTTACTATGTGTACTGTTGATCAGTGTATAAGTGTGTGTACATGTAATTGAGTGTATTATTGATGTGTTTATACTTATGGGTGTGTACAAGTATATCAAAGAATGTATAGGTACAGGGGCGGACACAGACAGCTGAGGGCGCCAGTGCAAGAAGAGTATCTGGGCCCCTTGCTCTTCAATATCTCATCATATATCACCCCCTTATGTTTCTCTTTCACTCCATCTCTATTTAAATGAATAATAAATAAATAATGAAATGCATCATGTATGAAATAAAATTATTAGATTATTTCAATTACCATATTTGAATAGATCAATTCACTTATGCAATGAAGTAAAGCAAAAGGCCATGCAATTCTACATAAAATGTTTTAATTTGCACATATAAACCGGTACACATTTCTTAAAATATTTGGAATGATTAATTCACATATAATAATACAAAATATTTAAATAGTTTCCCACCTATATTTACCAATAGAAAAAAAATCTGATTAATAATGCAGTCTGAGATGAGTATTGACAAAGTCACTGGAAGTTGGTTCTTTCCCTCTAATCACAGATTCAGTCTGGCTCATCTTTGTCATTTGAGACGCACTCACTGGCATAGCTATAGGGGTCGCAGCGGTCGCAATTGCGACCGGGCCCCGAAGCCAGGGGGGCCCACGGCCCCCCGCACCACATCAATAAAAAGTTACTATAGTAACTCGGGCCGCGGGCCCCTGTTACTATAGTAACAGACTTTACTTACCTTCCTGGTTCCGGATCGCAGCGGAGGTCCTGACGTCAAGCGCTGTGCGCAGCGCATGACGTCACAGCGCTATGCCGCCGCGCACAGCATCGAGACTACAGAACTCCCGCCGCGGCCGAAGAGGAAGGTAAGGTTAGCCCTGACTGGCGGGGTCTGACTCCCAGGACCCGCCAATCAGCTGTTTTGAAGGGGCCGCAGCACTCGTACGAGAGCTGCTCCCCTTCATTCCTGTCACTTCATTCCGGTCACACTGTGA
This sequence comes from Rhinoderma darwinii, assembly GCF_050947455.1. NCBI lineage: Eukaryota > Metazoa > Chordata > Amphibia > Anura > Rhinodermatidae > Rhinoderma > Rhinoderma darwinii. The sequence goes on along the minus strand of NC_134696.1, from coordinate 34,044,987 downwards.
ATCCGTGTCGGCGATTCACAGTGTGGGCGAGTAGTGAAATGAAGGGGAAGCAGCTCTCGTACGAGTGCTGCGGCCCCTTCAAAACAGCTGATTTGCGGGTCCCGGGCGACACATCAGCTATTGATGGCCTATCCTGTGGATAGGCCATCAATGTTTAGGGATTGCACAACCCCTAAGCCTACGATGTATCAGGCTTAGGGGGCCCATGAGACAGGATCACAGAATGTGTGATCCTGTCTGCTGAACCCTGTATCTAAGCCAATCACATGGTAGGCTTAGATACATGGCCCATGCGTGATCCTGTCTGCTGGGCCCTGTATCTAAGCCAATCACATGGTAGGCTTAGATACATGGCCCATGCGTGATACTGTCTGCTGGGCCCTGTATCTAAGCCTACCACACTGTAGGTTTAGATACAGGGCCCCAGCACACAGTAATCTTATACTGTATAAGATTACTGTCTGCTGGACCCTGTATCTAAGCCTACCTTGTGGTAGGCTTAGATACAGGGTCCCACAGACCGTATCACACATGGGCCCTGTATCTAAGCCTTAGGGTATGTGCACAGACACTAATTACGTCCGTAATTGACGGACGTATTTCGGCCGCAAGTACCGGACCGAACACAGTGCAGGGAGCCGGGCTCCTAGCATTATAGTTATGTACGATGCTAGGAGTCCCTGCCTCTCTGCAGGACAACTGTCCCGTACTGTAATCATGTTTTCAGTACGGGACAGTTGTCCTGCAGCGAGGCAGGGACTCCTAGCGTCGTACATAAGTATAATGCTAGGAGCCCGGCTCCCTGCACTGTGTTTGGTCCAGTACTTGCGGCCGAAATACGTCCGTCAATTACGGACGTAATTAGTGTGTGTGCACATACCCTAACACACGTGTTACTAAACATTTTTTGTGTGTTTTCTTACAGGTTCGGTCGTTGGACTACGGCGGATTCCAGGACTACTTCGATGACAGCTTTTTCTTTTATTAATAAAATGGTTAATGAGGGCTGTGTGGGTTTTTTTTTTATTTCAATAAAATATTTTTTCTATGTCTTTGTGTTTTTTTTTTAAACTATATTACTACCGCCTTAGTAATGGCCGCCGGCTGATTGACAGCATCCATTGCTAAGGCGGGGCTTAGTGTTAGCGGATGCAGAGGCTAACACTAACCCCCTTTATTACCCCGGTACCCACCGCCACCAGGGGTGCTGGGAAGAGCCGGGTACGATCCAGTACCTGACCATCTGTAGTGATGGTCGGCCACTGGGGTGGCCGCAGGCTGGTATTATCAGGAGGGGAAAGGCCAAAAACAGTGGCCCTTCCCACCCTGGTAATGCTGCCTGCTGCTGCTTTATTGTATCTGGCTGGTTATGAAAATGGGGGGGACCCCACGTCATTTAAAAAAAAATAAAAAATAATTGGAAAGAACGATGTCGGGTCCCCCCCAATTTTCATAGCCAGCCAGATACAACACAGCAGCAGCAGGCAGCATTACAAGGGTGGGAAGGGCCACTGTTTTTGGCCTTCCCCAGCCTAATACTACCAGCCTGCGGCCACCCCGGTGCCTGCCCGTCACTACAGATGGTCGGGTACTGGTTTGTACCCGGCTCTTCTCAGTACCCCTGGTGGCGGTGGGTACCGGGGTAATAATGGGGGTTAGTGTAGCCTCTGCACCGGCTAACATTAAGCCTCGCCTTAGTAATGGAGGTTGTCAATCAGCCGGCGGCCATTACTAAGGCGGTGATAATAAAGTTTAAAAAGATACAAGCACATAGCAAAAATATTTTATTGAAATAAAAAAACAACCCTCATTAACCATTTTATTGAGAATAAAAAAAACGCCGTCATTGAAGTCCTCGTATCCGAAGTCCAACAACCGAACCTGTAAAAAAAACACAAACAAAAATAATCAGTAACACATAAAGAAGCAAAATTATTATTCTTACCTTTCCTGGGTTCAGCGCTGGAGCCGCAATGTCAGCGAGCTGGGCCCTGTATCTAATCCTATCATGTGTGATACAGTCTGCTGAGCTGTGTATCTAATCCAATCATGTATGATACTGTCTGCTGGGCTCTATATCTAATCCGATCATGTGTGATACTGTCTGCTGAGCCACTGTATCTAATCCTATCATGTGTGATACTGTCTGCTGAGCCACTGTATCTAATCCTATCATGTGTGGTACTGTCTGCTGAGCCACTGTATCTAATCCTATCATGTGTTATACTGTCTGCTGAGCCACTGAGTCTAATCCTATAATGTGTGGTACTGTCTGCTGAGCCACTGTATCTAATCCTATCATGTGTGGTACTGTCTGCTGAGCCACTGTATCTAATCCTATCATGTGTGATACTGTCTGCTGGGCCACTGTATCTAATCCTATCATGTGTGATACTGTCTGCTGAGCTGTGTATCTAATCCTATCATGTGTGATACTGTCTGCTGGGCCACTGTATCTAATACTATCATGTGTGATACTGTCTGCTCAGCCACTGTATCTAATCCTATCCATAGTTTATAGGGTCGTAGTGCTATAGATATGCTATGCTGTCTCCTATACACACACTTTTTTTTGGGCGGACACATGTATTGGGGCTATTTCCCGGACATTTTAAGCCCTGAGGGTATGTTCACACGGCAGCGTCCGTTACGGCTGAAATTACTGTGCTCTTTTCAGGAGAAAACAGCACCGTAATTTCAGCCGTAATGGCATGTACAGGCGTCTTTTGCTGCGTCCATTACGGAAGTAACTGAAGCTGGTTTTCCATGGAGTCCATGGAAAACGGCTCCATTTACGTCTGAAGAAGTGACAGGCACTTTTTTACGCGCCGCCTTTTGACAGCGACGCGTAAAAAAAATGAACGTCGGCACAGAACATCGTAAGACCCATTCAAATGAATGGGCAGATGTTTGCCGACGCTTTTGAGCCGCATTTTCGGACGTAATTCAATGCTAAAACGCCCGAATTACGTCCGTAAATAGTGTGTGTGAACCCAGCCTTAATGACGCCCCCGGCTGCTAGTGCTGCATTGTTGGGTCACTTAGGAGACCCAGCGATGCAGCTGAAAGCGGACCGTCGGCCATGAGAAGTTTGCGGGGGGGGGGGGCCCAGTAAGAATTTTTGCATCGGGGCCCATGAGCCTCTAGCTACGCCCCTGGACGCACTGGTTACTGGGGATTTATCGCCTTACAACTACTTCCTCTTAAATATTAACAGTCAGCATAACATTAGTAACCGCTCTGTGTCATGTTAGAGATTTGGAAGCAGGCATGATCAGGAGAAGAGGCCCAAAGTCTCCTCTGCCGCATAAGAAGATACCAGTATTATAAATGGCACATGGTAAGAGAGTGACCCTGCTACAGATTGGGCTCAAGAGCTTCAAGTTACACCTCTTGGCTTGGTAGTTATGTGTTTTTCTGTCATCTCTTTAAGCTACCATAGTCCCTCAAGTTACAATGACCTCAGGCGACAATATTTTCATCATACAATGGTCTTTCCTGGGACATTATAACTTGAAACCACATCAAACATACAATGCCACAGACCAAGCTGATCTGCAGCAGCATGGGCATTTTACTGGTTAAACATCTGTATTACTGGAGAGTAAGCACTGAACGGCTGTATAATAGCGCTTCTCTATAGTAAGGTGAGGGTGGCCCATTTTATTTTTCTGATACTCTGTGTACTGTGCAGGACTCTGAAGAAGCTCCTGTCCTCATGTAGAACGTGATTTACAGTTCCCCCGGCTCTGATAGTCGATTACTATGTATTAGTTTGTTATATTACAATAAAATAGTCAGTCAGTGTTTTTATTGTATACAAAATATGACATTTTTGGATGATGTGTTTGAATAAGTTCATGGAAGTCGATGGGAAGTCGCCCTAATGTTACTCTGATTACCATCTATACAGTAACTATCGTGCACAATGTCGCTGTGTTTAATACGGATTAAGTGACAAATATTATGCAGCTCTGTGTAGTAATATGGGTGCAACTATGGATGCTGCATATCAGTGCTTGGCTAATGTCCCTCAGGCCTATAGAGGGGGGGGGGGGGGACTACAAAAAAAGAAAGTTGTACAATTTAGCTGCTTACCCACCTACACTGGGCATTGCACAGAAGCCATCATGTACCACGGGCCTCATATAGAAAAACCCCAGTTTTCCTATTAGCAACCCTTGCTTATTTCCAGCTCTTGAGTTTCCCTTTTTTATAGTGTACTGTGACCAACCAGATTTTCACAAGCAGAGCAACTTCAATCCTTTATTTAAAGGGGTCGTCTGAGATAGCATCATATTTTCAAAAATCCTTTTAATGCATGTGATTTCTAAATGTAAATACATTTGTAATATACTTACATTTTCCAAAGTGGCCCCGTTTCCAGATCCTGCCGTGGGGAACTTGACGGGTGACGTCACGCTCTGCACTGGCTTTGCCGCTTTGTTGATCTTGAATTCTTTGCCGGGTATACGACACGTCACTTGTGACGGGGTGTATATCGGCTTGTACTGTTGTGATGCGCATGCGCGGCCCCTGCTGTTATCTCGAGAACAGCAGGGACCGTGAGAACAGCATTGACAGCGCATGCGCGTTACGGGCTGTGAAGCAGAACCAGCCGATATACACCACGTGACAAGTGACGTGTCGTATACCCGGCAAAGAATTTAAGATCAACAAAGCGGCAAAGCCAGTGCAGAGAGTGACGTCACCCGTCATGTTCCCCACGGCAGGATCTGGAAACGGGGCCACTTTGGAAAATGTAAGTATATTACAAATGTATTTACATTTAGAAATCACATGCATTAAAGGGATTTTTGAAAATATGATGCTATCTCGGACAACCCCTTTGAGGATTGCATTTTCTGATCTAAACAGATTGAATTATAAATACAATTTCTATAAAGTGGAAGATTCATGCAATCACATTAGAGATTATTCCGTCTAGAGCCCCATTCAACAATGATTCCCCTTTTAATGTTTCTGGGAATAAATTTTTTTTACATTTCATGTAAAATCCTGCACTTTCGCTTACTATTTATATTGCACAATGTATTAGATAATATGAATAGCGTTTTTTTTCTTAGACTATGTTCACATCTGCGTCGGGCCATTCTGTTGTTCTGCTCCATCAGAAGAGCAGTACAAGGGAATGGCGGAAGCGCAGGATCCGTTGAACAATTACTTTAATGGGTTCCGTCGGGTTGTCCCTCAATTGTTTCCGGTATTTTTGGCGGAATCTGCAACGGAGACCCCTAATGGAGCATCCAATGCAAATGTAAACAGGCCCTTAGGCTATGTTCACACTTATGTTGTGGCTTTTATTCACAACAGAAGTCATAACGCTGTGGCGGATCTGCTGCACGACGAATACCACTAATGCCCGTTGGACTCCATTGACTTACAATGTCTGTAGTTTTGACAAGAAAAATAGCGCTGCAAGCATCACTAATTCTCCTGTCAAATGATTGAGTCTCAGACGAAGATGTGAACAGAGCTTTATAATAACAGCACAGAGGTAATCAGGAGTACGATGAGTGACTGGGCTAGGCCAAAACACCAAACCAGAGGTTTATTTGCAGTTCCTGCATTTTTGGTTGTCGCAGGTGCTGTAGTTGCCGCTGTAGGAAATAAAAGAAAAATAGTTACTATTTGGAAAAGAGAACATGGCATATACCCGAAAATGTGACTGAAAGATAGCAATTTACTTGTTGTATCAATATTATTTAGGCCCTAAAACCACTAATGGCATTGTCCGGTTTAGAAAACCCATTTTCTTAACCCTATTATGGCATGTTCAGACGTGGCAGAATTCTGCAGGCACTGTCCGCATCAATGCCGCACATAATCTGCGTTGCAGATTCCGTTGCGCCTTTGCCTAAAATGTGCAGTAAATTGCTGTGGATTAGGCGCTGCAGATTCAGGTGAAGAGTACTTCCTGCTGTCTTTTAAAACATTCCATCTCAGTCTGGCTATAGACCGCGAAACACATAGATCCAGCCAGAATGATGACATATCCTGTTTGTAAAACCAATCCGCAACGCAACACACATAACATCTGCGGATTTCATTGCATAATTTTTCAACTCCATTGAAGTCAATGGAGAAATTCCGCCACAGGTACGCATCAAGTCCGCAACAGCCAGTGTATGCTGCGGACACCATATTCCGCACTGCAGCCTATGGTCCGCAGCGACGTTGTCCGCAACGTCTGCACGAAGATAACTAAAAAGGTGTGGAAACCAATGGACAGACTGTCAGCTGCGGATTTCCAGTGCGGACCGTCCGCAGCGAAATTCCACAGCAATTCCGCCACGTGTGAACATGCCCTCAAGGGCTTTTTTAGACGAACGTGTAATACGTCCGTGCAACGCGTGTGATTTTCACGCGCCTCGCACAGACCTATGTTAGTCTATGGGGAAGTCAATGGGTGCGTGAAAATCACGCGCAGCACACGGAAGCACTTCCGTGTGACGTTCGTGATTCGCGCAACAACAGTAAAAAGTATGAATGAAAACAGAAAATCACCACATGCTTTTCTGTTTACAAACATACATAGATTCTGCGGCGGATTTGCCCAAAATGTGCAGTAAATTGATGCGGACTAGCTGCTGCGGACTGCGGGAAAAGTGCTTCCCTTCTCTCTATCAGTGCAGGATAGAGAGAAGGGACAGCACTTTCCCTAGTGAAAGTAAAAGAATTTCATACTTACCGGCCGTTGTCTTGGTGACGCGTCCCTCTTTCGGCATCCAGCCCGACCTCCCTGGATGACGCGGCAGTCCATGTGACCGCTGCAGCCTGTGATTGGCTGCAGCCGTCACTTACACTGAAACGTCATCCTGGGAAGCCGGACTGGAGACAGAAGCAGGGAGTTCTCGGTAAGTATGAACTTCTATTTTTTTGACAGGTTGCTGTATATTGTGATCGGTAGTCACTGTCCAGGGTGCAGAAACAGTTACTGCCGATCGCTTAACTCTTTCAGCACCCTGGACAGTGACTATTTACTGACGTCTCCTAGCAACGCTCCCGTAATTACGGGAGCCCCATTGACTTCCTCAGTCTGGCTGTAGACCTAGAAATACATAGGTCCAGCCAGAATGAAGAAATGTCATGTCAAAAAAGCAAGACGCATCCGCAGCACACATAACATGTGCATGACAGCTGCGGACTTCATTGCGGAATTTAGAATCTCCATTGAAGTCAATGTAGAAATTCCGCCATGAGTCCGCAACCAGTCCGCCACTGGTCCGCAACAGACAGAGCATGCTGCGGACACCAAATTCCGCTCCGCAGCCTATGCTCCGCAGCGGAATTTTACGCATCGTCTAAACGAACACTGCTAAATAGAAGTGGAAGTCAATGGAGAAACGGCTCCGCTGCGGATTAACGCTTCAGAGTGTCCGCAGCGGAATTCAAGTGAAATTCCGCCACGTGTGAACCCAGCCTTAGGCATTCTGAGTAAACAGAGGAGAGTACATAATTCTGGACCTCCATCAATATACTAAAGTGGATCTCTGATACAAAGAGCATCTCCGGAGAACCCCGCTTGTCCAGGTATTTCACCAACTGCTCATTGATCTTAAAGGGCACCATTCCTTATTTGAAGTTGTAAAAGAAAATTAGGCTTAACCCCCTCCAAAAAAAATGGTAAAATAAAATTTGCCATAAAGACGTTTTCCACCTAATTATATTTTAACAGTCTGATTAACAATGCAGAATAGGGTGGAGAATGGCATAGCATGAATTCTACCTCTTTTCTGCCAATCCCGATAAACTGGTGCTAAGGATACATTGCCGAGCAGCTGCAGTATTGTAATCGGGTTGTTAGGCAGTGTGTCCCTAGCAACAAGTTTGTCTCAGATTACTCATGTCTTCAGTTCAAAGCTGAATAGAAAGTCGGCATAGAAGGGGCAAACGGGTTTGGCAATAATGATTGTCCCCATCACTCTCATAGTAAACAGATGTTTGAGAAAATACATTTTGGTGGGGAAATGTCGGCCTAATTAAATAAAGTTTTAAGTGTTTTAACTTGATCCCCGAACCTCCAACGTTGATGGAACTTCCAAGATATTAGTCGGGGCACTATCATGTCCTACCAATAGTCACACGGAACAAATCAGATTTACTTATATTGAATATTTATTTTCAATATAGTTGCAGAATTTCATAAAGTGCAGATGGCTCTGCCACCTGAGTATAGACTCACCAGCAGTCAGTGCTTGTGTAAGCTTGTAGGTGTCATTTACCTTAATGTAGGCACTGGAAAATAAAAATAGAAATGTAAAAATGATACATAAAATTACTAGCAACACATTTTACTATATTTGGGATGTTTCAATAGTTACAGGACTGGAAATGAATAGAATCTGATTATTTTTTCTAAATGAAAGTAAATTAGGCCACGTCTTCCCCTTGAACTTTCACTTTACTTTTGGTTAAGGCCCCATGCACACGAACGTGCTTTTGCGGCCCCAATTCCCCCAAAAATCCACGGGAGAATTGTGGCCCCATCTATCCCTATGAGGCCATGTACACGACTGTGGTTTTTACGGTCCATGCATGGCCCCGGAGCCAGGACCGCAGAAAGAATGGGCATGCCTTATTATGGCCCTGTTCTGCGGTCTGGGCTTATTGAAAATAATGGCCGCGGCCATGTGCATGGCCCGCGATTTGCGGGCGGCTCGCGGCTGACAGTCCGCTGCCGGCCGAATTGAAAATCACAGCCGTGCACATGGCTACGGTCGTGTGCATGAGGCCTGAGGGCATGGCCAGACTTGGCGGAATTGCTGTGGAATTATCCAGCGGCCGTTTTTTACATTTGTTTCAATACATTTTGAGGCAAGTTAGTTCAGACATTGCGGAAAACTCAGCTGCGGACCATAGGCTGCGGTGCAGAATTTTCCCTCCGGAGGATGCACTGTCTGTTGCAGAGAAGAAGCAGCGGAATTTCACTGCGGATTTCAGCCTTTGCAATGCAAAAACTAAGTGTTTTCTGCAACGTCTGAATTACCTGTCAAATATGCAAATGTTGGTGCAGATTCATTGCATAATTGCCCCAAATCTGCACCAACATTTGCAGCAGAAAAACTCTGCCACGTGTGAACATGCCCTTACATTTTTAACTACAGTTATTAGTGTATGTGCACACGATAACATCAATTACGGCTGAAATTACGGAGCTGTTTTCAGCAGAAAACAGCTCCTGCATTTCAGACGTAATTGCTCGTACTCGCGTTTTGCGAGGCATCTTTTACGGACGTAATTTGGAGCTGTTCTTCATTGAAGTCAATGAAAAACGGCTCAAATTACGTCACAAGAAGTGTCCTGCACTTCTTTGCCGAGGCTGTCATTTTACGCGCCCTCTTTTGACAGCGACGCGTAAAATGACAGGTTGTCTGCACAGTACGTCGGCAAACCCATTTACATGAATGGGCAGATGTTTGCCGACGTATTTGAGCCGTGTTTTCAGGCGTAATTCGAGGCGTAAAACGCCTCGTTTACGCCTGAAAATAGGTCGTGTGAACCCAGCCTTACTGTTTTTTTGTTGACTGGCTACACACTATAGATATATTTTTATTTTATTTTTTTAACTATGTGCATTAGTCATTTGCACCCCATGTAGGAATATGTGTAATGTAGAATGCAGTAAAAGATTCAGTTCCATTGGGACTGATTCTCTTATAATATATAACTTTACTACATAAACTTTATTTAATATGAAGTATAGATATAAATAAAATCAAATATACAAAAATGTCTCCATTTTTTTTTATTAACGCTTCTAATCATATTGTAAAGGCTGATCAATTTTATTCACCCTGCTGTGCATCTTAACACATAAACTATGTTTCTTTCTTAAGCTATTCTGGCCTCTGTTTGTCTTGGGTAGTAATGTTTGAAATATAGTAAAACTTTTATTTATAGATAATAGAGGCAGAGGGCAAAGAACAAATAATCTAAATGTGGCCGTTGGCTGATCCCATCAATTGTGTTGAAATCTGTTGGAATATAATTTCTATGACCACCCGAAATATTAGGGTATGTTCACACGATGAGAGGCATTTACGTGTGAAAAGACAGACTGTTTACAGCTGCCTCGTTTCACACGTAAATGCTCCTCCTCGTAATTTACGAGCCGTCTGTGACGCTCGTAAATCTTGAGCTGTGCTTCATTGAGTTCAATGAAGAACAGCTCAAATTACGTTGCAAAGAAGTGTCCTGCATATAATGTATATAAGTGTCCTGCACTTCTTTGCCGAGGCACTCAATTTACGCGTCATCGTTTGACAGCTGTCAAACGACGACGCGTAAATTACAGGTCGTCTGCACAGTACGTCGGCAAACCCATTCAAATGAATGGGCAGATGTTTGCCGAAGTATTGTAGCCCTATTTTCAGACGTAAAACGAGGCATAATACGCCTCGTTTACGTCTGAAAATAGGTCGTGTGAACCCAGCCTTAGATTTACAGATGATCCAGCCAAATTAAATCGAATGTGAATTCAAATAACATCATACGCATTTTTGGATGTTTTTTTTTACCTATTTCTTCAACAGGCAAAGGAAAAAAACGCGAGCGGTTATTGACATAAAATGCATCAAAGAACGCGTTAAAAAACGCGGCTTTTTTTCCGTCTCCCATTGATTTCAATGGGGTTTTTGAGGCGGAAAACATAGGGCATGTCGCTTCTGTTTTCCGCGAGCAAAAAAAAGGCCTCCACCTCCCATTGAAAACAATGGGAAGCAATTTCGGACGTTTTTGCTGCGGTTCTCACGGCAAAAAACGTGTAAAAAAAACTCTGTGTGAACAGGGCCTAAAAGAGGTTCTTCACCTGCATTTATTTTTAGAAAAATCTAAATAATAACACAGCCTGAGGTAGCGAATTCTATCTGTGCTTCACCACTGTCAAGTTTCTTCTCCATTAAATCCAGCTTTCAATGGAACAGCTGAGCTATGTCTGCAGTGTCGTTGCTAATGAGACAAACACAATATTTTCAAAAGGGTTGTCAGCCAGTTCATCGCTAGCAACTTGTTTCTTTCAAAATGCAAAGGTCTTCAAAACAAGGCAGAAATGCCAATGAACTGAATTGGGAGCAAAGAATACCTGACAGGACATAAAAAAGTCTTGTCACATTAACCCTATTTCTGTAAAAATAAAATTAGCTGGAAAACATCTATAAATTAATATGATATAACACTGACCTTATATCAACATTACTTAGATTGTCGGTTGATGTCCACTGTGCAACCAGCGTAGTACTTGCGTCAAATAAAATGTTAAACATAGGGGATCCTCCACTACAAGTGCTATTTCCATTGGACCAACTTCCAACAAAACTTTCGCCAAATTTAGCTTGTAAGATCACTGTGGCGTTTCCGTTTCCATTGACTGATACTGTAAATAAAATGACAAACAAATAAGAGGATATGGAGGTGAGAGAAAAATCATCGTTTGTCATTCTAAAATGGCGTAAATGACCTAACCAAAAAAGCAGCATGAATCAATATGGATCAAACATATAAAGTATAAAAAGTAGAAATATTATAATCAATATGGGCTGATTCAGGGGTGTATACCCAAAAGCATCAAAACTGAATATATATAACCTAAAAGAAATAGATGCTCGCAAAACACAAAGGATAATGAAAATAGAAAAATACTTTATTGAAATACATAATAAAGAACAATAGACAATAGATTAAAATGAGAAATCCATAAACCACAAAACGGGACAAAACTACTAAGTGTATACAGAGCACAAGTTTGTATCCATAGCAGACCTTCAGAAAAATGCAAGTGCAAATACAGCCCGAAAGACGGCATGAAGGTAATGTAATGACCAAATATAGATGCAGCAAAGTGCTAAATAAACACAACAAGTGTATATGATGATATTAGTAAGCCATGTACAACATTGACATAGGTTTAAGCAAATATGTGGTCAATAAAGACTGAAGGAAGAAAACAATTATATGCAACCGCACGTCCAGGTGACCAGTAACATTGCGCACCTGGGCGTGCAGTTATGTCCGCGCTTTAACAGCCGCATGGCGCTACACCGCAGCGGTGGTTAACTGTGCAGGGTGTCTGCCAGTGGCGTAACTACCGCCGTAGCAGCAGTAGCGGCTGCTACGGGGCCCGGGGCATGAGGGGGCCCGTGTCGCCCGCCGGCACGGCCCCCACCATGGCCGGAGGCTCCGCTAGCTGCCGCTATAGCTGCTACAGCGGGACGCCACAGAACACTACGGCAGAGCAGGGAGGTATCTCCCCGCTCTGCCATTAACTGGTTCCCGACCGCTGGCTGTATTTTTACGGCCAGCGGTCAGGGTTCTTAAAACCCGAGCCATAGACTTTCTACGGCTCGGGTTTTAACTTGCTGCCCGCGCGATCGGGCAGCTGAATGTCGGGTCTCCGGCTGTCAGTGACTGCCGGGGACCCTGAGGAGAAGACAGAAGCAGCTATTCTGCTTCTGTCTTCTCCGATGTCTTCTTACACAGCGTTCAATGAACGCTGTGTATAGGAATAGAGACAGCAGCAGCGGCGCTGTCTCTATTCCTCCCGGTGATCATGTGACAGGTCACATGATCGCCGGGTGCTGTTAGTGGCAGGCTGCTGCTGGGTCTTACTAGACCCAGCACAGCCCTATTAGTGACAATCGTCACTATGAGAGGGCTTATTTCCCCTGTAACTGGGGCTGCTGTGCAGCTCCAGTTACAGTGGAAAAGATGGTGTAAAAGAAAGAAAAAAATATATATAAAGTTCCCCAAAGGTCTTCTTTGACCTTTGAGGGACAGACCATAGTAATAAAAAAATAATAAATTAAAGTGCAAAAAAAAATTTCAATAATAAATACACATAAAATACCCACCCCCAAAAAAAAACATCCCCCCCCACCAAACATTGACGTAACGCTAGTGCTGACCCAATTACCCTAATATAGACATGTAATATATAAAGATTTACGGTAGACAATGACGATCACAAATAAAAGGTCTATTTTAGGGTAAAACTATGTTATTACCAAAAAAAAAAATAGCTGAAATGTAAAAAAGCTTATTTTTTTACTATTATTTTCAAACTTTATGAATAAAAATTCTAAAATAGCAAAAAAGGTGTGTATAAAAACCATAAAAAAAAGAAACCTGCATTATCTACGGAAAAAACATCGCAAAAATCACGTCGTTAGCCCAACAAATAAAAAAGTTATAGCCATTTAACTAACACGTGCTAAAAATGGCTAAATGGTGTCTGGTCCTGAAGGCGCAAAATAGAGCAAAAGACTCCCCCTCTCCACAGGACATGTATCCCCTCTCCACAGGACAGGGGATACATGTGTGATCGCTGGCATTGATAGGGAGAACGGGGGACTGAAAGTCCCCTGAAGTTCTCCATCACAAACCTCGGACTTCCGGGGTCTGTCGGCAGCTCCGGAGAAATGAATGGAGCGCCGGTCGTGCTTGTGCGCATGCGTGACCAGCGCTCCTTTCATTTTTATTGAGCTGCGCAGACGCCGGAAGTCTGAGGTTAGTCATGGAGAACTTCAGGGGACTTTCAGTCCCCCGTTCTCCCTATCGCTGCCAGCGATCACTCATGTATCCCCTATCCTGTGGAGATCCTGTGGATAGGGGATACATGTATTTTGTAGGACACACTGTAGGTCGCATTTTTTTGGGAGGGGGGACGCTGTATGGCGTTCCCTACAGGGGGGGGTGGCTGTATGGCGTTCCCTACAAGGGGGGGGGGGTGTCTGTATGGCGTTCCCTACAGGGGGGGAGCTGTATGGCGTTCCCTACAGGGGGGGCTGTATGGCATTCTCTACAGGGGGGGGGCTGTATGGCGTTCCCTACAGGGGGGCTGTATGGCGTTCTCTACAGGGGGCTGTATGGCGTTCTCTGCAGGGGGGCTGTATGGCGTTATCTACAGGGGACTGTATGGCGTTATCTACAGGGGGATGTATGGCACTATCTACAGAGGGGGGGGCTGTATGGCGTTATCTACAGGGGGGGCTGTAAAAAAGGCACTATCTACAAGGGGGGGTTGTGTGACACCCAGGGGAGGGGGGGGGGCCCCAGTCAAAAGTTTGCTATGGGGCCCAGTCTTTCCTAGTTACGCCCCTGGTGTCTGCCCTGCTCTCCGTGTTGCCGATCAGCGGCCCATCGCCGCTGATTTCGGCAATTAACCTCTTAGATGTGGCGGTCGATTGCCGCATTTAAGAGGTTTAGCGCAGATCAGTAGCCCCCACATGCATTTGCAAGGGGCTGGCGATCCTTGTCATGGCAACCGGAGGCCAGACGATAGCCTTGGGGCTACCATGTACAGAAGCCTAGGCTTCCTGTCAGAGTGACTGTCACGTCACAATGACAGTTAGAATACATTACACTACGTAAATAGTGTCATGTATTCTAGCAGTGATCAGAGCTGCAGGTCTGAATGTCCCCTAGTGGGACAAGTAAAAAAAGTAAAAAAACTGATAAAAATGTTTTCAAAAGTGTAAAAATAAAAGTTATAAGTTACATAAACAAAAAAAAAATTTTTTTCCTATAATAAGTCTTTTGTTATAAGAAAAAAATGAACAAGTTAAAAAAAAAAGTGCACATATTTGGTATCACCGCGTTCGTAACGACCCAAACTATGATACTATAGAATTATTTTTCCAGCACGGTTAACAACTCAAAAATAATAAGTAAAACAACAATGCTAGAATATTTTGGTCACCACCTCTCCCAAAATATACCATAAAAAGTGATCAAAAAGTCGCATGTACGTCAAAGCTAGTTATCGTGTGCACATACCCTTACAAGCAAATACATTTAAATTTATAAAAATGCTAATTTTTGCAAATTTTCTCTAAATCTTGGTGTTTTTTACAAATAAATATTGAATTTATCGACCACATTTTTTCACTAACATAAAGCACAGTATGTCACGAGAAAACCACCTCAGAATCACTTGGATAGGTAAAGCATTCCAAAGTTATTACCACATTAAATGACATGTCAGATTTTAAAAAATCGGCTTCGTCCTGAAGGCCAAAACAGGCTCAGTCCTGAAGCTGTTAATGGAATGGTATATTCCCTATATTTTGTGAAAAGGGGGTGCTTTATTTTGAATAACACTGTTTTTATTTGTATAAGATTGTATAGATGGATGTAAATAAATAAGATCGCTATGGGAAGATTTGTAAATGACAAAGAGGCATGTCAAGTAGCAAAAGGAATTGAAGATTGCAATAATATGGGCCATGTCCCCAAATTATTACTCAGCTGTCATGTGTTATTATAAAGAAGTGCTTTATATCAAGTATTAACTTTTATTACAAAAAAATAATAACTTTTATTACCAAATATTAACCTTTATTATGAAAACAATAACCAATTTAAAAATAAATACACCTGGACCTATTTTTTGACATGTATTTGAAAGTCACTGGCAATTATTTTTTTTCCCCACAGTTTTCACAAACCATTCCATTTTGTATAAATCACTGCAAATACCTCAAATTGACAGCAGCGTGTGAACACAGAGACACGTCATATAATACCACTGTTCCAATTTTAAAAGAGTGGTCACGTTGGTCTCATTAAAAGACCTGCACCCTTTGGCGCTGGATGCAGATTTCAGTCCCTTTCCATTTTAGACACAAAGCTTGTAAGATGTACCACTGGGTATATTTACAAGGTGCGGTCAAATCGCTGTTTAAACCCGCAATTACTACAAAACCAGTGGCAAAATGCAAAGTTTTTGCAAAATTTTGTGCATTTTTCAGCTATTTCGCCATAATTGCAGCAATAAATCGCTATTTAACCGCAAACCTAGTGTTTCTTCAATTTCTAATTGCATTTCCATTATAAATAATGCTAAGGGAAATATTTCATGGAGATTTGTCAACACAGTAAGAAAAAAACATGAAAAGTACAAACTTACCAGTATAAACACTATTGCTGCTTAACACTTTTGGAGAGACAGCTAGGTTGAAGTTTCCGGTAGCAATTGCATTGTTCACAATGCCACAAGAAGGTTGAGTAAGTGCAGTTATAGTGGATGTTGGCAGACTGTCGCTAATGGATAAGGAAGAGGAACTGGTTGTATTAGAACTGGAGCTGGATGTTGTTGCAGCAGAAGAACTTGAAGTTGTAGTAGTTGTTGGGGCTGTGGTAGTTGTAGTTGTAGTAATTGAGGTTGTGGTATTTGTTGGAGCTGTTGAGGTCGTTGTAGTAGTTGGATCAGTTGAGGTACTTGTATTAGGTGGAGAAGTTGTGGTAGTTGTAGTAGTTGGATCAGTTGTGGTAGCTTTAGTCGTTGGATCAGTTGGATCAGTTGTGGTAGTTGTAGTAGTTGGATTATTAGTTGTGGTAGTTGTAGTAGTTGGATCAGTTGTGGTACTTGTAGTAGTTGGATCAGTTGTTGTAGTAGTTGTATCAGTTGTGGTACTTTTAGTAGTTGGATCAGTAGTGGTAGCTTTAGTAGTTGGATCAGTTGGATCAGTTGTGGTAGTTGTAGTAGTTGGATTATTAGTTGTGGTAGTTGTAGTAGTTGGATCAGTTGTGGTACTTGTAGTAGTTGGATCAGTTGTTGTAGTAGTTGGATCGGTTGTGGTACTTGTAGTAGTTGGATCAGTTATGGTAGTTGTAGTAGTTGGATCAGTTGTAGTAGTTGAAGCAGTTGTAGTAGTTGGATCAGTTGTGGTAGTTGTAGTAGTTGGATCAGTTGTGGTACTTGTAGTAGTTGTATCAGTATTTGTAGTTGTAGTAGTTGGATCAGTTGTGGTACTTGTAGTAGTTGGATCAGTTGTGGTAGCTTTAGTAGTTGGATCAGTTGGATCAGTTGTGGTAGTTGTAGTAGTTGGATTATTAGTTGTGGTAGTTGTAGTAGTTGGATCAGTTGTGGTACTTGTAGTAGTTGGATCAGTTGTTGTAGTAGTTGGATCAGTTGTGGTACTTGTAGTAGTTGGATCAGTTGTGGTAGCTTTAGTAGTTGGATCAGTTGGATCAGTTGTGGTAGTTGTAGTAGTTGGATTATTAGTTGTGGTAGTTGTAGTAGTTGGATCAGTTGTGGTACTTGTAGTAGTTGGATCAGTTGTTGTAGTAGTTGGATCAGTTGTGGTACTTGTAGTAGTTGGATCAGTTGTTGTAGTAGTTGGATCAGTTGTGGTACTTGTAGTAGTTGGATCAGTTGTTGTAGTAGTTGGATCGGTTGTGGTACTTGTAGTAGTTGGATCAGTTATGGTAGTTGTAGTAGTTGGATCAGTTGTAGTAGTTGTAGTAGTTGGATCAGTTGTGGTAGTTATAGTAGTTGGATCAGTTGTGGTACTTGTAGTAGTTGTATCAGTATTTGTAGTTTTAGTAGTTGGATCAGTTGTGGTACTTGTAGTAGTTGGATCACATATGGTAGTTGTAGTAGTTAGAACAGTTGTGGTACTTTCAGTAGTTGGATCAGTTGTGGTACTTGTAGTAGTTGGATCACATATGGTAGTTGTAGTTAGAACAGTTGTAGTACTTGCAGTAGTTGGATCAGTTGTGGTGGAAATAACTGCTTGGCTAACTAGTAGAAGAAGGATAGTACTAAACCTTAGAGTAGTACAAGCCATTGCTGCTATATAAATATGCAACAATAGCAATAGCCTATCAGTACTAACATCAACTTATATAGGATACTGCTGGAAAAAAATTATTCTACTGTGGGTGGAGTCAGACAACGGCTGGTTGGCTACATGGAAACTGTTCACAAATACACACCTTTATGAAAATTAGTGACAACACAGTACAGAAATTTCACCTGTGGCATGGCAAACGTCCAGAACTGGCTCAAATAGGATTTCATTCCCCCAATTAAAAATGGTTTAGCTAACATGTCTCGGAATACTGGGACACAGACTTCAATGCTTCAAAAGGAGGGAAATTGGCACAGAGAACAAAAATGTAATCCAGGTTCAAATCTTTTCATTATACTTTTCTCTGTGCAGGTTCAACACCTGTTTTTTATCTTCCAAATACTGAAGCAAAATACTGACAGCCATGTGAAAGTGGCCTTAGGATGTCGCATTTCAAAAGGTGAAATTAAGCTCTAGGCATCCGGGCCCAAACCTCTTTCTTGTCATTTTTAAAAAAACATATATGTATTTTTGCATGAAAAATATGTTTCCAATAGATCATTATTAACAATTTTGCTTTGTATTTGAGATGCCGCTTCTATGCATTCACTTTAAATAAAAGCTGCATTTCTGCGCTTTGACCCGAATCCATAAGTCCAGCTGACTGACTACTGTGCTCAGAGCGGCTTCTGTGTGCACCTGACACACAGGATCACCCTACTAATGACCTATCTAAGTTGATTAGATTTGATCATTAGTAGGGTGATCCTGTTTGTCAGATGCACACAGGAGCTGCTCTGAGCAAAGCAATTCTTGTTAGTAACATTCCAGTTATGATTATATTTTGGGCTAACCTGATGGGATAACAGTGTTATAAATGATAAAAAAAACAAAATAGAAAATGATGAGCTAAAAAAAAAATGTGGACTAGAAAAGATGAGAAGATCATGGGGGGAAAAAACCACACATAACAGCAATGTATTAGCAGCCTAGGTCAACAAGAGAGCATTGTGTTTAAATCTTATGTACACTTTTGCAATAATATGTTATTATTGCCCCATTGCATCTACAATAAAAAACGAAGCAAATGAAAACGTCCAATATTTTTGTGTATACAGCTCCTATACTGACCTATTTCTATCCATGGTTACAGACTACAAGTAAAGCCTCTATGTGGCCAGATCCTGCTGTATGTTGGCAAAAAGAGGGAATGGAGTAACATGGAGTCATATAGGTCAACATAGGAACTGTAGACGGAAAATAGAATTAAATTTTTAAGCAAGACTATGAAATATTGCAATAAAAAAAATGGCATAGCTAAACGTAATAAAAGGCTCCTTAAGATCTCAATACTTGTAAAACATTCTCAATTAAATTTTTGCTGCGCTTAAGGGCTTATTCAGACGAAAGTATAATACGTCCGTGCAACACGCATGATTTTCATGCGCCTCGCACGGACCTATGTTAGTCAATGGGGCCGTTCAGACAGTCCGTGATTTTCACGCAGCTGCGTAAAACTCACGACATGTCCTATATTTGTGCATTTTTCGCGCATCACGCACCCATTGAAGTCAATGGGTGCGTGAAAATCACGCGCATGAACATGGAAGCAAAAAATGCGGCGTTTTGTGTGCGCAAAAGGTACTTAACAGCTCCGTGTGTCATGATCATATGGTGCGCGGCTGCGTGCTTTTCGCGCAGCCGCCATCATTATGACACTCAGTTTGTATGTTTGTAAACAGAAAGCACGTGGTGCTTTTCTGTTTACATTCATAGTTTGACTGCTGTTGCGCGAATCACGCACGTCCCACGGAGGTGTCTCCGTGTGGCATGCGTGATTTTCACGCACACATTGACTTCAATGGGTGCGTGATGTGCGAAACACGCAGAAATATAGGACCTGTCATGAGTTTTACGCAGCGGACTCACGCTGCGCAAAAATCACTGATAGTCTGCACGGCCCCATAGACTAGCATAGGTCCGTGCGACGCGCAAGAAAAGCACGCGCATTGCACGAACGTATTACATGTTCGTGTAAATCCGCCCTAAGCCCAATGCCAAATGCAGTAGGTGTCAAGGTTACGTATTTCATTTTTCACACTTAATGATCTTGAAAGTAAAAAAGCAGGACTCCCACTGGTAAATTTGGTAATTGGCGAGAGAGAGGTGTTGACCAAATGTTCATTCAGTTGACGGATGTTTTCCATTAAAATATCAGTTTAACTACAGTAGATATTATTGTTATTTCTGTGGGGAGCAGCTGCCAGAAACCTCTTATGCACTTATCATGTGGGAATACAAAGATTACATTTGAGAGTTATAGCCCTTTTACACATTGGAAATTATCGTGCAGACGAGCGTTCATAGAATGCTCGTTGCCTCTAATTGCAATGTGTAAACAGGGCAGCGATCAGCAGATGAACGAGCAGATGAGCAGATGAAGTTGAAGATGAGCAGATGAGCAGATGAAGTTTTAAAAAACGAAAAGATTATCGTTGTCGGCAGCACATCTCCCTGTGTAAACAGGGAGACGTGCTGCCGGCATGATAATAAAGGAGTGGCCGCACTGCTGCCCTGAAAGTAGTAAGGGGAGGCCACCATGACAGGTATAGGAGGGAGTAGGTGAGGAAAGGGTTAAATTGCTGGAGTTGAGATGGGGAATGTTAGAATAGTGTAAGGAGGTGGGAGGGGTTGGATTGGAGGAGTGGGGCGCTAACGAGGTCTTCCCGCTGTTTTCTTCAGTGCGTTGGAAACAATGGGAAGAAGAACATCAAATCGAGTGGAACAGTGAAATTAGAAAGCATTACCTGGTCGATGGCGTTGTTTGAAGGTCTCGTGGAGCGGCTCCGGGCTGTGGCCGAACAGCAGGATCCAGGCTGGCTGGAGGCTCAGGTAACGAGAATTGTGGGGTTGCCTGTGCCTCGGGCAGCTGGGCCCGGCGCTCACATCACGCGGTGTCCGTTGCGAGGTGTGGCGCACCTCTCCCTTCCATGTCGTCCCCCGCCGTATTGAACCTAGCGGTGGGCATCCCGTTATTATTCAGCCCCACTGGCAGTGGGGGGAGCATTCAAGGTTCCGGTTCCCCTGCAGCTGTGCCCGCCCGCTGGCAAGGCTTAGTCCGGAGGAGGTCCCGCGGGTTCGGCGCCGCAGGGGAAGCCCCTCCAGCGTCGCTGCAGGCCGGTCAGCAGGGAGAGCTTCATCCCCTAGGCGGTCCAGGCCTGGCAGGAATCCTCAGCCGCAGCGGTTCCCAGCTGTTGTGGGGGGTCAGCTCCTGGCTTCCCAGCTACCCCCCTCCGTCTGGTGTTGTGACAGAAGGAGGGATGTTGGCAGCCCCGCCTGGTGATGTGCCAACCAGGGGGCTGGCTTCTTCAGAGAATGTATCACAAAGGGCTAGGAGTCCGTATTTTCGTGGTGTGCGGTCTGCGGTGTGGATACCACCTCACGGGCGGCAGCCTGCCGGCCCTTTCCACGACAGCCCTCTTCTGGATGTCGTCTCGGGGATCTTCTTGCCATCACTGCGCTTGTGGGCAGCGGCCGCGGATGGCGCCTGCATTGGGGGACGGAGAAGTGGATGAACATCAGCGCGTTCAAGTCTGTCCGGCTGGCGGGATCACAGCGCCTGAGCAGCCACCTGAGCATCTCCTTCTTTATCTTTTCCTGCTATTTTAATGTCGGGGGGAGTCTGGGGTGGTTACACAAGCGGGGGGGGGGTAGCGGTGGTTTAGCTGAACTGGTAGGTTGCTTGCGCGAGCTGGTTGAAAAATTGGATGGGTCGTGGGCACCTGTCGCCTCTGTGGTGTCCCCTGAAGTGGTTAGACAGCCTCAGGTCGCGGGGGCCATAGCGGGCACTGCGGGGGTTGTGGCGGTTTCAGTGCAGACGGATGCTTCACAGGATGGGGACAGGGTTTGGCTTGATGATAGGGCACGGGGTGAAGTCTATGTGTGCTTTGAGGGCCCGCTGGGGGCGCATTTGAAACAGGAGGTTCATGAGCGTATTTGGAAGGACGAGTACGTGGAAATATTTTCTCTTCTTCCCCTGGCTAAATTTTATTTGGATAAGGGGAAAAAGGATGAGAGTAAGAAGGAGGAGGAGGAACGTCGGAATTATCGGCTCATTCCGCAGTCGTTTGTTAATTGGCTGCAGGCTTTCTCTATATTGGCTAGAGTGATTGGGGAGAAGGCGCCGGACAATTGTTCTCCCCTTTTTTGTTATTTGGATTCTATTGGGAAGGCGCATCGTGTTTAAAGGGGTCTGGCGTGGCTGCGTTACGATGAACAGTTCCGGCAGCGGAAGGCGGTGAGGCCTAGCATTAGGTGGGATAAGAAGGATATTGCTTTATGGTTGAGGGTAACTGCTCCGGTTAAGCCAGGTCAGTCCTTTCCAGGGAGTGATGGGTCTGCGTGGCAGGTCGGCCAGTCCGGTCAGGGTTCTGGTTCAAAACTCGGTTTTTGCTGGCAATTTAACGACGGCCAATGTAAATTTGGAGCAACGTGCAAGTTCAAGCACGTTTGTTCCAATTGCAGCGGGTCTTCCCATGGTGCATTTAAGTGCTTGCGAAAGGGCAAGAGAGGGCGCAGTCAGCCGGGTTCAGCTGGTCAAGGGGGTGACGCCGGTGAAGTTGGAAAGGATGGCCCCCTTTCTAAGTAGATATCCGGATAGGGCTGGGGCAGGTTTAATTTCCGATGGTTTCAGTGTAGGTTTTGTTATTCCCCCTCCCCATACGAAGTTCCAGTCACTGGTCGGAACCTTCGGTCAGCTTACCAGCACTACGATGTGATGTTCGAGAAAATCCGGAAAGAGTTGGCGTTAGGTCGCATGGCGGGTCCTTTTTTGGAGCCGCCTGTGGCTGATCTTGTGGTTTCCCCATTGGGTGTGGTGCCTAAGCACGAGCATAACAAGTTTCACTTGATACATCATCTCTCTTTTCCAAGGGCTCGTCAGTTAATGACGGCATAGATCCAGTGTTATGTTCGGTGGTGTACGCGTCTTTTGACAAGGCCATGGGTTTAGTTAGGGCAGCGGGGGAAGGAGCACTGTTAGCAAAGACGGACATTGAGGCGGCGTTCCGGCTTTTGCCGGTACATCCTAATAGCCAACGACTGTTGGGTTGTTTTTGGGAGGGGGAGTTTTTGGTCGATCGTTGTTTGCCCATGGGTTGTTCATTGTCATGCGCATATTTTGAGGCCTTTAGCTCTTTTTTGGAGTGGGTGACGTGGGAGGTTGCGGGGGTGAATTCCGTAATTCACTACCGCAATTATTTTTTGTGCGTTGGCCTGGGTGGATCCTCGGTATGTGCTAATATCCTCTATGCTTTGCAAGGGGTCATGAGCGATTTTGGTGTCCCTTTGGCTCCTGACAAAATGGAGGGTCCTGTTACGGTTATTCATTTTTTGGGCATAGAAATTTATTCTATCGCGATGGAATGCAGGCTCCCTGATGATAAATTGAGGGCTCTTCGTTTGGAGGTGCAGCAGACATGTTGTCTCAAAAAGATTACGTTGCGCAGCTTGCAGTCCTTATTGGGGAAGTTGAATTTCACGTGTAGAATCATGCCTATGGGCAGAGTGCTTGGTAGACGTTTGGCGGCTGCAACTGCGGGCCTGCAAGCGCCACATCACATTGTGCGGTTGAGCGCTGATCATCGGGCGGAGTTGGGGGCGTGGAATAGTTTTTTTGGGCGATACAATGGGCGGTCCCTCTGGATGTCTGGTGCCCTCGACTCTGCCGTCTTGGATTTGTTTACAGATGCAGCTGGTGGGGGTGGTTTTGGGGCTTATTGCGATGGTCGGTGTGACAAAAAACTTGGCCCTGCTCGAGCTATTTCCCATCGTGGTTGCTGTCACCATTTGGGGGATAGGCTCCGGGACAAGAAGATTCGTTTTCACTGCGACAATGTTGGTGTGGTATTGGCTATCAATAATATCTTGCGGCATTTAGTGCTAGTTTGTCTGTCCTTAAATGCTTGGGTGGTAGCAGTACATGTGCCTGGGGATGAAAATTGTGTTGCTGACACTCTTTCTCGCTCGCAGTGGGATCGTTTCCGTCAGCTGGTGCCTGGAGCGGATCGGATTGGCACGGCTTTCCCGGATCATCTATGGGAGCTGGTTTCACTGCAGCAGAAGCATTGATTGAGCGGTCATTGGCAAGGTCTACGTGGGTGGCATTTGTGGCTGGCTGGGCTCAGTGGGAGCTTTGGGTGACGTCCGGTCTGACCGAGACAGGTTGGTGGCTTTTTTGTATTGGCTGGGGGACGCGTATGAGTCTGGTTTTCCTGTATCTAAGGTGAACAAGTTTGTGTCCGCTTTAGCGTTTGGTTTGAAATTGCGTGGGTTCAAGGATGTGACTAAGGAATTTTTGGCGTGTAAAGCGTTGAAGGGTTTACTGAGGGGGAGATTTCGGTCGATCGTAGGCGGCCAGTTTCATTCCGGCTTCTCTGCTCCTTAGGTACGGCGCTGAATGACATATGTAGTTCGGTTTTTGAAATACGTTTGTTTCGACTGTCCTTTTCGTTAGCGTTTTTCTGGGCGTTTAGACTGGGTGAACTGGTCTCTCCAAGTGTGTTGCGTGCAGGCGGCCTTTGTCAGGAGGACGTAGAGTTGTTTGACGATAGAGTGGAGATTGTGCTGCGTCAGCCAAAAATGGATCAAACAGGCTGGGGCATGATGATAGTGTAGTTTGCTATTGCGGGGTTGGCAATGTGTCCAGTTCATTGCTTTAGTGAGTTGGGGGTACAGATCGGGCTAGCGGGTTTTCCTTTGCTTCGTCACGTCTTTTCTATCTCGGTTCCAATTTAGTGCAGTGTTTAAACTCTGTTTGACTGTGGTTGGGGTGTGTGCGGCAGATCATTCTTCATATTCTTTCCGCATTGGCGCAGCGACTGATGCGGTTCGATGGGGGTTGGATGATGCAGGGGTGCGGCGTATTGGGAGATGGGAGTCTAACCGGTTCCACATCTAATATAAAGATGTTTGTTGTGCCAGGTTGTTGAGTTACGTCACTTATGAATGTGGTGCTTGTTTGGATTATAAGTGTGTGCGTGTGTTTTTCTCTCATTACAGGTTCACGCCCTTGTCTTGTTAGGATATTGGGGCACTCTTTTGTGCATTGGGGCGCCCTGAGGGTGGATTTCGCCCTGATGGTCGTCAACTTAGGATTCCGCGGGACGACGCTGTCCTGCGTTGGCTGGGGTTTCGAGGCATGGTCTGGAACAGGGTTTTGCCCGAATTTCAGATTTATGCACAGCTGGACCGTGTTCCTGAGATCCTGGTGCTGCATGTCGGTGGAATTGACTTGGGCGTGCGCCCATTTCATGATTTGGTGAGGAACGTTAAGCATGACTTGTTGCGCTTATTGGCGTTGCACCCGGGCTTGGTCACAGTGTGGTCTGATATTGTGCCGATAAAAACATGTCGTTATGCCCGCTCCGTTGTTAGACTTAATAAGGCCCGAATTAAGGTGAATAGGGCGATTTCCGCATTTGTGGCAAGGAGTGGGGGAGTGGTGTTTAGGCACAGGGATCCAAACTCGCCCATTTAGTGCTACTGGCAAAAACGCAGCGAAATACGCTTTCTCTGCCTCCTATTGATGTCAATGGGAGTTCAGAGGCGTAAACGCCCGGAGATAGAGCATGAAGCTTCTTTTCACAGCAAGCGTTTCTTTACCGCTCACGGTAAAGAAAACGCGTCCGCCTCCCATTGAAATCAATGGGAAGCATTTTCGGCCGTTTTTTGGCGCGGTTTCCAACGCGGTTTCCGCGTAAAAAAACTTGTAAAATAACTCTGTGTGAGCAGGGCCTAATACTTAAATACTGGGACGTCACATAAAAGCTGGCTTCCACCCCCAGTACAGGGATCTTTCCCATGTGGCAGATGTTCCTTCTGCCCTCTAATGCCGACAACCAAAACCTTTATAAACCCAGTCGATGGCAAGATGTTCACCATCAGACAATTTATAAATTGTCAAAGTAGTGGTATCGTTTATGCAGCACGGTGTCCTTGCCCAAAATTATATGTGGGCAAGACTATTCAACAACTCCGTAGAAGAATTTCTAAACATAAAAGTACGATTAACACAAAAAAAGATACCCCTCTATCTAAACACATCAGACTCCATCATCAAGGTGACATTAATGCCCTGAAATTCTGGGGCATCACCCAAGTTAAACTGGGCCCCAAGAAGAGGCCAAATGGATCCACAGGCTTGGATCTCTAAGCCCCAATGGACTAAATGAGGGCTTCACTTTTGTTGCCTTCCTATAGTCCCTTTGCCCAATATTGACTTTCAATGTCAGATATATTACTCAGTAATTACCATCAGTCGCTAGATAGCGAATTTGACTACCTACATTTTTATTCAAAAAATGACAAGATCTCTATATATTTAATCTTTCTATCGTATATGTCCTTTTGGACCACTAATCTCCCCCCTTTTTCTTCTCTTTCCTAAGTGAACCAATCATTGGACTTATATAAGCATTTGGACACAAATTTTGCACATTAACCAGGAATGTGGACATTATATACATATACATGGGAATACGTACCTTATTTCTATCTGATTTCCCGTCATTGTATCTTCCAGGTGTCCAGATGTGCGCACTTATTCAGATATTCGTAGGATTTGGCTAAGTTAAACCATGAGAATCATCTACTCTATTATATATCTAGATCTCCATTACAAAGTTTGTCTAAGCCCTTCTACGTTTGTAGTGCGCAAACGCGCTCCATGCACTTCTCTTGTAAGCCCTGTGAGCTAAGACATGCATAAATGGTTTTATAAATGTCAAAATTGACTAAGTCTGATCGGCTATGATACACGCATGCGCCGCCATGAGAACCAAATGAGCAGCCAAATTTACTATGTCCAACCGGGATGCTGATGCCCATGCGCGTCTGGTATACCCTAATTGGCTGTACATCTTTTCACACATTGGCCTATGTACATGCCAATCGAGCTATATGGAGGATTACCTCGTGCATTCTCTTGCCCAGACATGCGCACCTGGTACTATCACTACAAATGTAAAAATCGTCTAAGACTAGCCAGGTGCGATATACGCATGCGCCGCTAGCAGAAACAAAAATTCTGTAAAACTTGAAAATTCACTAAGTCCAACTTTGCATCCAGTACCCATGCGCACTCGGCGCATTCGTATTGGTCACACCTACACGACCCCCACATTGGCTAATTCTTATGTCAATCTGGGGATGTGGAGGCTTGTTCTCGAAATAGAGATTCTATTGGTTCCGACACAGGTGAACCCTGTGTGTTGTGAAATTGAAGTCTTTAAAGGTAGTAACAATATGTACGCGCGCTTACTAGCCCCGTTTTGATCCCCTGAGGACGCTGTGTTGACAGCGAAACATGTCGGGGGGGGCTAAATCTATTGTTTTAAACAGCCTGACCTGTCTAGCAATTCTAGCACGCACATTTTGAATTTAACTTTTAATCTGCTTCAGTACGGCAGTCTGCAGCTGCTGATCTGTCATTTGGGAAATTCTAGCACTCTATGCTCTGTCTGGCAACACATGCAGACAGAGTGTAACTCGAGCGTGTGCAGCAGTAACATTGGCTATAACTTTTAATTGTTCGTATTCATTGTTCATGTCCATATGGACATTCTTAGTGGTAAAATTATTAAAAGTTACTTTTTAAACAATACCAGTTAGCAGTTGGGAAATTGGCTTTCAGTGTGCCCTGGTACACTTAGTTCTTTTTGGGCCAAATACTTAGGGCCCAGGCACACGACCGTGCCCGCAATCACGGCCCGCGATTGCGGGCACGGCCGGCCGCTGACTGACAGCCGCATTTTCGGGCCGTGCTCCCATACAAAGTATGGGAGCACGGCCCGCAAAATGCGAAAGAACGGACATGTTCCATAATTTCCGGAACATTTCCACGGCACTGACACCCTTCCGTAGTGCTACGGAAAGGTGTCAGTGTTCAATGAAAGTGAATGGCTCCGTTTTTGCGGACCGCAACTGCGGTCCGCAAAAACAGAGGTTTTTTGCTGTCGTGTGCATGGGGCCTTAACCCCGGGGAATTTTCATAGTGCCAGGTTTCTCTGTTCTCCATCCAGGCTGGCCTTCTGGGATGACACTGTAGCCCAAGTGACCGCTGCAGCCTATGATAGGCTGCAGCAGTCACATGGGATGAAACGTCATTCC
Source organism: Rhinoderma darwinii (assembly GCF_050947455.1). Lineage (NCBI taxonomy): Eukaryota > Metazoa > Chordata > Amphibia > Anura > Rhinodermatidae > Rhinoderma > Rhinoderma darwinii. Next base: position 34,017,229 of record NC_134696.1, on the reverse strand, counting down.
AGAAGGCCGGCCTGGATGGAGATCAGAGGAACGTGTCGCTATAACAACACCCATGGGGTAAATATTAACTTTTTTTATTATTATTATTTATTTATTTTTTTTAAATCTAACCACTTGCTATTTGTTTTACCTCCCTGTTGAATGAACATTTTTTTGGCTGTTTTTATTTTTTACGCAGCGTGTTGATAAAATTTGTTAAAATCTCATCCACTTTGCTGCTACTGTATTACGCTGTGGATTTTCCGTAATGAAATCCGTTGCAGAACATCTGCAGTATTTACGCTACATGTGGACATATCCTATGGGTTTATTTTATGGATAAGGTTTTGTAGTATAGATAAGTTTATGATTTAAAAGGGTAAGGATTAGAGATCAGACTTTCTACAATTGTTCTGCCAATAGGCGGATTTTCTTATTACATACCGTAGCTGTATTTGCCTCTTATAAGGCAAAGGAGGCTAAAAGTTTGATCCATAATTCAGTATTTAGTCCTTTGATGTTTTTTATGCGACATACTTGGCTCCGTAATAAGAAATTTGCTGTTATCGAAACATTAGCAAAGAAGGTTTTCAGTTTCACTCACCTCTAAGGGTATGTTCACACGCACTGTTTTCAGACGTAATTAGAGCGTTTTACGCCTCGAATTACGCCTGAAAACACGGCTCCATTACGCCTACAAACATCTGCCCATTGCTTGCAATGGGTTTTACGATGCTCAGTTTACACGGGGTGTAATTTTACACGTCGCTGTCAAAATACGGCAGGTAAAAAGACGCCCGCGAAAAATAAGTGCATGTCACTTCTTTGGACGTATTTGGAGCCGTTTTTCATTGACTCCATTGAAAACAGCTCCAATTACGTCCGTGATGGACGCCGCGAAAAACGCGTGCACTTGCAAAAACGTCTGAAATTCAGGAGCTGTTTTCGCCTGAAAACAGCTCCGTAATTTCAGACGTATTTTGCTACTTCGTGTGAACATACACTAAAGGCTCTAGCACAAGGCCATATTACGGTTCTCTTTTGTGTGGAGCCCTGAGAGGGCTGCCATGGAGGTGCATGAAGCCTCCACAGGAATCCAACAGAAAGGTGTTCTTCACTAGAAGCTTTGCTTCTAGGGGAGAATATCTCCATATATACGACACCTAATGAACCCTGTACCACGAAGGCTGTATGGCTCTGTACTAAGGAGCATGTACTAAGCCTCGATGCACTATGTACACAGCTCTAATGTGTGTGCATATGTCCTAATAGGGAGCTAATTTAGGGGGTAAGGCAAGGACACCCCATACACAAGGTATACAACAGATTATCTTGACAGTGCTTACAATGAAAGCATTTAATAATATAAACCTTGAATGTCAGCAGGAACCAGCCTCATTGATGACAGTCTCCAGGTAGCAACACATTTATTTTTTTACTTTATTAATAATTAATTGAAAATTAAAATAACAAAAGAAATGAATGAAGAAATATTCTAAACATACTAGATTTTACCATAGCTAGATAGACGTTAGTCCAAGATAAAACTTCACTTGAGTAGGGCAGCATATAGATTAATGGGGTTGTCCAGGATTAATTACGCTTTTATTTTTTTCCCGAGACAGAAACACTTGTGCTCATAGGCTATGTCTGGTATTGCAACTTCTCCCTATTCAAGTAAATGGGATTGAGCTGCAATACCAAGCACGGCCAATTGACAAGAGTGGCGCGGTTTCTGGGGCAAAAAGCAGACCTATTTTTCTAATCCTGGACAACTCCTATAATATCCATGAACTTCTCTAAAAAGTGCAATTCAGTAAGGAAGTAAGAAAAATCAATGACATGCGATAACACAAAGGTATATACTATTATTTAAACAGTGGTGAAAGTCACAGGAATATAATTTATTGATTTCTCCACCTTGTTCAAATAACGTAATCATTTAAATAGATTTGTCTGGCGGACATGTTGCTACTTAATCTCTCTCTCTATGAATTAGTAACTTTGCTTATCAATGATAACTTAGTTTTGAAGTAATGAAAGGGGTCAGGTGCTATAAAAGAAGCCTGGACTTAATCCTATCTGTCTAATAGAAATCATAAAATATTACTGCTACAACCAACTTTCTTTGGGTAATGCTTTTCTGATCTCATACGATGGGATCTAACACCTTTTTGACTCTACATATGGGAATGTATAGAACCATAATACACCTGTGTGCATGGGCCCTTATTTAAGGCGCTCTAAGGCTTCATGCACATGAAGGTATTATGGCTCTGTACAACATCCAAGTTTTACAGAACCGTAATACAGAACCCATAGACTTATTTGGGAACATACTGTAACTCATATGCTTCTGATTTTATATGGAGGCATAAGGTGTTTTTGCTATCAGATTCCATATGTATTAAAAAAAAAAAGATTGGCATGATCCATTTAATGCCATTTTATGGAACTATTCCATTATTCCATAATACAGCATCAAATAAATCATTACAGAGTGCATACAGTTCTAAATTACAGAACTATGATGATAATGTTTATACAAACACCGTGGACCTTTCCATCACTACGCCATAACAGCCAAACTTTCCATCAGGTCTAGACTAGTTTATGAATGGTTCTATGAGACATTTTTCCTTTGGTCTTCCAAAAGATTTCTTGACGTCAACAGTTAACCATAATTCCCATTGAAGAAAGAGTTGAGTTGTCCTTTCATAGTCTTCTACTGCTTTGTGAGGGGGTCAATCATCCTTAAGGCCAGGACTACACCGAGACTTTTTGTAGTGCTACTGATTGATTTTAACTATTGAGTGACAGCTGCAGTCCACAAGATAGCGTGTAACTCAATGTATTAATTTGGACTGTAGTTGTAACTCAATAGTTAAAATCAATCAGTAGCGCTACAAAAAGACTAGTTGTAGCCGCGGCCTAAGTCATCCTTAGTACCTCATTCAGCTGCATAGAGGAGCCCATAGTTGGTGAGTATAAGCACAGCACCCTGAGGATCTTTATGGCTCACAGAAATTAAGTTCTGGAATTGCCTACACCTGATTTGGACTAAGACCTAACAAGTTGAGTAAGTTCTGAAACCTTCCTAAAACGTAGGGTCCTCTTACACGGCCTGACATGGGCCATGTAAACGAGCGCAGATCAATGAGACAGCTCGTTGATCGGTGCTCGTTTGCTCCTTTCATAAGAAGCGATGCTTGGTTATGTATGGGGATGAGCGACCGTTATTACGATCATTCGTCCTCATATATTTCTATCATGTCGGCATCACATCTCCATTTACACAGGGAGATGTACTGCTGACAACGATAATATTTCTTGCATCATAAATGATAAAATCAGCCGATTAACGAGCGTTTGCTCATTTATCGGCTGATCGTTGCCCTGTTTACACAGGGCAATGATCGGGAACGAGCATTTGCATGAACGCTCGTTTGCCAGATAATTGGCCCGTGTAAAAGAGCCTTAACACAACTGGATCAACTGGAAACGTGGAGAAATATTTGCACATGTCAAATTAAAGTTTTATTTTTTCCCCACATTGATACATTCTCCAAATAATCAGTTATGATGCATTACAGCACACGAAAGTCGTATAGCAGTACATCATTAAGCTTATAGGAACGCTTCCATTTAAAGTTGTAAAGTTGACAGATTCCAATATTAAGAAAATAATTGCATGTCTTATGGATGGAAAGATTTTATGCTTGGTCACGGCATGCAAAGGAGTTTTTCCATGTTTTCCATGAATCAATAAAATAAAACACCACGTAATCATGAAGGTCACAAGGAGTTATGACACAAAAAGGAGAGTGTATTTATAGTGCAATATAATATGACACACCTGCTGTCTATTTATAGACTCTGGAAAGTACATTTATTCTATTGGAAATATCTATAGAACCATAAAGAAACCTATGAAAACAGGTATAACAAAGCATCACTTAAAGTAGTTAATAAGGTAATTTTCTGTACAGATGTAGCCAAGTTTATCTTGACTCTGAAAACTTGCTTCACCGTGATATCACACAACAAATGCCATTGAAAGCCATTAATAAAGTCAAGTTAGGCTGGGTTCACACGACCTATTTTCAGACGTAAACGAGGCGTATTATGCCTCGTTTTACGTCTGAAAATAGGGCTGCAATACGTCGGCAAATATCTGCCCATTCATTTGAATGGGTTTGCCGACGTACTGTGCAGACGACCTGTCATTTACAGCTGTCAAACGACGACGCGTAAATTGACTGCCTCGGCAAAGAAGTGCAGGACACTTCTTTGCCACGTAATTTGAGCTGTTCTTCATTGAACTCAATGAAGCACAGCTCAAGATTTACGAACGTCTCAGACGGCTCGCAAAATGCGAGGAGGAGCATTTTCATGTGAAACGAGGCAGCTGCAAACAGTCTGTCTTTTCACACGTAAATGCCTCTCATCGTGTGAACATACCCTTAAGGTTTCTTGCCAATGTAAACATGGCTACATCTGTAGGTGGAAATAAATTAGGCTGATGAAAGAGTATTGCATTATGTAGTGCTATAAAGTGCAGTGAAGATCAGTGATGGATTTTCAACTCTCATAACCTACGTATATTTGCCCTCTTCTTTGAGAGTACCACCCCTCTAGAAGACTGTTTGGCACTGCAATGTTGAGTGGTTGTCTCAAAGAGGTTTCACTGCATATTCATTGTAAGCCATATTCCCTCAAAGCCTTTGTAGCCAGTGAGTGGGTACCCGCACCTTGTTGGAGAATGGGGGTCCCCAACCACCATTTCGCCTGGTGAGGCAACTGCCAGCTTTTTTGTCTGTTTCTGTAACTCCCATGTATGGCCCTTCTCTATTCATTTTCCACCTAGATGCAGAGGTCAGCAACCATTCTGAAGATAGGTACATATCAGAGGTGGGACCCGTACCTATCAGACTTTTAAGACATATCCTGTGGATATGCCATAAATATCAGAGAAGAGAATACCCCTTTAATTGTGTTTTGAAATAAAATTTTAAAACAGATATTACAAATAATTGCTCTTTGAAAGACTTGATGATTTGTTTTCTAACATATAAGACGACTTACCACTTTTTTATTTATTACATTGTTTTTGTAGCTTTCCATCATTCAATGCCCTTCAAACATATTATGGTAGTTATCCAAGGTTTTATTATTATCATTCAAAACTCTATATCAAAGTTATCATGCAGTTTAATACAAAAACATTTTTCCCAGCCAACTTCCTCCATTATGTTGACATTTAAGCTAAACTTTGCTTATCTTAAAAAAAAGGCCGGAAATGTAAATGGACACATCACATGTATTATTTTATTAAAAGAACATTGGATACGGTCATTGAAAATAGTGCGCACATAGCCCATTTATAGTCCCGAAATAAAAAGATGAGATGCAGTTTGTTGACACTCCGTTTCAAAATCTTTCACCAATGGAAATAACCAGTTGCACCTCTATTTGTCAAATGGGTTGGGTTGGACTTTGTAAGGATTAAAGTAAATTACATATGACTGCAATTATAAGCCCTTACCATTGGCCTTTATTGAAGGAATTTGAAACAAGTATCTATCTTTTTCGAGAGCTGCACGAAAAACAAATGTTGTAATAAAGGTGAGGGAGGAGGGAGGCAATTAAACAGAACTATGTAAAGATTATAGTATATAAAGTTACCATACAATAAGGAAACGAGGACCCGGTGACTCTACCTTACCTCACAATCACCATCATAAGAACTAAAACGATGCTAGTTAAGCAAGTGTTCAATAAAAAATGTATTATAAGATTTACGGTCAATTAATGACCTTCTGTGGTCTTCAACTTGTGGCGCAGCATCCCTTATATTCCAGTATCACCAACTATATTTTATTTTCTAATAAAAAGTTATGCTTTTTTTTAAAATGGACTGTGTATATCAATTCCTCATGTTTTTCAAGATCTCTGTTTGCAGTCATTCAATAGTTATTAGAGCAATAGGGCATACTAATCTGTCTATGGTTATGCGATGGACACAAAGGTGTATGGTTTGTGATCATCACATGACCAGGACAGATTTTTTTTTTATGCACTAGAAGTCAAATTACTTCAATTAATTACTTCTAGGCCTAGGCTGATACCTTATACATTAGAGAAAACCCTTTGTGATTGGTTTAGCTGATGTACAGTATTTAGCTCACACAGGACTGCCTTGAATCTAAATTACAATTAAATACCTTGGTTTCTTGACGATACCCACACTATTGTATAGGTAATGTAGCCCCCATTCACATACCAGTCAATCATTGTGGTAAACCTAGAAATGAAAGAGGATCTGTCAGCTCTCCCATGGGGTGTAGTATAGAGGATCTGTCAGCTCTCCTGTGTAGTGTAGTATAGAGGATCTGTCAGCTCTCCCATGTGGTGTAGCATAGAGGGAGGAGCTGTCAGCTCTCCTGTGTGGTGTGGTGTAGTATAGAGGACATGTCAGCTCTCCTGTGTGGTCTAGTATAGAGATGCTGTCAGCTCTCCTGTGTGGTGTAGTATAGAGGAGATGTCAGCTCTCCTGTGTGGTGTAGTATAGAGGAGCTGTCAGTTCTCCTGTGTGGTGTAGTATAGAGAAGCTGTCGGCTCTCCTGTGTGGTGTAGTATAGAGGAGCAGTCAGCTCTCCTGTGTGGTGTAGTATAGAGAAGCTGTCGGCTCTCCTGTGCGGTGTAGTATAGAGGAGCTGTCAGCTCTCCTGTGTGGTGTATTATAGAGGAGCTGTCAGCTCTGCTGTGTGAAGTACAGGGTGGGCCATTTATATGGATACACCTAAATAAAATGGGAATGGTTGGTGATATTAATTTCTGTTTGTGGCACATTAGTATATGGGAGGGGGGAAACTTTTCAAGCTGGGTGTTGACCATGGCGGCCATTTTGAAGTCTTCCATTTTGTATCCAACTTTAGTTTTTTCAATGGGAAGAGGGTCATGTGACACATCAAACTTATCGAGAATTTCACAAGAAAAACAATGGTGTGCTTGGCTTTAACGTTACTTTATTCTTTCATGAGTTATTTACAAGTTTCTGACCACTTATAAAATGTGTTCAAAGTGCTGCCCATTGTGTTGGATTGTCAATGCAACCCTCTTCTCCCACTCTTCACACACTGATAGCAACACCGCAGAAGAAATGCTAGCACAGGCTTCCAGTATCCGTAGTTTCAGTTGCTGCACATCTCATATTTTCACAGCATAGACAATTGCCTTCAGATGACCCCAAAGATAAAAGTCTAAGGGGGTCAGATCGGGAGGCATTTCTTCTGCTGTGTTGCTATCAGTGTGTGAAGAGTGGGAGAAGAGGGTTGCATTGACAATCCAACACAATGGGCAGCACTTTGAACACATTTTATAAGTGGTCAGAAACTTGTAAATAACTCATGAAAGAATAAAGTGACGTTAAAACCAAGCACACCATTGTTTTTCTTGTGAAATTCTCGATAAGTTTGATCTGTCACATGACCCTCTTCCCATTGAAAAAACTAAAGTTGGATACAAAATGGCCGACTTCAAAATGGCCGCCATGGTCAACACCCAGCTTGAAAAGTTTCCCCCCTCCCATATACTAATGTGCCACAAACAGGAAGTTAATATCACCAACCATTCCCATTTTATTTAGGTGTATCCATATAAATGGCCCACCCTGTAGTATAGAGGACATGGCAGCTCTCCTGTGTGGTGTAGTATAGAGGATCTCTAAGCTCTCCTGTGTGCTGTAGTATAGAGGAGCTGTCAGCTCTCCTGTATGGTGTAGCATAGAGGATCTGTCATTTTTCCTCTGTGGTGTAGTATAGAGGAACTGTCAGCTCTCCTGTGTGGTGTAGTATAGAGGACCTGTCAGCTCTCCCATGTGGTGTAGTATAGAGGAGCTTTCAGCTCTCCTGTGTGATGTAGTATAGACGATCTGTTATCTCTGCTGTGCGGTGTAGTATAAACGATCTGTCAGCTCTCCTGTGTGGTGTAGTATAGAGGCTCTGTCAGCTCTCCTGTGTGGTGTAGTATAAAGGATCTGTCAGCTCTCCTGTGTGGTGTAGTATAGAGGATCTGTCAGCTCTCCTGTGTGGGGTAGTATAGACGATCTGAGGTGAAGTATAGAAGGTCTGTCAGCTCTCATGGGTGATGTAGTATAGAACACCTGTCAGATCTCCTGTGTGGTGTAGTATAGAGGATCTGTCATCTCTCCTGTGTGGTGTAGTATGGAGGAGCTGTTATCTCTCCTGTGTGGTGTAGTATAGAGGAGCTGTCAGTTCTCCTGTGTGGTGTAGTATAGAGGATCTGTCACACCCATCTGGTGAAGTACAAAGGATCTGTCAGGATCTGTACAGTGGTGGATTAAGGCCCCCCTTCTCCACCGCCGCCCTGCCGCACCGTAACTATTAACACTACCTTTTTGTGCAAGCGTTAACAAATGGGTGTAACACCCATTTTTTTTTATCAGTCCTGAACTGCACAACTTTTTGTGAAATAGAAGGATTTCCTATAATGAACATGTCAGGAGAGGTGACAGATTCTCTATAAATCTAGTGACTCACAAGTGACTACTTCTCAGATTCTAGTAGTATTTTTCCTCTTTTCTTCTCCATCCGGTCCAGACTTCATGACGACTTCTCCCAGCCATGACCCATTTCTGCAGAATTTGCGACTCAAATGTTTTCGGCTCCTCACTTTTCCAACATTTCCACACCTATAAACGAAGATAAAATTATCATGGTGCCACACACTACACCCCTGAATTAAATAATACCAAACACTGTGCCCCTGAATTTAATTGTGTCACACACTGTAAAGTAAAGCACCACATACACACAGCCCCCTGTAGATAGCGCCACACTCCCCCTATAGATATCACACACCCCCTATAGACAGCATCACACACAGCCCTACCAGTAGACAGCGCCACGCACATCTCCCTGTGGATAGCGCCACACCCAACCCCCTGTAGATAGCACCACACCCCCCTGTAGATAGTGCCAAACACAGCCCCCCTGTAGATAGCTCCACCACGCACGGCCCCCTGTAGATAGCACCACAAATATTCAGTCATCCCCCTGTAGATAGCGCCACTAACATGCCCTGTAGATAGCATCACACAGACCCCCCCTGTAGATAGCTGCACTCAGCCCTCCCCCTCTTGTAAATAGTGCCACACAGCTCCCCTTGTATATAGTGCCACACAGCCCTCCTTGTATGTAGTGCCACACAGTTCCCCTATTGTAAATAGTGCCACACAGCCCCCACTTGTATACAGTGTCACACAGCCTTCCTTGTTTATAGTGCCACACAGCCCCCCTCCCTTGTATATAGTGCCACACAGTCCCCCCTCTTGTAAATAGTGCCACACAGCCGCCACTTGTATACAGTGCCACACAAGCCCCCCTTGTATATAGTGCCTCACAGCCCCCTCCCTTGTATATAGTGCCACACAGCCCCCTTCCCCTTGTATATAGTGCTACACAGCAATCCCCCTCCCCTTGTATATACTGCCACACAACAATCCCCCCTCCAGTTGTATATAGTGCTTCACAGTAATCCCCCTCCCCTTGTATATAGTGCCACACAGAAATCCCCCTCCCTTTGTATATAGTGCTACACAGCAATCCCCCCTCCCCTTGTATATAGAGCCACACATCCCCCTGTTTATAGTGCCACACATCCCCCTCCCTTTGTATATAGTGCCACACATTCCCCCTTCCCTAGTATATAGTGCTACACATCCCACTCCCCTAGTATATAGTGCTACACATCCCCTCCCCTTGTATATAGTGCTACACAGCCCCCTTGTATATAGTGCCACACAGCCCCCCTCCCCTTGTATATAGTGCCACACATCCCCCCTCCTCTTGCATATAATGCTACACAGCAATCCCCCCTCCCCTTGTATATAGTGCCACACAGCAATCCCGCTCCCCTTGTATATAGTGCTACACAGCAATCACCACCCTGTATAATGCCACATAGCCCTCCAAAACAAAAAAATATTCTACTTACCTTGCCCCATTCCCGCGACGGACTGAGCAGTAACACATCATCCGGGCAGAATGCATGCGGAGACCAGCGTGATGCAGTTACATCATCACGCCGGCCTGTGCAAGGAGTCTTCCCAGCACCTTATAGGCTGCAGGCCTAACTTGGCCTGCAGTCTATAGTATTCATTTGTATCTGTATCCTGAGAATGTAGATACAAGTTAATGTGGCTGTCGCTATCACCGGGGCCCCTTGCAGTGCTAGCGACATCACCGGGCATGAGGGGGCCCATCCCGCTGGCCCATAATTCTTATGGGCCAGGAACCCATGGGCCCCCTGGTAGCATTGGGCCCTGGGCAGCCGCCCGAAACGTACTAACGATGATCCGCCACTGGTGGTGTAGTAAAGAGGACCTGTCAATTTTTCTGTGTGGTGCAGTAAAGAGGACCTGTCAGCTGTCCAGTGTAGTGCAGTAAATAGGACCTGTCAGCTCTCCAGTTTGTTGTAGTGAAGGGTACCTGGCATCTCTCCTGTGTAGTGTAGTGTAGTGTAGTGTAGTGTAGTGTAGTGTACTAAAGAGGATCTTTCAGCTCTCCTATGTGACATAGTAAAGAGGACCTATCAGCTCTACAGTGTGGTGTAGTAAAGAGGACCTATCAGCTCTCCAGTGTGGTGTAGTAAAGATGATCTGTCAGCTCTCGTGTGTGGTGTAGTGAAGGCTACTTTGCAGCTCTCCTGGGTAGTGTAGTGTAGTTTAGTAAAGAGGATCATTCAGCTCTCCTGTGTGGTGCAGTAAGGAGAACCTGTCAGCTCTCTTGTGTGGTGCAGTAAAGATGATCTGTCAAGTCTCCAGTGTGGTATAGTAAAGAGTACCTGTCAAATTTTCTGTGTGGTGTAGTAAATAGGACTTGTCAGCTCTCCTGTGTGGTATAGTAAAGAGGACCTATCAGCTCTCCTGTGTGGTGTGATAAAGATGACATGTTGGCTCTCTTGTGTGGTGTGATAAAGGGGACCTGTCAGCTCTCCAGTGTGGTGTAGTAAAGAGGATCTGTCAGCTCTCCAGTGTGGTGTAGTAAAGAGGATCTGTCAGCTCTCCTGTGTGGTGTAGTGAAGGGTATCTGGTAGCTCTTTAGTGTAGTGTAGTGTAGTATAGTGTAGTGTAGTGTAGCATAGTGTAGTAAAAAGGATCTTTCGGCTCTCGTGTGAGGTGCAATAAAGAGGATCTGTCAGCTCTCTTGTGTGGTGCAGTAAAGAGGATCTGTCAGCTCTTCTGTGTGGTGCAGTAGAATGGACCTGTCAACTTTCCTGTGTTGTGTAATAAAGAAGAAGTGTCTGCTCTCCTACAGTGAAGGAAATAAGTATTTGATCCCTTGCTGATTTTGTAAGTTTGCCCACTGTCAAAGTCATGAACAGTCTAGAATTTTTAGGCTAGTTTAATTTTACCAGTGAGAGATAGATTATATAAAAAAAAATAAAAAAAATAAAAATAGTCAAAATTATATATATTTATTTGCATTGTGCACAGAGAAATAAGTATTTGATCCCCTACCAACCATTAAGAGTTCAGCCTCCTCCAGACCAGTTACACGCTCCAAATCAACTTGGTGCCTGCATTAAAGACAGCAGTCTTAGATGGTCACCTGTATAAAAGACTCCTGTCCACAGACTCAATTAATCAGTCTGACTCTAACCTCTACAACATGGGCAAGACCAAAGAGCTTTCTAAGGATGTCAGGGACAAGATCATAGACCTGCACAAGGCTGGAATGGGCTACAAAACCATAAGTAAGACGCTGGGTGAGAAGGAGACAACTGTTGGTGCAATAGTAAGAAAATGGAAGACATACAAAATGACTGTCAATCGACATAGATCTGGGGCTCCATGCAAAATCTCACCTCATGGGGTATCCTTGATCCTGAGGAAGGTGAGAGCTCAGCCGAAAACTACACGGGGGAAACTTGTTAATGATCTCAAGGCAGCTGGGACCACAGTCACCAAGAAAACCATTGGTAACACATTACGCCGTAATGGATTAAAATCCTGCAGTGCCCGCAAGGTCCCCCTGCTCAAGAAGGCACATGTACAGGCCCGTCTGAAGTTTGCAAATGCACATCTGGATGATTCTGAGAGTGATTGGGAGAAGGTGCTGTGGTCAGATGAGACTAAAATTGAGCTCTTTAGCATTAACTCAACTCGCTGTGTTTGGAGGAAGAGAAATGCTGCCTATGACCCAAAGAACACCGTCCCCACTGTCAAGTGACAACCTCCTTCCCTCCACCAGGACATTAAAAATGGCTCGTGGCTGGGTCTTCCAGCACGACACTGACCCGAAACATACAGCCAAGGCAACAAAGGAGTGGCTCAAAAAGAAGCACATTAAGGTCATGGAGTGGCCTAGCCAGTCTCCAGACCTTAATCCCATCGAAAACTTATGGAGGGAGCTGAAGATCCGAGTTGCCAAGCGACAGCCTCGAAATCTTAATGATTTACAGATGATCTGCAAAGAGGAGTGGTCCAAAATTCCATCTAACATGTGTGCAAACCTCATCATCAACTACAAAAACCGTCTGACTGTTGTGATTGCCAACAAGGGTTTTGCCACCAAGTATTAAGTCTTGTTTGCCAAAGGGATCAAATACTTATTTCTCTGTGCACAATGCAAATAAATATATATAATTTTGACAATGTGATTTTCTGTTTTTTTTTTAAATATAATCTATCTCTCACTGGTAAAATTAACCTAGCCTAAAAATTCTAGACTGTTCATGTCTTTGACAGTGGGCAAACTTACAAAATCAGCAAGGGATCAAATACTTATTTCCTTCACTGTATGTGGTGTAGTAAAGAGGACCTGTCCTCTCTTTTGACATGTCTGTTTTAGAAAATATTTGCATTCCCCATGAAATAATTACTGTTCAGCTATATTCACATGACCGGGTGTCAAATGCACCCGTGCGAGACTGTTTTTCACAGTTCCCTCATAGACTTGAGTCCATTGAGGGATCCAGGAAAACTGACAAAAATAGGACAAGTTTTATATTTTTTCCCGGGCAGTTCACACAGTCCATTAAAAAAAAATTAAAAAAAAATCGGTGTGAATAGCCCCATAGACATGCATTCATTTTAATGAAGCTGTGTGAGTGCCGTAAAAAAACGTCCATCACACGGCTGACTTTCCCTGTCGTCAGAATAAGCCCTTAACCCTTGTTCCTTAGAATTCTGCATTGCGCTGTTTCTCTTGGAAATGTGTGAATAAATTGGACAACTGGGTGAAATCATTCCCCTTGTCGTCAGGATTTGTCCCTACACATTCTGACACTAAGAGCACTTACTGTCAGACTGTGAAAGGGATTGTCAGACTGTGTTGACAAGAGAAATAACAGAGGAATAACGCTAACACAATAAAAAAAAAAAAAAAAAAGTTTCTCCAGAATTGTTATTTTACAGGGAATATAAGAATTTATTAACAAGAAAAAGAAAGAGCACTCCAAATTTCCGGTGAAGTCAAATTAGACATGGACAGAAATCCATCATCTGGAGTGGGTCACTAGGGGAACAATTCACAGAACATTGGCATATGGCTTTCTAGGCAAGATATCAACATTATATATAGGGTTCTGTAGTCACCGTTATTGACCAAGCTGGTGCAATTGGTACAGATAACAAAAAGATGAATCCTGCCTCGCTTCCGTGTAGTCCTCCAACCAAAAGTAGGAACCTGTAATGCAGGGATAGTGATTAGAATATTACTCACAAAGGCGGGAAAAAAAAAGATCAAGCACCACAATGTATCTCAAATGGGGCAAAAATTCGGATTCAAATCCTTGGGATGCAACGTCTCCAATTTATGAATCCACATAATTTATCTGTAAGTGTCCTGACCCTATCACTTCCTCTCCAGGGTGAGGATATCCATTTGATAACCTCATATTTTAATTGGTGTATAGCATGACCGGCTGAAATGAAGTGGACCTTGAGTGGGAGATTGGATTTGGTGCTAAAAATAGTAGATTTATGACGTGGAAAAAAATGTCCTTCACTGACAATGAGGTAGATTACACAATCAGTATTGCAGGTTGTTATGAGCAGCCGGTCTATTACTGCAGGTTTGTCATCTCTTATCTAATAATCAGAGGCCGGGGCAGTTTCTAAGCAACTGCTGCACCGCTGATTCCTCAGTGTAGGTCAGCTGACCACACTGATGCGAGCCACTGAGGCTCGTTCGGAGAGAGCGACCTGATTGGTCTGCCTCTCCTTAACAATCCCTGGCCACACATTAGGATAAGACGATAGCATATGCTATGTGGGCTTCCTTGTGCTTCTCTGTACTCGATGTAAAGATTGTGCGTTGCCAGCCTAGCCTTGTATTTTTCCAGCTATGTTTTTCATCATTCCCTGTTTGCTTCAGTGTTTGGTTTTGTTTATTTGTTCAGTTTTATCCTCTCAATTATTCTGTTTTAATTACCTTGATTCACTGAGTTTTGAATCTGTCTAGTTTTGTTTTCATAACCTCTGGTTTCTACTGTTTTCCTGGTATTGTGTCTGCAGATTAGGGACTCCATTAGGGACAGTGTTTGGGACAGTGAAGGTTAGGCTTCGTTCACATTTGCACTGGGACTCCGTTCATGGATTCCGCCTGACCTTTCCGTCAGGGGAACCCATGAACGGAATCCAAACGGAAATAATTGGTTTCCGTTTGCATCACCATTAATTTTAATGGTGACGGATCCGGTGCAAACAGTTTCCATTTGTCACCGTTGTTTAAGGGACCCGTCGATTTGACAGAATTAATACCGTAGTCGACAGCACTATTTATTCTGTCAAAACGGCGGACCCCCTATGTTTTCCGCTTGTTTCTGTTTGGATTCCGTTCATGGCTTCCCCTGACGGAAAGGTCAGACGGGACCCATGAACAGAGTCCCAACGCAGATGTGAACGAAGCCTTAGTGGCATCTGGTGTTAGAGTCAGTGCAAGATAGATCAAGAGATAGATATAGGCCAAGCTAGGGTTAGGGTCAGTTTGTTAACATCTTCCATCATCCGTTTGTTACCATCATTCGACTGTTATCATTACCCATTAGGCCCAGGCCTATATCATACAGCACCAAATTGATTGAATTGATATTGGTGATATGGTGGTTTAGAAAACAGTTTGGTTTCCAATGTTTCCTAATAGTATGTTTTATGAATGTGCTATCTGGTGTGTAGGTAGAAATGCAGACCACCTTTTCTTCTTCAGCTCTTCTTAACATGTCTGATCAATGAGTGATTGTTAGGATTGTTTGGATGTCCTCTTCCGTCCTTAAACAGTTGCGGACCACCCATAGTCTATAAACGTTATTGATCCCATCTAAGTTACATACTTAGATGTGATCGATAACAACTTGATGACACGCAGGATCCACTGTTACTGGACCCATCAGTGCCGATGACCTGACGGATACAGGTTTCAGCGCTAGATGCAGCTGTTCTGTATACAGTATACAAAGAAGCTGTATCTTAAATATTGGGCGCCAAATATAACGGCGCCGATATCGAAATAACTGAGGAGGACAGAATTTTTTTTTTTAAATGCCCCAGGGTTTGTACAGCCCTGCCTATTACATGGTGCACTCAGCTGCACATGTATGGGAAGGTGAAAGGTTCTCTTTAAAAAAATTACAATTATTTTTTAGTAAAAAGTATTTAGAAAATTGCACAAAACACACTGCAATCTTACTAGTCCTACTAAGCCTAATTAAAATAAAAATATCTGGTATTGCCGTAACGATCCAAACTATTTCAATATAGCATTAATTACCCCACACTGAGAATATTAAAAATTTTAAAAAAACACCAGAAAAAAAATGGGGACGGAAAAATGTAAAAGTTATGGTTCTTGGAAGGCGGGGATGAAAAAAACAAAGTGAAAAAATTAAAACTGGCTGCGGTGGAAAGGGGCTAACCTGTAAGTTACATTTGATTTACACAAAAGCAAACAAGTTCTAAGTTTAAACTATGTCAATCATAACGCAGTTCAACCGAGCAAGGTAATAAAGTTAAATACGTCACAAATTGCTTATCATCCACACAGACTTATGTACCACAAATTGTGAAACATATACTTTGCAGATACCAGTTCTGCGCTTCCTTACATCAAAGGTAGTTATTGTGAAAGATTTATACATAAGATAAGTAAAATGGATTAAGAAAGGAGTTTAATGATAACAGCATGGTTAGAAAGTTCATTGTGATATACATTTACTTCTAATTCTGTCCTTCTCTGGTGCCCAGAACAAAACTGCATATTTTTCATCAGGCCGCACTAAGGGTATGTTCACACGGCCTATTTACGGACGTAATTCGGGCATTTTAACCCCCGAATTACGTCCGAAATTACGGCTTGAAAGCGTTGACAAACATCTGCCCATTGAAAGCATTGGGCTGACGTTTGTCTGTTCACACGAGGCGTATATTTACGCGTCGCTGTCAAAAGACGGCGCGTAAATAGACGCCCGCGCCAAAGAAGTGTCATGTCACTTCTTCAGACGTAAATGGAGCCGTTTTCCATGGACTCCATGGAAAACCAGCTCCAGTTACGTCCGTAATGGACGCGGCGTTCAAGCGCCTGCACATGCCGTTACGGCTGAAATGACGGGGCTGTTTTCTCCTGGAAACAGCCCCGTAATTTCGGCCGTTACGGACGCTGCCGTGTGAACATACCCTTATGCTTTGTAAAGTTTTTTGAGTCTTTACCTTATTTTATACATGGCTTTAGAAGCAGCAGACTGGCATTGCATGCTAATTTGCTCAGACATTTCAAGCAGTAATAGTTTTTACAGAATTTGTAATATCTTAACTATATTTTTATACCAATTTAAAGGTATCTAAAAAAACATTAGTCTGTTTTTGTCCATATATACACTTTTGCATGCCAGTGTATATATGGGGGATTTTTTATATCCTCAAATGCCTCACCCGCCTCTTATAAACACCTAGTGTTTGCTTTTCAGATGTCACAGCTGGCTGATAATTCCCATGCTGAATACCTTTGGCAGGGCAGGATTCGTAGAAGTCAGGTGGCTAACAACCAGGAAACTGTGCACAATATGTAAACTTAATTCTAGCAAGTGATCTTATTTAGGTAAGTTATTAAAGGATTAAATGTATGGCGACTTCTTGTCTACAGGTTGTATCGTTAATATATGCACTCCAAATAGCTTTAGTACTGCGGGCTAGGTATGGTTCAAAAAACGACCCCCCATATATGTTCAAATAGGCAGCTTCATTTAAATGTATCAAAACACAGAGAAGGAGAAGAGCTTATAGCCAGGAATATATATAAAAAGTAGAAATTTTATTAACATATATAGACAGACAGTTTTGTAAAAAACAATGTATATATATATATAATACAATACAAGGACAAGACCCTAGTAAAAAGGTTAGGGAGCAAATATCAGCATTACTGGTGTACAAGCTGGGTTGGCTATACTATCACAGATCACATCCTGTCAGGTGTTCAGAAACTTCCTATATGGAAAGTGAAAAAGTTGTATAAACTCTATGTTGAGTCTAAAACAAATGAAAAAGGATTCAAACTATCTTAGTCAGGTGTTAATGCAAAGATACATAGACAGAAGCTCACCCATAGTGTATTGTAGTTACAGTCCGATAAGTGCTCCAGCACAAAAGCCCCAACGCGTGTTTCGCTATTAAATTGCTTCCTCAGGGGGAGATGTGTGTATGTGTCCTATGTCTTACTACCCTTTTATAGTGTGTGCCTCTACAAAGAGATGCCGATGATTATCTGCGCATGCCCAGTAACACAGCCGGAAGCGAGGACTGCCCCACTTCCATCTCCACATGCTGGAGCGCACATCCGGATTCCCGACGCGTAGCGGGAGTTCCGGACATGCGCAGTGCATCAACAGAGACGGAGCGGGGACAGCGTCGCGACAAAGGCCGGGTCTGGGCATGCGCACACATCGTATTGATGGACATATAAATCTGTAAGTAGAATGATGTCTGTTTGAGTGTAATGCATTATGTGTGTGTACGGGGACATTTGTCAAACTACCATGATTTGTAAACAGAGCAGATTGTGAAACAATGTGATGGTGTAGTTACAAGCTACGATTAGCAAGAAGCACGAAACAAGCCGTACTATGATAAAAATGTATAAAGTGTGTACATATTTAGGGAAAAGCTAAGTGAAGATAATAATAAATAAAAATTAATTAAAGCGAAGAGTATATTCTCCGAAGTGCTCACGAACTGAACACAATATAAGACAATAGGAAAAAAGGGTGAAAGATAACAGGACAAAGAAAGAAATAATATAAGAAGTGCAAAATAAGACAATAGCACAGGCTATTGATATAAAAAAGTGACAATAATATATTGTGACAATATCTAATGCTGAGAGGGAGAACACATACAATAAGCAGATGTAAAAATTATATACACAGTACTAATGTAATAAATACAAAAGGAACCAGATGAAAGAGTGATACGTAATATATATGGAGGTAGGGACATAAATCGATGTATAATGCAATTACAACACCAGCCCAGACTCCGATCCTTGCCAAATAAAGAAAATATCATCTATGTACCGTAACCACAGATGAACATGGTCCGCGGCACATGCGTCATCCCCATGGAAAACCTGCCTCTCCCAGAGGCCAAGAAACAGATTTGCATAAGATGGCACACATGCCGCACCCATCGCCGTACCCTGCTGTTGTAAATAGTAGCAATCCTTGAACACAAAAAAATTGTGACCAAGGATAAATTTTAATAATTCCAGAATCAAATCACATAGAGGGCCATCCCGGTTGTCAGTCCCAAGAAAAAAGAGGACCGCCTCTATTCCATCATGGTGTCTGATATTTGTATAGAGTGACTCTACATCGGCTGAGACTAAATACATGTCTGATTCAACTTGGATCCCATTGATCCTACACAGGACGTCCATCGTGTCCTTAACAAAAGAAGGTAGATCGTTTACCAAAGTTTTTAAATAATGGTCAATAAATTTACATACCGGATCACATAATCCGTCAATCCCGGACACGATTGGACGGGGGTCAATGGGATCTTTATGAATCTTGGGTAGGAGATATAGAGCGGGGATTTTCGGATCATTGGTCATTAGACCATCATAGATCTTTTTCGGAATAATTCCTCGTTCAAGGGCTGCATCTAGAATTATCCGTAACTCCTGCGAAAAGCGACAAAGGGGGTTTGAAGACAATTTCAAATAAGTCTGCCTATCACGCAGTTGCCTGAAGACTTCTTTTTCATATTTAGCCATTGGCCAGATCACTATGTTTCCCCCCTTGTCAGCTGCTTTAAAAACAACATCATCCCATGTTTGGAGTTCTTTAAAGGCATGGTGTTGCCAGAAAAACAGGTTTTTTTTTTTTTAATTAAACATTTAGTGTGTGGGGGATTAAACATTGTTCAAATTTTTTTTATTTTTTTCACGAGTCAGGAAATATTATAAATTATTTCTAATTTATAATACTACCCATTTTTGGTCACTAGATGGAGCTATTTCCCAAAATTGCAGCATTGCAACATTGGGTTAAAAGCCCTCGCTCTAGTGAGCTCTCAGCATCCCC
Organism: Rhinoderma darwinii; assembly: GCF_050947455.1. Taxonomy (NCBI): domain Eukaryota; kingdom Metazoa; phylum Chordata; class Amphibia; order Anura; family Rhinodermatidae; genus Rhinoderma; species Rhinoderma darwinii. Next base: position 33,997,648 of record NC_134696.1, on the reverse strand, counting down.
CCCTCCTTTATCCGGGCTAGTGCCGGGATAAACGAGGGGTTTGAACGGTGTAACCTCCTACACTGTGTGTCGCCATTTTTTGAGCTAACACACAGCGTAGTAGGTTTACATACAGTAGTAAACACACACAAACACAAACATACATTGAAATCTCTTACCTGCTCCTGCCGCCGCGGCTCCCAATTTCGAATTGGACTGTGTGGGAGCGGCGCATGCGCAGTTCCCACACAGACGCCGTACACTGAAGTCAATGGGACGGGAGCCGTTCGCAGTCCCTATGGGACTGTGGCTGCCATATTCCATGTCTGTATGTGTCGTTAATCGACACAGACAGAAATGGAACAAAAAATGGCAGCCCCCATAGGGAAGAAAAAGTGTAAAAATAAGAAAAAGTAAAACACAAACACACAAATGAATATAAACGTTTTTAATAAAGCACTAACATCTTTAACATATAAAAAAATAATTTGTGATGACACTGTTCCTTTAAGAGCATTTCTTTCATCTCTAGATATATTGTCATTTGTCCTAAATGTGGACAGTCTCCTGAAGTCATCTACAACCATTTTGGTGAAGATTTCAATCTGTGGGCACAGTGACAAGGGAGGAAACCTAGTAGATCTAGGCACAACTGTGGATGGAAACATACCTTGCGATTCAATGGTTTGTTCACGCAAAAGATCTTCTAATGCCATTAAGGCTTCTCTTTCTAGATCGCTGGTAAACTCTACAGGTGTGTTGCTATGTAATTTCTTAAGGACCAATTTTCTAGAGAAAAGATGTAAATCTTTCAAAGCTGTGAAGAAGTTAAAAGAGTTGGTCGGTGAGAAGGTCAGACCCTTCCCCAAAACTTCACGTTGGGCATCAGAGAGGGCATGTGTGGAGAGATTGATTACCTCTAGATTGCTCCTTGGTTTTTTGTCCCGCAGATGGTTAGATATGTTCTTCTTTTTCGCTTGCCGATCAAAGCGCCATCGTAGTCCCTGAGCACTCTGGGTATTCCCAGGTTCTGAGATATTTCTGGTCTCCCTGAATCTAGGGGGATCATCTGCTGAATTTCGGGAAGAGATAAAGGAGGATCTGGAGTGGGAAATACCTCCAGACCTTCCCCTATTCCTATGCCATTTATACACCCGTCCTTGCTGGTAATCATGGGCGTTCCCCTGAAATTTGTCAGTTTTTACTGCGCAAATCTCCTTTTCCCATTTGACAAAGTCTTTATCAAGATCATCCGATAGTTTGTCTAATGCCATGCTAGAAAGTTCCACCCTAAGACCCACTTGGATATCCTCTATTTCTTTCTCAATTTTAATCAGACTAGTCTGATTAGAACTCACAAGTAGTTCCATAAAACCCCTGGAGCAATTATCCGAGAGTTCCTCTCATTTATTTTTAAAAACCTCATTATCCATTTCAAAGGAGGGAAAGACTTAAACCCTCAGACCGCGGGGAATACGTTTTTTGGCCAAATATTTTTCTAGGAAGGCTTTGTTCCACCAAATTTTGTTTCTTTGGTTTAGCAAAGTCCTTCGTTTTTTGGTAGCTTCTCTACAATCTCTGCCCCTATCGTTTAAAAGCAAACTAGAGTCCTCCTTAAAAATGTCATCAAGTTGTGCGAGCCATGATTGGTCACAGACTCTGAAGTCCATTTGATGCAAAGAGCCAAAAGCTGTGAACAACACAGAATAAATAGTAATCAATATATGCACTCCTTGGGACTGGCAACCAGGATGGCCCTCTATGTGATTTGATTCTGGAATTATTAAAATGTATCCTTGGTCACAATTTTTTTGTGTTCAAGGATTGCTACTATTTACAACAGCAGGGTACGGCGATGGGCGCGGCATGTGCGCCATCTTATGCAAATCTGTTTCTTGGCCTCTGGGAGAGGCAGGTTTTCCATGGGGATGGCGCATGTGCCGCGGACCATGTTCATCTGTGGTTACGGTACATAGATGATATTTTCTTTATTTGGCAAGGATCGGAGTCTGGGCTGGTGAATTTCATGCAGCAACTTAATGTAAATCCTTACAACATTAAATTGACATACAAACATCATCAACAGAAGATTGAATTCTTGGATATACAAATATTCACAGATAATTCTGGTTTTTTACACACTGATGTTTTTCGTAAACCTACAGCAGTCAATTCTTTGTTGCATGCTTCATCAGCCCATACTCCGTCCACCATTAGAGCCATCCCGGTTGGACAATTCCTTAGGATCAGGCGGATCTGCTCCTCTAATACCCTATTTGAAAACCAGTCTAGGGATCTAAAAACTAGATTCAAGGATAGAGGGTATAGCAATAGAGTGATTAAAACAGGGTATGGGAGAGCAAAAAATACATCACGGGACGAGCTCCTGAGACCTAAACTCCATCAATCAAGTGACTCTGAAATACGTTTCATATCAACGTATAACAGACAGTGGAATCAAATGAGGGCTATTTTAGAGAAACATTGGCCGATTCTGAGATCTGAGCCACAACTAGCTCGGAACTTATCAGAAAGGCCAATGATGACGGCAAGAAGAGCCAAGAATTTGAAGGATTTTCTGGTCAAGAGCCATTACATACCATGCCAGGTTTGTCCATTCGGCTCCCGAGGACCTAAAAAGGGTTGCTATCCCTGTGGGGATTGTAGGGCTTGTACTAATATATGCCGGGTGACTAATTTTTCATCAGCTGACGGGTTGAGACAATTCGAGATTAGGGACTATATTTCATGTAGCAGTACACATGTGGTATATTATGCCACATGTGGTTGCCAGAAAATTTACATTGGACTCACATCTAGGGAACTGAGAACTCGCACTAGGGAACATGTGCGAGACATTATTAAAGCAAATGAAGTTGAGGATCTCTTGAGCCTCAAAACACTACCCAGACATTTTAAAAAACATCATAATTGTAATCCAAAAACTTTGTCGATACGTGGTATCGACAAAATACATTGTGGCATCAGAGGGGGCAATGTGAAGAAACTTCTGTAAATGGATCGTGATGATTGGATCCATGAAACCTCATGGCCTGAATGAAAACTTGAGCTTCGCTCCATTTTTATAATCTCTGCCATCTATATTATTTTAATTTTGTTTCTGTACTTTCTAATTGTCTGTTTTTTATCTAGGTTTCTAAATAGTGTTCCTATATGCTTGCTGCCCGAAGGTGTTTTTGAGTGACGCTTCTACCCTTCTCTCCACTAACTAAACATCAGAAAAACAAGAATTTCGATCTACTGTACTGTATATTATGGATTTGTAATATAGATTTTTTCTATGTGTAGTGTTCTCTATAGTAAATGCTAGAACGGTTCTCTGCCTGCATATATAGTGCGAACTTGGGGAATTGACAGACATACGTTCCCTTTTCCTCCTTCTTGCCTTACAAAATAGGTTATTCTGTTTATCCTTATATTGCTGTTACTATCTAATGAATATATTAAGCTCTATATGATGGTTTTATGTATGCTTGTAATTGCATTATACATCGATTTATGTCCCTACCTCCATATATATTATGTATCACTCTTTCATCTGGTTCCTTTTGTATTTATTACATTAGTACTGTGTATATAATTGTTACATCTGTTTATTGTATGTGTTCTCCCTCTCAGCATTAGATATTGTCACAATATATTATTGTCACTTTTTTATATCAATAGCCTGTGCTATTGTCTTATTTTGCACTTCTTATATTATTTCTTTCTTTGTCCTGTTATCTTTCACCCTTTTTTCCTATTGTCTGATATTGTGTTCAGTTCGTTAGCACTTCGGAGAATATACTCTTCGCTTTAATTAATTTTTATTTATTATTATCTTCACTTAGCTTTTCCCTAAATATGTACACACTTTATACATTTTTATCATAGTACGGCTTGTTTCGTGCTTCTTGCTAATCGTAGCTTGTAACTACACCATCACATTGTTTCACAATCTGCTCTGTTTACAAATCATGGTAGTTTGAAAAATGTCCCCGTACACACACATAATGCATTACACTCAAACAGACATCATTCTACTTACAGATTTATAAGTCCATCAATACGATGTGTGCGCATGCCCAGACCCGGCCTTTGTCGCGACGCTGTCCCCGCTCCGTCTCTGTTGATGCACTGCGCATGTCCGGAACTCCCGCTACGCGTCGGGAATCCGGATGTGCGCTCCAGCATGTGGAGATGGAAGTGGGGCAGTCCTCGCTTCCGGCTGTGTTACTGGGCATGCGCAGATAATCATCGGCATCTCTTTGTAGAGGCACACACTATAAAAGGGTAGTAAGACATAGGACACATACACACATCTCCCCCTGAGGAAGCAATTTAATAGCGAAACGCGCGTTGGGGCTTTTGTGCTGGAGCACTTATCGGACTGTAACTACTATACACTATGGGTGAGCTTCTGTCTATGTATCTTTGTATTAACACCTGACTAAGATAGTTTGAATCCTTTTTCATTTGTTTCAGACTCAACATAGAGTTTATACAACTTTTTCACTTTCCATATAGGAAGTTTCTGAACACCTGACAGGATGTGATCTGTGATAGTATAGCCAACCCAGCTTGTACACCAGTAATGCTGATATTTGCTCCCTAACCTTTTTACTAGGGTCTTGTCCTTGTATTGTATTATATATATATATATACATTGTTTTTTACAAAACTGTCTGTCTATATATGTTAATAAAATTTCTACTTTTTATATATATTCCTGGCTATAAGCTCTTCTCCTTCTCTGTGTTTTGAGGTTGTATCATTAGTTTTAACTTGTTTTTGCCAACTATAAGCAGTTTGTATGTATTCATTCAGTCAAGGCCTCCCACACACGAGCGTGTTTGGTCCGTGATATACGGTCCGTATGCCGGCCGCATTTCCTGGACCGAACACAGTGCAGGGAGCCGGGCTCCTAGCATCCTAGTTATCTATGACGTTAGGTATCACCGCTTCGCTGCGGGACAACTGTCCCGTACTGTAATCATGTTTAAAAAATGTTTACCTAACACTTTGATTTAATGATATAAAAAAAAAGCTTGCAAAAGTGTACATAGCCTTTAAGGCTTTATGCACACGACAGTGAAAAAGTATTGCCATAGTGCCACAATGCCCATGTAGATAATGCCACACAGTGCCCATGTAGATAGCGGCCAGTCTCCCCTCTAGATAGTGCCCATTTAGAGCCACAGTGCCTCTGTAGATAGTGCCACACACACCTCCTGTAGATAGTGCCACACACACACCACTCTGTAGATAGATGGATAATGACGCCAGGGGCACCTTAAGGAGCGGAATCTCCAGCCAGGGCGTCAGCAACGCTCTGGCAGGCGATTTTGCTCCAGGAGGAGTCTCTGACTTTACCTTCTATATATATGGACAGTGAGGTCAGGGGCTCCCTCTAGGTGCCGAATCCCCGACCAGAGCATCGGCAACGCTCTGGCTGGGGATTCCCGCATCTCACAGCTCTTAAAGTCATTGTCCATATATGGACAGTGATGTCAAGGGCTTTCCCAAGACAGGAGTCCCCGGCCAGAGAGCTCGTGATACTCTGGCCGGAGACTCCATAGTTGAAAGCTCTAATATCACTGTCCATTTATCAGTTTTTAACAGACGTCACAAAGATTCATTCCTGAAAAAAGGTAGTTAAAAACTTGTCCATTGAGTTCTAAGGGGCTCGTCTGGCCGTGAAAAACATGTCCTATTTTTGACGGCCAGTATTCACGGGTCATTAAAAAAATGGCTGCGTGAATACAGCTATAGAAATGCGTTGTTCTGAAAACGGGCGTGTGACGACCGTAAAAAAAATAACTCCATCACACAGCCATTTTTCCCTGTGGTGTGAATGTAGCCTGTGAATTGCTGTTCCTTTTTGCTTTATTGGATTTACATGGGATACATAGACGTGGGATCCAGCATCTAGTTAACGCTTGAAAGATATATCAAAGACAAATAGTTCATACACCTTTTATTGTTCTTCTCAATAATCACTCGCCCAAACTGAAGTAACCTGAGACTAGCACAAACTCTGGCACCAACAAGTTTCCTGCAACTACATTTTTCTATGAAAAGTATACTCTGTATTGTTATGCTGCTGCCAGACATAACAAATTTGGGGAATTTACAAGGAAGCTGTAATTCCTTTATCTGTGATATGTCCTCATTTTTGAAGGTGATTTGTACAGTAGTTCTGTGGTGTAACTATAGGGGTATATTTACGGGAAGGTGTCCGGGCCATACAAATGATCCGCAAAAAATAGGACATGTCCTATTTTTTGAATTTACGGACCGTGCTCCTATACTTTATAGTGTCCGCGGCTGTCCGTGCCCGTAGCCACGGCCATGTGCAGGGGTCCTTAAACTGCAAAACTAAGGCCCCATGCACACGACTGTAAAATAGCCCGTAATTACGGACCCGTTCATTTCTATGGCCCGATGGACACCTTCCTGTATACTTGTTGTACTATAGTCACTAGTATTGTCTGAAGCGAGATAAGTGGTACAGTTCTTTATTTGTGAAACTACAGCTCCCAGCATACTTTTACCATTGTTCAGGTCAAACTGCCAGCTGTAGTTTCATGCCATACAAACTTATATAGCATCGGTTAACTTGACTTGGCAATTGGTTTATCCGATTATTAGGGTAGGATACATTTTTGGCAGCGAATTAAACAGAGGGAATCTCACATGCTAAGTAAGGAACTTATTGTTACAAATTTGAATCCCAATCCTAATGCTAAAAATGTTCCATATAAGATGCGCATATATCATATATGTATTTTTTCTACAGCTGTGCTGCAATACCTAATGCAGCCCACGGACAAGATCAGAGCTGTTTTGGGGGAAGAAACAGACCCTTCTTGCCTTCTAGGAAATGTTAATATTTTATGCGTTGTGTAGTAATTGATAAAAAAGAACTATTAACAATTAACACCGTCTTTAATGTAAAAATGTCCATGAGATTATAATAATAATCATGGAGTTAATAAAATGTATTCGTATATGGGTTAATTTTCTCAATCTGAGAACAAGGTAAATGAGTGCTACTTATTGTCTCCAATTCATCTCCCTTTATTCTCATTTTGAGTACTGCTGTGCCTGTCTAGGTGAATACAGGAGCCTGTTTTGTTACTATAGCCGCAGACCAATAATCCTTGATAATGCTTCCACCTTGTGGTTTTGGAGCAGATGACAGATACAGCTCAGCAGATGTTAAAGTGCAGTTCCCGTTAAACCTGAAAATTGTGCAAATAAACGGCAAGTAGGGTCCACGCTCCGGAGAGCTTCTTAAAGCCAGGATCACACACAGTTATCATGCAGTTTTTGGCTCAGGTTTTTTTTTAGCCATACAGAGTGGACACAAAAGAAATGAGATTCATCAGTCTTTTCTTTATACCTTTCCTATCTTTTGGATCTACTTCTGGATTTGGCTAAAAAAAACCTCAAAAATGTCCACAAAAACTGCATCAAAACTGTGTGTGTGATCCTGGCCTAAAGTGAAGATCCAGGATAGTAGCTGTGGGGGATGTAAAGGTAGCAGCCGCATCTAGGCCATGTACCTGAGGCCAGGTGTGTCTAGTCTCTTGTGCGGTAGAGTCACAATAGGCCACCTTGTGCCTCAACTTTTTTCATCCGTACAGTATACTATACACCAATAATGGCACCAGTGATGATTTTGTCATAGTTTTTTATAAAAAAAAATTCAAGGTATTTTTTGTAAAAATTACAGAAATAGATTTTTCTGTCATTTACTCCTAAGAATGCCAAAATCACACCATGTGGGAACATACCTCAAGAAAGAGAGAGGCAGTCGTATGCCGCTAAATTTTTAATCTAACTGACGGATATGTGGGTGCTGCACTAGTTGAGATGACCAGAAGAATTTTTTTGATTTTGCCTTCCCACATTTATAGCCAAAACAGCCATAACTTTTTTTTTTTACATTAACATAGCTGCATTAGGTCCTGTTTTTTTGCGAGATGAGCTGTCGTTTTTGTAGGCGCCAAAAGGGTATTCCATTAGGAAGGATCCATGCTAGATCATTAGGAGTCCAAATGCTGGTGAGCGGTGTGGGTCCCAGCAGTTGGACCCCCCTGATCTAGCATTTATCACCTACCCAGAGAATAGTAAATAAATCCTTCTGACCGGAATACCCCTTTAACTTTTATTATGGGTTAAATACATAAAAAAAACAATTGCGCCACTTTTACCTACGACATTTACCCATCATCCTAAATAATGTGTTAACTGTATTGTAAGGGTTGTGATGAGGGTTGCCAACCGTCCATAAATGTATGGACAGTCCACAAAAAACTGGTGTTTTTTTCTGCCGTCCAGAAAAAAAAGGCGTTTGGGAATTTTTTTTACGTCCCCGAATCCCCGCCGAAACTCTGCACTGCGCGTGCGCCATAATTTATATGCACACTTGCGCAGTGCAAAGAACTAGGGGGAATGCTCACTGTCTGACTGAGGTCGAGTGGGGACCTGTCACCTGACCTCACATCATGATAGACTGAGGGTATGTGCACACACACTAATTACGTCCGTAATTGACGGACGTATTTCGGCCGCAAGTAGTGGACCGAACACAGTGCAGGGAGCCGGGCTCCTAGCATCATACTTATGTACGATGCTAGGAGTCCCTGCCTCTCCGTGGAACTACTGTCCCGTACTGAAAACATGATTACAGTACGGGACAGTTGTCCTGCAGCGAGGCAGGGACTCCTAGCATCGTACATCACTATGATGCTAGGAGCCCGGCTCCCTGCACTGTGTTCGGCCCGGGACTTGCGGCCGAAATACGTCCGTCAATTACGGACGTAATTAGTGTGTGTGCACATACCCTGAGACCAGTGGGGGACATGGTTGGGGGGAGTGAGTCGGTCTCACCAATCACAGTCCCGCTTGCAGCATTCCCGCGCTAAGTGTTCTTCCAGCAATGATCGCAGGGTGTTTTTTCTCTCATGTTTCTCGCCTGACATGCCTATGTCCATTTGTTCGATGAAGCAGAAAACATGACTCATCAGAGAAGGCAACCCTTTGTCAAGCCTTTTTTTCTGATGTTTTTACCCTTGTTAGCATAGGAGCAGTGACCGTCCATCTACTTAGGAGCCCCATACGCAGTAGGGTTAGCTGAATTGCTGTTTTAGACACAAGTCTGGAAGCCCCCTGGTGTATTTTTATCACGGTGAGCTGCTCCACTGTAGTGTGTTGTTCGGCCCTCGCGCACCTTCGTAGCCGGCGTTCACCTCTGACATCAATGGCACGTGGTGCTCTGCAGTTCCCACATCGCTTATTCCCAATGCGGCCATTTGTCAACTCACGATACACTTTCATCACAGCAGCATGCGAACAGTTCACAAACTACGCTGTGTGAGAAATACCGCCACCCTTGGCCCGAAAGCCAATAATCATCCCTTTTTGCAACTCTGATAAATCACCCCTTTTACCCATGGCAACAACGAGTGATGTGTGTTCAGACAGCCTATCACACACCTTATATACCCACCAAGCCAGCCCACGACACATCACTTCCTACATGGGCTACGCTTCTGTCGACATTGAAAATAGGAGGCGGTCATAATAATGTGACTCGACTGTGTATATAACACTGTCAAGAAACCCCAAGTATCACAATCTCTGTAGTGTAGTGGTTAGCACATTTGTCTTACGTGTGAAAGGTCCCCAGTTCAAAGCTGGGCAGAAGATTTTGTTTTATTATTAATATCTCAATTGTATTACTTTAATCGTTTAATTCATCTTGAGTTGAATTATAAAAAGGTGTTAATTATTCTCTTTATTATCACTAACTCTTGATTTTGTAATGTGTCCGTAATTATTTTGGTCTGTCCGTGATTTTTAGCTCAGTTGTCCATAAATTACTGAGGTGGAGGTTGGCAACCCTTGTTAGCAATATGGGGATATTAAATATGTCTATATTATTTGATGTTTTAGGGTGGTTTCACACAGTGTTAAACTGACAAGCAGTCTATTACGTCACGTCTAACTGACAGGCAGTCTATCATGTTCGCGTAGGGAACTGCATCCCTCATTACCACTTAAATGCCATGGTCGCTATTGATTGTAGTTATCTTTGATCCTGGCCCCTGCTGTCAATCAATGTCCTATCTTTCCTCGAATCGGAGACTCAGATAATTTTTCACGGACCCGATTCACCCGCTAAAGTGAAAGGGTCCGTGAAAACTGTCGGGTGCCACTTGGATGCCGTCAAAAACGGACCGAGTGGCACAATGGTCGTGTGCATGAGGCGTTACAGGAAGGCTTATTTGTATACCAATGAAGCATTGCCTGTAAGACTCCATATTATCTGCATCTCTTCAATGAGAACCAGCAACCCCCTCTCTACGTCCAAGGCCCCTCACCCAGCCAGCACCCTACTCTGTACTGATGAGGGGGCAAAAACACTAAAACAACTGTCTACAGATGGGTTACTCTGCCTTTTGGAGGAGACTCTGGCTTGGCTATAATCTTTAGTCATGTTTTAAGGCACGTCTGAGTTGGACAATGACTTACTGGGAAGCTATCTCTAATAGGTGGCACTAGAGAGATGGTTTTCCTTCTTATGCAGGAGAGATAATTTGCATACTTTTTCCCATGGAGCATTGCCTGTAAGACTCTATACCAGCTGCGTCTCCTCAATAAGAACCAGCACCCTCCGAGCGAAACCATCACTCACATGAGTTACTGTTCCTAATGGGGTTTACAATCTAAATTCCCTATCTCAAACGCGCGCGCGCACACACGCGCGCGGTGTTAGACTGGCGTTCCTTAGGCCCACCAAAGAAAATTATTGTGAGGGTCCACTCTTCCTCTATACAGAACATGTGCACATCCACGAAGGACAGAAACCAATGTTGCTGAACATGTTTGGGGCTTTTTTCAGCATTGTGATATGTAAAAGATGAGGTTGCAGGACATGAGTGGATCAGCATTACTGAATGTATCATCAAATACCGTAACTGCACGATAGACGTTCTTTATGTTCAATTTTATTTTTCTTTATATATGATTTTTCAATAAATAAACAGCATACAATTAGCAAAAGTTCAAATGTTCCAAGTATATTAAAACACTATACTGTAGTCAATATGATTCAATTCCATGTGTAGAGACTGATAGGAGAGGAATAGGTGTAGCAGAACACCTGTGCGACTTTTCGGGGGACCTTCCCGTCTCCCCAACAAAATTAAAAAGAAATAAAGTCTACCGTGCAGTTATTTGATAAAACATTGTGTTTGGAGAAAAGAGAGAGCCCTCTGTTTTAATGAACTGAAAACGTGGTTTCCATTTTAGACTGGGATTGCGTTGTTTTCTACTACTAAGCATTACTCAAGCCTGAAGAAGGACCTGTCATTGGTCTGATACATTGCTTCCTTTCTGGAATATTTAACATTTTTAGTCTGAATTGTTGTTCCTTTTTGCCTTATTGGATTTAAATGGGCTGCTTAAAGGGGTTGTCCACTACCGGAAAATCGATGACTTATCCACTGGATAGGTCATTAGAATATGATCGGTGGGTGTCCGACACCCGGACCCTGCACCGCTCAGCCACTCCAGCTGCCTCCGGGCACCGAACGTTCATGCCGGAAGCAGATGTCACGGAATAGCGGCGGTGCATAGGTCATCAGTTGTCCAGTAGTAAACAACCCCTTTAAGGCTTATTCACACAAATGTGTGTTAAATCGGTTTTGAAAAATCCTATTGTCATATTTTTTCACAGACCGTTCACATGGTCCGTAAAAACAACGGCCGTGTGAATAGCCCCATATAAGAACATTTTAATGCAGCTGTGTAATGGCCGATACATGACCGATTAAGCCGTTCGTCTAAATAACCTCTTAGACGATAGGTTCCAGCATCTAATCAACCCTTGAAGGCGAGTGTGACCATTGCTATACAGATATGTAAAAGCCAAACATCTCATACACCTTTTAATGCTCTTCTCACAAAACTAATCTCAAACAAAGCTGAAAACAACCTTAGAATATACTCTGGCACCAACAAGAATGTTACCTGCAACTGCATTTTCTAGAAAAAGTATACCCTGTATGTATTCTAATGTTAAAATCAAGTATGTCAGACATAAAACATGAGGGGAATTTACAAGGAAGTCCACATTTTAGAAGGTGGTTTATATAATAGTTACTGCAGACGTCAGAAAGATTAGTCACGTTCTTCCACACCAAATTTAGCAAACCAATCATTGTGCATTGGGAAATTGTCATACTGAAAGATCAAAGGGGCTTTACCAAGCTTGGTGTAAAGGGAAGTATCCCCTTTTATATATATATAGTGTATTTCTTAATGTCCCACGAGCCAGGTCTGTAATCACAGACCTGGCTCGTGGGAATCAACTCACAACAGGACAATGACAATTAGTCATTGTCCTGACTTAATTAGCAGAGAGTGAGACAGGAGACACTGCCTTTGATCCCCTGTCTCCACACTCTGCAGGGGGCCGGAGAGGTAATTGGGGACGTATCCTGTGGTGCACTCCTGCACCACAGGACATCCCCCACTGATTAACTTACCCCCCCCCCCCGCGCACTCATGAGTCACATGTGAGCGGGGCGCAAGCGGCACTATTGTGCCTGCGCCTGGCTCAGGAGCGAGCGTAACTGCGGGTGTTTAAATACCCCATGCACTGGTATGTCCTCGCCCTCTCTGTTCATGCTCACACATACCAGCGAACGTGCTCTCCTCTCCCCGACTCACCGCTCCACCGATGTTTTCGCTCTCCCTGGCCTCCCTCACCGCTACAGGCCTTATCCCTGCACGGACGCTCACCGACACCAATGATCCCCTGAACAACAATCGCTAAGTATCCACGTGTAGCAGCAGCTACACGCAACCCTCTCTCCCCATACATAACGAGAACATACTCCTGCTTCTCCACTCTACTCTCCCCCTATACAACTAGCTACCTACACTTAACCCTTACTTATTCCCCCTATACAACCTACACTTCTCTAGTAACCCTTTCCCACCTGCCTGCACATTATCCCCTGGTCCCCTTGTTAACCCTTCCCAACCTGTCTGCACATATCCCCTGGTCCCATTGTTCACATTACCTGCACTTCCCCTGGTACCTGTACATCCCTGGTACCTGTTTAACCCTTTCCCACCATTTACCTGCTGTCCCCTGATACACAGCAACCCATTCCCCTTGTTAACCCTTTATCCTCCTTACCCCTTGTTGACCCTTTATCCTCCTTATCCCTTGTTAACACTTTAGTGCACAGGGACAGTTATAGCTAGGAGGGAGTGGGACCGAAACAGTGAGCATGTGTGTATTGTAACGCAACGTATATATGTATGTTTAGATAAGCGGGTGGTGGTATAGATTAGTATTGTAATACCTTGTTAATAATACTGTGCTCCATGTAGTGTCAGTGTATTCAATAGATATTAAGTTATTATGTGTATTGGGATACACTGATACTATACTGTGATTATTTATTGTGTTTGGTGTATTCTATATCTAAGTGTGATTATTGTTTGTGTTAGTAAATATTACTTTTATTTACTATACAATTGTATCCCATTAGTAGCAAAGCAGTTAGATTGACTTTAGTATAAAAGAAAGGTAGGGGAACTAGGCATAACCCTAGTGACCCTCTTATAAAAGAGGTAGAAGTAGTGGGCGATACTAGCCAGTGAACCCCGCTATTACCACGTGCCCTTTTACACTTGGTATGGGCCAGAAACTGGTATGTCATATCAGCTTCCAATTGATTATAACAATAATTGGCCAGTGTGAATGAAGGAGAAGATCAACCATAAATTATAAAACTATAATTTATTGTAAATGCTACTACTTGTAGCTAAATTTACTATAAGCAATGAGGTTCCTTACCTGGCGGTGTTTTTCCCTCCGCCAACAAAAAGGATCATCCTGATGGAAATGACCATCAGAATCTTGTTGCATGTCTTTTCAAACTGTCAATTGTTCATCAGTGATTTCAAAAGCCGTTCCGTGAGAAAGAACCTTTGGGTTGGGTTCACATTGAAATGCTGAAAAGAAAAACGCATCAGAAAAACACATGTATTTCTTTAAATTACCCTTTCATTTTTTAGAACCGTTTCAGCTGTAAGCCTATGACTAGTAAATTGAAAACCAGATCACAGATGAAACACTTTGTAAAACGCATGCGTGTTTTTTTTATACGCTTTTCTTTCCAGCATTTTAAAAATGCAACAAAAAAAATACAATCTTAACACAGACTAAAGAATACATAATTCTGAGAGATAAGTGCATGATTAGTGGGAGATTTTGTGCTATCTGTAATGGGTCCTTAGCTGGGCAAGATATATTTAAAGCTATCCTCCGGTCCTGCGACAACATTTTAAAAATTACACGGTATGTGGAGTAATATTACCTGGTGCCCACCAGTTGCACCCCTCTGCCATGGATCCGCCACTTTGGGGTGCCATCTGTGTTGTGTCAACATGGCTGTAGTGCTTCTTAGACTACAAGTCTGAGACACTCCCACTGTTCTCGGACTGGCCAGAGCTGCTCATGTGAGCAGTTCTGGCCAATCTAAGAAGAAAGGGAGTGTCTTAGCCATTTTGAGACAACACAGAGTGGACCCCAAAGAGGCAGATCCATGGCTGCACGGTGCAACTGGTGGGCGCCAGGTAATATTATTCCTTATACCCTGTCTTATTTACAATTTTGTCCTGGGACTTGAGGGTCATTTTAAGAGTATATAATGGATTTGACTGTGGAGTTAGGCATGGTAGCAGTCATATAGATCCAAGCCCAGTTATTGCTCTTTAAAGGCTATGAAAAGGTATTTTTGGTTTATGTAATGTTTGTGTTCGAGCATAACAACATTTTTCTAATATAGTTTTATTAAAAATTGCTTTTAGTTTTAGCACTGAACCTGCTAAGTATTCACTATGCATAGAAACTGCATTATAAACATAGATTTGATCAGTATTAGGGTATGTGCACACGACAACGTCAAATACGTCTGAAATTATGGAGCTGTTTTCTGGAGAAAACAGCTCCTGAATTTCAGACGTTTTTACAAGTGCACGCGTTATTCGCGGCTTCTTTTACGGATGTAATTGGAGCTGGTTTTCATTGGAGTCAATGAAAAACGTCTCCAATTACGTCCCAAGAGGTGTCCTACACTTCTTTGCCGCGGGTGTAATTTTACGAGCCGTCTTTTGACAGCGACGCGTAAGATGACAGCTCGTCTGCACAGAACATCGTAAGACCCATTGCAAGCAATGGGCAGATGGTTGCTGACGTATTGGAGACGTCTTTTCAGGCGTAATTCGAGGCGTAAAACGCCTCCATTACGTCTGAAGAGAGGTCATGTGCACATACCCTTAGGGTTAGATTGTGTGTAAGAAGTACATAGGAGCCGCTGTCTGTCGAGCTGTCAGTCCAGTTAACTGATGGATTTGGCTTACAGCGGCATTATGCAGCTTCTATGTATAGTGGATACATAGACGCTGCAGTGCTAAAACTGAATGAAAGTTTTAATAAAACTATATTAGAAAAATGTTTATTATGCACAAACACACATTACATTAATAAAAAAATACTAACAAAGGTTTTCATAGCTGTTAAGTATCTGTCTGGTCCATGCAAGGTAATTTAAAGGGACTCTCACTATAAAGGGGTTTTACCAAATTAGAAAACAGCACCACTTTTCTTGACAGGCATGGCTGGTATTGCAGCTTATTCCTATTCATTTGAATGGGGATAAGCTACAAGTCGAAAAACACACCATGGATAGGAGAAGGCGCTGTTTAACCCCCCCCCCCCCCAAAAAAAAAAAAATAGACCCTTTTTTTACTACTGGACAATCTCTTTCAGTTAAGGCCCTTTTACACGGGCCCATTATTGGGCAAACGAGCATTCACAGAACGCTTGTTCCCGATCATTGCCCTGTGTAAATAGGGCAACGATCAGCTGATGAACGATCAAACGGTCATTCATCGGCTGATTGCATTGTTTATGCAGCCTAAAATATTATCGTTATTGGCAGCACATTTCCCTGTGTAAACTGAGAGATGTCCTGCTGAGATGATAGAAATGTATGGGGACGAGCGATCGAAGTGACGAGTGCTCATCCTCATACATAGTTCCTTGTGAAAGGAGCAAATGAGACTGATCGGTGCTTGTTTACACGGCCTACGCCGGGCCATGTTAGAGGACCCTCACAGGATCTATTAGATGCTCTACCTATAAGACTCCCTTTAATAGAGCAAGAAACTTTTTGACAGTATTCACTTAATGCAAATACAGTCGTTTTCCTTTTGCTTGGTTAAATGTGACAGACCGTGTGGGAGCACAAATCACGTTGCTACCTAATATCATGTGAGAAGTTCCGTTGAAAAAGCACAAATCTCACATCCCACAACTGACACTATATAAGGTATTTTAACATGATAGTAAAGAAATAATAGCGTCACTACTCCATCTTCCCCCTCAAAGTTCCTTCTGAAGCACTGATAATATCCTGTTTCATCGACTAAATGAAGTCCACACATATCAATTCATCAGTAAGGCTATGTTCACACTGAGTTTTTTGCAGGCGTAATTTCTGCCTCAAAATTCCGTTTGGAAGTTTGAGGCAGATTTTCCTCTCCCTGCACACCGTTTTTCGCGGCGTTTTTCGCCCACGGCCATTGAGCACCGCGGGCATAAAACGCCACGAAATACACTTTCTCTGCCTCCTATTGAAGTCAATGGGAGGTGAGAGGCGTAAACGCCCGAAGATAGCGCATGTCCATTCTTTCTCCCGCGAGGCGGTTTTAACGCTTGCGGGAAAAAGACGCCTCCGCCTCCCATTGAAATCAATGGGAGGCATTTTCGGGCCGTTTTTGACGAGTTTTGCGGCGCGGTTTCCGCGTCAAAAAACTCATCAAAAAACTCAGTGTGAACATAGCCTAAGGGTACTGTGTTCTTGGAATAAAATGTTTCTGTTAAAGGCAGCAAAATTTAGTTACAGTATTAAATATATACAAATATAATTAGAATAAAGAGAATAAAAACTAAAAAAAATTCTCCTTACCCAGATCACATCCATGCCACCAATCAATGTCTTACGATCTATAATTCTGTTTTTCCTATCTAATGTTTTAAGGGGCTACAAAATGGCATAGAAAAAGATTGAAGTGGTTACAACCAGCCTACCAACCACAGAGACGATGTCTATAACACTGAACACGTACAGGTGACGGTGACTTTGAACATTTGGTACCCAGATGTTGACTGTACATCTGACCACAAGGGATTGGATGCTGATTAATATAACACTGACTAGGTTGTCAATGGGTTGTCAGAGTCAGGAAGAGTTCCTTTGTCAAAGACTATCATAGTCTATTGCAGGAATGATCGTGTCATAATCAGGTGCAACTATATACAGAATGGATGTCTATAACCAGACAGTGGCTACAACCAAATTATGGATAAGTATATTGATAGTGACTTGCCCATGGACCATTAGACAGGTGCTGAATGTGCCATCAGGAACCACAGACTAAAAAGATCCATATTATTGTTGTGTTCTCTACTATATTACCATTACTGTGTGTATGCCTAATATTCTACTGTGAGCAGGACTTTCTTATTTTGCATATCCCTATACCGTTGCTATTATCTTTGTGATAAAAAATCTCCTATGTGACATTCTTTAGTCTTTCACTTAGCATACTGGCTAAATAGCATTTCGGTTCTGAAACCACCAGCGTAACTGCAGTTTAATCCACTGTCACCTGTGAAACAGCATTCCAAACATAACTTTTAAGGTAGGAGCAAACACAGCGTGTTCAGGGTGGATACGCTGCGTAAAGCTGCACAGAGTATCTGCCCTGAACACCACAGGGAATGCCGTTTGAAAAACCGCACTATAATGTGGTGCGTCTTTTCTGGTGAAATTCCTACTGCGGCAAGCAGTGCCGGAAAAAAAAAAAAAAAAAACTTTCATACTTACCCCCTTCCTCTTTCTTCTGTGATTAGTCCGGCCTCCTGGGATGACGTTGCAGAAGTGCTCGGGTGAGCGGTGTGCCGCTTCAATTCTGTTTGGCTATCCTTGGAGCAGTGTACGGGCTCAATAGAAAGTCTAGGAGTCCGTACACCGCTCACTCGGCTGAAAGTCGATCATAAATGAAGCGGCACAGCGCTCACCCGAGCACTTCTGCTGCTTCGTTTTAGCGATCGGTGGGGGCCTCAGTGCTCGGTCCCCCACCGATGAAAACTTCGGACATGTCACTATGATATACAGTGAAGGAAATAAGTATTTGATCCCTTGCTGATTTTGTAAGTTTGCCCACTGTCAAAGACATGAACAGTCTAGAATTTTTAGGCTAGGTTAATTTTACCAGTGAGAGATAGATTATATTAAAAAAAAAAAAACAGAAAATCACATTGTCAAAATTATATATATTTATTTGCATTGTGCACAGAGAAATAAGTATTTGATCCCTTTGGCAAACAAGACTTAATACTTGGTGGCAAAACCCTTGTTGGCAAGCACAGCAGTCAGACGGTTTTTGTAGTTGATTATGAGGTTTGCACACATGTTAGATGGAATTTTGGCCCACTCCTTTTTGCAGATCATCTGTAAATCATTAAGATTTCGAGGCTGTCGCTTGGCAACTCGGATCTTCCGCTCCCTCCATAAGTTTTCGATGGGATTAAGGTCTGGAGACTGGCTAGGCCACTCCATGACCTTAATGTGCTTCTTTTTGAGCCACTCCTTTGTTGCCTTGGCTGTATGTTTCGTGTCATTGTCGTGCTGGAAGACCCAGCCATAAGCCATTTTTAATGTCCTGGTGGAGGGAAGGAGGTTGTCACTCAGGATTTGACGGTACATGGCTCCATCCATTCTCCCATTGATGCGGTGAAGTAGTCCTGTGCCCTTAGCAGAGAAACACCCCCAAAACATAATGTTTCCACCTCCATGCTTGACAGTGGGGATGGTGTTCTTTGGGTCATAGGCAGCATTTCTCTTCCTCCAAACACGGCGAGTTGAGTTAATGCTAAAGAGCTCAATTTTAGTCTCATCTGACCACAGCACCTTCTCCCAATCACTCTCAGAATCATCCAGATGTTCATTTGCAAACTTCAGACGGGCCTGTACATGTGCCTTCTTGAGCAGGGGGACCTTGCGGGCACTGCAGGATTTGAATCCATTATGGCGTAATGTGTTACCAATGGTTTTCTTGGTGACTGTGGTCCCAGCTGCCTTGAGATCATTAACAAGTTCCCCCATGTAGTTTTCGGCTGAGCTCTCACCTTCCTCAGGATCAAGGATACCCCACGAGGTGAGATTTTGCATGGAGCCCCAGATCGATGTCGATTGACAGTCATTTTGTATGTCTTCCATTTTCTTACTATTGCACCAACAGTTGTCTCCTTCTCACCCAGCGTCTTACTTATGGTTTTGTAGCCCATTCCAGCCTTGTGCAGGTCTATGATTTTGTCCCTGACATCCTTAGAAAGCTCTTTGGTCTTGCCCATGTTGTAGAGGTTAGAGTCAGACTGATTCATTGAGTCTGTGGACAGGAGTCTTTTATACAGGTGACCATTTAAGACAGCTGTCTTTACTGCAGGCACCAAGTTGATTTGGAGCGTGTAACTGGTCTGGAGGAGGCTGAACTCTTAATGGTTGGTAGGGGATCAAATACTTATTTCTCTGTGCACAATGCAAATAAATATATATAATTTTGATTATGTTATTTTTTTTATTTTTTTTTATATAATCTATCTCTCACTGGTAAAATTAACCTAGCCTAAAAATTCTAGACTGTTCATGTCTTTGACAGTGGGCAAACTTGCAAAATCAGCAAGGGATCAAATACTTATTTCCTTCACTGTATAAAGATATCTATTAATGCGATTGGTGCAAGTTTTAATAACTTTTTATTGAAAATGATTTGCACTTTTTGAGATACAGCTGCTTTGTATCCTGTATACAGAGCAGCTGTATATAGCGCTGAGACCTGAATCCATTAGGTTGCCCATTACCGATCACATCTAAGTTTTGAACTTAGATGTGATCAGTAACAGCTCGATCCTGCAGGACTCGCTGACACTGAATCAGTCAGTACCGCTTACCTGACGGATACAGGATACAGCGCTATATACATTATATAATATATTTAATTTAATTAGCGGGGGCAGGTTTATGGGGAAGGATTAGGGCCTGTTCACATCAGCGTTGGCTTTCCGTTCCGGGGTTCCGTGGGAGGTTTCCGTCGGGTGAACCCCGCAACGGAAAGTCAAACTGAAACCACAGCTTCCGTTTCAGTCACCATTGAAATCAATGGTGACGGAAACATTGCTAATGGTTTCCGTTCATCACCATTCCGGCAGGTTTCCGTTTTTGTGACGGAATCAATAGCGCAGTCGACTGCGCTAATGGTAACGGAAACGGAAGCTGTGGTTTCAGTTTGACTTTCCGTTGCGGGGTTACCTCAGACGGAACCCCAGAACGGAAAGCCAATGCTGATGTGAACAGGCCCTAAGGCTTCTTTCACACTAGCATTTCTATACGTTTACCTCTCTTCTGTCAGAGGAAGAGAGGATCGATACGTTAAACGGAAAGCAACGGCTCCATTAGAATTACCATTGCTTTCAATGGTAATTCTTTTGTATCAGTTGCTTCCCGTTTGTCTCCATTCGCTAAGTTTCCTTTTTTTTTAAAGGAAACAAAAGTGCAGTCTGCAGAACTTTTATTTCCGTGCAAAAGAATGGAAACCTAGCGAATGGAGACAAACGGAAAGCAACTAATACAAAAGAATTACCATTGAAAGCAATGGTAATTCTAATGTAGCCGTTGCTTTCCGTTTAACGTATCGATCCTCTCTTCCTCTGACGGAAGAGAGGTAAACGTATATTAATGCTAGTGTGAACAAAGCCCAATACAAGTAAGATATTAATATAAAAAATAAAAAAAAACCCAGCTGGGATTTGAACCAGCAACCTTCCATATGTAAGGCAGACAAGTGACCACTACACTATAGAAGCCATCATAGTCAATGCCTGTGAAACTGTAGTAGTTGAGGGTTTATTCAATAACGACAGGCACTATCAGTCTATCCTGTCTCTCTGCTGCGTGTGGGTGGTGACTGGTCAGAGGACTCAATGCCGCAGCTGCTGCATGCAGTGTGCACTGGGAGTGACTGTGAGACTCACCAGTCACAGCCCCGCTTGTAGCTTTCCCACGCTAATTAAGCACAGGGAAGCTACAAAGCCCTTATACTGCGCTGGGGGGCCAGGAGTATACTGCAAGGGGGGGGGTCTGGGCGTTTTACTGACAGCACAGGGCTTTATAGGGGGGAATTATCCCCCCACCATAGAGCCCTGACTAGTTACTATACTGAAAGGTTAGGGGAGTCTGAACATCTGACTGACTGCTCTAAAGGGGGGGGGGGGAATCCTCTGCAGTAAGTCAGACATTCAGACGCTCAGACCCTCCCCCACCCACACTAATGCTTCCATTATAGTGATGTGAGGGCTCTATGGGGTGGATTATTCCAGCCCCATAGAGCCCTTTGCTGTCAGTAAAATGCCCAGACCCCACCTTGCAGTATACTCACGTCACGGGTCCCAGCAAGGCAGGAACCTACCTTGTGCTGCTCGTCGCTCGACCTCTCCTCCTGCAGACTTGCTCCTCTCTGGCTGCATGTGCTGTGTACAGCGTCAGAGAGGAGGAGGAGTGTTTCAGACGTTCGGCACGTCTGCTATGTGCATCTGCATGCCCCCCCCCCCGGTCCAGTCCGTCCCAGGCTGAAAATGCCGCCCCCCAAGTTTGGGTAGGTGGTGCTGCCTGAGGCTGTCGGCTCACCTGTCAAAATAGAGATTTTGCTGATACCCTCACTTATTTATATATACAAAGTGAGTTTTGGGGAACCACAATGGTGTATACCACCAATTAATGTATTTATTATATTTTGGAAATGGGGAGAAGGGAAAATAATTTTTAGTTCCTCTTGGAAAATGAAAATAACAAAAACTTTATTAATATATTTAGGTTAAAATATTTCTAAAATAATTCTGTATTTTCTCAATGAAGGTCAAATAATTAGCAGTGCAGAAGGCCCCTTGTCCTGCACTTAAAGAACAAAATTTGTCTTATTAATACTCTGTTATCAATTGCTACTATCATGCAATAAAAAGGTTGGACTTTATTGCTTGCTGAGGTAAGTATAAATCTGATCACACTGGTATGTTATATGCACTGTGTGAATCAGCATTAGCTTTCAGTCATTGAACTTTGTGTCAGTTTTTGTGTGCACTGATAGTTTCAATATTTTCTGTTACTGCACAGACATTGTATCAGTTTCTTCTATGCTGTGCATTAGTTGTGTTACTGAAGGCTTGCTATTCTATTAATGTTGTCTATTGATAAATCAACACTATATCAATTTTCAGCACTTGCTTTTATCCATATTAATGGAATGAGTTGCAATGAGGTATAGTGCTGAGTTATAATTTTTGGTTTGTCCATTTAACAATTATTGAATTTATACAGCAGTCCACATTATATTCTTATACCTCGCTGCCCATTTCTGGCAGAAATAGGAACGGTGCGGTATCTTGTGTGAATAAGCACTATAGAGCTGATTGTGTTGTGCTCATAGTTAATTCCCGATTAAGATTTGTAGGAGACTGTTCACAGTGGTACCATGCGGTATTTAGGCTAGATAGCTTGTGTGTTGTATATAGCGTGCGTCACCGATCCTCAACGTTGGGATCTGCAGCGATATGTTACACCTGTTTGCAGGAAAAATTCCACTATGTAATCTGCTTTATTTATGGCTTTCTTGCTGTCTGTTATCGCCGCTTGCAATGAGAGGCAGCGAACAGCAGCAGATTGTATTAAACTGACCAGGCCGCTTGTGTATATCAATGTGCTTTGTGAGCGTTATATATTTATTTAGGAATGCACTATGTATTGCACTCTATTGTTGAGCTGCTTGCTTTTATATTATATCTCCGTTTCCACGGAAAAGGCAGTGAGTAGCAGCACTAATAGAGGTCTAGTTAACTCGCTTTGCAAATCAGCTGGCTTGGTGAGCGCTGTCAGGGATTTCACCCTGCAGCGTCTATCAGGATGTCAGGATACACGCACCGCACCGCTCTCTTGCTGGAAGCAGCGCTTGCACTTATAAGTCTTTGCCAATTTTTAGTTGTATATTGCTGGTAGTATTGGTAACGCTAGGACCTTTTACATTGAATTCATAAATGTGACTGGACACCCGACGCGCGTTTCGCCGGCATTTCCGCCTTCCTCTTGGGGTCTTGTCGGCTCACCTGGCCTCATGGCGTCAGTACAATGTATGAGACGAGGCCTGTACTGAGAGCCTGAGGGGAGAACACGAGCAGTGAAGAAAGCAGATTTTTTTTTTTTTTATTCATTTTATTGTTCAAAGGGTGGGTGGTTGGGGGCTAGTCCGATAAGGGGGGCAAGTGTTTAAGACACTTTTGTGCATGGCTAGACAGTTGAAAAGTGTCTAGGAAGGGGTGTGGCTTAAAAAAGCACCAAATTGCGGCAAAATTTTGGCACAAAATATTGGTCTAAAGTAAGCCAAACAAGATGTGGCATAAAGAAGGAAAAAGTGTCTAACATGTCTAGCAAGATGCGCCATATTTATTATTCAGCGTGTGCCACTGTGATAAACATAGGTTTATATAATAAATCTGCCTCATTGTCGCAAACTCTCTGCATTGAGAAGTATTACAGTAAGTTTATATGAATATTCAGCCTCTGGATGTAAATAACAATGTTTTCATTCAATGATAGCAAGTAGAGATCTTGAAAATGATGGAAAATGAAAACATAAAGTATATCACGAAGTTGCAGAACCTTCATTATTCAATGATTATTAATAATTTAATTCTTTGGATAATCTCTTTATGTTTAAAAGGTCCTCCAACAATAAGCTGATTGCAGCTGGGACCCCCAATGATCAGCTGTGGGGGAGCCTGTCAGCAACTGTTCAATTTCCCTGCAGCATCACCACAGGAGAAAATAAGCATTACACAGTTTCCATTTAAATCAATAGGCTGTCATGTTTCGTGAAGATGTGCTGAGTCCTCCAGAGTGAGAGGTGCTCTTTGTTGCTACTCTCCGCTCAGGCTAGTAGATGAGGACTCCGCTGAATTCCCATTTGAAAATGAACTTTCTAAACCAGACAACACCATAATTTACGTTTGTATGTCTACAATTTCATACGTAGTCATACTAAGGATTTTTTTTCATGGATTCATACTGAATTGGTGAGAAAAACAATCATGTTCCATTTCATTATCCATTCTCCATATGATAGAACACGAGATAAAACAGAATGCTTATTGGGAGAATACAGCTCCACTTGAGGGCATCATGGGGCTGCGTATGAAGTACCTGCGGCTTCATAATAAAAGACTGTAGTGACTCATGCTTTGTGCAACATTATCATATCATGCTAGAACATTATGAAAAGCCTTTTCACTGAATCATTGCAAAAGATAAAATAAAAACTGTGGTAACAAAATGGATCCTGAAACTGGTATGGTGTAAAAGTAAACGTGGTATTGTCTAAATCTGGCTGAAGAATCAAAGAAGGAAACCAATGTCAAACCCGTCCTACACTTCACAGCACAAGCAGTAAGTATACTATTAAAAAACAACATGATAGAAAGTAAAGACACATTTCTGTCATCAGAGTTACTACCAGCAAAGGAAATGGAAAAAAAAAACTGTGAACAGAAACCATGAAGTATCATGGGATATGACAAAAGAGTCGAGGATTCCATAAGACGAGGCAGAACAGAATGGGAACATCGTCTACTTTCCACGTGACATATTAGATAATAATCTGTGCACTGCAGAAATAATGGTAAACTGATGATAAACTATAAACCAAAACCATATTACTGGCAGTTAACACTACCCATATCCGGAATCTGTCAGCAAGATCAGGCTGCCCTAACCTTAAGCAGCATGACTTAGTAACAGGTTCCACAATCTTAATGAACTATGATTTATTCTAAAATGCTGTAGAGAAAACATAGGAGGAGATTTGCGAAGCAAAATGCGCTAGAATTCTGGCTCAAATTGTGCCAGAAAAATGGCAAACGTGCCAAATTTATTAGGGCTTGTCCACATGCAACGGAATTGCTGCAGAAAATTTCTGCAGCAATTCCGTTGAAAGTTGCAGACTTTCCACTGCTGCATAAACGCACCATTTCCTGCGTTTTTTACGGCAGAAAATGGTGCAGATTTTATTGTTTATTTTAGCACAAGGTTTCAACATAACAAAATGTGGAAAAATGTAGAAGGTTAGAATACTTTTCAAATGCATTATATATATGTATATATAACTGTCACACGCACAGACATAATGCATGCTCAGAAGAGACAAATTTGCATGTTATAGAAGAGGCTGGACGCAGCCTGCAGGGATTAAGGGAAGCCGACATGACCGTCCTGGTAGGGAAAGGGTTAATTAGGTGAGTTGGAGGGAGTTGGAGGGGGGACGGGGAGGAGTTAAGGGGGACGGGGGGCCGTTACTGAGCTTCCCGCTGTTTTTCGGCATTGAGCCGGAAGCAGCGGGAGGAGTAACACGAAAACAGTAAGCTCCCCGTTGCCCGCGCTTCTCAGCATGGCAGAGACATTAATGTTAGAGCGGCTGCGTGCCGCTGCTGTGCACCACGGTCCCGGATGGCTAGAGGAGACCGTGGCTGCAATAACGAAGATCCCGGACGCCGTTTCGCCACGTCAGGCCAGGCGTTCGGGGTCTGTTGCAGGGGACAGGCTCCCCTCCCCCGGCCCCCTTACAAGCATGGCTATGGCGGCGGGGGGGGAGTCGGCAACAACCGCTCCTGCGCAGAGCAGGCAGAGAGCGTTGCCGGGGGTGACGGCAACTCAGGCCGGGTCGACCCGTCCCTCTCGGCGGTCCCGACCTCCAGAGCGCCTCAGTCCGGAGGCAGTCCCGCGGACACGGCGTCGCAGAGGGAGCCCGATCCCGGACGCTGCAGGCCAGGCAGCTGGGAGGACCGCCCCTTCCCAGGCCCTGCGTCCTGGCAGGAATCCCAGGCCGCGACGGGGTCCGGCGGTAAGCAGGGAGTCACAGGCTGGGCTCCCTGTCACCCCTCCCCCATCAGATGGAAGATTTAGAGGACAAGGTACGGCCGCCCCGCCTGGTGATGTTCCGGCCAGGGGGCAGGCTTCGTCAGGATCGTCTAGACGGACGCCTAGATCTGCAGCGACGTCGAGGCAACAGGTCCGGTCGGAAGTCTGGGTCCCGGCGGTCGGGCGGCAGGTTGCCGGCCCATCGGTCAGCGCGTCTTCATCCCCGTTCCGAAGATGTCGTTGGGATGGACAGTCGTCGGCGAGAGAAGAGCTGGAGGAAGGTGAACTGGACGTGTATCGTCGAGGTCAGGATGGTCCGGCTGACGGGAACACAGCGCCTGTGCAGCCCGGTGAGTGTATAACTCCATCATTGTCTTATCCAGCGATTTTTATGTCGGGTGTCGGCGGGGGGGCTGCTAGCATTGCATCGGGGGCCGGTAGTGGCGCGGGCGGACGCGACGGAGCGGGTTTGGCGGACTTAGTGGGTTGCTTACGGGAGCTGGTGGGGCGCCTAGATAGGGCCGCGGCGCCGGTAGTCACGGTAGTGTCCCCTGCGGTAGTTTGGGAAGGCCCCAGGGACGTGGGATCGTTACAGGCGTGGCCCGTGATGGCGGTTAGAGAGGCGGTCGCGGTGTCGGTACAGACCGAGGCACAAAAGGATGGCGATCAAGTGCGTATTGATGATCGTGCTCGGGGGGAGGTGTACGTTTGTTTTGAAGGTCCGTTGGGGGCGCATTTAAAGCAGGAGGTGCGCGAGCGGATCTGGAAGGACGAATATGTCGAGATTTTTTCTCTCTTGCCGCTCGCTAAATTAAATTTGGATAAGAGCAAGCGGGATGAGAGTAAAAAGGACGAGGTGGAACGGCGGCGGTATAGGCTTATCCCGCAGACGTTCGTTAATTGGTCGCAGGCGTTCGCCATATTGGCTAGTGTGATAGGGGAAAAGGTGCCGGAAAATTGTTCGGCGTTGTTTTGTTATTTTGATGCCATTGGGGAGGCTCATAGGGCGTATGGGGGTCAGGCGTGGCTGCGATACGATGAGCAATTCCGTCAGCGGAAGGCGGTTCGGCCGGCGATTCGGTGGGACCAGAAGGATATTGCTCTCTGGTTACGGGTTACGGCTCCGGTTAGGCAGTCCTTTCCCGGGAGCGCCGGCCAGGGAGGCCAGTCTAGTCAGGTTGGACAAAGCGGCGGGGGAAAGGCGGGGTTTTGCTGGCAATTTAATGAAGGTCAGTGCAAGTTCGGGGCCACGTGCAAGTTCAAGCACGTGTGTTCCGAGTGTAATGGTGCATCACACGGGGCGGCAAAATGTCTGCGGAAAAAGAGGTCAGGGAACCAGCCCGCCGCGGCTGGTCAAGGGGGTGTCACCGGTGAGGGTGGAAAAGATGGCCCCTTATCTAAATGAGTATCCGGATAGGGCGGCGGCTAAGTTGCTTTACGAAGGGTTTCGTGTTGGTTTTGTTATTCCTCCGCCTCCTTATGAGGTTCCGGTTACGCGGAGGAATTTAAAATCGGCTTACTTGCATGCAAAAGTCGTGTCGGAAAAGTTGTTAAAAGAAGTTTCGTTGGGCCGCATGTCGGGGCCGTTTGTTGAGTTGCCGGTAAAAGATTTAGTTGTGTCCCCGTTGGGTATTGTCCCTAAACGCGAGCCCGGAAAATTTCGTTTGATTCAACATTTATCGTATCCCAAGGGTTCGTCGGTAAATGACGGGATTGATCACGAGTTGTGCTCCGTAGTTTATACCTCATTCGATAAGGCGGTGGGGTTAGTGCGGGCTGCGGGTCCAGGGGCGCTGCTAGCAAAAACCGACATCGAGGCGGCGTTCAGGTTGTTGCCGGTTCATCCAGAAAGCCAACGGCTGTTGGGTTGTTTTTGGAATGGGGCTTTTTACGTGGATCGGTGCATTCCGATGGGGTGTTCCCTTTCTTGTGCATACTTCGAGGCGTTTAGTAGCTTCGTGGAGTGGGTAACGAGGGGAGTATCCGGGGTCGACTCGTTGATCCATTACTTAGATGATTTTTTGTGCGTTGGCCCGGGGGGTTCGCCGGTTTGCGGTAATTTGCTTCATGCACTACAGAAGGTGGCGAGGGATTTTGGGATTCCTTTGGCGCCGGAAAAAACGGAGGGCCCGGTAGCGACGATTTGTTTTTTGGGAATCGAAATAGACTCGGTGGCAATGGAGTGTCGTCTCCCGGCGGATAAGTTGGGTGCTTTGAGGCTGGAGGTTCGGCGGGCTTGTAGAATCAAGAAAATGACGCTGAGGGAGCTTCAGTCGCTGCTGGGGAAGTTGAATTTCGCCTGCCGGATTATGCCGATGGGGAGGGTGTTTGGTAGGAGGTTGGCGGCGGCAACGGCGGGAGTGCGTGCGCCGCATCATTTTGTGCGGCTCAAGGAGGAGCACCGAGCTGATCTTCAGGTTTGGGATGACTTCTTGGGCCAGTACAATGGTCGCTCGCTATGGATGGCCCCAGCGCAGGATACGAGTGATTTGAATATTTTTACGGATGCGGCTGGGGCGGGCGGTTTTGGAGCTTACGGGGGAGGTCCGTGGTGCGCAGGTCAATGGCCGGCTAGCTGGGTGTCCAGTGGACTCACGCGGAATCTGGCCCTGCTCGAGCTGTTTCCCATCGTGGTGGCGGCTACCATTTGGGGGGACAGGCTCAGGGATAAGAAGGTCCGTTTTTACTGCGACAACATGGGGGTGGTGCTTGCCATTAATAACATCACGGCGTCCTCTCCTCCGGTAGTTCAATTGTTGCGACATTTAGTGTTGGTGTGTTTGTCGTTGAACGCGTGGGTGGTGGCGGTGCATGTCCCGGGTGTACGGAATTGTATCGCTGATGCTCTTTCTCGCTCGCAGTGGGACCGGTTTCGGCAATTGGCACCGGGAGCGGAACGTCTCGGTTTGGCTTGTCCGGAGCATCTTTGGGATCTGGTATCGGTCCCGTAGAACAGCTGTTACAAAGGTCTTTGGCGCGCACGACGTGGAGTGCTTATGCTGCTTGTTGGAGGCAGTGGGAGGAGTGGGTAAGAGAGTTGGGTGACGTCAATACGGATAGAGACAGGTTGGTGGCACTTTTGTACTGGTTAGGGGACGCCTGGGAGGCGGGGTTTTCAGTGGCGAAGGTGAACCGGTTCATATCTGCGGTGGCGTTTGGGTTTAAGTTGCGGGGCTTTCAGGATGTATCGAAGGAATTTCTGGTATCGCAGGCTTTGAAGGGGTTGCGCCGAGGTAGGGTGGAGGCGGATAGTAGAAGGCCGGTGTCGTTTGCTTTGCTTAGCTCGTTGGGCGGTTCATTAACATCGGTCTGTCGTTCTTCAGACGAAATGGATTTGTTTCGGTTGGCTTTTTCGTTAGCGTTCTTTGGAGCATTTAGAATAGGTGAGTTGGTGTCGCCAAGTACCAAACAGGCAGGGGGGCTGAGATCTGGGGAGGTGAGCCTATTCGCAGACCGGCTGGAGGTATGGTTGCGTCGGTCTAAAACTGACCAAGTAGGGAAGGGTAAACTGATAGTTTTGTTCGCCCTCCCGGGGTCGGTTATGTGCCCAGTAGAGTGCATGTGGGGTTTTACGCAAAACAGGGCGTCTCCAGATTTGCCTTTGTTACGTCATGTGGACGGGTCGTTTTTGTCCAGGTTTCAGTTTGGAGCTGTATTTAAAAAATGTTTGACGGCGGTTGGTGTTGCGGTAGGCTCATATTCATCTCATTCCTTCAGGATTGGCGCAGCAACAGAAGCGGGGCGCTGGGGGTTGGATGATGAGGGGGTGAGGCGTATTGGTCGTTGGGAGTCTAAAAGGTTTAAGTCCTATGTCCGCCCCCATATGTTATGATTTTTGTTGTTTACGCTTTACAAATGTTATATGGTGGTGCCTAATTGTTTTTTCCGTTTCAGATTCGCCTCCATGTTTGGTGTGGTTGATGGGTCATTCTTACGTGCACTGGGGGGCTTTGAGGGCGGACGTCCGCCCGGATAGTCGCCAGTTGCGCATTCCGCGACAGGATGCGGTTGTGCATTGGCTGCGTTTTAGAGGTATGTCGTGGAGCAGGGTGTTGCCGGAATTCCAGACATATGCGCGGCTTGATAGGGTTCCGGAGGTCTTAGTGTTGCACGTGGGTGGGAATGACTTAGGAGTCCGCCCCTTTCGTGAGTTGGTGCGGGATATCAAACATGATATGTTGTGTTTGTGGGTATCTTATCCCAAGTTGGTGATAGTGTGGTCGGACATAGTCCCAAGAAAGCATTGGCGGTTAGCTAGATCTGTGGAGAAAGTCAATAAGGCTCGCATTAAAGTTAATCGGGCGGTGTCCCGTTTTGTGGCAAAAAACGGGGGCATTTGCGTGAGGCATAGGGATTTGGAGTCAGGAGTGGGGAATTTCTGGAGGAGTGACGGGGTTCATCTGACCGAGGTTGGCATTGATCTTTGGAGCTTGGCGATAGCAGAAGGCATAGAAAGGGCGGTGGTGGTGTGGAGGAACTCACAGGCTTAAGGTGGTCAAGGCCTGTTTCGCTGTGGCGGGGGGAGTCCTTGAGGCCAGTCAGTACAAAATGGTGGGGGGGTCGCATCGGGGGTATGCGTCCCCCAAAAAAGGTACATGGTTGAAGACTTCATCGGGTGTTATCCCTTTGAAGTGGTCTTCTGGTAGAAGGTATATCACTTGAAGGCTTCATCGGGTGTTATCCCTTTGAAGTGGACTTCTAGTGGTCGGTATATCACTTGAGGGCTTCATCGGGTGTTATCCCCTTGAAGTGGACTTCTAGTGGTTGGAGCCATCTGCAGAGGTGAACGGTGCTTCCGAGCTGGTTTACGGCTGGAGGTAATTGGTGGTTTGCAGATGGCTAATTCGGTGTGTTCTTAAAAAAGGAATATCTGAAGGGGCTTCAAGGACTTCCTCTGCTCGGGTTAATGTTAACGTTAAATTGTTATTTACGATTCTGACCCATGTTGGGTCATGTGAATTATTAGGAGGAATTCTCTGGTGGATTCCTAACTAGTTATCCGAATGTTTCGGATTTAAATTGTTTTTATAAAACTGTGAAATTAATAAACGGCTGCTGTGGCCATTTCACATCCAACCTCAGTGTCATGTGTCTTTACTAAAGTGGGGGTGATGGGATAGTATGGTCTAAGGTTAACACACGACTCTACTTAGGCAGGTCATGGGTGAATCAGGGATATATATATGTATATAGTTGTGTCATACAGCGTTATCAGCCTCTAAGACAGTGTCCAAATGACTTTGAAATTAAATTTAAAGACAATTGTGCCACCCAAGTTACGCTCTAGGAAGCCCTCTACCTTCTACCCTGTTTACCTTTTGTCCCAGCCCTGCCCATGGGGCCATGGCCAAAAGATGTCTGTAGGCCCCTTAGTAAAAATGCAAAAAATGGAGGTGGTAAATGATATAAATGCAGATTAACTTCAATATGTTAATGCAGCTAAAATGTGTAACAAATGTAGTGGGGGCTAAGGTACTCATGGCTAATTTGTCCATACTGCTATTAATTCACCCCCGCATTAAAGCGGATGTTCCGTAGTAATTTAATAAATGATAAACAATAGAATGCCGGGTGGATCACCCACGATGTAGGCAAATGCGTGATGCAGTCGAGTGCACAGTGAGAGATGGTTTTATGTAGTATTATTTTAAAAATTATGTGTAAGTCAATACTTCACTGCTTGGTGCTTGGCTGTTTTTTTTTTGTTGTTTTTTTTATAGCTCAGCTCCAACAGGACCGAGCTGTGATCTGTGACTACAGTTTATCTACAGTGCCTACAGGGAGTCTGAGGTAGTCATAAATCTACCACCTGTCTCATCATTGGTTTAGGCTGCCGCTCCCTCCCTCCTCACTGCAGCTCTGCTTCTTCAGATTGGCTGCTGTGTATAAACATCAGCCCGCCACATGCTCACCAGGAAGTCAGAGCTGATTTTCATGACGTCAAAGATAGAATTATTGTACAGTGTAGTCTACTAAACCACCAGTGAGAACAAGATTAGCAGGTAATTGCTACATACAGTAAATACTGAGGCAAATAAACTTTAGTAAAGAGGGAGCTTTAAATTAATCCGTAAAAGTTGGGGGATTTAGCTTTGAAATAATAAATGTAATGGTAGGCACAGAGCAGTAAGGCGTTATTTTCTGTTTTGTGCACTTCAGAATTTGCTCTGTCTCACATGTGAAGAATTGTGGGAGGACAGAGAAAAAATAGTGTGATTACCGACAGTAAGCAATGCTGCATCGGTAACTGACATCTACATGGGCCTCCTGAAAGAGCTCTGAATGCCTGACCTCACTCGATCTGAGTTTAAGATTAAAATAATTTTACCATTCTTTTGGTTATGAGTCAGAATGTGGATGAGATATATAATTTGGTGTTCTGTCTAATGATATATGCATACAACCAAATGTGTGAGAAAATTGAGCCTTCAAAGCTTACGGATCTTTTCTATGCCATACTGTCTATAGATTTTGAAGGATGTATTTGAACTGGTCAAAAACTATAAACTAAATCTGCAGCTTATAAACAAAGTAAAATCAGTTCCAAGAGGCGTAATAAAATGTTATAAGTAACTAATAATATAAAGAGTAACATTTATCTATTGACATTTTCCAAGAAGCAAAATAATTACAAGGAGGAGAGGGGTGCTGCTGGTTCTCAAGGTATAGCCACCTACAGTGAAGTTCCTGGGAGCTCACACCAAACAAAAGAAACAAATTCTGTGCTTCTAGATGAAGATGGAAATTTAAACCGTGGTCATGGAGTTGACCATGGTTAGGTTACCAGATTAATTATGCTTTTATGCAAAGAAACTGCTTTAGGGTACAGGGAGGACTTGAGATCTGGTCCTTCAGAGTGAAACATGAGCTACTACTCTATCTGATTCTTGTTGGGTATTACACATCTGGTCCTGATCATAGTGATGGCGGAAAGCAGAAATACATTTCTTGTGATTATAACATACATTAATCCAAAGTATAGGTATGAAGCCTCAGTGAATCTGAGTCTGAGGAGTGGCGTTCCTTGGGTCCACCAGAGGGGACAAATCTGAGGGTCCATCCTCCATCTATACAGAATATGTGTGAGACCAGCAGCGAAGAATAGCAGTGTGAAAATATTCAAATGTGCCCAAAATATATAAAGAAAAATCTTATCTTATCATTTATTGAAATCACACGGAGAAAAACAACAATTAAAAAAAAAAATTAAATTTAAAATTAAAAAGTAACAAATAGGTACCGAAAAACAGAACCTAATAAGCTGATGAACAATATATACAGAGCTACACCTTATCAAATCTGTGTACACAATCTCCAGAAAATTCATGCATCAGTAAATAAAGATAACATAACTATCAAAATTCATATAGAAAAAGATGGTGTAAAAGAAAGAAAAAAAATATATGAAGTCCCTCCAAGGTCTTTTCTGACCTTTGAGGCACAGACCATAGTAATAAAAAAAATAAAAGTAAAGTAAATTGCAAAAAAATGTAATAATAAATACACATAAAATACCTACCCCAAAAAAAACGTTGCCCCCCCCCCCATCATTGTCGGAACGCTAGCCCTGACCCAATTATTGTAATATAGACATGTAATATATTAAAATTTACGGTAGACAATGACAATCACAAATAAAAGGTCTATTTTAGGGTAAAACTATGTTATTACCAAAAACAAAAAGCTAAAATGTAAAAAAGCTTATTTTTTTTACTATTATTTCCAAACGCCTAAAAATTCTAAAATACCAAAAAGGGTGTGTATAAAAATGATAAAAAAAAGAAACCTGCATTGTCTATGGAAAAAAGCATCGCAAAAATCACGTCGCTAGCCCAACAAATAAAAAAGTTATAGCCATTTAACTAACGCGTGCTAAAAATGGCTAGACGGTGTCTGGTCCTGAAGGCTCAAAATAGCCCGGTCCTGAACTGGTTAACCTTCAATTACGGGTTATGAAAATTGGCGCAAACAGTTAAGTGTAGATATCATAATATTTGTTATCATGTAATTATCTTACTTATTAGTCATAATGTTTTTTTTTAAAAACTGAGCCGAAACTTAAAGTACTGGGACACACCCCTGTAGATAGTGCCACACACCCACTTGTAATATTTAGATTAAGATAGTAAGGATGCACTCCAATTTGTTGGTGCTATCCAGGTTCGGGTTGTACCCCACTAATGGAGATATAGAAAACCCAAAAGCACTCCAAGAGACAAACGATTATATTGATTCCAAGGAAGAGTTATTTATTTTCATTCATTCCACATGGTATGGTATTGTATAAATCAAACTTTATTTAGTGCAAGTGATAGGTGTTGACGTTTCGGCCTAACCAAGGCCTTTCTCACAATCGCTGTATGTAGTTTCGGTAAGAGTTCAGGTGTTTCGCATTGTAGCGGCGTCTGCCAGACGCTCCAGAGTGTCACTTCCTTGGAATCAATATAATCGTTTGTCTCTTGGAGTGCTTTTGGGTTTTCTATATACACACCCACTTGTAAATAGTGCAACATACCCCATCTTGTAGATAGTGCCACACACAACCCCTCTTGTAAATAGTGCCGCACATAACCCCTCTTGTAAATAGTGCCACACACAACCCCTCTTGTAAATAGTGCCGCACATAACCCCTCTTGTAAATAGTGCCACACACAACACCTCTTGTAGATAGTGCCACATAGCCCCGGGACCCCCCTTGAAGTTAGTGCCTCTCCAAACAAATAAAAAACATATACTCACAATGAACGGAATTGCTCCACCCTTGCGTAGGCCGGTGGGATGATCACGTCACCAAGCTGGCCTGCGCAGCCGCAGGAATCCTGTCCCTGCACCTTATAGGCTGCAGGCCTAACGTAGCCTGTAGCTTATTAAATGGCAGAGCAGGGAGCAGGCTCCCTGATCAAAGTACGGGAGTACAAAGTATGGGAGCACGGTCCGTAAAAAGCAAAAGATCTAGGGAACATACTGGCTGTGATTATACGGAATAATCTACAAATTTAGCTATGGATATTAATGGCCATAGACTTATCTGGCATAAAGCCGTTCCGGTCAGAAAGTTTCCAAATTTTGAAAAATCTTATAGCCAAAACCTTAGAGATAGTCTTTTTCTCTACTGGTCAGATTTCATAGGGTCTTTACCCGGTGCAGGCAAAATCACCACAGCAGCCTCCCTCATTGGATCATGCAACCTTGACTGCAATCTGGAATACTTCTAGAAGACACGGTAGTGGAACCTCACCAAATTGTTTATATATCTCTGCAGGGATACCATTAGCCCCAGCTAGAGAGGCTACTGCCTCTTGTAATTCCTTGAATTGTAAAGGCGAATTAAGATTATGACGGTCACTTGTGGACAGAGTAGGCAATGGGATAGCATCCAAATGCTCAACAATCGGGGCACTATTTTTTTGTAGTTTAGAGCTGTATATAAATTCATAGTAAGACCGAAATTTACAATACCAGCAGCATCTGATATGGCCATGTTGTTATTGTCCATCAATGCACCCACATAAGATTGGTCAGACTGACCCTAGCTATTGTGACCCGCCTTTTCTCCCTCTGCATAAATTGTCTTAACCTCTTAATTACTTGGCCAATTTTATTTTTTTCATTTTTTTTCCTCCCCATCTTCCAAAAGCTATAACTTTTTTATTTTTCCGACAATCTCACATTGGAATCTCACAGAAAAGATTCAGAAGTGTCAGGATTCTGAATACACATGACGTCCTGGCTGGAGGTCATATATATTCATTATGAGGACACTTGATTAACGTTAATGTCTGTGTATGTGGCTGCAGATCGTGTTCTAGAACTGCTGGAGTTCTATAAGAAGGAATGTCCAACTAACGGGGATAGTAGCACAGGGTATGTGAAGAGATACAGCAATTAAAGGGGATTTATGAGATTTAACTCCTCAGTGGCATCCAACGTACAGTTACATCGGATGTGCATTGCCCAACATGGAGCATCTCTGACCTATTATTAAGCCTCTCCAGAGGCAAGGCTAAATATTAGAGCACTGATAAAGGCAATACACAGCATTACATAAGTGTTGCAGTGTATTGAATAAGCGATCTACTGATCGCATGGACCATCATACCGTGCAGTAAAAAACAGTAAAAAAAAATGTTAAACAAAAAAAAATAGTTTTCCCATTCGCAGACAAAAAATATTTCGGCAAAAAAATAAATAAACAAAATTGGTATCGCTGTGACCGTGAAAGTAGAAACTAGTAAAAT
Organism: Rhinoderma darwinii; assembly: GCF_050947455.1. Lineage (NCBI taxonomy): Eukaryota > Metazoa > Chordata > Amphibia > Anura > Rhinodermatidae > Rhinoderma > Rhinoderma darwinii. The sequence goes on along the minus strand of NC_134696.1, from coordinate 33,961,317 downwards.
ATCAGTTTTATTTAACCCACCAGGTGAACGCTGTAAGAAAATTCACAATGCAAGCAATGCTGTATTTTGGTCACCCCACTTCCCAAACAAATGGAATAAAAAGCAATCAAAAAGTCACATGTACCCCAAAATGAATTGATAATATAAAAATAAGCAATACTCACCTATTCAATCCACTGCTGTTCCAGCACCGCCGCACCAGTGATTTCCGCCGGCCTTTGATGACCTGTCCTGCCGTGATGATGTGCCGTACATGCACGTGACAGCTGCCAATCATTGGCTCACCGGTCTTGTGTTGTACAAGCTAGAATCACCACTGATGCCAGTGATTGGCTGCAGTAGTCATGTGCATGTACGGTAGTCATTGCTGCAGGGAATCAAAGAAGGGATAGTGGGGACCACCAGAGCAGGAACGGAGGAGTGAACGGGTGAGTACTTTTGATATTTTATTTAGCAACTTTTCAGCTCTTAGCAACAGTTTAAAAAAAAATCCTGGATAAGCCCTTTAAGGTTTTAGAGGGCCTGAGGATTTAGTTTCCCTCATACAATGCTCATTGTGGTCAATCCCACATAAAGATTCCTTGGGATTTTCAAAGAAGTGCGTCACACCCTACGCCGCGACCTTCATTTTGGCTGGCTAGAGCATGGAATATGGAAAATGTAGGTGTCTTAATCTAATTTTAATATCCTGGAATTGAGCCCTATTTTTCTGTATCTTATCAAAACAATTGTGATAAACGGAAACTTGTTTTCTATCAATAGTAACATCCTTCATGTCTCTGGCTTTTCGCATAATCTGTGTAATGTAAGAGCTTGATAAGTACCCTTCAGGGTTGTGTGCCGGGTGAAAGGGATCGTGTAAGTACACAATGTGCCCTCTTCACCACATACAGAGCAGAGTTTCCGCCTGAAGGTAGATTTTATCCTCTTTTTTAAAATACTCGGTAGGGCCAGACCTACTTTTTTTTTTTAGGAAATTCAATAAGACAGTCAGTATTTTTGCGTAGTCTCGTCTTCAGATCAACTGCTTTAGTTTCTAGAGTAATAATAGCTAGGTCATAACTGTAAACCTCCCTCTACATCTGGGCCAGCTTGTACTCTTTATAACTAATATCACATTCCAAACACAGATATACGTTGAGGTACATTTTTCAGGGGAGGGGGGGCCCCAGTCAAAAGTTTGCTATGGGGCCCAGTCTTTCCTAGTTACGCCCCTGCATGTGCCCAATGTAGGAGCTTTTGGCGGTGGTGAGTTTGCATCACCCAGCCCCAAACGCAGCATTCTTTGATGTACTGTGTGTGCTGACAGCTTTCCATCATAGCCAGCATTAACGTTTTCAGGAATTTATGCTAGATCTTCTATGGGAACGCAACTGATTGGCTAGCCTTCGCCCTCCACTTGCAACAATGAGACTTGGGCACCCATGACCCTTGGGCATCGGTTCACCGGTTGACCTTCCTTGGACCCCTTTTGGTAGGTACAAGAGATGCCCTGACCCAGTCGTCTAGCCATTACAATTTGACCCTTGTCAAAGTCGCTAAGATCCTTATATATAGGAAGTAGAAAATACGAGGCACTCACCGCAGTGGCAATAAAAACGTTTATTGATTTGGATCTCCCACATCAGACAGACCGAGATCCAAATCAATAAACCATTTTATTGCCACTGCGGTGAGTGCCTCGTATTTTCTACTTCCTATATTCAAGTTAAACATGTGCTGTTTTCCATCGATGAGCACCCCGCTGGCAACAAGTTGACAGCTGTATTTCCACGTGTTCAAGCTAGTGGAATTTTGCACGCAGAGACTGTACTTTATTTGAGTTGGGGCAGTGCCAGCCTTCTTTCTCTCAACGTTACTGCTAAGATCCTTATGTTTGCCCATTTTATCTGGTCCCAACACATCAACTTCAAGAACTGACTTTTCATCAACTTCAAGAACTGACTGCTCAGTTGCTGCCTAATATATCCCACGCCTTGACATGGGACATTGTAACAAGATAATCATTGTTATTCACTTCACCTGTTAGTAGTTTTAATGTTATGGATAGACAATTTAGTACTCTACTCCATTATGATATCGTATTAAGTTTTTGCGTAAGGAATACTGTATTGTAGTGTCATCAGAGATCCTCTCACCGCCTTCTGCAACTCTGACTAAAGATATTGTAGATGCACAGAAGCCATAAAAAAGGGGAAATAGTTTAAATTCATTATATTGAAGTATTCAATTTCTCCGTAATAGTAACCTGTTATAGTGCACCTCACATGCAATCTTAAACTTTATTAAGAGCACCTCAAGTCACATAATACTGTATATCCAGGTGCAGACCTCTGCTTGTGTTAAAGTGGGTCAAAGCCAGTAAGTAGTAAGTAAATATTACATAGGATATAATGGACCTGAAAATCGGTTATAGAGCAATCTGATCTGGATAAGGAGGAATTTTTTGGTCTTCTGAAAGAAGTTTTATTGTATTTTATTGCTACTGGTATGTAGGGGACCTTGTATGTCCAGCTCTGCATCTGTGAAGAAAGTCAAAGTGTTTCTAGCAAATTAATAAAGTCCGAACACATGGAACCTAATATCCAATACTTCTGACGTGGTTTTACAGAAACAGAGGAAAATTTTACGTTTTCGTTGAAGCACTGCCACTACAAGGATTCAAAGTCTTGCTGATGCCTGTACACGCTGCTAGTGCATTTGTCAATGTAAAAACTTTGTGGTATACCAATATAAGTGATGGGGAATTCTGTTTTTCTCGCTATTTTATTTAAACCATGTGAACATAAGATTTGGTGACTGCAGAAATGTAATGAGTCATTTTAACAAGAAAAAACAACAACTCTGCTAAATGTCATTAAAGGGCTGTGTACAGCTGTAAGAAAATATCAATATGAGAGATGTTCATAATACTGCAATCTACTACAAAGTGGTTTTGTAGTAAAAATTACACATATTTTAGCATAATGGTGAATATTTATCAAAACTGGTGCAAAGGCAAAGTGGAGTAGTTGCCCATAACAGCCATTTAGATTTCACTACTCAATTTTTAAAGGTCCTTTGCTATGGACAACTACTCCACTTTCCATTGCACCAGTTTTGATACATCTGCCCCAGTAAAATGACCTTGAATTTCTCAAACATGGTATGTCGAGTTTCTATCATAGTTTAATGAGAATGGACCTACCATACAGTCCAGTAAGCCATAATATTAGTATAATTTTAGAAAAGGGTCTACTACTCCTAGTACAGATCTCTTGGTGTTCCGCCGTACCATGCTCATTTGGGTACCGTATCGTATGTGGGAGACATTCTACCATAAAAGTAATGCTTGTAAATGAACATGCCCAAAAAAATAATTCAGTTGGATTCATGCCAAATTCAAAAGAAAAAAACCTGTATGTTTCAGAATAAAAATAGAGGCATACAGAGGTACAGTAGAGGCCCATGTAGTCATTATGATGGTGTGCGCAATGAGGTCTTATTCATTCTGGGACGACCATTGTAACTTGATAATATAGTTACTTGAGGTCTCTATGGAAAACTGGTAATTGTTTCCGAAGCCCCTAAAATGTCTTTAAACAGGAAAAAGAAGCAAATAACTAATAGGGATAATGCAAGTCCTTACATATGATAATCAAAACTGTAGAAGACAGAAGCTTCTTCGGGGTCCTGAGCAGTAAACACGGTATACCGTAAATAAAAAAAAATGGAGCTCCCCTTACATGAAGGAGTGAGGTACAGTACATGTAGCACTATATTGAGAAAGGTGTTACTAGACAACAAATCATCCCAAGCAATTCTGTAATACAATGTCACTGATCGACTCTACAAATGTGATGCGCTGATTTACCATTCATTGTGGCCAATCACAGACATTTTTACAGTAAAATGCGCACACTGAACACACTACACAGCCCTGCCTCTGGCATTGTAATTTGGATGCGGTTTCACATGGAAAGGCCATTATTAGTAAAAAAAAATGTTGTAACTTGAGGCCATTGTACACTGAGGGACCATTGTATATGGAAAGTTTAAACCCTATATTCCCATTTAAGTAGATGTTAAAGCCTAAAGGCTCTGTTACACTTATATAGAATGCTCATTGCTGATAATTTCCCTGTGTAATCAGGGCAGCGATCAGCAGATGAACGAGCAAACGCTTGTTCATCTACTGATCGTATCGTTTTAAAACAGTAAAATATTATCGTTGTCGGCAGCACATCCCCCTGTGTAAACAGGGAGATGCACTGCCGACATAATAATGTATGGGGACGAGCGATCTGAGTAACGTACGCTCGTCCCCATATATAGCGCCTTATGACAGGAGCAAACGAGCGCCGATCAACTGTCTCATTGATCGGCGCTCGTTGCACCGGCTAAAATTAAATTGGCTGGTGTAAGAGGAACGTTACTCCACTTAGACATCTATTGCCAGAGGTGTAACTACAATTCATAGGGCCCCATAGCAATGTCAGGGTGTTTGGACAATTAACTAAACTGTTAACTTGTAATGCAAAATCACATAGAAGATACAATAGATTTACACCTAATTAGACCCCTCCTTGGTCGCTGGGCCCCGTAGCAACTGATATAACATCATGTATGCCTATTTTTGCCATTAAAACCAACCCCTAGCACTATACCACATTTCTGGAAGTTTAATTTCATCCAAAACTGCTACCTATCTTTTGTGCTTGTTCCTAGTCCCTGATTGTATCATGGTTGGGTCTACGTTGTTGTACAGAATAAAGTCTGGTGATCACAGATAATTGTTTATTGCCTGTATAGAGCATGGTCACTGGTAAGAACATTACTTAGTATGTTTTGTTATGTTAAACTGTTATTTTTATTATCACACATACCTGCTAGATGTCATTACTTTTTAATTGAAGTTTTTCAAAATGTGACAACAAAAGGGGAAATAACTATAAAAAGGAGAACCTTTAACATAACGCATCAGCTGACAAAATGATCAAGCACAATATCAGAGGTGACTGTTGCAAAAGGTCATCTATATCAACGACATATGTAATAATAAAAATATAAATTAATGTCTGTAACCATAGAGACGCATAGGTCTGCATAGGAGCTGCACACAAAATGGAAGAATTTTTTTATTTTATTTAAGACTATTTTATTGAAAGAATTGGTACACATACTGAACACAATCAAAACGAATCAGAGATGGTAGTAGTTAAATGTATAAATACTATAACAATCACAATAGGGAGAGCAGCGAGATGACAGCGGGACACCCTGTGATCATCTTATTATCTGGAGATCTTTATAATAAAAATTATATTGTCAAAGAGGACAATCCCTTTAAGTAGATCTGTCAGGCTCATCTGTTTTTTAGTGTATAGGTTTTTTTTTAACAAATACCTAAAAAAAATGTAGCAGAAACATGGTGTAAACAAAGCCCTATGAACAGAAAAGTAAATATGGATCAACAACAATGGAGGGCATTTTCGGACACTTGACCAGTTCAGAAAAACTTCAAGAGAATTTTAATGATTTTTTACGTGATTACGTATTGCAGAATCTGTTTGCTCCCTTTCTCAGATCATACGATAGAAATAAAATTGAGCAATAATTATACAAAAAGACCAAGATGTTATTACATTGGACAAAATGACATTTCATAAATAAATATACACTTAAAATGGTATTAAAAAAAAATAACAACCAGAGTTGTTACTGATGATTAATAACAGTATTAAGAATGCACAAGAAAAGGCAATAAAGACAAAATATTTGTGATTAACAAGGTAAAAGAAACCAAATATGGTGACCTGAATAGCGACAAATAAATACAACTATATAAGTAGCGGAATGGCACGGAAAAGCTGCATCTAAATTGCTATGTTGTTATAATGGGGTATAAAGTAAACCACAAAAAAAATCACCAAACAAAGCTCTCTACTGAGGAGACGTCATAGATAAGTATTCATACAATATGGAATAAATCATTATGATAAAGATCTTATGGTAATAAATAAGCCATGGAAAGAAAAGGGAATTTTTGTTAGATGCATCGTAGGTAAATATTCACACAAGTCAAACCGTAAAATCAAAAACTCAAATATACAGTAGATTAAAAAAATAATAATACGATTTAAAAAAAATATATTATTTCCTTATTAAAGTCCAAGAAAACCCTCCATTGTTGTTGATCTATATTTGCTGTCAGGACTCCTTACATACGGTACATCCTGTGTTCAGAAGGAGCGGGTTGAGAGTATCCACCGGGACCTACAGCTGCAAGAAACAGTTCATTCATTCAAGGCTTTATTCACATCTGTGTCAGGGCTCCGTTCAGGGGTTCCATCAGAGCTTTCTATCAGGGGAACCCATGAATGGAACCCTGACTGAAACAAATGGAAACCATGGGTTTTGTGTTTTCATCACCATTGATTTCAATGGTGACGGATCCAGTGCAAATGGTTCCCGTTTGTCTCCGTTGTGCAAGTGTTCTGTCGTTTTAATGGAAACAAGAGGATGGAACCTTTGCACAATGGAGACAAACGGAAACCATTTGCACCGGATCCGTCACCATTGAAATCAATAGTGATGCAAACGGAAACCCATGGTTTCCATTTGTTTCAGTCAGGGTTCCGTTCATGGGTTCCCCTGATAGAAAGCTCAGATGGAACCCCTGAACTGTGTCCTGATGCAGATGTGAATGAAGCCTAAATGAAGCCTTTGGAATTAGGCCTCGTTCACATCTACGTTGGTGGTTCCGTTACGGGCCTGCGTTGCAGATCTGGCCGAGAATACCGGAAACAATAGCACAGCATGCTGCGTAATTGTTTCCGGTAAAACCATAGACACCCTGATGGAAACACAACGGAACCCATTAAAGTCAATGGGTTTTGTCGGCTGCTTGCGGTGTCCATGGTGCAAAGGAACCGGTGCTTCCATTTTTTCCCTTGTTCTGCTCCTCTGATGGAGCAAAGCAACAGAATGGCGAGCTCTGGTGTGAACGCAGCCTTTCCTGGATTTCTGCATTGATTACTAATAAAATGTGGTCTGATTGTTATCTAAGTCACAATTATAGACAAACACAATCTAACTAAACTAGCAACACACATACAGTTGTACTGTTCATGTCTTTTATTGAGCACCACTGCGTATGGATCGAGCTATGGCGTATGTTGGCAAGGGGTAAAAGGATTACTACACATATAAGCCAATTTTTTTTTTATACTGCTAGCGTACCTTACAATAAATATATTTGTGTACTTTCTAACATTTTGATCTACAGTTTTGAGCTGGTGATTCTAAAACATCACTAAATTCTGCAATTCTGCATGCGTTAAAGTGAAGCCTCCAAAAACCTTAGGATTATGACCTTTACAGTATTACTGGATGAGATGTAATATAGTCATCATAAACAGCAGAATCATCATCATCATCATCATCATCTCTCTTTTCATCTCTTGAAGCGTGCAGTGCACTTACCAATTCGGCTACACCCAGAGTCAGAAAGAGCAGAAAACGGCTGATATGATTTGGCAAAGATAAGAAACTCATAGCAGAGGCTCATTTTGACATTTTTTTACATTTCTTGTCAGAACACAAGGGAACATAGTCAGATTTCAACCTTTTAAAGAATTCAACTGGTACGCCTATTAGGGTTTCAGATCATTCAGGTTTCCATCACTGCAGTATTGATGACCATTATAGTCAATAGACATCCATGTGGTCACACAGAAAGAAAACTGATTGCAGCCGGCAGGAAACAAAGTGGTTTACTTTCCTAGTGACGTTGCCACTTCATTCTAGTAATAAACAGGGGTTGGACCCCCAATGATCAGATATTGGTGGGATATCCCAGTGATATGTCACCATGTTTTTGATGAGACAACTCCTTCCATTATGTCCACCTTTGCATCCAATTTTTAATGCTCCAGTGCATAAAAAATGAAAAAGCTTTATAAATCTAGTCTTGATTAAAATTCTACCATTTGGTGTCTACAGTTCTTTTTCAGTCCTATGTGTTTTCAGTTACAGAATACAAATCCTGTGTAGTCTTATTCTGCAGTCATATATTACTCCCTTCCATCTGTCCTCTTCTTGTTAACCTACCAAACGGGTTGTCTGAAGATAAGTGTAGTGCCCTCAGACAGTAGCAAGACAGGCTCGGCTGGGACTAGGCAGCAGGCAGGCTCCAGGCGTGGTGTAGCAGGACAGGCGCAGCACGACTTCAGCTTAACACGGTACTTGACCAGGATAGCACGGGATACATGTTACAAGTGGCAGGAACAGGAAACACTGGGAACTGGGAAACACTAGAAAACCATTTGCTTAGACAGACTAGGGTAGACAAAATGGCTCAGGCATTGCAGGGAGGGGCACAGCCCTTCTTATAGCCCAGGGTGCTCTGGGAGCAATCAGCTCAATCTCCCACCTGTGTTCACTTTGGCTCCTTAAAACGAACCTGTCACCAGCATTTCACCTATTAAACCAGCAATACCTGGTGGTAGTGGGTGAAAATTCATTTCTATATAACCAATAATTATCTTCTTAGTCGGCTCTGTAGCTTTAGTATTCAGTTTTTTAGTGTTCTAACACTGTATGCTAATGAGCATAAAAGAGTCAAATCTTCATTTGAAAAGAGTCATATCTTCATTCCTCAAGTCTTTCTGAGTTAATCCTGCCTCTGTACCTTTGATTGACAGCTCCTCGCCTTCCCCCAGCACACAAAATCCAGTGCTTGTGCATTGATGTCCTCTTCTGGTGCGATAAAAGACGCAAAATGTTTGCAGACCGTTATTTACATTCGGAGGAGGAGTTTAGGAGAGGGGATAACGGCAATGAACTTTCTATAGCAGCGGCCAGTGAGGGATATGTAAAGTTCAATAGGTGAAATGCTGGTGACAGGTTCCCTTTAAGTCTGGACTGAGCTCGCGAGCGCACCCTGGTGGTCACTGTGGAACACGACGGCCGCATGTGCAGAGATCTCTGGAGAGAAGGGCGTCGACTGGATGGAAGGAGTTTGTGGTCAGCGACCACAGACGTTACACAATCCTTTAACACTGTTTTAAGAAATTATGTTTGTATGTTACCACCCACATTATGTACATTTCTATATGTTACTGTTCCAATTGGGACATAGCCTTTCACTTTAATCTGTCATCAATCTTTGCTGCCCTGTTTAAGAGTATACGTAGCATAGGAAAAAGTCCGCTCTGCTATTATCTCGGATGACACAGAACATTTTGTGCCATTTGCCTAATAGTCTATTAAAGAATACAGCTGACTTATAGTTATGAGTCAGCTCCCCCCACCTCTCCCCTGACCCTACTGTTCCCCTCAACAGTGACTGAACGGCTGCTGTGTATCTTCATGTACAGATGTAGCCATCTTTATCTTGACTTTTAATGCATTAAATACACAGTGGCAAGATCCTTTATCTTGACTTTTTCAATGACTTTTCAATGGCTTTTGTTGTGTGATATTACGCTGCAGCAAGTTATCAGAGTCAACATAAGGATGGCTACATCCATATGAAATTGGAGGGAGTGATTCCCTCATGTATACAGCAGACTCATAACTATGAGTTTGTCACGCTAGTTCAAGTCACAAAACAACGTTTAGACAGTTGTCCAAAAATGGTCTAGATCGTCCTGTTTTGGCCGACCAAAATCTCTAGTTTATGGTCAGCTTTAGAGTCTATTATACAAATTGAACAGTATTTTTTAATGCCACTTGGGCTAATAGCCAAATGGACCCATCATGATAACATGCTGTCCTAAATCAGGGCAGCATAGAATGATGTTCTGTGCCATCCGAGATAATAGCAGAGCGGACTTTTTCCTATGCCACGTATACCGTCTTTAATATTTGCTTACGTTTTGGAAAGTATTTTCACTACTTCAAGGACCTGTAGGTGGTCATTCGTTTTTAGACAGGATACGTGGTTAAAGACCAGATGAATATATATATGTCTTTACTGAAAGATCTGATTACAGAACGTAGTCCTGACCTTTGGAAGATTGTACACATGACATAAGCTGCAGTAGGGTGGTTTTTATCATCAAATAACTAATGAAAGAGAAAAGTAAATCAACCTTTACATTGTGTGGGATGTCAAGCTTATAATTCATATATAAATGTAATACCACAGATATCATTCTGCATTTGCTGTTTCCAATTTCTTAACGTGATTCTCCAACTTTTAACACCATTTCAATTTTAGGTCCTACATTCTGTGCTGAATAATTTCATAATATATATTTATAGCGGTCGGAGCCCAGTTTTTCTGATACATAGCCGCAAATGCCCTGGTTATACATATATTAACCAGGGGATTTGCGCCAGTTTTTACTTCCTGCTACAGTGCAGCTCCTACACTTTGTGTGCTATATATATATACAGTGAAGGAAATAAGTATTTGATCCCTTGCTGATTTTGTAAGTTTGCCCACTGTCAAAGACATGAACAGTCTAGAATTTTTAGGCTAGGTTAATTTTACCAGTGAGAGATAGATTATATTTAAAAAAAAACAGAAAATCACATAGTCAAAATTATATATATTTATTTTCATTGTGCACAGAGAAATAAGTATTTGATCCCCGACCAACCATTAAGAGTTCAGCCTCCTCCAGACCAGTTACACGCTCCAAATCAACTTGGTGCCTGCAGTAAAGACAGCTGTCTTACATGGTCACCTGTATAAAAGACTCCTGTCCACAGATTCAATGAATCAGTCTGACTCTAACCTCTACAACATGGGCAAGACCAAAGAGCTTTCTAAGGATGTCAGGGACCAGATCATAGACCTGCACAAGGCTGGAATGGGCTACAAAACCATAAGTAAGACGCTGGGTGAGAAGGAGACAACTGTTGGTGCAATAGTAAGAAAATGGAAGACATACAAAATAACTGTCAATTGACATCGATCTGGGGCTCCATGCAAAATCTCACCTCGTGGGGTATCCTTGATCCTGGGGAAGGTGAGAGCTCAGCCGAAAACTACACGGGCGAACTTGTTAATGATCTCAAGGCAGCTGGGACCACAGTCACCAAGAAAACCATTGGTAACACATTACGCCGTAATGGATTAAAATCCTGCAGTGCCCGCAAGGTCCCCCTGCTCAAGAAGGCACATGTACAGGCCCGTCTGAAGTTTGCAAATGAACATCTGGATGATTCTGAGAGTGATTGGGAGAAGGTGCTGTGGTCAGATGAGACTAAAATTGAGCTCTTTGGCATTAACTCAACTCGTCGTGTTTGGAGGAAGAGAAATGCTGCCTATGACCCAAAGAACACCGTCCCCACCCTCAAGCATGGAGGTGGAAACATTATGTTTTGGGGGTGTTTCTCTGCTAAGGGCACAGGACTACTTCACCGCATCAATGGGAGAATGGATGGAGCCATGTACCGTCAAATCCTGAGTGACAACCTCCTTCCCTCCACCAGGACATTAAAAATTTCCTCGTGGCCGGGTCTTCCAGCACGACAATGACCTGAAACATACAGCCAAGGCAACAAAGGAGTGGCTCAAAAATAAGCACATTAAGGTCATGGAGTGGCCTAGCCAGTCTCCAGACCTTAATCCCATCTAAAACTTATGGAGGGAGCTGAAGATCCGAGTTAACAAGTGACAGCCTCGAAATCTTAATGATTTACAGATGATCTGCAAAGAGGAGTGGGCCAAAATTCCATCTAACATGTGTGCAAACCTCATCATCAACTACAAAAAACGTCTGACTGCTGTGCTTACCAACAAGGGTTTTGCCACCAAGTATTAAGTCTTGTTTGCCAAAGGGATCAAATACTTATTTCTCTGTGCACAATGCAAATAAATATATATAATTTTGACTATGTGATTTCATGTTTTTTTTTTAATATAATCTATCTCTCACTGGTAAAATTAACCTAGCCTAAAAATTCTAGACTGTTCATGTCTTTGACAGTGGGCAAACTTACAAAATCAGCAAGGGATGACATACTTATTTCCTTCACTGTATATAGAGCTCCATGATGCATGACTATTTGATTATTGCAGCGTGCACCTCTTTTAAATGGGAATCTCCATTGAAGTTTTCTTAAAATAATCTTATTCACAGGAACATTTATCAAACATGAGCCAAAGAGATTTTACAGTTTCGCAAATATATAACTTGATGATTGTATACTGGAAACAAATGAGTGGTTCGTTACAGGACACATCGTAACTCTATCGAGCCGTGCAGCAGTGTTATCATCCCATGACTAGCACAGACTTTTATCCACTAGACTTCCTATTAAATAAATGCAAGCAGAGATCTTGAAACCCCTGAGGCTGAGTACACACGTCGCGGATTTCACGCCGATTTTCAGCACAGATTTTACACTTTGCAATGCAAAAGGGTGAGATCTGCGTCAAAACCACAACAAAATCTGCGACAAATCCGCAACGTGTGAACTCAGCCTGAGAAATTCATACAGAAAGTATTTTGGAAACTTTATAACGACATTATACAATACATAAGTATTATTTGCTGAAACCAGAACACACCTTTACATTTCTTAAATCTTAACATAAAGTAGACTAAACTAATATAATTCACAAATGTACATGTTTATAGAGTTTATAAGTGTAATGTTATTTTACTCGACAGATCGTGGTGCAGACATTTTAATAAACTAACTGTTAATAATCCTTTTTGTAGTCACATTGTAGGACATTATAGTCAATCTCTCCTCTTCCTGCAATCAATAAGGTCTAATATGTTATTTGTGAATCAACCCATAATAAATAAACCCTGGGGGCAAGTTACCGGCTACATAGTCACCTCCGAAGGGGTTGTATCTGCTGCACCTTTGGAGCACAATATGGTGCCAGAGCATGGGCCTCTGGAGGATCCTCTGGTACTATGATGGGCCAGTCCAACCCTACATATGGGGAACAATGGATTGCATACAACTGCACAGCATGGTTAAATAAGATGGATTTTAAGTTTAATATAAATCATGATGTAGTCTTTTGGTCATCGGAGATTTATCTTAGACATAATATTTAGATAAGAAGTGGTTTGGTCACAGAAATGGGATTGGAAAGTTAGACATAATATTAAATGAATAGGAAAGAAAGATGAAAATATAAAAAGTAAATTAAATCTGACTGCCTCCCTTTTCAGCCACAAAAAAATCATGTGACTTTTTTCAGGTTTAAAACAAAGGGAATGCATTAACAGAAAATGATATATTAGTAAATCAAGTTTTCTTTACAAAACTTTTTTTTTTAATTGTGTTGTTGCTTTATTATTTTATTAATATGAATGTCCATATAAAAAAAAAAACAATCTTGAAATATTCCAGTTTTCACATTGGCCACTAGAGTACATGCAATAGACTGATCTTTCCTGATTTCTGAAGCTCACTATTAGCTCGGTAATGCTAGGCTGCTGCTGCTGTGTTATATCTGGCTGGTTATCAAAAATGGGGGGGACCCACGCCATTTCTTATTTTTTAAAATGGAATAAACATCATACAGTCCTCCCCATTTTTCATAGCTAGCCAGATACAACATGGCAGCAGCAGGCTACCATGGTGGGAAGGGCCACTGTTTTTGGCCTTTCCCAGCCTAATAATATCAGCCTGCCGCCGCCCCAGTGCCCGACCTTCACTACGGATGGTCGGGTACTGGATCGTACCGAGCTCTTCCCGACACCCATGTGGCGGTCAATACTGGGGTAATAATGGTGGTTAGTGCTAGCCTTTTCACCGGCTAACAGTAAGTCCCACCTTAGTTATGGGCGTTGTCAATCAGCCAGCGGCCATTACTAAGGCAGTAGTAATAAAGTTTAAAAAAATACAAGGACAAAGAAAAAATATTTTATTGAAATAAAAAAACACACAATCCTCATTAACCATTTTATTGAGAATAAAAAAGACGTAATTGAAGTAGTCCTCGAATCCGACGTAGTCCAACAACTGAACCTGTAAAAAAAACACAAATACACCCAAAAAATTAGTAACACATAAAAAAGCAAAACAATTATTATTATTACCTTTCCTGGGTCCAGCGCTGGAGCCGCAATGTCAGCGAGCTGGGCCCTATATCTAATCCTATCATGTGTGATACTGTCTGTTGAGTCCTATATCTAATCCTATCATGTGTGATACTGTCAGCTGAGCTGCTGTATCTAATCCTATCCATAGCTATAGGGTCGTAGTGCTATAGATATGTTGTCTCATATATATATATATATATATATATATATATATATATATATATATAGGTATATATATATATATACACATACATACATGCACACACATTTTTTTGGGGGGGTCAACATATGTTAGTAGAAGGATACTTACTGCTGGCGCCCTGTATCTAAGTATCATGTGTTATACTGTCTGCTGGGCTATGTATCTAAGCCTATCATGTGTGGTACTGTCTGCTGGGGCACTGTATCTAAGTCTATTACATGTGATACTGACTGCAGGGGCACTGTATCTAAGTCTATGATGTGTGGTACTGTCTGCTGGGCCATGTATCTAAGCCTATCATGTGTGATACTGTCGGCTGGGCCATGTATCTAAGCCTATCATGTGTGATACTGTCTGCCCGCGACAAGGTGGGTATGTGGGACTACCTACAGGGGACTGCATGGCACTGTCTACAAGGGGATGTATGGCAGGGGGACTGTGTGTGGAACCATACAGGGGGGTTGTGACACTATATACAGAGGGCATTGTGTGGGAAACTCTCTACAGGTGTCTTTGATTAGAGCACCGAGACATAACTTTGCTTGGGGCCCCAGAAATGCCAAATTTACCCCTGAGGGTTAGTACAAGGCTACTTACTGCTGGGGCCCTGTTTCTAAGGCTACATTGACACGAGCGTGACAGATTTACACATGTAAAAGCACACATTAATCTGGTCGTGTGCGTTGCATTTTGCATCAGCGTGCTTTGCGTATGGCATGTTTTTCACGCACTCGCAAGCACTTTTTTTTCAGTGTAATTGATGCGTGAAACATGGACAGCACACGGATGTGTCCCTGTGCTGTCCGTGGTTTTCAGGCACCCATTGTCTTCAATGGGCGGCTAGGTGCGTGAAATACCCCAATATAGGTCATCATAATGAAAAAATAAAATGTAAGACTAACTATTTACTTCTACCTGCGAGTAGAACTGTTCACATATATTTTCTGATGTCTCAACTGTTTAATAAAGACATATTGAAAAAGAAATACCCCAATATAGGACATGCAGTGAGTTTCACGCAACGACAGTCGCTGCGGGAAAACTCACGCATGTGTGAATAGCCCCATTGAAATGAATGGGGTTGTGTGCTGTGCGTTGTTTCAACGCACAGCACACAGACGAGAATCACGCTCGTCTGAATGAGCCCTAAGTCTAACATGTGTGATACTGTCTGCTGGGGCCATGTATCTAAGCCTATCATGTATGATACTTTCTGCTAGGGCCATGTATCTAAGCCTAACATGTGTGGTACTGTTTGCTGAGACAATGCATCCAATTCTATCCAGCGGTGTGGCTATAGGAGACTTAGTCTTATAGATATGCTATCCCCGGTATGTATGTAAAGATTTATGCTTTTTTTTTGGGGGGGGGGTAAATATATGTCTCGGGGCTTGGTCCCCTGATCTTTTAAGTCCCTAGCAGGGCCCCTGGTCAGCAGAGGGCGGAGTATTTAATGAGATTACAGCTCTTTGCAGACACTGAAGCGCCTAGGGAGAGTGTCAGGGACTGCAAGGGTTAAGGAAGGATGGAACGTTTTAAATAATGCCCAGGACCAGGATTGGTGAACAAGGGGTGAGAGGGGTGTGGTTAAGAAGATATAAGGCAGGAGTTTGGGGCAGAAAGCCCTCTTACCTTCAAGCTGCAGTGGAAGAAACACCTTCGTTGCTGCTGGAAGATTCGGAGCGTGATCCTTCAGGACTGATGGCGGAAGATCTTTTGCGGCAGGTGGCACAGCGGGTGGCGTTGGAGGGGCCTGCCTGGCTGGAATCCCTGCTAGCGGATGGAGGAAGAAGTGGATCAGAGCGTGTCATGGAACAGCCGGGAGCGGCTAACCGAGGTAGGCCAAAACGCGTTATCCGCCCCCCGGTTCGTTTAAGCCCTAGCCCCGTTTCCGTTCGGGGCGCAGTGACTGCTGCACCGTTGTGCGCTGGTCCCAGCATGTCCCCTAGGCCTATTTCGCCTGGCGCTTCGTCGGTCGACATAGTGCCGCCCTCCCCCCGTCCACTCGTCGCGCTGGCGTCCCTCCCCATGGCGGTAAGAGGGCTGCAGTTAAACAGGCACAGGCACGGTGCAACCTACCTCGAGCTGCAGCTGCGGGTATGGATGCGGTGGCCGATTTCAGGGACAGTGGGGTGAGTATGGCGGGCACAGGTAACTGGTCCGCCATGGTTGCTTACCACGAGGCATGTTCGCGGGAGCTGGGACTTACTTCCGGTTCTTGTGAGCAGCCGGGGCCGACGCCATCTCTCCCCGTTCTGTTCTCTGTGCAGCCGGAAATGGCTGTGGGGCGAACAAAGGCGGGACTTCCTGGCCGGCACAGGTCGGCCGGGAAACAAGATGGTGGCGCCCATGGAAAGAAGATGGCGGCGGGTACGAGGAAGCGAGCGGTGAGTACTCAGCCTAGCCCTGGGGCGGGGGCTTCTGCTGTGCCTGCTGCTTCTCAACTCCGGTCTTCCCCGGTCCCCTGTCAGCAGGGGTCGAGGCCGGGGGGAGCATGCTAGTGAGGAAAGGGTCGGGGGAGCGGTGGGCCCGGTTTGCCCTTCTCCTGCCTTGTCTCATTTTTCTCCTGCAGGTCCGGTGAGGGAGCGTTCCAGGCGAGGGAGGAAACGCCGGGCTGGAAGACATCGACGTCACGGCCATCACAGATGTCGCAGATCAGGTGGCGTGAAGAGGCATGGTCGGCTGTCTTCCTCGTCTTCCAGCGAAGGATTCTCCTCCTCGTCAGCGACAACGACATCTGCCTCATCAGGGTCGTGGAGGAAGTCTTTGCGGAGATTGTCACGGCCGCAGAGACACAGTCGACGCCGGGAGGTGCGGCGCTTGTCGGAGGATCATGAGCAGCTGTCCCAGGTTGTCCCTCCCGCCGGGCCGGTGGAGGAGGTTCAGGCCGTGGTTCCAGTGCCGCGGCAAGTGGCTGAAGGACCCTCTGGAGTCGGTGGGACCTCTGGGAGTGGTGAGTCGGCCTGCGGTGACGCATGGCTTAATAAATCTAATGCATCGGGTGCGGATCTGATTTCCGTTTTAAAAGCCGTGGTGGCTGGTTTAAATGTGAACGAGGGAAAGTCGGTTCCCTCTGTGCCACCAGGGGGGCTAAGCTCCCGTCTGAGAGAGAAAATATTTTAGCTAGTCTGACGTTTCGAGATTCTTTGTTTTGTGGGGTCGCTCCTCTCGGGACTCATTTGTCAGCTGAGATCAAGGACAAGATTTGGAGGAATGAATTTGTGGATATTTGGTCCTTGGTCTCAGTGGAGCAGGTGACTGTCGATGAGGAGCGGGTCTTTGAGACAGGTTCAGATAAGAAAGTTAAAGTCGCGAAAACGTTTGCCAACTGGGTACAGTGTTATGCTACACTGGCTCACGTTATTTGCCAGCGCTATCCCAGGAAAGGGGCCGAGTTGTTTGTTTATTTTGACACAATTTTCAGCGCCCACAGGCTGCACGGTGGTGCGGCCTGGTGGCGTTATGATGAAGAATTTCGGCGTCGTTTGGCTTTGTCGCCCGATATTAGTTGGGCGACGAAGGCAACGGACGTTTGGTTAGCGCAAGGGAGCAGACAACAACGACCCTTTCCCGGTGCGGCCGCAGCGCCAGGCCCCGCCCCTGGAGCTGCGGCCGCTAGGCCCACAGGGGCCTGCTGGCCCTACAACGAGGGCCACTGTCGGTTCTTTGCCACGTGCAAATTCCGACATGAATGCTCCATCTGTGGGGGCGCTCATTCGGCGCTCCTGTGTTTCCGGAGAGGTAAGCAGTCGGTCAAGGCACCTCCTTCCGGCGCAGCGGAGAACGCCGGTGAACGTTCTCGAGATGGTCCCATGGTTAGAGCGATACCACAGGAGGCGGGAAGCAGAGGTGCTCACTAGCGGGTTTTCGTTTGGTTTTGAGATTCCTTTTGAATATTCTGCAACATTGTCATTGGCTGACAATTTGAAGTCGATCAATGAGAATGTTGGCATCGCGCGTCTAAAATTGGCAAAATAAGTGGAATTAGGGAGAATTGCAGGTCCATACTGCGAGCCGCCGTATCCGAATCTGCGAGTTTCCCCCCTTGGCTTAGTTCCAAAGAAGGAGCGGGGAAGGTTTAGGCTGATTCATCACCTTTCCTTTCCTCGCGGCGGTTCTGTTAACGATGGGATTTCCAGGGCGGATGCGGCGGTTTCGTATACGTCTTTCGATGTTGCAGTGAGGCTGGTACAGGCGGCAGGACAGGGTGCGTTGTTAGCTAAGTCTGATATTGAAGCGGCTTTTCGTTTGCTGCCGGTTCATCCGGAGTGTTTTCACCTGCTGGGTTGTTGTTTAGATAATGGTTTTTATGTTGATATGTGCCTTCCCATGGGTTGTTCCATATCGTGTAGTTATTTTGAAATGTTTGCGTCATTTCTAGAATGGGTAGTTCGTTTGGAGTCTGGTTGTGCTTCGGTCATTCATTATTTGGATGATTTTCTTTTTGTGGGCCCTGGGGGCTCTGGGTTGTGCAGCACGTTGCTACGGGTGTTTCGACAGGTAATGTCACGTTTTGGTGTACCTATTTCAGAAGACAAGACTGAAGGCCCGGTAACTGTTTTGTCATTTTTGGGCATCGAAATTGATACCGTGCAGATGATTTTTCGCTTGCCTGATGACAAATTGTCAAGTCTGGTGTCGCAAGTTGACCAGGTCATGGGGTCTAGAAAAGTGACGTTAAAACAGTTACAGTCGTTATTGGGATTGCTGGTGTTTGCCTGTCGGATAATTCCAATGGGTCGTGTTTTTTCTCTGCGTTTGTCCTTAGCCACTAGGGGTATATTGAAACCGAATCATTTCATCCGGGTAACTTCCTGGATGAAAAAGGATTTGTTTGTCTGGCATTCATTTTTGAGGTCATTTAATGGGAGGTCGGTGTGTCAGGACGCTGAGTTGTCTAATATAGATTTGGAATTGTTTACAGATGCAGCTGGAAGTGATGGTTTTGGAGCAATTTTGGGCCGAAGTTGGTGTAGGTCCCCTTGGCCCTCGCATTGGGGGGAGTTAGGTCTAGTACGGAATTTGACGTTATTGGAATTGTTTCCTATTATAGTTGCGGTAGAGTTGTGGGGTAGCGTGATGGTGAATAAGCGGATTGTATTTTGGACAGACAACATGGCGGTGGTGCATGCGGTGAACGGGTTATCGTCTAGTTCATTGCCGGTATTAGCTTTATTACGATGGTTGGTTTTGAAGTGTTTAAGGTTGAATGTGTGGTTTAGTGCGAAACATGTTCCGGGAGTCCGTAATGTGATGGCCGATGCTTTGTCTCGTTCACAGATGTCCTGGTTTCGGGAATTGCACCCGGCAGCTTTGGCAGAAGGGGAGTCCCCCCCCCTTCACTTATGGGCCCTGGTCGAGGACAACTTATGAGACTGTTGAGGGGTTCTGTGGTGCCGGCGACTTGGAAGAGTCATTGCAGAGCGTGGGATCGGTGGTTGGAGATTGCGGGGGGTAACTTCCCATCGCAGGATGGGTGTCACCTTGATATCACCCTTGCAAGTTTGGTACAATTACGTCAGGAGGGTTGCAGTGCGGCTACTGCAGGAAAACATTTAGCAGGTGTGGCCTTTATGTTAAAATTGTGGGGATGTAGAGATGTTACAAAAGAATTTGTCGTTAGGCAGTCTTTGAAAGGGTGGAAGAAAGAGGCGTTTTCCAGGTACACGAGGCGTCCGGTATCCTTTTCGCTCCTGGGTCGGCTTCTAGCTGTTTTATGTTTTGTGTGCCGGGATGAATATGAGGTTTCGCTGTTTGGCGCGGCGTTTTCTTTGGCTTTCTTTGCCGCATTACGGGTCAGTGAGCTGGTTCCTCCCAGCGTGGGCACAAGCGGTGGGCTTCTCGGATCTGATGTAGTGGTGTTGGGAGATTCCCTCCGGGTCTGCGTTCGGAGGTCAAAGACAGATACGGCAGGGAGGGGAGCTTGGTTGTCGATTGGGAGGATTGGGGGTCAGGATTGTCCGGTAAGGTTGGTTCAAGAATTTGTGTTGGTCCGAGTGTCCGGGGCTCAATTCTTGATACATCAAGATGGTTCAGCAATGTCGCGTTTTCAATTTGAGGCGGTTTTTAAGGCCAGGCTGAAATACCTGGGGTTGCCACCGGGCGAGTTTGGTACACATTCGTTTAGGATTGGCGCTGCAACAGAGGCAGATGCCTTGGGCTTGGATTCAGCGGCTATCATGCGTCTGGGTAGATGGGGTTCTAATAGCTATAAGTCGTATGTGCGACCTGATTTGGTTTTAAAGTGTGATTAATTTTGGAGGTTCCCCTGTTAGTTCTCTCCCCCCCCCCTTTTTTCCTTCATCGTTTCTTTGGGTATCGTGTTATGCTAATCCTGCCTGGATCTTAATTTGACCGGAATTTTCGCTTGATTTTCTTTTGCTAGGGTCTCGGCGCCCCCAGGTGTGGATTCTGGGGCATTCATATGTGCATTGGGCGGCGGTTCGAGCAGTACGGAGGCCGTTGGGTCCGAATTTGGGCCTCTCACAGGCCGACGTCCACTGGAGAGGTGTCCGGGGACTACGGTGGGTGCAGTTACTGCCAGAGGTAGTGGCAGTTACGAGGCACACGGTCAGACCTGTTGTCCTGATCATCCACGCCGGGGGGGAATGATATCGGCCAAGTTAAAATGGCCGAGTTGTTATCGTTTATACAGGCTGATTTGACGCGCTTTCAGGACCTGTTCGCTCGATGTGTTGTGGTTTGGTCCGAGATAGTGGTGCGCACGGTGTGGCGGGGAGCAAGGAACATGGCAGCATTGGAGAGAGTGCGCAGGTTGATTAATGTGCGGGTGTCGCGGTTCATTCGCTCAATAGGGGGCATTGGGTTGCGGCACCAATCCCTGGAGGGGGATAATGCGGATTTGCTGGCGCCGGATGGAGTGCACCTCAATGATATCGGGCTCGATATCTTTTTATTGGATCTGTTGGATGGTGCCGAGAGAGGGCTGGCGTTGCTTGGTGGGGGTGGTCGGGGGACTGAGTAGGTTTCTCAGTTCCCCCTTCTTGGCGGAAAGTACGGCAGAAGAAGACAGAGTTAGCACCCTACATGCCTGATGGAGACAGGGAGCATCGGCATTTCAGGAGAAGGAGAGAAAGAAATATATATATGTCTTCATGCCGATGGTTGTAAATATAATAATAAAGCTGTGGCCACTTCCACATTTCCATAAAGAAGGTGTAGGTGTGTTATTTTAAGGAAGGATGGTATAAGGTCCTGGGCAGGTAAGGTGGACAATGGGTCCTTGCAGTCCTAGTACTTCTGGAGGCCTAAATAAGGCAGAATAGCTACACTATATTCACAGATAAGGTTCTGAACGCAGCTCACCTGTCACTTGGTGGTCGTTGGGCGAGGGGCTGTACTCCATCGCTTCCTGGAGACTGTATTAGTCTATTAACAGTTTTTGATCATTAATTCCCATTTATTGTAGCTGTAATAACGCACATACGCACTGCTGCACGGTTTATACAGACATTACAGAAAAGAAGTGTGTATCTGGATATGAATATGGTCACCCCCAGGAAAGTTTTTAAAAATAAAAAATAAATAACTACAACATTTTAAAAATGAATGAACACATTATTTCCCTTTTACATACATTAAAGTGTAGCTAAACATTTGACAAACTTATGACATGTCAGAAGCTTGGATTGGTGGTGGTCTGAGCACTGAGACCCCAACCAATCGCTAGAACGAAGCAGCTGAAACGCTCGTGTGAGCGCTCAGCCGCTTCGTGTCTGTTCGGCTTTTTCCGGAAATAAATATATCGTGTACGGAATGTCTATGAGCCCGTACTCCGATACTTTGGCTTTCCAGAAAAAAACGAACAGACATGAAGCGGCTGAGCGCTCACTCGAGCACTTCAGCTGCTTTGTTCTAGCAATTTGTGGGGGTCTCAGTGCTCGGACCCCCACCAATCCACTTTAACACAAAGAAGTTTTGTTGTCTCTGAATTAGTCTAAAGGTTGGAGCTTCATAAAGTTAAGGCCAGTCTTAGGCCTCATTCACATCTGCGTTAGAGGCTCCGTTACAGGCATTCGTTGCATGATCCGGCCAATAATACAGGAAACAATAGCGTAGCATGCTTCGCTATTGTTTACGGTAAAACGATGGAACCCCAACAGAACCCATTAAAGTCAATGGGTTCCGTCGGCCACTGGTGGTGTCGGTGGTGCAATGGAGCTTACGATTTTTCCCTTGTTGTTTTCCTCCGAACGTTGGTGTGAACCCAGCCTAACATGAATCCCATACCTCATCACAAAAAAGGAGCAAAAGGGACCTTAACTTTAAAAATTGCAAATTTAAACATTGTGACTTTGGCCCCATGCACACAGCCGTGCCTGTAATCACGGCCCGCTACTGCGAGGAAGGCCGGCCGCCCACATTTATGGTCATGTATTTGGGGCCTTAGATGTGATGATAGATGTGATATGCTGACAGATGTGATTCATATGATAGATGTGATAGACTGTGTTATGTTAAGTGAAATTGAAACCTACTGATTCATTGTCTGGGCCTTCTGCTCGTGATCTTCTTCTTCAGTGTGTAACATAAAAACATGCATAGTAATGTACATGAGGTTAGGTTAACTCCTGAGAACCCAGATGGGAGAGGCGTGAGTTTATCTTGCTCATAACTGAAGTTCAACTTCCTTTTGAAAGTACCTCCAGGTTTTCTTGAAATATAAGTAGTAAATATACTTTTAAGGCCTCACGCACACCACCGTAGTATGGTTTTATATTGTACAGAGCCGAAGAAGGGCACCAATAGAGGTGAATGGGGCTTTTCTGCCTCTGAATTTAATATAGTGGTAGTACAAAACGATAGCATTAAAAAAATATTACACGCTGCATCACATGCTATATAATGCAGGTATTATTACCCTGTAGAAGCATGGGACATATGGCACCTGACGAAGCATCATAGGGCAGCAAACAGGATCCCTGCATCTATGTAAAACGGAGCCGCAATGGACTCGGTGTGCTGCTTCAGCCTCCTGCACTGGCTCGGCTGTGATCATGAGGCCTAATAGAACACCTGAAAAACAATAACATCACAAGGGTTAGCTCGTATTGTCCGTTCAAGACCTTCCTGTTTTAGCCCTAATTTATTAGTCCGGGCTGAAAGAGCATCCTTCACTATGGAGGATCTCGCATAGCCATGCATTACATGGACAGCCTATTCATTTCAATAGGAAGTGTGTAATGCTTCTTTTTCCTAGTGGTGGCACTAGAAGGGAATTAAACAATTGCTACCGGTCTAGAGCTGATTGCTGGCGGACAGCAGGACACTATGTAATCAGCTTATTGTCAGGAGGCTTTTAGAACAATAATGTATTGTCGAAAGAAATACATTTACTTGGATTAACAAAAGGTGGATAAGTGTCTAAACCATAACCTTAGGTCAAAACCACACATTGTAAGGGAAGGAATGGCGGGATGTTCAGCAGAGGAGCATCCTGACCAAGCAGGGCAAGTAGGTGTTGTCTGACGTCACACTGCACAGGAAGGAGCTAGATTTTGTCAGTCAGAGCAAAAAGGGGAGCAAAGGAAGAGACACAGAGAATCAACCACTCTACTGTCCCCTTTTTCTTTTTTGTTTCATAAATTGGGCTTTATGGGGAGTTACATCTGGATTTGGGTTTCTTGGGTGTTTTTTTGTACTTCTAACAAAAAAATAGGAATGCTAAATAAATAATAAAATAACAAAAAGGGAAATTTTTTTAAAGAATAAACTGGTGGAAGGTTGGTCTTTTTCATGTTGTGGAGTTTTTGTTAGTTACTTAAAGTTGGGAGTTTTATTGGGTGTTGGGGTGTTGGTTGGTCTTTGTCCAGGCAGGTGTTAGGCAAACTGGTCAATGCCTAGAGAGAGTTAAAAAAGGGGCTAAGTGGGGCATGAAGAACTATCTTTGGGTTTATACTTTACTAAGGCTAAGTTAACACTTGCGTTGTATAATCTGTTACTCTGATCGGTTTTTAGATCAGAAAAAACTGATAAAAACGAATCCGTTAAAAATCCCATTGAAATCAAATGCATTAGCATCCAAGTGCAGAGTACATCTATTTAAAAAAAAAAACAGGTGTGTAAAGGATAGGTAATTTTGTTATTGATGTCAAGGTAAAACGGATACAAACGGATTGTAATCTTTTTGCATTCGTTATTTTGATTGGATTTTTAACTGATCCGTTTTTAGATCAGAATGAGGATAAAAACGGATCAGAGTAACGGATTATACAATGCAAGTGTGAACTTAGCCTAAGTGGGATGGTTTTTAGAAAATAATGTAATTAAAATGCCTAATTGGCATGTAAGTGGTTTTAAGTTTGCTTGTTGGTTCAACATCGGCCCATTGGCCCCGGTCATGTCTTTATTATTGGGACATCCAACAGCAATTTTCAGAAATAGAGATATGTATGAGGTTTCTCTCCTTGGCACAATTATTGCACTCTTGAGAAAATGGAGAAATCCCAATGAGGTAAGACTAGGATTTCTCTGTTGCAGCACTCAATAATGGTAGGACACACATATACTGTACATGCTTTACTAAACCTCGATGTCTCTAACTTCCAAGTCTATTACAAATCATGCAAAAATATATTACAAAAAAGCGTAAATAATAATAATACAAAAAGTGTTAAAGTGTACCTATACTTTAAAAAATTTTTTTACATGTCATAGTGACATTTTAGAAGTTTTGATTGATGGGGGTCCGAGCACTGATACCCCCACCGATTGCTAAAATGAAGCGCTCAGGTAAATGCCGTGCGAGCAGTCTACGGACTCATAGCTCAGGTTTCCGAATGAATACGAGCAGAAACTAATCGGCACAGCGCTCACCTAACCGCTTCTGCTGCTTTGCTTTAGCGATCGGTGGGGTGCTCAGACCCCACTTGACATGTCAAAAGTTTTTTGAAAGTATGGATACACTTTAAAGTCATGAGACAGTAGCACTTCTTAAACTTACATCTATAAGATGCCCATAAAGAGTTAAAGGGCACAAAGGACAAAAAAGGTGTTATGGAAGTGATGATTTGCTGCTTCTTTTAGCCAAAGTTAATCTTCGTGACTAGAGAACAAAAAATTATTGGAGCCAAACATCAGATCACTCTCCTGATTCAAAATATTTTTCACTCATTATTGGTAAATGCAACTATATCTTTTATTTCACTATCTGAGAAAAATACATATGGGGCAATACAAGGGCACAATATTTCCCATGAGGAAAGTTTTGTATCATGGAAAAAATCTGAGCATTCTAAACGCTCGTCGCATTGTGTCTATGGCCAGCTTTACACAGGAGTTGAACACATCAATCTGATAGAAGTCAGCGGGGAGAATTTAGGAAGACCTCCAAACTAGTTTTTTTGAACAAAAATGTAGCCCAAAAAAAATGGGCGGGGCTTATCTGGAGGGGGCAGAGCCACTGTGGCCGAATAAATTTACTATAATTTATGCAAGAAGACTGGCGTAAATTATAGCGCCAATCTACTCCACCTTATAGCTGGAGTAGATTTAATTTTCTGGCGCACAGACACCATCTTACTTCAACTTTCTTTAGATTAAGAATGGCGTATGAAACGCCAGACTTAATGAAGTGATCCAAGTGAGTCAGGGGGGCCTCCTTTTTACCCTTATTAACCTGGCTAGTATTTTTTGGTAGAAGAGGTGGCATCCCTTATGGGCGCTATGTAATTCTTCAATTTCCCTTTAAATGTAAGCCACCTGATATCAGCTGGTCACCAGAGGTTTAGCTGTTGGAATTGTGCAGATCAGGTAATTTTCAGCATGCCAGTCTGTCCTGATTCGACATCCCCTTAAGCTACTCAGACAAAGATCAGGAGGTCTTCAACGTCAGTTAATAAAACAAGATAACCTTCACAGATAGTAAAATATTTTCATTATATCATTTTAAAATGATTGGTTCAAAAAATTGTCAAAAAATATTTTGATGGCAGAAGCTCTCTAAAGCTCCACTGTCTATAAAAGCCCTATGAAAGAAAAAAAAAATGATAATGCCAACATCAGAATAACAATAAAGCTGACACCCCATCATTTTAGCTAATCCCAAAAAATAACTATACTCACAGTCACGTACATATAGTATATGTATATAAAACACAAGACCACAGGAATAAAAAAAAAAAAGCAAACCCAAAAGGAAACGTGTCTGACGCACAAAACTTCCTCCCACCATAAGAAAAAATAAAAGACTAACATTTGTGACAAATCATACATCAGATCAGTGACATAGTGGGAGATTCTGAACTGCAGCGGGTTACCAACAAAGAACGGGTTTCATTTTTTAATGAATATGAGTCTTACGTGGAAGATGGGTTCATTGATAGCAGTGTGGTGTGTGTTACTTATGGGTGGCACTGCCAAATTTGCCACTGAGGAATGCACTAATAACTACATGGTAAACATAAATGGACTTTCAAAATGCTGCCCACCCTGTAAACAAAGTAAGTATGATCTAAAACTGGAGATTTTTATTACTCTATAAATATTTCACCTACAATATATGAAGTGTATGTGTATATAATATATGTGTATCTGGTGTAACCATTGCACACTACTTTACGAACATAGAATAAAAAGTTGAGTTACTTTGTAAATACATTGCATTACTTAACCTATATTATACAGAACTCCAGAGCTGCATTCTCAATTCTTCTGGCTTCAGAGCTGAAATCACTTAAAATAATTGACTGTGACTGTGTCTATAGTCTTTACAGCAGCTACAGTGCCTTTTTAGCTCTCCTAGAGATCTGTAAACGCGATTTTGACTATTGAAAGTATATACATTTTGTGATTATTGTAGGAGACGATAGAAATTAGTCGAATAATACACATTATCGAACTGCCTAAAGATATAAAAATTACCTTTCATTAAAAAACCAGATGTCTAAGGTGGACGTTCAGCTCTGCTCAATATGTTAATTCTGTGGAGCCTTGTAAGATGAGTGGCTGCTAAAGTGACAACTCTATGGGTATGTGCACACGATGAGAGGCTTTTATGGCTGAAATGACAGACTGTTTTCAGGAGAAAACAGCTGCCTCGTTTCATCCGTAAAAGCTCCTCCTCGTATTATACGAGGCGTCTGTGACGCTCGTAAATCTTGAGCTGCTCTTCATTGAGTTCAATTAAGAACGGCTCAAATTACGTTGCAAAGAAGTGCCCTGCACTTCTTTGCCGAGGCAGTCAATTTACGCGTCGTCGTTTGACAGCTGTCAAACGACGACGCGTAAATTACAGGTTGTCTGCACAGTACGTCGGCAAACCCATTCAAATGAATGGGCAGATGTTTGCCGATGTATTGTAGCCCTATTTTGAGGCGTAAATCGAGGCATAATACGCCTTGTTTACGCCTGAAAATAGGTAGTGTGAACCCAGCCTGAGGGAAACATCAGGATCAGATTAAGGGACTAAACCTGTCTGATCTATTTTTCCCCAGACACCAAACTTCGGGTGGGGGACCGCCATCACGGATATCTTAAAATTTATGGGCAGCTTTAGCTTTTGTTAGTTTCACCAGACTTCTCAACATGTTGACAGAGTTAGGACTGGCTGATCGATAAACTTCTGAGGAATTAGTTGGTGCTATATAATGCCTCTAAACCTCCCCGGCCGGAGAAAAAGGAACATTTTCATCCAACCCCATCCTACATTTCTGTCAATGGTGTATGGGTTACTAGACAAGGACAAGTACTTTCCATACTGACTTTTGCTGGATATGCCATTAAGTTTATCCCTATGTTATCCATATATCTGAAAACATAAGCCTGGTTTAATAGTAGCACAAGCAAACAAGCAATCTGGGAAAGTCAAATTTGTTTACATGTGACTGTATGTGCAATATGTGTGTGGAAAAAATGTGATAAATAATGGGGTATTCTAATGAAAGACATTTATAACTTAAGGTCCTATTACACCGGCCAATTTTGGCCAGTGCAACGAGCAACGATCAATGAGACAGCTCGTTAATCGGCACTCGTTTGCTCCTGTCACACGGAGCTATAGATGGGGACGAATGCTCGTTACTCCGATTGCTCATCCCGATACATTATTATCATGTCGGCAGCGCGTCTCTCTGTTTACACAGGGAGATGTGCTGCCGACAGCGATAATATTTTAGACTTTTAAAACGATACGATCAGCAGATGAACGGGCGTTTGCTCGTTCATCTGCTGATCGCTGCTCTGTTTACACAGGGTAATTATCGTGAACGAGCATTCTATGAACGATCGTTTGCATGATAATTGGCCCGTGTAAAAGGGGCTTTATCCATAAAATATATTATAATTTGTTTGGTGGGAGTTCCTAATAACCAGCAACACTGACCTTATCTCCCTACTACACCTCTGGCTCGTCCCTTACTCATCAAAGTGTCTGGCAGGGAGAGCAGCGAGATAAGGTCAGTTGGCTGGTAATTAGGACTGAAACATTTTGTTGTAGAACTACCCAATTCTAGACATAGAGTGCATCGGGTTTCAGGAGCAGGCAGCATGAAGTGTTCCCCACACCGAGTAGCCGTGTTCAGTGTGTCAGCAGTGGGGCAGCAGTTCATGAACAGTTTTAGGCTGGGTTCACACTGAGTTTTTTGCAGGAGTTCTTTGTTTGAAATTTTGAGGCAGATTTTCCTCTGCCTGCACGCCGATTTTCACGGCGTTTTTCGCCCGCAGCCATTGACCGCCACGGACAAAAAATGCAGCGAAAAACGCTTTCTCTGCCTCCCATTGATGTCAATGGGAGGTCAGAGGCGTAAACGACCGAAGATAGGGCATGTCCCTTCTTTTTCGCGCGAGACGGTTTTTACGCTCGCAGGAAAAATTCCTCCGCCTCCCATTGTAATCAACGGCCGTTTGTTGGCACGTTTTTCGCATAAAAAAACTCATCAAAAAACTCTGTGTGAACTCCCCCTTACAATGAATGGAGGCTGAATTGGTTAATAAAGTATATTGCAATATTTCTTGAAATTGCCTGCCCTATATATATAATTTAAAAAAATAAAATGATAGTTACCCTTTAAAAGTTAAAAAAATTAAACCTTGCAAACTAAATGAAATATTTTTTTATTTTCAGGTGAAAATGTTCAGGTATGTCCAGATGCAGACCAACGACAGGAAGAATGCCGTTGTAGTCAAGGCTATGGCTGCAATTCTAGAAGTTGCACTATATGTGAAAAATTGCCCACCTGCAAAAAAGGATATCAGCTAAAGAGATCAGGTAATGATTCTTCACTCGTTAAGGTGCCCATATATAGTACATTAGATGAACGTCTACCAAACCCACTAATTTCGTCAGGATCGGCCAACCATCTAATTTGTAAGGAGTTGTTAGATTTATGCATGCCCGATACTTTGTTTTCACGAGAGATAAGCCAATGTTAAAGGCATCTGGCAGTGGCTTAGTCTCCTCTACATATTGAGTACATGCTTAAATGAGCCAAGCCTGATTGTATATTGGGGTGGGGTCGAGAGGCATAGCTGTTAGCCATTCGGCCGACAGCTATCTAAGGTGTATAGCCATCTTTAGTCTCCGATAGTGACAGCAGAAAATTGTAGCTATTAAAGTTCCCAGACTCCTGATGAGCAAATATATGTAGGAGGGTGGGAAGGAGTGGTAGGTGGACTAGGTGGTTATCTTGAGTGCACAGAAGGGGGCACAATTTATAGTTATTGTTGGAAAAAAGGATACTGTATACTTCTGGAACAGCTACATAGAATTTTAACAGAGGTGGACAAGTCGAGGACTTAAATTTACGTATATTTTTTTTATTTTTTCTTACAATGCGGTATGGAGTTAGAATGCTGTTCAGACTTAAAGGGAATGTGACGCTATAAAAAAATGTATTTTTTTTTTAGTTAAACAATTAGTGTATAGGTGATTAAACATTGTTCTAATTTTTTTTTTTTTTTTTCACGAGTCAGGAAATATTATAAATTAGATTCTAATTTATAATATTTCCCAGTGCTGGTCACTAGATGGAGCAATTCCCAAAATTGCAGCATTGCATGTGGTAAAGCAACCACATTGCTTTATGCTGCAAAATTTGAGAAAACTCACTCGCTCTAGTGAGCTCTCAGAATCCCCCCCTCCTTTATCCTGGCTAGTGCCGGGAGAAACGAGGGGATTGAACAGTCAAACCTCCTACACTGTGTGTCGCCATTTTTTGAGCTAACACACAGTGTAGAAGGTTTACATACACTAGTAAAACACACTGAAACACGAACATACATAGAAATAACTTACCTGCTCCAGTCGCCGCCGCTCCCTCCGGTCCGTCCGCTCCGTCTGCTACCTCCCGCTCCAAGTGCACAAGTCCGGAAGCCGCGACCGGAATTAGTAATCTTACTGTCCGGCCGCGACTTCCGGTCTACAGGAAAATGGCGCCGGACGGCGCACAGTTCAACTTGGACTGTGTGGGAGCGGCGCATGCGCCGTTCCCACACAGACGGAGTACAGCATAGTGGATGGAACGGGCCCCGTTCGCATTCACTATGGGACTGTAGCTGCCGTATTCCATGTCTGTATGTGTCGTTAATCGACACATACAGAAATGGAAAAAAAAATGGCAGCCCCCATAGGGAAGAAAAAATGAAAAAATATAAAAAGTAAAACACAAACACACAAATAAATATAAAAGTTTTTAATAAAACACAAAAATCAAACTGACGTAAAAAAAATAAATTTTGTGACACTGTTCCTTTAAGCTTCGTACAATAGTAAAATTTTATTAATTTTCATATTCTTCCATCATGGAAAAGATTAACCTGTGTGATGGGAGTGAGCAATAGAATTACATTCTGCTTTAGAAAGGCCTTGCTGTTCTACAGTTAAAGAGGTATTTCCATCTTAAAGAGGCTCTGTCACCAGATTTTGCAACCCCTATCTGCTATTGCAGCAGATCGGCGCTGCAATGGAGATAAGAGTAAAGTTTTTTGTTTTTTTTTAAACGAGCATTTTTGGCCAAGTTATGATCATTTTTATATTTATGCAAATGAGGCTTTCTAAAGTACAACTGGGCGTGTTTAAAGTTAAAGTACAACTGGGCGTGTATTATGTGTGTTACATCTGGGCGTTTTGTCTTGTTTTACTAGCTGGGCATTGTGAATAGAAGTGTATGATGCTGACGAATCAGCATCATCCACTTCTCTTCGTTAACACCCAGCTTCTGGCAGTGCACAGACACAGCGTGTTCTCGAGAGATCACGCTGTGACGTCACTCACTTCCTGCCCCAGGTCCTGCATCGTGTCGGACGAGCGAGGACACATCGGCACCAGAGGCTACAGTTGATTCTGAAGCAGCATCAGCGTTTGCAGGTAAGTCGATGTAGCTACTTACCTGCAAACGCTGATGCTGCTGCAGAATCAACTGTAGCCTCTGGTGCCGATGTGGCCGACACGATGCAGGACCTGGGGCAGGAAGTGAGTGACGTCACAGCGTGATCTCTCGAGAACCTGTGTGTCTGTGCACTGCCAGAAGCTGGGCGTTCTGAAGAGAAGTGGATGATACTTCTCGTCAGAACGCCCAGCTAGTAAAAGTAGTAAAAACGCCCAGATGTACGCACATAATACACGCCCACTTGGACTTTTACTTTAAACACGCCCACTTGGACTTTTGCAAGCCTCATTTGCATAAATACAAAAATGGTCATAACTTGGCCAAAAATGCTAGTTTTTTAAAAATAAAAACGTTACTGTAATCTACATTGCAGCGCCTATCTGCTGCAATAGCAGATAGGGGTTGCAAAATCTGGTGACAGAGCCTCTTTAAACAGTTATGGCACAGCCACAGTTCTGTAAATTTCAAGGTGGGGCCACAGATTCTCGATCAGATTGAGATCTGGAGAATTTGGAGGGCAATTCAACACTTTCAACTCTTTGTCTCGTTCCTGAACGATTTTTGCAGTGCGGCAGGATCATTATCCTGCTAAAAGAGGGCACTGCTATTAGGAAATACAGTTACCATGAAGGGGTGTATTTGGTTTGCAACAATATTTAGGTAGGTGGTATGTGTCAAAGTAACATAGACCTGAATACCAGGACCCAAGGTTTGCCAGCAGGACATTGGCCAGAACATCACACTGCCTCTGCCAGCTTGCCCTCTCCTTATAGTACATCCTGGTGGCATCTTTTCCTCAGTGAATCGACCCACACACCTGGCCGTCCACATGATGTAAAAGAAAATGTGAATTATCAGACCGGGCCGCCTTCTTTCATTGCTCCATGGTCCAGTTCTGATGCTAACAAGCCCATTGTGGTGGACAGGGCTCAGCATAGACACTCTTACCAGTTTACGCAGCCCCAAACAGAGAAAGCTGCGATGCACTATGTATTTTCACATAGCCAGCATTAACTTTTTCAGCAATTTGGGCTACAGCAGCACTTCTGAGGGATTTGACCAGATGGGCTAGCCTTCGCTCCCCACACCCATCATAGTTCCTTGGGCGTCCATTACCCTGTCGCCAATTCACCAGTTGTCCTTCCTTAAACCAGGTAGATAGAGTCATACAGAAAGCCACAGATAGTGTGCTTTATATGGGCTGCAGAACTCTGAGGTGATTCTAATATTCTTAATCATTTATGCTTCGGTGTATACTCCACAGTCCTCAGGAACAGGAGTCATTAGATCACATGATTCTTTTTAGAGCTACGGATTGGTCGAGATGGATCATGTCTAGCTGCCAACATTTCCGATTTTGACGGGGCTATAAACGTACCGGAGTGCAAAAAGGGCTGTGTTTATGAAAATTTGTTCAAAACATAATACCATATTATAAGCACAAGAACACAGGTAACAGAACTCTAAGTTGACGTCAAATATTCTTAAAGGGATTTCATACTACAGACATTTATTGTATAGCATATTGATTTGATCTGCTGTAAATGTATGAGGGTCCGAGATCTGGTACCCCGCCCTATACTCCATCCATGGCAGCAGTGATTTTCCTTGTTAATTTTTTTGCCCATATGAATTAAGTTTTCCAGGACTTGCCTGATTCTTTAAAAAGCCCAGTTACCTGCAAAAAAATGGGGAAAAAAATGCACTTACTGTTCAAATTTTGCTCCTGGCCCCCACTTTCAGTCCCACATGCTATAGTGCGAGAACTAGGCTGCAATGATGTTCTATCCAAAGTAACGTCAGGTGACGTCATTGTTTAATGGCTGCTGCGAGATCTTACATCACTATGGACACAACATCACTGTAGCTAGTTGTCACTGAAGCGCAAGAGACCTGCAACAGAAGGTTAATTTAAGTGGTAAGTATATGACCAAGTTTACCACATTTCTATGTGTTTATTCAGAAATCCTGGGTTGTGGTTTTTTAAAAAACAGGGCAAGTCCCTAAAACCTTTTTAAGTCAATAAAGAAAAAACTCTAGCATTAGGGCCTGCTGCTTCATTGGCCACATTGTGCAAACAGATTTTTGAAAAGCTGGTCATTGTGGTAATCTCCAATTCAGCAAATCATAGATTAATTGAAGAAATAGACGAATATTTAGTAGGGTCTGAATTGCAGGTGTTTGGATGAGAATCTGACTTATTCAGTCTGGATGTCACAATCATGTCAGATGCAAATGCCTGAAGCTCAGGGAGCGCATGTCTGTCCATGTTCCATTAGGATCACGTATACTATTGTTTTGGTCGCATATGCAAACCTCATGATGCAAAATACCCAATACCTCAGATTTTCCCAAAATGACTTTAATTGGTGAAAACTGTTGTTTCTTACATGCCCTACCGTAATACAATCTTCTATAGTAGCAGCTCCAGGAACATTAAGTGGAACTACTTGATTGATCGGTAGGTGCCCAACCAATAAAGGCCCTTTTACACGGGCCAATGATCGGGCAACATATGAATGCTCGGTCCCGATCATTGCCCTGTGTAAACAGGGCAACGATCAGCCGATGAATGAGCAAACACTCGTTCACCTGCTGATCATATGTTTATGCATCAGAAAATATTATCATTATCTGCAGCACTATCACATCACAGGGAGACGTGCTGCCGATATGATGGTCATGCAAGGGGACGAGCCATCGTATTAATAATCGCTTATATCCAAACATTACTGATCATAACTCCTTGTGGAAACAGCAAACGAGCGCCGATCAAGAAACTGTCTTGTTTGCACTCGTTGTAACGGACAATATTCGCCGGTGTAAAAGGACCTTAAGACCCCCACCACTTGTTAAAGAGACTCTGTCAACACATTATAAGTGCCCTATCTCCTTCATAAGGAGATGGGTGCTATAATGTAGGTGACAGCAGTGCTTTTTATTTAGAAAAACGATCTATTTTTACCACGTTAGGAGCGATTTTAGCTTTATGCTAATTCGTTTCTTAATGCCCAAGTGGGCGTGTTTTTACTTTAGACCAAGTGGGCGTTGTAAAGAGGAGTGTGTGACGCTGACCAATCAGTGACCAATCAGCGTCATGCACTTCTCTCCATTCATTTAGTCAGCACATAGTGACACTGCGTTGTTCACTATGTACTGTCTTATACTGACACATTAACTTTACTGAAGTGTTTAGACAGTGAATAGACATTCCTTCCAGCCATGACGGGATGTCTATTCACAATCCCGACACTTTGTTAACGTTTGTTTGGTACTTACAGCAGAGCAAAGCGTAATCTCACTGTAACCTGTCATTTACAGCGACATCTATGTTCATAACAAAACTACAGTTTAGATGATCTATTCTTATGTCTCAAAGTCAGAATATTGTTAGTTGAACCAGTGAAAATGAATATACGTTGATCTACGTACAGTATGCAGATCTTGGTGGTAGTAGCAAATATTCAAACGGGAATGTCTATTAATTTCTAGAAAAAGAAACCACAGTTTTTGAGTATTATTGTGAAGAATGTCCAAAGGGGACTTATTCTGAAGTAGAAAATGGAATCTGCAAGTCTGTCGAAGGGTGAGTACATATGATAAGCACAGCACCATATATTAAATATAAATAACTGGTTATCAGCTATGTTATTCATTCTCCATAGGATTTTATGAAATCTGCATCGTCAAATACAACCTGTGCAACCATTTTTTTTGTATTGCTCCATTGCATCTAAAATAAAATTGAAGCAACTTTTCAAATAGTCCTGACTAAAAATATCCTAACGTTTTATGTCTACAGCTCCTATTCAGACATATGTGTCTCCATGGTTACAGACTACAAACAAAGTCTTATTTGTAGTCAGATTCTTCTTGCTAACATACAGACTCTAGAAGAGGGGCAGATGTAAAGGATTAACACTTGACTGCAGGATCAGGCTACACACACAGTTTGTTTCTAGTCTGTAACCTTGGAGAAACATAGGTCTGCATAGGAGCTGTATGCACAAAACGATAGGATATTTTTAATCAAGACTATTAGTGAAGTATATGTGGTCTAATCCTATAGTCATACTCCCTTTCATCTATCCCTTACTTCTTGCTGAGTTATATTCAGTAGGTTAGCAAGAAGTAAGGAACCGATAAAATGAAGTATGTCTAAACTTGAAAAATTATGCTTTTCCACACAATGCCAAAGTATTCTGGCTAGATTGTCTTAACTCAAAGCACAACATGCCCAACTGATCTGGTTCTAAATCAATGAGAATAGGAGTTAACCTGTTGTATTTACTGTGTAATAGACTTACGTATTTTCTTAATTTACAGGCAAATCTTTACTACAGAAAGTAACATTTACTCCCCTGTGCCTTCAAGCCAGAAACCTGAAAATAAACCCAAGGGTAAACATAGCAATAATTACCAGATGATATTGATAAAGTTTACACTGTTTCCATCAATACCTCTATGGGGAGGGGGGAAAAGTGGCCAGTGGCCTCCACCACCAAGACGCCTCTCCACCACAATGTTCCTTAAAAACTTCCCCAGACACTTCTAGCAGCAAGACATGCAAGACACAGCTAGAAAAAAATGTGGTGGTCAACTTTGCGAATTTATTGCCAATGGGAGATGTGGATAAGCATTTGCTAGATACCACTGGATCCACTTATCTCTATGTTGAACAAAATGTTGACCCTTCTTTCTCCCAATATCAGATACCTTGGGGGACAGTGGAGCTCTCCCATACATATAAGACTGTTGTCAGAGCCCATAGCTATCGGCAGGATATGAAGATAATTATCTAATGTTTTTATTCAGATTATCCATGTATTATATGGCAGTTCTGCTGGGGAGGAGGCCCCACCGATTTCTATGCCAGGGGCCTCCACCAACGTTGATCCAGCACTGACAATACAAATGCTAATATACTGCTGTCCCCAAACTTCTCATTAATAATTGTTTCTAGAAAAGGACCACCGCTTCTTTCTACAAAATCAGTTTGTGTGTGGTAAGCAGAAACAAAATAGATTTCCTCTCCGTTTCCTGCCTACATGTGAAGTCTATAAGTGAACTGACCGGAAGACAGTGATGCGGTGGTTTGGAAACATCTGCATTTCTTCCCTGTCTTTCTCGAAAATGTAAAAAGTTACACCTAGTGCAGCCAACAGACATGAAATGTGTCGGACTTTTCTCTATACACCATGTTTGTCACATATATGAGGATGCCACACATTGTGCAATTCGTAACTTGTATTTAGTAGCTGGGAAATATTTAACAATTAAATAAAATGTAAAGATTTGTATGATGTTAGAAAAAAAGATCTGTTTAGTTTTCCAGAAACAGCGCCACTCTTGTCCATGGGCTGTGCCCTAATCACGTGATCACACATGATCAATGTTAGATGCTACAATAAAAACCTTACATTTTGAATACTTGCTCTTTCTTGTTACCTTTACGGTAAGTTCACACGTAGCGTAAATACTGTGGATTTTCCGTTGCCAATCCGCAGCATATTACAGTAGCAGCAAAGTGGATGAAATTTGAACAAATCTCATCCACACGCTGCTAAAATAATGATCGTAAAATACGCACAGAAATTGACCTGCGGTGCAGTTTTTTAATCCGCAGCATGTCAATTGTATTTGCATAGTCGCTGCTTTTTTTGTTGCAGATTTTTCCCCCATTGAATTCAAGGGGGAAAGCCCACAAAACAAAAAATCTGCGAGGTAAAAAACCCGCAACAAATAGCAGATGTTGCAATTTTTGCGGCAGAAAAGCTGCGATTCTGCTGCAAAAATCGCAACTTAGAAAAAAAAAAGCGCTAAGGGCACGTTCAGACATGGCAGAGTTTTTCCACTGCAAATGTTGGTGCAGATTTGGGTCATTACACAACGAATCTGCACCAACATTTGCATATTTGACAGGTAATTCAGACGTTGCAGAAAACACAGCGGACTTGCCACAGATTTCAGTTTTTTCATTGCAAAGGCTGAAATACGCAGTGAAATTCCGCTTCTTCTCCGCAACATAATGTGCATGCTGTGGACTGAAAATTCTGCCCCACAGCCTATGGTCTGCAGCAGAGTTTTCCGCAACG
Organism: Rhinoderma darwinii; assembly: GCF_050947455.1. Lineage (NCBI taxonomy): Eukaryota > Metazoa > Chordata > Amphibia > Anura > Rhinodermatidae > Rhinoderma > Rhinoderma darwinii. The sequence goes on along the minus strand of NC_134696.1, from coordinate 33,923,669 downwards.
TCTGAACTAACTTTCATAAAAATGTATAGAAACAAATGTAAAAAACGGCCGCAGGAGAATTCCACAGCAATTCCGCCACGTGTGAACCTGCCCTTATGCTTAACCAGAATTCTGTGCTTCTTCTTCCCGGCCGGCCTCCAGGGATGACGTTTCATCCTAAGTGAACGCTGCAGCCAATCACAGGCTGCAGTGGTCACATGGGATGAAACGTCATCCCAGAAAGGCCGGCCGGGATGAAGAAGCACAGAATTCTGGGTAAGCAGGACGGCAAAAAGATGCGTTGCCATCAAACTTTTTTTGTTTACATGCAGTTTTCCGCAGCAGACAGTCCAGCCGAAAAACTGCACCTCAATTTGGTGCAGCTTTTCGGACGGAATTCCTTGCAGTACTCAGGGCAGATACGCTGTTTGCTTTTACGCAACGTATCCACGCTATGTGAACATACCCTAAGGGCTTGAAAAAATATTTATTTTCTTTAGGATCTGGCATCAGTTTTGGGTGTCAGTTTTCTTGGGACAGCAGTACAAGACTGCAGAGCTCTACTTTACCAATTATTTCATATCATTAGTATGATTTTTTCACTATCCTGAAGCATTTTTCTCTCATTTCTCTCCAGAATCTGCTTTTAAGAACTGGACATCTCTGGCTCTCTATTTGGCTCTAGCAGTGTTTATTATCTTATTAATAACGGTCGCCATTCACCTCCTCATATGGAAAATCAAAGCAGCACAAGTATGGAAAATTGCAGGTCTGTATAATAAATATTAATAACATCAAAAAGCAATTTGCAGAATAATTAATATAAATGTCCATAGTTAATGTTCGGCCTCATTTACACGGCCATATTACAGGTCCGTAGTGTCGGGCTGAAATACCTTGGGCCCACCAGAGGAAATAATTATTGGAACCCACTCGTCAGCCATATAGATATAATGTGACCCAAACTTCCTCTTGTAGATAGTGCCACACTGCCCCCATATTGTAGATAGCGCCACAAAGCCCCCATATTGTAGGTAGCGTTACACAGGCCCCCTCTTATAGATAGTGCCACACACAGGCCCCTCTTGTAGATAGTGCCACACACAGCCCCGTCTTGTATATAGTGCCATACAAAATCCCCGACTGTAGACAGTGTTACACAGCCTCCCCTCTTGTAGATAGTGCCACACAGCCCCCTCTTGTAGATAGTGCCACACAGTCCCCCTGTTGTAGATAGCGCCACACAGCCCCCTCTTGTTGATAGCGCCATGCAGTCTCCCTCTTGTAGATAGTGCCACACACAGCCCCTCTCTTGTAGATAGTTCCACACACAGCCCCCTCTTGTAGATAGTGACACACAGCCCCCTCTTGTAGATAGTGCCACACAGCCAACTTCCTCTTGTAGATAGTGCCGCAGAGCCCCTCTCTTGTAGATAGCCCTACACAGCCCCCTCTTGTAGATAGTGTTACACAGAGCCACTCTTGTAGATAGTGCCACCCACACCCCCTTCTTGTACATAGTGCCACACACAGCCCCCTCTTGTAGATAATGCCACACACAGCCACCGTCTAGTAGATAGTGCCACCCACAGCCCCCCTCTTGTAGATAGTGCCACACACAGCCCCCTCTTGTAGATAGTGACACACAGCCCCCACTGTAGACAATGTAGACAATGCCACACAGTCCCCCCACTGTAGACAGTGCCACACAGCACCCCACTGTAGATAGTGCCACACAGCCCCCCACCGTAGGCAGTGCCACACAGCCCCCCGAATGTAGATAGTGCCACACAGACCCCCAAATCTCCCTCTCCTGTACATAGGGCCACACCGCCCTCGGATACGGGACAATTGCGTAGGCCAGCGTGATGCAGTGATGTCATTACGCCTACATGCGCAGGGACACTTCCCAGCGCCTTTTAGGCTGCAGGCGTAGCATGGCCTGCAGCCTATAGTAATCAATTGTATCTGTGTCCTGAGGACGCAGATACAATTGAATGTGGAGTCGCCATGAGGGGGCCTGTGCCGCTTGGGCCATAAATGTTATGTGCCGGACGGCCCTGCCTACAAGAGCAAGCAGCGGGGCAGGGAGACAATGTCTCTCTGCTCCACTGCAAGATAAAAGCAGCTAGCTTCCTGGGCTCACCGGAGGATCCTTCAGTCTTCCGGTGGGCCAGTCCGACACTGCAGATCCGTGTTGTACAGATTCATAAGAAAGAGGAGCCCATAGCCTGCTAAAGGCCCATATTATACCTCTGTGTGCCTCCGTTCTTGTGGCAGGCAGCATTGCATTAGGTAATACAGATGCATTCTCTCAATGCATTGCTTATAGGGGAAAATTTGGTAACTCGCATACCATATGGCAGCACACAAATGGAACACAAGGTTTGGAATACAGACCCACAAGGACTCTGATTACAGGGTCAATGCATGCGGCAATGCTGTTTTTATGGACCTCTATGCTCTATGACCCCCTCAAATAATTTTATAGACATATAATATTTAAGTAGATCATTATTTGTCCTTTCCGAATCACACAGGCTCTATTACCATTCCAGGGTTCCTGGAGTTCATATTTACTAAAGTCATCATAATTTTATAAAAATTTACAAGATTATACAGTAGTAACCAGCATATAATGCCAATAGTATAACTATTAAAACATTTTGTGCTGTGTATTTGTTTTAATATATTTTAAATTATTTTATATTTTGTCTTCCAAAGAGGAGTGGTCACCTCTCCCGACATAGATATTTTGGTAAACAATTGTATTCCCCATGAAGTAAAAATTTGGGAACATATTTTCTTAGAACTTTACGTTGTGCTCTTATTGGCATCTGCATTGGAGGCTTCGTTAGAGGCCTCCCTCGCAGATCCGGCTGAAATGACCATAAACAATAGCGCAACATGCTGCACTATTGTTTCGGGTAAAACCACAGACACCCTGATGGAAAGCCGACAGAACCCTTTAAAGTCAATTGGTTCCGTTGCGTCCGGCATTCTCTTGTTCTGCTCCTTTTACAGATCAGAGCAACGAAATGCCCTGACACAGATGTGAACAGGGCCTTACTCTGTTATTCCAACTAGAAATGTAGGAATGAATTGACAACTGGGTGTAACCAGTTGGGAGTGTGTCCCTACACAGACTGACAGTGTCCAATCAGTTATCCTTTGACCCAGCTGTCAGTTTATTAATTTCTAGGAGGAATAACAGAGGAATGGTGCAATGCAGGGTTCTAAGAAAATATGTTCCAAAATTGTTATTTCATGGGGAATACAAGTGTTTACTAAAACAGACATGTCAGAAGAGGCAATTGGTTCTCTTTAAGAGAAATTACACTTAATTGTAACAAAAATATTAATATTTCTAGAAGATCCATTTCAACCTCACTTCATCATTAATAAGACTGCTAAGGAAGATATCGATTCGTGGAGCTGTCAATATCCAGAGGAAGAACATGGAGAAGAACACGGGAATGGCCCAGTAGAGAAGCAATATGTCTAGTCAATCAACTTTGAGGACTAAAGATGAAAGAAACAAATTTCACAATAGAATGATTTTGAATTGTAGAATTGATTGTTTGGTCTTATAGTAATGGCTACCAAACAGTTTTTGAGAAGAGATTCTTATGCCAAAAACATAAAGTGTCAGAACAGCATAGGGTACGAGTGGAATATTGTAGTTATTTAAGTTGAAAAGAGACACTTGTTTATCTAGTTTGGTACTTGTAATGAAGGTGACATGGAAACTACATTTCCGTTGGAAATACCACATGTGATATTTTTTTTCTCAAATGATTAATCACTGCCATCTATTTTGGCAGGCCTTTGTATAATAGTGAAAAGGGTGGAAAAAACTCACTCATAGAGAAGAGTAGCATGTAGACTACTGCATGTACATAGTGAAAACGAGACAGCATTGTTTATCACTTTATTGTAACTACAAAATTTGTATATTTAAAGTGACTGTCCATTTGTGAGCTCAGAAAAGATATGTAAGTCAATACTTATAGGTCATGTTTACCTGCTATTTATTTAACTCTGTGCTTGCTGATTGGCTGCTTTTTAGCTAAGATCCATTGGGGCAGAGCTGTGATCTGTGACTACAGTTTAGCTACATTGCCTACAGGGAGTCTGCGGTAGTCTAAAATCGACCTCCGGATTTATCATTGGTTTAGGCTGCTGCTCTCTCCCTCCCTACTGCAGCTCTGCTTCTTCAGATTGGCTGCTGTGTATAAACATCAGCCCACTACACGTTAACCAGAAAGTCATTGCATAAAGAGCAGATTTCCATTACAGCAAGAGCAGAATGATTATAAAATACAGTCTACTAAACCACCAGTGAAGACAAAAAAAATCATCAGGTAATTGCAATAAGTACACCGAGGTAAATGAGCCTTAGTAAGGGGGAGCCTAGAGGGTCACTTTAAAAATGCTTTTACCTGTATTAAATACATTCATTTAAGATGAATATCAACTAAAGAGAGCAGGGTTCACTTACTTAGCCACACATCTATTGTACCAAATAACTGTAGCAAAAGAAGGGTTCGATCAAGACATCTTGAGGTCTGTGAAAGCCTTTCAAGTTCCATGACATTTCATATTTGGCTTTAACCCCCTTAACGGCTAATATTTTGGACCTTAAAGTTTACCTCTAGTTAAAAATAAAATCTTCACAGTGCTCTTAGATCCTCATGTGCAGTGCCTTTGTGGAGTCTTTCCCTTCAAAGCTCAGTTTTTCTTGCTGAAGACCTCTCCTTACTAATTCACTAACAAGAAGTTGCTGTCATTGTTTTCTATGTTACAGATACAGTGCAGCTGCAGCCCGGTCACAGTCACTGTTTATACATACCTGCTAACTCACATTACACTTCGTATTGCTCAGCCTCCTCTCTCACACTGCAAAAAGAATGACTGCTTGCTTGAATCAGTCCTAATGCTGCTGTGATCGCAGGACTTTAGGACTATTAACTAGCATGTTCTCTCTACAGACACACAGGCAGCTTGTTATTCTTTGGTTAGGTAAGATATGCCTGTTATTTTTGCCATAACTATCTATCTATCTATCTATCTATCTATCTATCTATCTATCTATCTATCTATCTATCTATCTATCTATCTATCTATCTCTGTGTCTCAGCAGGGAGGAAGTAAAGGGATGTAGTAAATTCAAATCTCCTCCTACTTTTACCCATACTTTAATGGATGGAGTTTGCAGCCTGCAAGTAGTAGGAACTAATACATAGTATTTAATTTAAGATTAGGAACTTGAATTTACACATTGAATTCATATTCTAAAAGGATTTAAAGTGGACCCTGGACACTGGAGAAATTCTTTAATGACAATGCATTTTTTAACAGCTTTGCACAAGTGGTGGCTTAAGGCCTTAACTTTTTTTAATTTTTCATTTTGCTAATTCACACTAAAAATTGTAAATTGCCGATGCACATTTTTTTTTGGTCTCTTTTTTGATGACAATAGTTTCAGGTGATTGGGAAAGCTATAGGTATGCTGGTGCTTGAATGATGCATTTTTCTAGGCTTTATTTTTATAAGGGTAACTAACAAACTTTATATTGAGCTTGTACACGAATTACTCGGCTTTAAGAGAAATGCAGGTCAGAAACAAAGCGGCTCAGCGCTCACCAGAGTGATTCTGCCGCTTTATTTTAGCAATCGGTGGGGGTCTCAGTGCTCGGACCCCCACCAATAAATACTTCTGATATGTCACTATGAGACATCAAAAGTTTTTCGAAAGTTTAGCCCTTTAAGCTTTACTGTGAGTTTATTGTTTTTTAACTGTCCTACTATTTATAGCTTTTGTGTATTACTGTATTACTGTATTACTGTATATAGTCATGTAAAAGCAAATGCATACATCTATAACTGTAAGTATAACCAGACTATAAAGGATTCAGGCTTATAGGATGCCATGTTCTGTATCAGAGGAAAAGCAAATAAAGCCTACAATGCGTCAATGCTTCAGATTTGATTTGATGTCATACATTTAGTGCTGGGTAAGGGACAAGGTGGGAAAAAGGGTTATTTTTATGAATATTTACATTGTTTATTCTTCATTTTTAAAGGGACCTCTGAAAAATGACAGCTGGAAGGCATTTTGCTTATGTCGACAAACTGATCACATAGTGTGGGACTAAATGCAGCATTTTTTTCTTCACACCAGTTTTAATACATTTTACCCTACGTGTCTTTCCAACTTGTTTCACTTGAATAGGAAGGAGCAGAGCTGCAGTTATGTAGAACGGCCGCTATGCAGTGCTTCCAGCTCCAACCACTGCATACCGTTACAAACATCCAGTGCCTGGAGGCAGCCCGTACAGCTTATCAGTGCAGTACATGATCAGACCCGCACCGATCATATATTGATGACCTATCCTGTGGATAGGTCAACAGTTGTCCGGTCGTGGACAACATTTTAAGAATTATTCATGGTCCTCGACCAGTCTACAGCAAAAGTTCAGGATTATTTAGTAATAGCCGCTCAATTATTATTTGATAAAATATATTAAGGTATTTTCATTAATGATTTAGCTGAGAAAAAGGATGAAATAAAATCTAATTTATAGAATATTTTTTTTATAGAGTACGTTTTGTAATGATACTGTGGAAGTATTTATTCATGTTGAAATAGTGGAATGATCCAGCGCTGAGTCCAGTCAGAGATTTAAAAAGGAATCGATGTTCCCATCTTTATTGGGGTGAATGTATAAAATAGTGTAGAGACGCAATCCCAAAGAATAGTGAGTAGGCAGTAGTGCCCTAGCCTACGCGTTTCGAGCAGCTCCTGTGCTCTTAGTCATGACACATTTCTCTGCCATGACTAAGAGCACAGGAGCTGCTCGAAACGCGTAGGCTAGGGCACTACTGCCTACTCACTATTCTTTGGGATTGCGTCTCTACACTATTTTATACATTCACCCCAATAAAGATGGGAACATCGATTCCTTTTTAAATCTCTGACTGGACTCAGCGCTGGATCATTCCACTTTTTCTCCATTGCATATACCGCCAGCCGTAGCGGAGATCCGAGTGAGGAGTCAAGAGACGCAACAAACTGGTGAGCTGGAGGTTTCCTCCCTTTACTATTTATTCATGTTCTATTGTCAGTATTTGGGTGCCATTATGGTCCTGAGTGTGGGTAGGTTTTTATCCGCTTTGTGCTTGTGGACATTCTTCTCCATTCTTAGGCCCCACACACACGGCAGAGCCGTAATCCAGAGCCGTAATCCAGTCATGTGCAGAAGGCCTCCATTTATAAAGTTGCTTAGGAAAGTTCTTTAGAATCCCGACACCACGAATATGTGCCATGGGAAGCAGCCAGACTCCAGATAGAGAAGGCAGAGGTGCTTTATTAATTGTCTGCCTTTCCCATCAGAAAAAAACACAGAATTCAATGTACACAATACAGTAAGCGATAGTTCTGCTTATTAGTTATGGGCAATTTCGTGATAAGTCATGTATATATAAGCTTAGAACTACTGGGTGTTGGCAGATCCGAGTAAGCTCTATAATGTATGGATCTAACCTCTAGCTCTGCCCCAACAAAAAACCCCATAGGAATTCAGTTGAGTTAACGCTGATCTATCTAATGAATGTGGAAGTGTCTCTCACCTGTCAGTCTGACAGATATACCATTAGGATCCATACGCTGATGACATAGATGATCCAGGGAGGCAATTCCAGAACATTACAAATTATACGTGGAAAAGTCTCTGAACCGAGCACATCAGTGCACAGCTGATGTTACACCTCCGACATCACTCATCTTAAAGGAAACCTGTCACATTAAATATTCAGTCCTATCTGTGGTCAGGATGTTATAGAGTAGGGGGATCTGCGCGGATTGATGTATAGTGTGGCCAATGGATCCAGGATACCTTGGAATTTATTTATTTAAATCCCTTCTAACTTTGGGTTTATGAGTCAAGTAGGTGGTCCTACACAGTGATTGACAGCTAGCTTATACAGAAACGTCCGTCAGTCTTTGAGTAGTCCTTTACAGTCAAACATTGACCCCTTAGTCAGTTTAGTTATATAGCATTGTCAGGCTGTGGCCTTAGCTAGTACTATCTCTTCACAAAATGGTGCTTTCTTGTAGAACAGGAGCTGCCATTTCTCATAGAATTTTCCCTGTCAAAAGTCCATATTTAATTAATATAACAGTACAAAGCAGACTCTTTATATAGGATGGGCCCTGTGATAAGGCACCATTTCTATAACAGGACCACGACATGCTAGGATGTGTACATGAGCAACTGATGTAATGACAAATTGCACTCACGTTACATATTAAAGGGGCTGTGATATTTAGAAATAATATTTTTATGACACCGTTAGATGCAAAGTCATATCAGTTCCCGATTTTCCAAGCAAGTCTAGGATTGGCCCTGTCATGCCCGATGCTATTTATAAGTGGCTACCATGCTGTTTTCTCAATGAAGATTAGCTTTATTGTGTGATAACGCACTTCATATGATGCCCCACCAACTGTGGAAGTGTACTGCAGGTTGGTTCTGTTCATATAAAAGTGTCATGCTACTATCTCCATAGGAGATTAGCCCTGACAGAGGCTAGCAGAGTACATAAGGCAAGCAAAGTCTTAGCCACAACTGTAACGCACCTTGTTGTGTAGCCCATTGCTATCCATATTACAGCACCATACTGGTTTCTCCTGGTTGATTAGACCTAATATCATCTTTTACAGTCCATTTGATGGACTTTCTGACATCCCACCTAATAAGGGCCCTGTGGTGAAGCTTGGTACTATTCATATAATAATACCATGCTGCTTAATCACATGCCAGCTTGGTGCTATTCAAATAATGATACCATGCTATTTACTACCCTAGGTAAGCGCAGTTCCTATAATAAAGCCTTGCTGAAGATCAACCAATGCTGGGCCATTCAGTGCATGGTCATTTTGTACATATGGCATTGATGAGTGCTCACATAGGATTGGTTCATATATTAATGATCCCTTAATAAAAGGCCACCTTCCATGATCTCTAGATATCAGCTTTGTGCTCTTCATGTAATGGTAGTATAAAGCTAAATCAAATAATACTGGCCCCATGATAATGCCAGGGGCTGCAGATATAATGGTGTCCACCCTTATCTTTGCTTGAATTGTACTGCAAATAACCCTTACTTGAGCTTACACAATTAGAAAGCCCACCTACCAAGGGATATGTGGTGCAGGTTGGCACTGTTCATATAAAGCCCCTATTACACCAGCCGATTATGGCCGGTGCAGCAAGAGACATCATTGATCGGCGCTCGTTTGCTCCTGTTACAAGCAGCTATGGATTTGTACGAGAGGTTGTTACTCCGATCGCTCGTCCCCATACATTATTATCATGTCGGCAGCGTCTCTCTCTTTACACAGGGAGATGCGCTGCCGACAACAACAATATTTAACTTTTTTAAAAAGATATGATCAGCAGATGAACGAGCACTTGCTACCCAGGGCAATTATTGGCAACGTGCTTTCTATGAACGCTCGTCTGCCCGATAATCGCCCAGTGTAAATAGATGTTGTGATGATGTCAAGAGCTGTTGTATTAATGACACAGAGTGGTCATTTCATGTAGAGCTTGTATTTGGTCGCCATTACGACATCAACATTAAGCAATTTGTTTACATGATAAGGCGCTGTGATGCTTCTATAGCGCAGTTGCGTGCGTGATCAGCCTATGAAGGTTGGTGGAGGGTCCTGGGCAAAGAATGTAGAAGAGGCCCCCTTCTTAGTAATATAATTTTTACTGAATTCAACAATCTAAGACTCTGTTCACATCACGTTTTTGCCCTACGTTTAGCGTGTACGTCGGGATGTGCACGCTAAACATATTCTTAGGGCTTCATTAGCCCGATGGAGGCCAAAAGTGTCCTCTTGGCCTCTGTTGAGCTGGTATGCGTTGGCAAACCTTTTTAAAAAAAAGTATGTAATAAAGTAGTAGTATATGATATTCCACACAACGGGATCTTGCACAAAAAGCATACCGCGCGGTTTATGTTTTTTTTACATGGAAGTCTATGGGTGAGGTATGCCACTGTATCGAATACGTCACAGGCATCCATTTAATATATACATCATAGTCTTTTCAATAGCTATTTATAACCAATAAGTTAAACGGATACCGTAATAATTTATGTGTGACGGATACCTAACAGAGTGATCTGTCACCCAAAGACTATAGTGGTATATGTTTAACATATACGTCATGAAAAGGCATTTGTCACAGCCTACATTTAACATCTACGTCTGGAGCTTTTTTTAAGCCAAAACAGTGATGTGAACATAACCTAATGCGTACGAGTGGTCAACCATCTGTCCACGTTCTCTGTTATTGGCAAACCAGCCCTGATGGAATTTCCAATGCTTAAAGTGTAGCTAAACTTTCGACAAACTTCTGACATGTGATAGTGACGTGTCAGAAGTTTGTATAAGTGGCGGTCCGAGCACTGAGACCCCCACCAATCGCTAGAACGAAGCAGCTGAAGTGCTCGTGTGAGCGCTCAGCCTCTTCGTGTCTGTTCGGCTTTTTCCGGAAAGCCGATGTATCAGAGTACAGGCTCATAGATTTTCTATTGAGTCCGTACACCGATACATTTACTTTAGCTTCAGCTGCTTCGTTCTAGTGATTGGTGGGGGTCTCAGTGCTCGGACCCCCACTAATCCAAACTTCTGACATGTCACTATCACATGTCAGAAGTTTGTCAAACGTTTAGCTACTATTTTGTTTAACCAACAAATAAGTGGAATCAGGTGTGTGTGCCAGACGCTTATCCTCAACTTTCTATATCCATGCTCTGCCACTATATTTCTTCTGGTTAACAGTGCAGTCGGAATGGGCATCTGAGTTCTGAACAAAGTTAAAGGATCCAACCCAACTCTAACTCCAATAAAATATATTAATGAAAGTTTCATAATCGCCTTCTCTCTCACAGATTCAAACTTTTATCTTGTTGGAGATATACCGTACTTAAAACCTTTTCAAACGCTCATGTTTTGTGGCTAGGAGAGTCTGGGAAGCACTGGATGCAACTAGGTGGTGAAAGCCCTTGGGCAATTACCCCTTATATCCTCGCTATAATCCGGTCCTGGTTGTAATAAAAAATCATCTCCACCAATTACAAGTCTCATGGCTGTCTATTAGGCGCAAACAAACTCTCACTATAAGGGCAGATACAGACGGACGTTGCGTTTTTGCGCGCGCAAACAAAGCAGCGTTTTGCGCGCACAAAAACCATTTGACAGCTGCGTGTGTCATCCGTGTATGATGCACGGCTGCGTGATTTTCGCGCAGCCGCCATCATAGAGGTGAGGCTAGTCGACGCCCGTCACTGTCCAAGGTGCTGAAAGAGCTAACTGATCGGCAGTAACTCTTTCAGCACCCTCGACAGTGAATGCCGAACACAATATACAGCAACCTGTTAAAAAAAAAAGAAAAAGTTCGTACTTACCGAGAACTTCCCGGCCGTTGCCTTGGTGACGCGTCCTTGGTGACGCGCCTCTCTTGATATCGGGCCCCACCTCCCTGGATGACGCGCCAGTCCATGTGACCGCCGCAGCCTGTGCTTGGCCTGTGATTGGCTGGAGCTGTCACTTGGACTGAATTGTCATCCCGGGAGGTCAGACTGGAGGAAGAAGCCGGGAGTTCTCGGTAAGTCAGAACTTTTTTTTCACAGGTTCATGTTTATTGGGATCGGTAGTCACTGTCCATGGTGCTGAAACAGTTTAACTCTTTCAGCACCCTGGACAGTGACTATCTCCGGACGTCGCGTACCGGAAATTTTTTTGCCGGGTTCGGCCAAAACGAGTTCGGCCGAACCCGGTGAAGTTCGGTTTGATTGTCCGGGTTCGCTCATCTCAAAGACACTCCATTTGGATGTTTGGAAACAGAAAAGCACGTGGTGCTTTTCTGGTTACATTCATCCTTTTGACAGCTGGTGCGCTGTTTCAGTCGGTTCGCACAGAAGTGCTTCAGTGCGACCTGCGTGGTTTTCACGCATCCATTGACTTCAATGGGTGCGTGATGCGCGAAATACGCGGAGATATTGAACCTGTCGCGCTTTTTGCGCAGCTGACAAACGCTGCGCAAAAAGCACGGACTGTCTGTACTGCCCCATAGACTTGTATTGGTCTGTGCGTGGCGCGTGAAAACCACGCGGCCCGCACGGACCGAATACACGCTCGTGTGAATCCCCCCTAAGTAAAACATTTAAAAAAACATATTCACATTTACTTTCCTGCATAAAACATAAATAAACCAAGAATATTTTGAAATTAGGCATGCACAAGAACGTGTTTTTGCTTCCGCAATTCACTCGCAAATCTGTGGGTGAATTATGGACCCATTCATTTCTATGAGCCCATGCACATGCATTGGCTGGGAGCCCGGACCACAAAAAGATAGGATATGTCATTATACAGTCAGGGCTCATTGAAATCCATGTGTACACGGTCCGTTATTTGCGGGCGGCCCACAGATGATACCCCGCAGCCTTCTGTGCCACAATCACGAGCCGTGCACATGGCTACAGTCATGTGCATGAGGCCTCAGTGTTCCTTAAAACTTAGGTCTACATGACAAGTCACCTGGATGTTATTCTTGGATTAAATTGCAGCATGCGGCTTTTGCATCCATTTAATCATGGGCTCGGATCTGTTTAAATGCAATAAAAAACTACAACACACAATCTGATTCTGGCCATTCATGGTGGGATGTCTCCCCAACACCAATGCTCAGTATGATATTTTCCAGTTCATAGATCCTGACTATGCCTATTGCCAACACGGTATTGATCATTCCTTTTCTTACGGAGCTCATCAGACAAACTCTATATTTCGCTATACACAGTCCAGTTATAGGACAATTGTTGCATTGGACTAATATAATAAACCGTGAAGAGAAAGCTTTAGGTGCACATGGTGTTCAATGAGAAGTAAACATGAATATATAATAAAATAGAATTTTTATCCACCAGCAAGGAAAAAAATTAATGGCTTCAGAAAACTGTAAAAAGTTGTTGACTTCTGACAGAAATACAAAAAATGAAAGTAAATAAATATTTTTTTATGGAATACATTCTCATTATTCTAATAGATGGCTGATTGGTCTAGACCACTGGTGTCTAACCGTAGACCTGGGGTTCTTGACCGTGATGGGTTAACAGCAGATTAAGCACCAGCTCTGGTCATGAGAGCACTATAAGGAAACAGTGATAGAGTCCAGTATCTACTAGACTTGTACTTGACCATTGTCCTCAGTGCTGGCCATGATTGAGAACAGATATTTTAGTTAGAACAATTCATTACTCCAATGTTGAGGATCCTATGGCAAGTTACTGCTATATTCCCTGAGTCTCCTTTATTTATTGCTTCAGCTTAAAGATTCCGTCTTCTTCACCTCCATAAAATGTCACTGGGTGAATTGAGATGGTGATCTGGCCCCACAGAAACTTGCTTCTCAGTGTTCATATGGGCATAATCCTTGTTTGTCATGCACCTCCCCTCCAGATGTGACCCTTGGGGTGTAAAACTTATGGGGGTGGAATAGCTCAACTCTCCATGCACAACTGAATTTTCTGTTTTGCCCAGAGGGATCTTTTAAAGAGGCTCTGTCACCAGATTTTGCAACCCCTATCTGCTATTGCAGCAGATCGGCGCTGCAATGTAGATTACAGTAACGTTTTTATTTTTAAAAAACGAGCATTTTTGGCCAAGTTATGGCCATTTTTGTATTTATGCAAATGAGGCTTGCAAAAGTACAACTGGGCGTGTTGAAAAGTAAAAGTACAACTGGGCGTGTATTATGTGCGTACATCGGGGCGTGTTTACTACTTTTACAGCATCGGCGTTTGCAGGTAAGTAGCTACATCGATTTACCTGCAAACGCCGATGCTGCTGCAGAATCATCTGTAGCCTCTGGTGCCGATGTGTCCTCGCTCGTCTGACACGATGCAGGACCTGGGGAAGTAACGTCACAGCGTGATCTCTCGAGAACACGGCTGTGTCTGCACTGCCAGAAGCTGGGCGTTCTGAAGAGAAGTGGATGATACTTCTCGTCAGAACGCCCAGCTAGTAAAAGTAGTAAACACGCCCCGATGTACGCACATAATACACGCCCAGTTGTACTTTTACTTTTCAACACGCCCAGTTGTACTTTTGCAAGCCTCATTTGCATAAATACAAAAATGGTCATAACTTGGCCAAAAATGCTCGTTTTTTAAAAATAAAAACGTTACTGTAATCTACATTGCAGCGCCGATCTGCTGCAATAGCAGATAGGGGTTGCAAAATCTGGTGACAGAGCCTCTTTAAGCATGAATTATAACCCATAACATACTGTGATCAAATATTTGTATGTTAGATTAGTGTAAATGTATTCCGTGGTCCTATTGAGAAGATGAAGATGACATTGAACATCCCATAATTTATCATGCCGATCACTCTATAGGTCTGTTTGGCAAACACAGTCAAATTTCACTGATTAGATTCTGAGAAAAGCAAACATGACATATTCCCTATGAGATATTGCATTCAGTATACCTCATGCCCTTGTAATGACTTTGAGGAGGCAGGTAAGTATGAAGTATTTCTCAATATGATCATCCAGTAAGTTCAGACCTCTTATATACGTCTTGGTTCAAATTGTCCAATTGTCTTCTTGGGTTATTTTTGTTCCAATGTGATGTCACTTCTTCCCACTTATAGAGTCTTTTTCACTCTTGTCTTTTTTGGTTGATCGTCCTTTCACTGACGTTTTAGTTACCCTCCTTGATCAAACATAAAATAGAAAAGTTCCACTAAAGCATTCAGTGTCCATACGACTCAGTTCCTTATTTAGGACAGAAAAGTGTATTTTACGTCTTGGTCGCTCAGAAACCTTTTCTTATCTTCTTCTATATTTAGGTGGTACAGAAGGAAGTGGGTGCATCGTGACACCACAATGAATATGATGAGGCTGCAACACAACAACGATTTGTCATCACAAAACATTGAAAAAGTATTGAAAGAGGGACGTACAATTTTTTATTTTCAAAGAGTTTTTCCACATAAATAGTATTAAAGGGTTTTTCCCACCAGGGACATTTATGACATATCCACAGGATATGTCATAAATGTCAGATGGATGCAGGGCCCACCTCTGGGACCTATCTCTAGAACGGGGCCCCCTAAACCCCGTTCTGCCGGAGTAGAAGAAGGTAGAATGGGGTTAAGGGGGCCTCATTCTAGGGATAGGTGCAGGTCCCAGAGGTGGGACCCGCATATAATTGACATTTATGATATATCCTGCAGATAGGTCATAAATCATGGTGGGAAAACCCCTTTAATAGAATTTAGATTGTTGCAAATGAATAGGAATGTGGATGAATGCAAAACGAACTGTCTTATGGGACCCAGATAGTGTAGACTTCTGTTGTTTTTCATTTACTGTTGAGTTGCCATATTGAAAATTACTCACATTGGGAAATATGCAAATTAATTGTGAAATGTACAGTACGTACCTTCTGTAAATGGAAAATCCATTTGTTGTAATCTTCAGGAGTCATACACAAAATTAATATGGGTTCCATAAGGTCACCTAAAAGGAGATGTCAATTAAAATGACATAATAATCAGCAGATGTATAACTAACACTTTTTTATTATTTCTAAAAGTATTTTTAATTTATCCTCCAGACTTAAAGGGATAAATGCTAGATCGGTGGAGGTCCAACCGCAGGGACACCCACTGATCGCCAAAACACGGTAACTCCGGCCCCTCCTCCCCTCCAGCCGCAAGACTGCGACTAGGAGGAGTTTGAAAAGAGCGGAGGTCGGGCATGCGTGGTACCGCTCCATTCAAAGTCTACGGGGCTGATGGAAACAGCCGAGCGGCCAATGGGCACATTTCTTATCACAGAGCCATATTTCTTTCATATAAGACAAGGGAAGCTGAAATTTGGATCTGTATTAAAGTTATAGCAGGAAGAACGGCTCTATAATAGGACATGTACTTGTTCGCTTACCTCTTCTCCCAATTGATTAAATAGCCCATAGAAAACAACTTTATTAACTAAATAAATAGACATAACAACCTGAGGCCTAGTCTCGTCCATCATTGTGTTGGGACCGCACATAAGAATCTGGAATAATGGGTCTTCTTCTAGAAATATATACCCACCTCAGTTGAGGGTTAAGATTAACCCAATAGGCTACAGAGGAAATTGAGTATTTTATCTGCATTAAAGGTTTGGCGTTAAAAATAACTTCAGATTTTTCCCTCCCAGGAATTGTGAAGCTGCTGGAGAGACCACTGCGGGGAAAAGCGACTTGTGTATATCTGACACCCTACACCCCACATACGCAATAGTCTTTGTGATTATTTTTTATGCTATTTTACTATATATCTAGGAGTTAACACTTTTTAGTATGATCCTTACATATATTTACCATCAAAATCTCCCTCAACTTACCTGTAATTTGGAACTCCAGGCGCCCATTCCAAGTCAGGCTTTCCTCAATGTGAATAGCCCTCAATGGCAGAGTACCCTGTGACATAATAATATATAATATCACCCTATCACATTCATTAAGAGAAGCGTTTGAGAGATGAACAAATATTTTCAAGATTACAGCCAGCAGTAACGTAGTTCAAGATGCAGAAAATGGCAGCCTGTATTGTGTATGTGTGACATGCATTTTGTAGGGACATTCATAGAAAAGAAGAGACCCCATAGCAAAGACCCAACTGGCCCCTCATTTGGTGTCTGGTATTGTCACCCAGGACAGAAGGGCCTAGTGCCCCCCCCCCCCTTACACCCTTTTTATGACTCTTGGGCCACTTCCATACTCCCTTGTTTGCTCACAAAACAGTTTCTCTGGAGAGGGGAGTCCTGCACGGCTTCTCTCCAGCCAGAAGCAAAGTGATGGGACCAACCAGGGCTGGGCCTAATAGCTGCCACAGGGTCTGTCGCTATGGTATTTCCAAGGGCAATACCACCTTTGGCCCCACCAATACATTTCCAATATCTCAGTCTTCTGGATCATGTAGAATATGACTTTATTGTCAAGCAATAGTTATTTACCCTTTATTTTATAACTTTTCGATTAATATATGACCCTCATCAACATATCTAAATTAGTAAGAAGACCCAAAATGACCATTTTCAGATATTTTTATCAAGAGATCATTGATCTTAAAGTGCAAGATACAGTCTGTTCTCAATCACAGAGCTGTACACTTTGCATTATATATGGCAGAATCCAATTCATTTTTATTTTGATAACCCTCGTGATAATGCTTGTGGCATGTATCATGGTTATTTTAACCAAATTAAGACACAGGTTACCGTATCGTTTGCAGGAGACCTAAAAACCAGATTCATGGAATCTTGAATTGGGATTCGTAATCCAATTGAAGTAGCAATATATAACCGTTATAAGAAGATCTCCACCCGGGACCATAGGCTCCACGAGGATGCTTCAGTTGTTGAATACAATACAGAGCCAATGTAAGAATGAAGATATACTAGTATATAGTAAATAATGCAGGGCACAGGAGAGCTGAAAACAAAAAAGGTTACCTGATGTATAACTGATGTTTTGCGAGGATCAATAGAGAGGAACACTAAGTCTTCATAGAATAACACCATAACGCGTTCTTCAAACTCCTATAGAATAGGTTATAATATTAATTATTACATGATGTGCTCAGAAAGTTCTTATGATTTGTATATGCATTGAAGAGGATTTTTCAGCTACTAAATTCTTGCATTTCACATTACATAACAATTCTAGAGCACTTGTTCTTACAACTCTGTGTTGTGATGATCTTCATTTATACCTCCAGGAAATGTATGAATAATTTGACAGCTGGGTTTTACCATTTTCCTTGTCAAATAGACGTGTCCTTACACACCCGGACATTACAGGCAGGGTCAGATTGTGCAAGGATACACCCTAATGACAAGGGGGATGGTAATGACCAGTTGTAAATTAATTTATACATTTCCAGGAGGAATAACAAATGAATGGCACCATGCAGAGTTCTAAGAAAACATGCTCTGATATTGTTAAATACAGGAGTGTCAGGAGAGGGGTCAGGTCCTCTTTAAGCAGTTTAAATGGGTTGTGCAGGCACAGGACGGTTGTTCATACTGATGATCTATCCACGGGATAGGTCATCAGTATATGATCCATGGGGGTCTGACACCCGGTCCCTGCACCAATTAGCTGTTCTGGCTGCCTCCGGGCACCAGATGTTATGCAGTGGTCTGTGTCGGAAGCAGATGGTACTGTACACTGTATAGTGGTCATACTGCAGAACTGCAACTCTGCTCCTCTTCACTTAAATAAGAGTAGAGCTGCAGTACTGAACCCCGGCCGCTGTATTGTGACTAGAGCCATCTACTTCTGGCACAGACATCCGGTGCCCGGAGGCAGCAGGAACAGCTGATCGGTGGGAGGTCTGGGTGTCATGGAGATCATATATTGATGACCTATCCTGTGGATAGGTCATCAGTATGAAAAATTGCCCTGTGCCCAGACAACACCTTTAATAAGTCTGTTATATTGTACAAACAATCTAATTTTGTTTTAAAATGAGCAATGAATAAAATTTGAATACAAGTCAATGCAATGTTTGCCTTTTGTTTTGTTTTTTACACCTTTGTCTACTGGTTAATATATGGATGTAGCCATCTTTATCTTGACTGTGATATCACACAACAAAAGCCATTGAAAAACTCAAGATAAAGGATCTTGCCACTGTGTATTTAATGCGTTAAAAGTCAAGATAAAGACGACTACATCTGTAAGAGAATCAACAACAGCACCTAATAGCATTGCTGACAGATCCTCCTATAGCTCACGACTGCAAAGTCTCCTGTGAAGTGAAGCCTGCAATAGGCACAGCATTCTAGCTCCTACCACTAGAGTCTGTACAGAGCAGAGCATTATGGGGACTGTAGTTCATGAACTGTAAAACATACTATAGTGCTCAATAACTATTTAATGTGACGGCCTCAGGCAGTCCTTTTGAGTTTATGTTAAAGAAACACTTAAGGCAAAAAGATAAATACTGTGTTATGCCTAGTGCGGGGCCTATTGGGCGGAGCATGACACCGGAGTCTTTCTTTTTTGTTCTTTGAATTTATTTGTCATGTACCTCCCCCTCAGGTGCACTAGGCATAATAATGCATATACATTTCACCTGAATTGTTCCTTTAAACACTGGAAATGTAATTGTCACAGAGGAATCCCTGAATAAAGGATATGAGAATAATTGGAATTGAGGAGATTATAGTGAAAGACTAAGAGAGACGATATTTACTCAATAATGTCATGTTTATCTGGAGAGCCAATAACCAGTCTAAATGGTCATTTTGTGGCACTGACAAACACTCGAATATATGATATTATATAATTTGATAAGACTTGCTTTTTGTTTTCTACATGTCTCTTACTCTAGGACAATTTCTTATTCTGGAAGATCTCCATGATAATGTTGTACTTACCCCATCTATCGTGTGAGCTGCTTGCACTGTTGATAAGAAGATGACGTGGCCCATGTGGTGGATGGCTTTCCCTTCCCATTTCTGGATGGGGCATGATGTCAGATACCTAATAAGTTCTCTCTTCTTCCATAATTCATCACATGGAATCTTGCAGATAACAAATTGTGTGAATTTAATAAACATACAATGCTTATTTAAAGGGTTATTCCAGCCTTTAGGAAGTTTCACCTATCCACTGCATATGTGAAAAATGCTAGATCGACGAGGGTCCAATCGCTGGGACCTCAACCGATCACCAGAACGGGCACCACGGTCCACTGTTCCCCCCCAGGCCCCAGCCGAGCCACACATGACTGTTTCCGTCAACCTCATACACTTTGATTGAAGAGGCACCTCACACGCCCGGCCTCCGCCTTTATTCAAACTCCTTCTAGCTGCCGTCTGGCGATCAGTGGAGAACCCAGCAGTCGGACTTCTACCTATCTAGCATTTTTCACCTATCCAGTGGATTCCGGGATCCCCCTTTCTGGCGATCGGTGGTGGTCCCAGCAGTCGAGCCCCCACTGATCTAGCATTTTTTTACTTATCCAGTGGATAGGTAAAATATGCTAAAGGCAGGGATACCGCTTTAAGTGATTAAAGGTTTGTCTGGTTTAAAAAAACTGGTTTAGAAAACGAATATTCAAACTCCCTCATCTAAGCCAGAGAGGAGTGGCTACATAAGTGTGTAATGCTGCAGTTCCCCCAGTGGAGGCGCTAAATACAAATGAAATACTTGCTACCGGGTTCCCTCACAGATTACAGCTGATTGCTGGATGTCCTAGCAGTGATTACCTTACATGCATAGGAGCTGTAGCCGAAATGGTAGGATATATGTGGCTTTATTTTTTTTCTTTTACTTGCATTAGAGCAATATATTCTTTAAGGCAGCTCAGTTCTCTGGTCACATGCAGTGGCAGACACTTCACATTAAGATTGTTTAGATGATTCCTATCAAATCACACTATATTCACTATACTGTATGTGCAGGGGTGTAAGCTAAAAAAAAAATAATACTATTGTTGTTATTTTACAGTTACATCAAGAGGAGGGTGACCTTTAAGGGGTTATACAAGATGAGAAAAAAATTGCTGCTTTCATCCGTGAAACAGCACCACACCTGTCCATGGGTTGTACCTGGTATAGCAGCTCAACTTCGACTAAGTGAATGGGGCTGAGCTGCAATACCACACACATCCTGTGGACAGGTGTGGCACTGTTTTTGGAAGAAAGCAGCTATGTTTTTCTAATCCTGTACAATCATTGCCTAACTGGAAGACATTAGTAAATAAGCTTCATGCCTATGTGTCTTTATTTTGTTTGTAATTGACGTTTATCCAAGAATAAAGTAAACTCAGTTGTGCTGTGTTCCATTTCCTTTATTTATAGGAAACCACGTGGTTTTTTTTCTAGATGCCCCAGTAGTTTGCGGTTTATTATACATGTATTTCCCTTTACTGTTTGCTGGAATTTGACTTCTTCACTATAGAGAAGTAATGCCATCTACTGGAGTTATATGGTATTGCATGTACAAGTACTGTACATTTGGATTGTAGATTAGCTACTGCAACCTACGTTTTTACATGCTAAAAAAAAAAAAAAGTTTTATTTAATAATAACTATAAAAATCTATTTAAATGTGATTTAGTAAGCCTTGCACATGCTATATTGCTCTCTCCCGAGAAAACAGCCAGCTTTGTAGCAGAGACTTGTAGTAAACTGCCCAGGATCATGGATTTCTGTAATGTATGCTAGATGAATTAGACACAGGAAGACCTGGATAGAAGTCAAGTACGTATTAAACGGGTATTCCCATATCATATATTTATGGTGTATCCACAGTATATGCCATAAATGTCTGATAGATACGGGTCCCAACTCCAGGACCCGCACCTATCTCTAGAACAGGGCCCCCAGACCCCATTTTACCTTCTCTTGCTCTCATTGCTCTGCGGCTACTGACTTATGAGGTGCTTGAGAATACGGAAACAGCCAAGCTCACTGAGCTACGCTGTTTCCATAACTCTCATAGAAGTGAATGAACTTACCAGATATGATAAAATGCTGATAGTTGGAGAAACTGGAGGGTAGTGGGTATTTGCTTCTTGGATGTGCTTTTGTAAAGCTGAAATCCATAGACTCCTCTCTCTGGAGCTTAGACAGGACACTTGGCGCGGTTCGATCATCGGACCTCAATAAAATGTAATGAAAAGTGCAAAGTGTTAAAGGAGATTTCCAGCCAAAAGTATTTGTACTGCTCTCCCTTTACCTATGTGGGCGAAACCAAGGAACAATCTCAATGCGGGCAGGGGTGTAACTAGGGTATGTGCACCAGGTGGTTGGTACCACGGGGTGGCAGGTCACTTTGCGTTGGCCAGGGTATTTAGTTAGAGGTCTAGGGCAGTGACCTGAATCCCAGCCTCCGTGTACACTGTTCTGCTGTGCATGTCTGAGGTCTAAAATTGTTAAAATACTTACCACTGACTTCAAAGGTATAGCCAGTATTGGCCTTTTCACAGACTACACTCATTCCCGATAGAGGAAGAAGGCCCTGAAAATAAATTAAGCCAGTATAAATAGAAAACGTCCATCACCGCAATTTATTCTTACAGAGTTTCTTTTACAGATGTAGCAGAGCTGAACATCTGAATAGCACTTGGGGTTGCACCATTTTTGTTGCATTGGGATAACTATGAATTTTCCTGCACAATAACCACAAATAACACATCATTATATCATTATGATGTGAGTCAAATAAGTAGCCTAAGGCCCCATGCACACGAACGTGCTTTTGCGGCCGCAATTCCCCCGATAATCCACGGGAGAATTGCGGCCCCATTCATTCCTATTGGGCCATTTTCACGGTCCGTGCATGGCCCCGGAGCCCGGACCGCAGAAAGAACGGACATGTCTTATTACGGCCGTGTTCTGTCCGGGCTCATTGAAAATAATGGCCGCGGCCATGTGCACGGCCCGTGATTTGCGGGCGGCTCACGGCTGTCACTCCGTGGCCGGCCGACCCGAAAATCATGGCTACGGTCGTCTGCATGAGGCCTAACTCTGCTACCTCCGTAAACATTCTATAGCTGAGGGTATAAATTATATTAGGACCAATCCCATACTGATTGGTGGATGTCCTGGAGCCAATTGTCAATGAAAATCAGCCACACATGCGCAGTCACATGTATGTTACAATAAGGATATGGTTTTTATTCAAAGTCGCGTTTTTGGAGCTGTTTTTCTATAGAGTCTATGAAAAATTGCTCCAAAAACGGTTCAAGAAGTGACATGCACTTCTTTTTTGCGGGCGTTTTTTTCAACGGCCGCGTAAAAAAACACCCAGTCGGAACAGAACGCCGTTTTTCCCATTGAAATCAATGGGCAGATGTTTGGAGGCGTTCTGCTACAGATTTTTCAGCCGTTTTTTGGCCCGAAACACGGCTGAAAACACTACGTGTGCACATACCCTAAATGTTGTGTTATGGGAACCTCAGAGTAAGGTTGGGTACCCACAGTGCAGATTTGTTGCAAATTTTGCATGCGTTTTTTTAAGCCAAAACTAGAAACGGAATCTAAACAGAAGAAATATATAAAGAAAGGCCTTCTAGGTCTCCTCTCCTGGATCCAATTCTGGTTTTGGCTTACAAAATGCAGGCAAAATCTGAAGCAAATCTGCACTGTGGGAACGCAGCTTTAGGCTATATTCCCATACACAGGATACGCTGCAGATTTTCTGCAACAGAAAATCTACAGAAGGATCTCTCGAAAAATGCTGGTAAATCTGTCCCAGAAATCCGCACCAAATAGTGTGTTTTTCCTGCTCATATTGCTGCGGAAAAGCTGCGTTTTTTCTGCAGTGGTTTTACCTGCGGATTTAGCGTTAAACATTGGTTATAGCAAATTATATGTGCACCTGCGGATTTCCAGACGCTTTTACTGCATTTCCGTTGCGTAAACACTGTAAAAACCGCAACAACATAAATCTATCACAGAACTTCTGCTCCCCATTGAAGTCTACGGGTCAAACACGCAGCATCTCCGCACAAAACACGCAGCATAAATTGACATGCTGCGGAGTTGAAAAATGCACCGCAGAACCCATTCTGCATGGCTTTTCTGCGGTTTTTTTCCGCATCGTGGGCATGAGATTTTCTAAATTGTATTCACTTTGCTGCTACTGTAAATGCTGCGGAATTTCCGCACAGAATTCCATTGCGGAAATTCCACAGCGTTTATGCTACGTGGGAACCCGGCCTTAGCGCTCCTGTACAGCACCCATGGGCGGACTCTAACAGCAAAGGGCCCCTATGTAAGAGGTGTGTCTGTGCCTTCAATGCAACAAAGCTAGACAAAGATCAATATAGACATACACATTTGCTGCACACAAGCCACACGTATTGGAAGATACTGCGCAGAAGCCGCTCACACATTGTACACTATACAACAGCTGAGATCATCGGGGCATAAAAGGGAAGAGCGTTTTAACTGTTAATAACGGTAATCTTGTTCTTTACCTGATAAATAAATCTTCTCTCCTGATGATCCATGGATAGAATTAGCAAATGCAGAGGAAATAGAACCATGAAGCATTCGGACATCTCCTGTACAGAATATATACGGTAGGTGTTAAAGATACATGCGTTATCCATACTTAAGCTATGTGCACTTTTTCAACCACCTGTTATTGCTCCAGTGCACCTGTTTTGTCTATACAGCTCTTATGCAGACCTATGTGTCCCCATGGTTACATACTAGTAAACAACCCCTGGGTGTTTAAAGAAAAAGAGTAAGCCATGACTGCATGATCAGCTCCTTTTGTATGGCTTCCTGCCATACAATTTTAACTCTAGTAAGCCACAGTCTGTTTTAGGCCTGTGGCCTACTAAAGGTTGCTGAGGACGTAAGCCTGACTTCCCGGAGCAGACAGCGTGATGACGTCACTGTATCGCAGCACCTGAACTAAGCAGCAAGCACACGATGCAGCAGCTCGTCGTGGAAACAAGATTAAGGGTAAATCACTGGCATAAAGACGAACACTATTATTGAAGGAGAGGGCACCTATCTACAATATGGGAAGTCCAACAACTATATGGGGCCTAACTACTATATCAGCCCTAACTACTAATTGGGGCCCCTATCTACTATATGGGGGCACCTAACTACTATACGGGGCTTCTTCCTACTTTATGGGGGCACCGAACTACAATATGGTGGGTGTATCTATTAAATGGGGGTCTAACTTCTATATGGGATAAACTTACTACTATATGGGGGCCGATCTACTATATGGGGCACCTAAGTACTATATGAGGGGCTTATCTACTATATGGGGGCACCTAACTAATTTATATGGGGGCACCTATCAACTGTATGGGTGTCTAACTACTAAATAGAGCACCTATCTATCATATGGAGGCCTAACTACTATATGGGGGTGCCTATCTACTATATGGGGGCCTAACTACTATATAGGGGGCTCTTACTACTATTTGCGGCCTAAGTCTTATATGGGGACACCTAAATACTATATGGGGCACAAAAGAGGAAAGCTACTATATGTGGGCACAAAAGAGGACTATTACTGTGTGGGGGCACAAAGGGGTACATTACTATTGTGTGGTGGCACTAGAACTGTTTGGGGGGCACTATTATTGTTTGGGGGCACTATTACAGTGCGGGGCCTAAAGGATGCCCTATTACTGTTTGAGAATATGTGGGGAGGATTCTGAAAAATCAAGGAGACAAGTTGTGGCTGGAAAAGTCATCATGGAAGTCTGGTATATACCACAATATGGTCTCTGTGTGGTGGTAATATTGGTCCTTGTATACTGTTTTTTATTAACTATAGTAACTGTATGGTGGTATTATTCTGTCCCTATGTGGTGGTAATATGTGGTCATGGTGTGGTGGTATTATTCAATAATAGTATGGTGATATTATTCAGACAATATGTGGTGGTAATATGTGGTTACGGTATGGAGGTATTATTGAGTAACAGTTTGGTGTTATTATTTAGTCACTATGTGGCGGTAATATGTGGTCATGGTAAGGAGGTATTATTCAGTAACAGTATGGTGGTATTATTCAGTCAATATGTAGTGGTAATATGTGGTTATGGTGTGGCGGTATTATTTAGTAACAGTATGGTGGCATTATTTAGTCACTATGTGGTGGTAATATGTGTTTATGATGTGGGGGTATAAATAAGTAACAGTATGGTGTTATTATTCAGTCACTATGTGGTGGTAATATGTGTTTATGATGGTATTATTCAGACAATATTTTTTATAAGAAATAAAAGAAAAGACACTCAGTTACCTCAGTGTGACTGATCTGCATGACAGCCAGTGATGACATAACTACATTTCCATAACATCTGATGCCATGTCCTTCCCAACCTTGGATCGGCTCTATTAAAATCATGTGATTTAGTTCTTCACGTGTTTTCCCCCAAAATAGAATAGGCTGCAATAAATTAAATCAATGTTAAGTCAATAACAAAAAAGACAAGTACAAAGAGCTTAAAGTAGTTCTCCAGCGCTATAATGTTTGATCAGCGGGTGTCGGACCTCCGGGAGCCGTTAATTATTTATACAGGCACAGTGACCCGTCTGCACGAGTGGCTGTGCCTGGTAGTGTAGCTCATCTCATTCATTGTGCTGCTGTGTCTATGAAAGCAATTAAAGGGTTCATTGTACGGATTGGCAGGGGTCCCTGAGGTCAGGCCATCAAGGTTATAATCCTGGAGAACCCCTTTAATATATCCTATAATAGTGATGTCACATTGGATGGATTTATTGTATTACTTTCTGGAAATCTCTTTTCCCTAATTTAAGATACTAATTTGTCTAATATTCTGAATGATCTAAAAAATAAAAACAAGTTTAATTACTTGCTATCAGAAGATTTTACTGCACACGCTGCTGGTTCTCTGCGCCTCTGTGTGACAACTAGGTCCCCACTGACGTTGTGTCCGTAGTGACGTCACATCTTCATTGGCTGCTGTTGACCACTACACCATTATGGACGATACATTACTGCAACAAACAATCACAATGGAAGCAACATCACTGCAGTCTAGTTGCACCAAAGAGCGCAGGATGGGAAAGGAATTTGACAGTAAGGCCTAATTCAGACGAGCGTGTTTGGTCCGTGATATACGGTCCGTGTGTCGGCCGCATTTCCCGGACCGAACGCACTGCAGGGAGCCGGGCTCCTAGCATCATAGTTATCTATGACGCTAGGAGTCCCTGCCTCGCTGCGGGAAAACTGTCCCGTATTGTAATCATGTTTTCAGTACGGGGCAGTAGTTCCACGAATTAGGCCTAAGGGTAAGCTCAAACAGTGCAGATACGCTGCGTAAAGGTGCACAGCGTATACGCCCTGGCGGCCGCAGGGAATTTCGGCTGAAAAAACACACCAAGTTGTGGTGCAGTCTTTCGGCTGGAATGTCCGCTGCGGAAAACAGAAGAAAAAAAACCCATAAACGTGCATACTTAACCTCTGACGTCCTGCAGAACGGCCTCATGGGATGATGGGACTGATGAAACGTCACCCCAGGAGGCCGGCCTGGATGAAGAAGCACAGAATTCTGGCTAAGTATAAAAAAAAATGTTTTTTCCCGAGGATCGCAACATCTGCTATTTGTTGTGGGTTTTACCATCCCATTGAAGACAATAGGGAAAACCCGCAACAACAAAACTGCAATTTCGCAAATACCAAAAAACACACAGCATGTCAATTTCTGAGAGTTTTTTCCGCTTATCATTTATGCAGTGTGTGGATGACATTTGTTCAAATCTCATCCACTGCCACTGTATTATGCTGCACATTTTCCGCAACGTTAGAACATCCGCAGTGTTTACGCTATGTGTGAACCCGGCCTAAGTGTATAGGATTCATTTTTTTTATTTTTTTTTTGAAGGTCAGTGAGTTTTTAGTTGTCAAGAAATTCACCATATAGTTTTATAAGATTCTGGGCTCCATTTTCTGATATTGAGCTCCAAATACATGGCTGATTTCTTTCAAAAACAGTGCCAGAACTCGAACCCATATAAATAATATATGGTGCAGTTTATGGGTGGCAGGCCATTGCTCTGGACCTTCAGACAGGTTGTTCGTTTGTCCAAACAGTCAGTCTACCTCTGATGGGATCGACTGATAGATCTGTTTCTTTACATTTTTTGTTAAGACATTTATCCCAAACGTAAAGGGAAAAGTATGTATGAAGATACCTGAAAGATCACGAGACGCGTTGTATCTGTAATAACAGCTTCATTTACTTTTATTTAACATCTCCCGACGCTGATTATTTTATTTATGAATTTCCAAGTTTCTTTTCTATCTTCTCCGGTTTTGATCATGTTGTCACCTATTATACTAATTGCCTTCTGTGGTTCAGAATCTACAAAGCACATTGATGCATCGCTTCTGATAAACGACACCTGCTGTCAGATACACATACTGTACGTTGAAATTTTGTTTTTTATTCATTTGATAAATTCATAGGAGATTACAACTTGTTTATTGCAGAATTTATTTGTATAATGGTGGACAGGAAAAGTAAAGTTTTTCAATATTTTCTGATGTCTCAACTGTTTAATAAAGACATTGAAACAGAAAAATAAAAAAAAAAGAACATTTGTTACTGTGCTAGGTAAATTATAGTCCAGACGTTCATATAATCCGAACCCTTTAGAGTAATCACAATTCAGGATGTCTAAACTTGTATTGTATTATCATCTATTCAGCACTACAATTAATCTAGAGCATCATCAATTTGGTACATTTTATATAGGTCCATCAGGACGAGCATCATTGTAGCTTGGTGATACATACGGTAGGGAAAGCTGATTTAATATGTTTGAGGTTTGCTTTTGGGGAATTGAAAAGAAAAATAGGCTAATAACAAAGAGGACTAATATAAGAAAGTAGCATTTTTCTAAAATGGTAGTCGTGACACTTTGCTCAAAAGTTCAGTGCATAAAGTCATGCTGCAGTGAAAAAAAAATGTCCGCAAATTGTAGAAACACTTTTAAGGACACTTTTGTCAAGGCAATATGGATTTAGTGCAGTGTGTATATTGCGCCACAACACCGTACCATCAAAACACCCAACCACCATGCCATCAAAACAGGCCATGCTTCCCAAATCATAGCTATTCCACATCTGTCATTTCACACAAACATAGTTACATAGGGTGAAAAAAGACACAGGTCCATCAAGTTCAACATTTCTCAATTAATTACACTAAATCATTCCTTGATTAATTATAACCTTCAATGCCATTTGTCAGTAAATAATCATCTAGCCCTTTTTTAAATGCTGACATAATATCTGCTATTACTACCTCTTGGGATAGGGCGATTCATAGTTTGACTACTAAATGTAAAGAACCCTTTCCTATATCGATGTCTGAGACGTCTTTCTTCCACACGCAGTGAATGGCCCCTGGTCCTTTGTAGAGTCCTTGGAAGGAACAGATCATGTGCTAGTTCTTTGTATTGACCACACATATATTTATACATGGTAATAAGATCACCTCCAAGCTGAATAAGACCAATTTCTCTAGCCTTTCATAAGCAACACCTCCCATCCCATTTAATAATCTAGACGTTCGCCTTTGAACCCTCTCCATTTTTCCTATATCCTTTTTACAATGTAGAGCCGAAAACTGAATTCCATATTCAAGATGTGGCCTTACAAGGGATTTATAGAGGGGTAATATAACATTTGAATCACAGGTTTTTATCTCTCTTTTTATACATCCTAAAATCCTATTTGCTTTGGCAGCTGCTGCTTGACATTGAGTACTGCTGCTTAGCTTATATGTAACCAGAATACCTAGGTCCTTCTCGTTCCATTATCCCCAGTTTTATTCCACTGAATGTATATGCATTAACACTATTATTGCGTCCTAGATGCATTGCTTTACCTTTATCGACATTAGATTTAATCTGCCATGTTTTTGCCCATGCTGCCAGCTTATCTAAGTCTTTCTGTAATATTTTATAATGAACCTGAGTTTTAAGTATCCTACAAAGTTTTGTATCATCAGCAAAAACTGACATCTTGCTATCAATCCCATCCACAAGGTCATTAATAAAGAGCTGAAAAAGAATTGGGCCTAACACCGATCCTTGTGGTACCCGCTGCTGACTTCAGCCCATTTTAAGTAATTACCACTTATAACGACTCTTTGTTTTCTGTCCCTTAACCAATTCTTTACCCACTTGCATATATGGTCCCCCAGTACCTGCCTCTGTAGCTTCAGAACAAAACTGTTGTGTGGTACAGTATCAAATGCTTTTGCAAAATCCAAATATATCACATCAGCCGCATGACAAACATCCAGATCTGCACTTACCTTCTGCAACAACCGAGCATGTTGGTTAGGCACGACCTGTTTTTCATGACTCTTTGATACTTGGTTCCACCCTCTTACCCTTCTTACATATTGATACAACATCAGCCGGCCTCCAATGTATTCATACATATTTAGCAAAATATAGAGCCAACATAATGCTGCCATACAATAGCAATGTCCATATGGTGGCCTAGGGGTTTTCCAACTCTAGCAATGCCATTTTATTTTTTTTAACACAAATATTTAACAGATGTTTGGATGCAACACGTATGTGTTACTAATTAAATGGGTTTTCTCATAAAGACAGCCCCTGTCCATATACCCTATTAGTGGTTCCTGTTCTGGTGGACTTAAGCCGTCCATAGATTCAATGGACAGCCATTTATTTAAAAAGCAGTCATGTAATACTACATTTCCCCTGCAGTGGCCGCTGCAGAGGGAATGCCTGGCTGGCCGAAGCTGCCCGCGGCGGAATCAGCTGCTTGATGGGTGCCGGAAGCCAAACTCATAGTGATCAGCAGGAGTCCTTCTCTAATTAGTATAAACAATGTGACTTAATAAAGTATATTGTTTCGTACAATTATCTATAGTTACACACATAATTCCAATATACCTGAGACACAAACTGTGTATGTATTGTATGAATATCTGCCTTGCCGGGGCTCAGGATCTGCAGAAAGATAAACATCAAAGTTATTACTCACTCAAGTGCATTTCACAAAACACTGATATTCATTATTAATTAAAAAGTCATTTTGAAGCAGTTCTCACACACCAATCCTCAGAAAGGACCAGTCTTACATGAGAGCTCTCCATGATCCCCCATACCGATTAAAGGACAACCACAAGCAGTACAAGATCTAAAAAATATCACATGCTGGATTGGAAATTTAGGTTATACTAGGTTATTTTACTAAATGGTCCTAAAGCCACCAAATCGTTACGTAAAACTCGCCTTATTAAAAGCTTATTTGGGATTATTTAAAATGACCAGATTGCCATATACACCCAGACACTACTAAGTGACAAGTACAGTACTATTTATGTACCGAGGAGACAACTTCAGGTATGCCAATTGGTCCAAGCATTTATAAATCATTTAAAACATTAACAGCAGGCCATACACCTATGGCAACTGTCAGTCGAACATTCCTTTGGCCAACAACTATCTTCCTGGACCGCCTCATAAAGATTATTCCACTGGGGAGCGGGAGGCAAGCCTATCTCCTGGCAGGACAAATGATCAGGCTAACATCTGCCATCGAGGGACATTTGGTAGGTCCCTCTAAACGTCAGATTGTAGGTAGGATCTTCTGACATAAATCTAATGTGTATGGGCAGATTTAGATTCCGTGCACATGGCCATATTACAACCTCGTGCAGAAGCTGTATGTTTAGAGATATTGAGTCCTGGGGATCAGGAAAGCCTTTTCCAAAGTTTGCTTTGTCAGAGGTTTACTTGATTTTACAAAATGAGATCCGATCCTGTCCTTGGTTCTAAATATATGGCTTGTGTCCAGAGCTGTAATACAGCTGCGAGCATTTATAACGCCATACTTGCCAACTCTCCTAAAATGTCCAGGAGACTGCCGAATAAAGGAGAGATCTCCTTGACTCCCATTAGAGAGAGCACATCTCTCAGGCACCGATATATGCCCCCCTTTTCCTGTCACTGCTTTACTCAGCACTCAGAGTGGCGTCAGGGCGTTGTCTGTGGTGGCACCCAGGAGTGCAGGAATGAGGAGAGGTGCGTATCCATACGTCTGATCTGGGGTACGTTTTAAGGTAATGGGGCATGGGGCAGAAAATGTTGTGCATTGTGCTATGTATAGCGCTTTGTAAATCCCCTGGCAGAATATCCCCATTGTCCCTTCTGAAATGTTGGCAAGTAAGCATAATGATATACAATTAACCTACAGTACTATAACATTAAAAAGTTTTTCTTAGGTCCATTAGTGTCTAATATTTGGGGTTTTACTATCAGACAAGCATATATTGTACCATAACATAAAGGGATTTCCCTCATTGAACAATCCCCACTTGTTAGAAGGTTCCCGGACAATACGATGATCACAAGGGACCTGAGTGATCAGCTGTGGGGGAATGTTGTAGTAATAGTTACATTTCCCTGCAGCACCACCACAGGCAAAATTAAGCATTACATAGTGCCCAATCAAATCAATTTGTTTTCTTTATAATGCATGACAGGACAGGTCTCCAAGATAGGGGCCTGAAAATAAGACCCCCTTGTATTAACCCAGAATTCTCTAATAGGGTATATGGGAATGGCTTTTCAACACTGGACAACCCCTTTAATCGCAAAATCCTGTGTTCTTAGAATTTTACATTACCCGGTAATATGTGTGTGTGTGTGTGTGTGTGTGTGTGTGTGTGTGTGTGTGTGTGTGTGTGTCAGC
Organism: Rhinoderma darwinii; assembly: GCF_050947455.1. Lineage (NCBI taxonomy): Eukaryota > Metazoa > Chordata > Amphibia > Anura > Rhinodermatidae > Rhinoderma > Rhinoderma darwinii. The sequence continues at coordinate 33,891,345 of NC_134696.1, read as the reverse complement.
ATAAGTATTTATGGGATTTAGTCAGAGCAGTATCTATTTCTGAAGAAATTATTACTTCCCACTTACTAGTAACTAGTTGCAGCATCTGAGTCTTATTGCACTTGGTCTTACACTTGGTCTTACAATAAGGAATTATTAACCACATGGCACACGCCTTGCTTCACATTTCTGCTGCAAAGTCTTACAGAAAGACAAATTATAGAATAATGCTAACTCTAACTCATAAAACCAGGACAGATCCTATTATAACTGAGCACTAGTCTTGCTGTAACTTTCTGATATGCTCATTGTTTTACTGGTCTACTCTCACGGAAAGACACAATCTCCTGAAACACGGGGGGACCTCCTGCACCTCCTTAAAGCAACACTCCAGAAAAAGTGAATGCCTTATGTTATGCCAAATGCAGGGCCTATTAGTGCAAGTGACGACACAGGATTTTCTCTTTGTTGATCTTTAAATGCGCCATGCACTGCCCTCAGGCTTGGCCCTCGGCATAACACAGTGTATCAGCTTTGCCCAGTGTACAGAGCAGGCATTGGGCATTTTGGGGGCACTGTTATGGGCACTGTGGCTGTATTTATAAGGATAATGTGGCTTCCTTGTCAGTTTTATGGGCACACTGCAAATGTCACTTTTAGGGTATGTGCACACGGCTTATTTTCGGCCGTTTTCGGGGCCGTAAACGGCCGAAAAATTGGAGGCAAAACACCTCCAAACATCTGCCCATTTATTTCAATGTGAAAACGGCGTTCTGTTCCGACAGGCCATTCTTTTTACTCGGCTGTTTTGAAAAACGGCCGTGTAAAAAAATGCCAGAGAAAAAGAAGTGCAGGTCACTTCTTGAGCCGCTTTTGGAGCCGTTTTTCATTGACTCTATAGAAAAAAAGCTCCAAAAACTGCCATAAAAAATGCCGCGATAAAAGCAAGTTCCTAAAAAAACGACTAAAAATCAGGAGCTGTTTTCCCTTGAAAACAGCTCCGTATTTCCAGACGTTTTTTAGTAAGTGTGTGAACATACCCTTATTGGAACACTTGCTGGCATTATGGGGGCACTTGCCGGAATAAGCAGTGTTTACGTCTGAATACTGTGCCACGCTCTGCCTACTCTTTCCTGAAGTCATTTCTTACAAGGTGACAACTGTATCTCTGAGAGGACACATCTACCTATAAGAAGGGGGAGGGTGTCATTTTTTGCAATCTCCTATTATGATGGTGATGATTATTTCTGCTACCACTTTTCCTTCACTGGAAGAGTCCGATGCCTGGGAGAACTTTACCCGTCACAAAAAGCCCTTTATGAAGTTTATGCTTTGCGCGGCTTAGATAAATATTTGTAAAAGTCTCTATTCACATGTAGGACAGACACAGTATTGTAATCCTCAAAGAGTGCCTGTGACATTGGGGATGAGGACGTGTTTACATTGTGCCATAGTTTACTACCCAAGTTATATTTCCTGACCAGAGAAGAGAGGAAGTGCGAGATTCCTGAGGGTTTTCTATATGATCACAAACCCATTGTGGATTGATACATACAGTATGAGAGTTTTATGGTTGAATAAGAATTTTTCTTGCAATACAGCAGAGATGTTGGGATTACTTCTCATGTTCGTAGACGCCTGACAAACAACAGACAACCTCAAAATGATTTCCACGTCTCAAGAAAGTGTCTCAGACAGTGTTGCTTTTCTCGCCAGGGGAGGCTTTGCCACATATTATTAATGCTGGTTCTAATATTTTTGGAATATATGTTTTCTTTTTTAAAAAAAAATTGTGTTACTAAATTGTGTTTTAAATTGAGAAACAAAGTGGGAGAAATGTATTAATACTGGTGTACCATCTGAGCAGTGCGCCACTATCTCTCCCCGTGCAGCGGGCACCAGATTCATCAACAGGTCACACACCCTATAGATGAATCTGCCGTAGGCTTAAAACTATATCAAGTCAAGCCTGCCGTTGTTTCCCATCACCTTTCTAAGTAGACAGAAAATGTTCATAAAAGAGCCTGCTCGGCGCGCCACCAACTATTTCCAATACATTTATATCTTTCTTTTGGAAAAATGGTGCAAAGTTTGAAAAAATATGGCATTCTGCCAGAGTGCTATGTTTTTCAATGTATTTATACCAGAAAAATGTGTGGCTTATCTAATATTTCGATTTTTTCTCATTTCCATGAAGGGTGCCATTTATTTTGGAATATTGTGGGACACATTATAAAGCTTTTCAGATACATATATAAAGACAGAAATTGACTGGTGTTTATTTTTTGTTTTTGTTTTTTTTTACATTTTAGGGAAATTGCAGATCATCCTGTTATAACTTTTTTTTTTTATTCCATTGTGGACATTTCCTTAAAATGCAGTTTTTTTTCTAAACTCACACTCAGATATAATTATTGCAAAATGATAGAGATCTACAATATTTAACCATAAATGAAGAAGATACAGATGTAGCCATCTTTAACTTGATTCTGATAACTTGCCGCAGTGTGATATCACACAACAAAAGCCATTGAAAAGTCATTGAAAAAGTCAAGATAAGAGATCTTGCCATTGTTTATTTAATGCGTTAAAAGTCAAGATAAAGACAGCTACATCTGTACAAAGGGACATGTATGAAAGCAATATGAAGTATACATACAGCCAGCTCTCGACGGATACAGCAAGGACCTCCATTTGGAGATGGAGTACAAGGTGTACTAACTGCTGATGGTTTCCTGTAAAGTAAAAAAATAAATAAATAAGGTAACCTACTGAACCTCATTTAGACAAAGGAAATTATTTTAGTTTCCATTTGATATAATTTATAAAGCTTTTTCATTAAAAAATAAATAAATCACTTATTGACATTGCCAGGATGCATCCTTGCTATTGGAAAATTAAACTTTTTTGGGGGAGGGGGGAGATATTCAGGGCAAAACTGAGAAATGTAGTTTTACATAGTGTATTGGTACTCCTTCACCCCTGCTTTTCTTCCTCTTCCTATGGTACTTTGAGCAGGCTACAGGTGATTGTGCCATCTTCTGCCTCCTCTTGCTCTGTGTTACATGCAATACAAAGTAAGAGAGGGCTGTATATGAAACAATCTCATTTAGTCTGCCCCGAATGCCATGCAAAGAGCTGGTGGGTTTAACGTCATGAAGAAGAGGACGGCGCTATATACAGTCATCTGTGTTTTTATTCATCAGGGCCTAAATAACAATTTTGTGGTCCTCACCAACTGCTATAAACATTCAATTAATCTCTGGTGGCAATAAAAAACGCGACATATTTCTATATGTAGTAATTATTTATTTATTTTTTACAAAAAGTAATCCAATATTCAGAAATCAGGTAGGAAAAAATAACTTGAAGTAAACGTTTTCTGTAGAAGTTCATCAGTCTCCACATGGTTTTGGAGACATTTTGGTCCACTCTTCTTTACAACATTGCTTGAGTTTATTGATGTTTGAGGGCATTTGTTAATGCACAGCTCTCTTAGGGTATGTTCACACGCACTAATTACGGACGTAATTCGGGCGTTTTTGCCCCGAATTACGTCCGAAAATAGCGCCTCAATAGCGTTGACAAACATCTGCCCATTGAAAGCAATGGGCAGACGTTTGTCTGTTCACACGAGGCGTATATTTACGCGCCGCTGTCAAATGACGGCGCGTAAATAGACGCCCGCGTCAAAGAAGTGACCTGTCACTTCTTTGGCCGTAATTGGAGCCGTTATTCATTGACTCCAATGAATAGCAGCGCCAATTACGTCCGTAATGGACGCGGCGTTCAAGCGCCTGCACATGCCGTTACGGCTGAAATTGCGGGGATGTTTTCAGGTGGAAACATCCCCGTAATTTCAGCCGTTACGGACGCTGTCGTGTGAACATACTCTTAAAGTGAATGTGTCATCAGAATAGGTACTATTGTTTAAATTAAGTTTTTATGTTAAACATATTTTTTAAGGATTTTTGTTGAATTTTTTTGTCATTATCTATGTTAAAAAAGAATCCTAAAATCTTACAGTTTTCACTCTGGCCACTGACCCTCACAAAAGACTGACACTTCCTGTTCTATAGAGATCACTTCTCAGCAGTCATCTCATTATCATCACAGGCAGGATTACACTGACTGGTAACAGCTCTCTATAGATAACACAGGATCCACCATTGACAATAGATGATGGACACCGCTCTGCTCATCCCTGCACAGGTCACAGAAAATATCTAGAAAACTCTCCCATAGACGTCAATGGGTCCCCTCCTCTTCACAGGTTCCTATGGTCCATGTGGCTACTGTAGCATACTTCTAAATGCTGTTAACAACAGCTCTTGCAAAATGGCCATCCACATAATCATGTACAGAAAATAGAATAATAACGTCTTCAATTAACAAATATCAACAGATTCGAAAAAAAGATTATGTTTCACTATCTGGTTTTAATTAGGGGAAAAAAAACATAGGTGATGCATTCCCTTTAAGATCCCACCACAGTATCTCAATGGGGTTGACTTTGACTTGGACTGGCCAGTCCACCACCTTGATGTGGATTTGTTGGTGTGCTTAGGATCATTGTCCTGTGGCATGATCCAAGTTTGGTTCAGCTTAAGCTGCTGGACATATGGCCTCACATTTGTTTCAAGAATATTCTGGCACAAATTGTTAATTGTTGTCTTAATGACCGACTGCTTCAGAGTTGTTTGTGGGGATACAATGGGGCAGATTTACTATTTATGATACACCAGAATTCTGGCCTAAGTTGCATCTTCTTTTTGGTGCAAATTCATTTAGGCAAATTTATCCATGAAATGTGTGAAAAAAATGCAACAGATGTTTGCGTCTCGTCTGACAAGAGGGCATGGCTTTGCCGAAAAGGGAGCATGTCTTATGACGAGCCAAAAGGCGCCAAAATTTTGCCACAAAAAGGTGGACTAAAGTAAGCCAACCAAGAGGTGGCATAAAGTTAGACAGAAGTATCTAAAGGTGGGCCAAATTTACCATTCAGCGTGAGCTGCTGTAATAAATTTGGCGCACCAAGTCTATTTCTAAGCTGTCTGATTTTAAGACCATATTAGTAAATCTGCCCCAATGTGTTTCGTTTTCTCCAACCATAGCACTCTACATTAGGGGTGCACCCAGAAATTTAACTTGGAGTGACCTTGAGATGCCTGTCTGTCCAGCTCAGCGGTCCGCTCCAGTAGCCACGGTCCATCCTCCTATCTGATAAGATTTGGTGGCTGAGGAGGAGAGATGTGGACGCATAGCTGTACTCACTCTTGTTAGGCTCTCTCTCTGTTCCATAGTCCACGTTTCTCCTCTTCAGGTTCTGCTGACTGGCTCCCTCTCTGCTGTAACATGCTGCCCCCAATTCAAGGATAAAAACTGGAGGATGGACACAAACAATGGTGCCACGATCAGCCAGATAAGTAAAAAATGTAGGATGAGGGCAGGGGAGGAATCAAACCCCAGACCAGAGCAATTTAATGATTGGCATGATGACAGTTGATAAAGGGCAATCTGATAATGTTAGAAATTGCGCAGTTTTATCCCTCTATGCAGTCAAAGAATTTGTGCAGCCCGTCCTGAGTAAGTTTGGCTTCAAATCTGGAATCTGGAGATGGTTAATACTGTAATATATGGGGGCCAAGGCAAAATTAAGCATAAATGGATTGACTACAGATTATTTTTCTTTATACAGGGCATAAGACATGGGTGCCCGTTAACCACATTACTATTAGCTTTGATAGTGGAGCAACTTGCCGCTTACATACGCTCCAGACTAGACATTTGGGGGTTCAGGCATGGCTCCTGGGAGGAGAAAACTCTGCTCTATGCAGATGACATGTTGGTATTTCTGGCAGATGATGAAAAATCATGTGCCAAAATAATTGATGCATTGGAACAGTTTGGTAAATATTCAGTCAAAGTAAATTGGCATAAGGTGGCTCTTGTTTATGTGGACCACTTTGCTGCTACTGTAAACGGTGCAGAATTTCTGCACAGAATTCCGTTGCAGAAATTCCGCAGCGCTTACGCTATGTGGGAACCCAATGTTAAATCCATATTTTACTTGCAGAATTACCTGTGCTTACTTGTGGTACTGATGCAGATTTTTCGCATCAAATTACGCAACGTGTGCATGTAGCTTAAAGCCTTATTTTTGGACAGTAGAGCGATTACGAGAAATTAGAAAAGTAAGGCCCCTCCTTTCATAGATCGGGTTAATGACAATATAGGTTATAATGGAGAAATAAATGCGGTAACTGCATGGTGGAAACTAAGAGCTTGCTGGGTGAAATGGTCAGAAAAAAATACAGGCTTTCCTTCCAATACTTAAAGCTTACTAAAGCTGGATCATCATTCCTTTTAATTCTTTCTGGGGTTTTTTGGGTCTTTTTTTCTATGCTACACCAATGGGTAGGGGGGAGGTTATGAGCTTTTCTTGAAACCATATTGTTGCCTGGTGACATTTTTTATGCTGTATTTGCTATTTTTGTGAAAAATAGGAGATCATTAAAATAAAATTTTTAACTGGAAAAAAGGAAAAAAAAAACAGACCAGACCCCAAAATGAAAAAAAGAATACAGACCCCAGACAACTCAAATATTTTCAGACACCAAGCAGGTACCAGAATTAATATAGGCTCCAGATCAGACCCCTAAATAAATAAGATCCCAGACCAAACCCCTAAAATAATTCAGACCCCAAACCAGACTCCTAATAAATGGAGACCTCAAACCAAATCCCCTAAATAAATGGAGACCTCAAACCAAATCCCCTAAATAAATGGAGACCTCACCGTGCTGAAGAATCTGGCGATGCTCAACGAGAGTCGGGGGCTGGCAGCACATGTGAGGTGGTATTATAAGTGGTCTTTCTTTTTGAATCACTCACTCCTCGCTCCCGGATCCTCCTTAAATACAGGCGCCGCTGCGCTACTCAGTTTTAGGACTTCGTTTTGCGGCGCCGGGAGTTGAAAGGCCATGGGTGTGAGGAATGCGAAATGTTATCTATAGAAGTTGGTGAGAACCACACTATTGTTATTAATACCCTGATAAATAAAAACATAGTATTGATTGGGTGTACTTTCTTTTTTCCGTGAGGGTGCAGTAGGAGAGTGGGGATAGGGAGTTTCTATTACAGATTTCTTTAACAGATTGAAAAATATTCATTCCTACACAGCAAGATGGAAAATTTGACTTGGATTCCAACTTTTCTATAAGGTTTTAAGCAACAAAAAATTCCTTTCACCCCTCGTAGTTGTATCAATGCAGACAAAAAAAAAAAAGAAAACATGAATTCACTGCCTAACTAAAGTTTACTTTTTTTTTGTTAACTTATTTCTGCTGCCTGTAACTTGAGATTCCAACTATTACCAGAGACTTCAGAAATGACCAGAGGGGATAATAAAATAAATTATCACTAAAATAACAATTCAGTTTAAAAAGGAAAAGTTAACTTTCATTTCCGTCACTTTTAATGGTATCGCTGAGCAGCAGAATAAATTAGCACTGTGGTAATTAGTATTACATTTATTACCTTAATCACCATTTATACAATTCATTTTGCGTGTATGAAAAATGGTTTTATAAAGCCAAAATCATAAAGCCATAAAACAAAGCTCTAACAACTGTGCTTCATATATGACAAGATACCTGAGATCAGTCATCCGTACCTTACAACAGAAGAAAAAACAGGCAGATAAGGATCCTCCGTCCAGACAAGGACTGGAGATGAACTACAAATTCAAAGAGAGATTACTATTTTGAAATGTAGCTTATGCCCCCCCCCCCCTCTTATAAATTGACCCACATCTGCCTGTAATGACAACTATTCACTCTAAGTCCTTAAAGGGATTTTCCGGTTTTATTTAAATGTATATAATGCCACGGTGAAAAATCCCATTTTGTTAGATAAGTCATATGAGCGACTGATCATAAGGTGTCCCTCAGCTAGGACCCCCAACAAGCATCTGTAATATGTGGGGGTAACCAGCAGTAAGCACTCAATTCTTCTGCAGCACTACCACAGGGACTCAATGGGCTGTCTGCGCAACGCATGAACATGCCGGATCCTCCAGAGCGAGAGATGTTCTTTGTACTGTAGCTGCTCTCCACTCTGACCAATACAGTAGATGAGAATCCGGAACCAGGGGCAACATTTTATTAAAGGGGGATTTTTAGCTAACTCATATTTGGTATTAGGCATGTGGACCATATACTAATGAGTCTTAGGCTGGGTTCACACGTGGCGGAATTTCACTTAATTTCCGCTGCGGACACTCCGCAGCGTTAATCCGCAGCGGAGCCGTTTGTCCATTGACTTACACTTTAATTTAGCAGTGTTCGTTTAGACGAGGCGTAAAATTCCGCTGCGGAGCATAGGCTGCGGAGCGGAATTTGGTGTCCGCAGCATGCTCTGTCTGTTGCGGAGCAGTGGCGGACTCATGGCGGAATTTCTCCATTGACTTCAATGGAGATTCTAAGTTCCGCAATGAAGTCCGCAGCTGTCATGCACATGTTATGTGTGCTGCGGATGCGTCTTGCTTTTTTGCCATGACATTTCTTCATTCTGGCTGGACCTATGTATTTCTAGGTCTACAGCCAGACTGAGGAAGTCAATGGGGCTCCCGTAATGACGGGAGCGTTGCTAGGAGACGTCTGTAAATAGTCACTGTCCAGGGTGCTGAAAGAGTTAAGCGATCGGCAGTGACTGTTTCTGCACCCTGGACAGTGACTACCGATCACAATATACAGCAACCTGTAAAAAAATATAAGTTCATACTTACCGAGAACTCCCTGCTTCTGTCTCCAGTCCGGCCTCCCAGGATGACGTTTCAGTCTAAGTGACGGCTGCAGCCAATCACAGGCCAAGCACAGGCTGCAGCGGTCACATGGACTGGCGCGTCATCCAGGGAGGTCGGGCTGGATGCCGAAAGAGGGACGCGTCACCAAGACAACGGCCGGTAAGTATTAAATTCGTTTACTTTCACTAGGGAAAGTGCTGTCCCTTCTCTCTATCCTGCACTGATAGGGAGAAGGGAAGCACTTTTCCCGCAGTCCGCAGCAGCTAGTCCGCATCAATTTACTGCACATTTTGTGCAGATCCGCAGCAGAATCTGCAACGCAGATTCTGTGCGGCATTGATGCGGACAGTTGCGGAGGAAATCCGCCACGTGTGGTCATGCCCTTAATGTCTGTATCATAATACATGGTATAGACCCAGGTAATATCAATCAAGAAAGTGCCTTATTATTTAAATCTGGTAGACAGGTTGTTGGATAACCCATTGCCTAACTAGCATGGGGAGACTGGGAATTAGCTCTATTCTTGAATATCATGTTATTCCTCTGCAAAGTATCTCCATGGTTTGGCATATGGACTTCAAGGGCTTGTCCTCATTGTACAATTCCTTTTTGTTAGAAAGATCTCCCAAGCTGATAAGCTGATCTCACGGTGTGCTGTTGCTGAGACCCCCATCAATGAGCTGTAATCTGTGGTGGAACTATCAGCAAGTGTCCAATTAGTTGAATTCCGCTGCAGCATCCCCACAGGGGAAATGAAGCGTTACACCATTCTCATTGAAATCAATGCGCCGTCTGTGTAAAACATATATGTGCTGGGTCCTCCAGAACAGGATATGTTACTTGTAGTCACTCTCTGCTCTGACTAAAAGATGAGGATCCCTGTCAGGCGACACCCTCTATAAATGCAGAATTCTCTAATATGGAATGAAAAAATACATTGGATTGATAACTTTATTCCATCTGGCTAAGTATATTTTAGATTCAAAGATGGATGTTCTAATAGGACGCTGAGACCCAAGCATGTTCACCTTTTTTTACCTGTCCTGATCTCTAGTCATAGGCCGGAAACTGGAGAAATCATTGTTAAAGAGCGGCAGAGGAAAAAGGTAGATGCTGTCACACTTCTGCTACTGGCACTTTAAAAGGTACTAGGACTGGTTTAGAGTCCAGGCTGTGGCCAAATTAATAAGCGGGTCCAAAAGTACCAGCCATTTGGGGCTACAGGACAACAGGAATTTAATTTGTAAAATTTGTCATAGTTCGGAATTGGAACGTAGACATAATTATTAGAAGTGCCCCAAAGTGTCGGAGACATCTGCTGACCTGGAACCACAAGACAACCCAAGAGACTTCATGAAGAACCATAGCTTGATTCTCACATGATGGGTGATCTTCTAACTAAAGCATGAGGCAAGCTTGGGGCCGTCACTGTCCTCTAGCTCTAAGATGTGGTCAGGACATATTTGTTTAAGAATGTGTTACTTTGGTTACTTGGTAAAACCTCGAAGTAGCTGAACTTACAGAAACATCTTGTTGATTGCAAATTGTTTAGCGAAAAACTCTTGCAGGTGAAGAGAGGGGACGAAGTATATCACAGCAGCCCCCGTCCCCTCAAATATTCCTATTGGAGAAAGCCTAGGAATGGATATGCTACGGTCACATCTTCAATACACCACCAGAAATTCTGTGAACAACTATGATGATCTCTAGAGTAAAGGTATCCAGGATAGCCACCACTAAGTTTCCTCTTATACCCCAATTATGAAACTAGCAGCATATCCCATTATTGTGCTTACAATCTGTATACAGTGAACTGCCCCTAGAAATATTATTATTGGCAGAATACAGACTGCAGTGAACAGCGCCTGCATTCTGTTGATGGCTTATTTGAAAATGCTAAATTTTTAAAGACATGCAATGGTCATCCTGGTAATGACAGGACAATATGAAATTGCCAGTTATACTTTTCTCTTTTGTGGTTTCAAAGGTGAAACTTCTCTTTAAATTTCAGCGCAATATCTGCCTTTTATACAGATGTAGCAGAGCTGAATTCATCTTTCATCTATTAACCCTTGCGTCTGTATTGTTGGCACATCGTGATAACATTCTGAATATTTACCGGCAGTCATATGTGATACAATGATGAGTTGTGGTATATGACAAACTCAGCTCTACTACATCCGTACGTAAATCACCAGAGAAAAAAACGATATATGTTATGTTTGATAATAAGTGATACTTACCTGCTCTCGTCGCCTTGAAGCAGCTCAACTTTCTCATGCCCATCACTGCTATTCTCCTTGGTACCCCGCGCTGTCACACTGCAGCAACCCATGACAGGACAGTTGTGTCAATGCTGGTCAGCAAACCTCAGAAGCACATAGGCAAGAGGAAGATGTGCGGAGATCTGGGATTGTCTCACACATCCTTCCTCCTACAAATCACTACAGTGAGGAGAGGGGGAGCTGGACAGAGACAATATGCTAGAAAATTCAGAAACCGGTAGTGTGAAATGGAGAGAGCTTCCTGTTAAGTTCAAGCTTGTTTCTCTTTCCTGCAGAATGAGATGACCTGAGGGGGGAGGGAAACGTAGCAAGTTTCTCAGTTTCAGGAAAGAATAGAATTTGTAGACGGTGAAAAAGGAGAAAGACACTGAGAAGACACTGACAAAGGAGTAAATGACATAAGATTAACCCCGTCTGCACCGCCCCACAAATGTGCAAGGTAAATTACATGCGACACTAAAGAGTCACTATCCAGGATTGTCCAACTCTACCGCAGGGAGGGAACGAAGTCCAAGCCGGTTGTAGAATGGCGGTGGATTATATCAGATCATGTAAATAGCAGGTATACAGCCGTCAGTTATATACTGTAAGTACCTGTGACACGTAGAAATAATTCTGCAAGTCGAAGACTGTCAGGTATTTCCTAATAGCAAGCTTTTTTTTTTAGTGTGGGCTGGAGAATAATTTTATGGCACACAAGTAATCAACATGCAAAGAATCAGGTGGGAAAATTCTTAAGAAAAGGGAAATGATCATGTAAAGTTAACTTTTTTATATACGTAAGTGCAAATTTCAGAGAAAGTGTTGTTTAACCCGTCAGTGACCACATACCGTACGTGACATTTTTACAAGAGTTCAAGTCTTAATGTTTTTGTTGTTTTTTTTAAGTAGCCCTGGATTAGTTTCACCATTTTTATATAGTATAAAGTTCAATGCAGGGGCTTGTTAGGTTCTCAAAAGATCATGGGACTGACGAGTGATCCTGTGGTGCAATTTTCTGTCCTTGGTCCTCATTGTGATTAATTTGTGGATTTATTTTCTTACTTGATTCATTTATTTATTTCCCACCTCTGGTCATCTAATAGTTTAGCCCCGTGCCTGGTGATCCACTGGTTTATTTGACCCCTCATCATCTATTGGTTTTGACTCCATATCTGACGATCCAGTGGTTTATTTTCCATCCCTAGTCATCTAGTGGTTAAGCCCCATGCCTGATGAATGAGTCATTTATTCTCCACCCCTCATAATTTTTAGGTTTAGCCTCGATACTGCATGATTCGGTGGTTTATTTCCCACCTCTGGTCATTTATTGGTTTAGCCCCATGCCTGATGAATCAGTAGTTTATTCTCCAACCCTCATCATCTTTTGGTTTAGCCTTCACACCGGACGATCCAGTGGTTTATTTTCCAACCCATATCATCTAATGGTTTCGTTTTCAGACATAGCGACCCAATTGGTTATTTTCCACCCCTGGTCATCTAGTTATTTAGCCTCTATTTCTAATGATCTAGTGGTTTATTTTCCGTATTCATCTTGTGGTTTAGGCTCTATACGTGATCCAGCGCTCATCGATGGCTTGGCTTCGCTTGGCTTGTTAGCTACCTGTGGTGGTGAAATGGTCAATCCTGGGGTCAAGGCATATTTTGAGGTTCATGGTTGGTAATCTTTAAGGAGGTCTGGATGATGGACAGAGTTCCATGTCAAGATAGAGGTTACCTCTAATATCATAAATGGCACCTAAATATTTCCTAAATGGAGCCTCACATGTATACATGGCCTTCTCCTCTTTTATCACCACCTCTTATTGTGATTTTCTTTAATCGTTTCATCATTTGTTTTCTTTCTAGTTCTTCAGAGAATAATATAAGCTATCGCCATAATAAATGTCTTTTATCATTACAATTTTGGAATCATGCTATCATCAGGTCTACAATATAGACAATTGCATTTTTTTTAATGTACTTTTATAGCATGCATTAGAATACTAATAATTAAGACTGCAAGGACCCATTGTCCACCTTACCTGCCCAGGACCTTATACCATCCTTCATTAAATAACACACCAACACCTTCTTAAGGGAAATGTGGAAGTGGCCACAGCTTTATTATTATATTTACAACCATCGGCATGAAGACATATATATATATATTTCTTTCTCTCCTTCTCCTGAAATGCCGATGCTCCCTGTCTCCATCAGGCATGTAGGGTGCTAACTCTGTCTTCTTCTGCCGTACTTTCCGCCAGCTGTGACATCTACGAAAAAAACAGAAAAACGGCAGAACAAGAATATAACCGTAGAATTTTTTTTGCAAAAAACAAAACCAACACCACCAGGGGAGGGAGGGCGGGTGTTTCTTCCACTGCAGCTTGAAGGTAAGAGGGCTTTCTGCCCCAAACCCCTGCCTTATATCTTCTTAACCACGCCCCTCTCAACCCCTTGTTCACCAATCCTGGTCCTGGGCATTATTAAAACGTTCCATCCTTCTTTAACCCCTTGCAGTCCCTGACACTCTCCCTAGGCGCTTCAGTGTCTGCAAGACTGCAAGGACCCATTGTCCACCTTACCTGCCCAGGACCATATACCATCCTTCATTAAATAACACACCAACACCTTCTTTATGGAAATGTGGAAGTGGCCACAGCTTTATTATTATATTTACAACCATCGGCATGAAGACATATATATATTTCTTTCTCTCCTTCTCCTGAAATGCCGATGCTCCCTGTCTCCATCAGGCATGTAGGGTGCTAACTCTGTCTTCTTCTGCCGTACTTTCTGCCAAGAAGGGGAACTGAGAAACCTACTCAGTCCCCCGACCACCCCCACCAAGCAACGCCAGCCCTCTCTCGGCACCATCCAACAGATCCAATAAAAAGATATCGAGCCCGATATCATTGAGGTGCACTCCATCCGGCGCCAACAAATCCGCATTATCCCCCTCCAGGGATTGGTGCCGCAACCCAATTCCCCCTATTGAGCGAATGAACCGCGACACCCGCACATTAATCAACCTACGCACTCTCTCCAATGCTGCCATGTTCCTCGCTCCCTGCCACACCGTGCGCGCCACTATCTCGGACCAAACCACCACACATTGAGCGAACAGGTCCTGGAAACGCGCCAAATCAGACCGTATAAATGATAATAATTTGGCCATTTTAACTTGGCCGATATCATTCCCCCCGGCGTGGATGATCAGGACAACAGGTCCTTCCGTGTGCCTCGTAACTGCCACTACCTCTGGCAGTAACTGCACCCACCTTAGTCCCCGTACACCTCTCCAGTGGACGTCAGCCTGTGAGAGGCCCAAATTCGGACCCAACGGCCTCTGTACTGCCTGAACCGCCGCCCAATGCACATATGAATGCCCCAGAATCCACACCTGGGGGCGCCGATCTCCTAACAAAGAAAAATCAAGCTAAATTCCGGTAAACGAAAATACAGGCAGGATTAGCATAACACGATACCCAAAGAAAACGAGGAAGGTGTGGAAGGCTAACCGGGGAACCTCCAAAATTAATCACACTTTAAAACCAAATCAGGTCGCACATACGACTTATAGCTATTAGAACCCCATCTACCCAGACGCATGATAGCCGCTAATCCAAGCCCAAGGCATCTGCCTCTGTTGCAGCGCCAATCCTAAACGAATGTGTACCAAACTCGCCCGGTGGCAACCCCAGGTATTTCAGCCCGGCCTTAAAAACCGCCTCAAATTGAAAACGCGACATCTCTGAACCATCCTGATGCATCAAGAATTGAGCCCCGGACCCTCGGACCAACACAAATTCTTGAACCAACCTCACCGGACAATCCTGACCCCCAATCCTCCCAATTGACAACCAAGCTCCCCTCCCTGCCGTATCTGTCTTTGACCTCCGAACGCAGACCCGGAGGGAATCTCCCAACACCACTACATCAGATCCGAGAAGCCCACCGCTTGCGCCCACGCTGGGCGGAACCAGCTCACTGACCCGTAATGCGGCAAAGAAAGCTAAAGAAAATGCTGCGCCAAACAACGAAACCTCATATTCATCACGGCACACAAAACATAAAACGGCTAGCAGCCGACCCAGGAGCGAAAAGGATACTGGACGCCTCGTGTCCCTGGAAAACGCCTCTTTCCTCCACCCTTTCAAAGACTGCCTAACGACAAATTCTTTTGTAACATCTCTACATCCCCACAGTTTTAACATAAAGGCCACACCTGCTAAATGCTTTCCTGCAGTGGCCGCACTGCAACCCTCCTGACGTAATTGTACCAAACTTGCAAGAGTGATATCCAGGTGACACCCATCCTGCGATGGGAAGTTACTCCCCGCAATCTCCAACCACCAATCCCACGCTCTGCAATGACTCTTCCAAGTCGCCGGCACCACAGAACCCCTCAACAGTCTCATAAGTTGTCCTCGACCAGGGCCCATAAGTGAAGGGGGGGGGGACTCCCCTTCTGCCAAAGCAGCCGGGTGCAATTCCCGAAACCAAGACATCTGTGAACGAGACAAAGCATCGGCCATCACATTACGGACTCCCGGAACATGTTTTGCACGGAACCACACATTCAACCTTAAACACTTCAAAACCAACCATCGTAATAAAGCTAATACCGGCAATGAACTAGACGACAACCCGTTTACCGCATGCACCACCGCCATGTTGTCTGTCCAAAATACAATCCGCTTATTCACCATCACGGTACCCCACAACTCTACCGCAACTATAATAGGAAACAATTCCAATAACGTCATATTCCGCACTAGACCTAACTCCCCCCAATGCGAGGGCCAAGGGGACCTACACCAACTTCGGCCCAAGATTGCTCCAAAACCATCACTTCCAGCTGCATCCGTAAACAATTCCAAATCTATATTAGACAACTCAGCGTCCTGACACACCGACCTACCATTAAATGAACTCAAAAAGGAATGCCAGACAAACAAATCCTTTTTCATCCTGGACGTTACCCGGATGAAAGGATTCGGTTTCAATATACCCCTAGTGGCTAAGGACAAACGCCTAGAAAAAACACGGCCCATTGGAATTATCCGACAGGCAAACACCAGCAGTCCCAATAACGACTGTAACTGTTTTAACGTCACTTTTTTAGACCCCATGATCTGGTCAACTTGCGACACCAGACTTATCAATTTGTCATCAGGCAAGCGAAAAATCATCTGCATGGTATCAATCTCGATGCCCAAAAATGACAAAACAGTTACCGGGCCTTCAGTCTTGTCTTCCGAAATAGGTACACCAAAACGCGACATTACCTGTCGAAACACCCGTAGCAACGTGCTGCACAACCCAGAGCCCCCAGGGCCCACAAAAAGAAAATCATCCAAATAATGAATGACCGAAGCAAAACCAGACTCCAAACGAACTACCCATTCTAGAAATGACACAAACATTTCAAAGTAACTACACGATATGGAACAACCCATGGGAAGGCACATATCAACATAAAAAGCATTATCTAAACAACAACCCAGCAGGTGAAAACAGTCCGGATGAACCGGCAGCGAACGAAAAGCCGCTTCAATATCAGACTTAGCTAACAACGCGCCCTGTCCTGCCACCTGTACCAGCCTCAATGCAACATCGAAAGACGTATACGAAACCGCCGCATCCGCCCTGGAAATCCCATCGTTAACAGAACCGCCGCGAGGAAAGGAAAGGTGATGAATCAGCCTAAACTTCCCCCGCTCCTTCTTTGGAACTAAGCCAAGTGGGGAAACTCGCAGATTCGGATACGGCGGCTCGCAGAATGGACCTGCCATTCTCCCTAATTCCACTTCTTTTGCCAATTTTAGACGCGCAATGCCAACATTCTCATTGATCGACTTCAAATTGTCAGCCAATGACAATGTTGCAGAATATTCAAAAGGAATCTCAAAACCAAACGAAAACCCGCTAGTGAGCACCTCTGCTTCCCGCCTCCTGTGGTATCGCTCTAACCATGGGACCATCTCGAGAACGTTCACCGGCGTTCTCCGCTGCGCCGAAAGGAGGTGCCTTGACCGGCTGCTTACCTCTCCGGAAACACCGGAGCGCCGAATGAGCGCCCCCACAGATGGAGCATTCATGTCGGAATTTGCACGTGGCAAAGAACCGACAGTGGCCCTCGTTGTAGAGCCAACAGGCCCCCGTGGGCCTAGCTGCCGCAGCTCCGGGGGCGGGACCTGGCGCTGCGGCCGCACCGGGAAAGGGTCGTTGCTGTCTGCTCCCTTGCGCTAAGATGAGCTGAAACCACACGTCCGTTGCCTTCGTCGCCCAACTAATATGGGGCGACAAAGCCAAACGACGCCTAAATTCTTCATCATAATGCCACCAGGCCGCACCACCGTGCAGCCTGTGGGCGCTGAAAATTGTGTCAAAATAAACAAACAACTCGGCCCCTTTCCCGGGATACCGCTGGCAAATAACGTGAGCCAGTGTAGCATAACACTGTACCCAGTTGCCAAACATTTTTGCGACTTAAACTTTCTTATCCGAACCTCTCTCAAAAACCCGCTCCTTATCGACCGTCACCTGCTCCACTGAGACCAAGGACCAAATATCCACAAATGCATTCCTCCAAATCTTGTCCTTGGTCTCAGCTGACAAATGAGTCCCGAGAGGAGCGACCCCACAAAACAAAGAATCTCGAAACGTCAGACTAGCCAAAGTATTTTCTCTCTCAGACGGGAGCTTAGCCCCAACTGGTGGCACAGAGGGAACCGACGTTCCCTCGTTCACATTCAAACCAGCCACCACGGCTTTTAAAACGGAAATCAGATCAGCACCCGATGCATTAGATTTATTAGGCCATGCGTCACCGCAGGCCGACTCACCGCTCCCAGAGGTCCCACCGACTCCAGAGGGTCCTTCAGCCACTTGCCGCGGCACTGGAACCACGGCCTGAACCTCCTCCACCGGCCCGGCGGGAGGGACAACCTGGGACAGCTGCTCACGATCCACGGACAAGCGCCGCACCTCCCGGAGTCGACTGTGTGTCTGCGGCCGTGATGATCTCCGCTACGACTTCCTCCACGACCCTGATGAGGCAGATGCCGATGTCGCTGGCGAGGAGGAGAATCCTTCACTGGAAGACGAGGAAGACCGCCGACCATGCCTCTTCACGCCACCTGATCTGCGACGTCTGTGATGGCCGTGACGGCGATGTCTTCCAGCTCGGCGTTTCCTCCCTCGCCTGGAACGCTCCCTCACCGGACCTGCAGGAGAAAAATGAGACAAGGCAGGAGAAGGGCAAAACGGGTCCACCGCTCCCCTGACCCTATCCTCACTAGCACGCTCCCCTCCCGGCCTCGACCCCTGCTGACAGGGGACCGGGGGAGACCGGAGTTGAGAAGCAGCAGGCACAGTAGAAGCCCCCGCCCCAGGGCTAGGCCGCGTATTCACCGCTCGCTTCCTTGTACTCGCCGCCATCTTCTGTCCACGGGCGCCGCCATCTTGTTTCCTGGCCGACCTGGAAGTCCCGCCTCTGTTCTCCCCACAGCCATTTCCGGCTGCACAGAGAACAGAACGGGGAGCGATGGCGTCGGCCCCGGCGGCTCACAGGAACCGGAAGTAAGTCCCAGCTCCCGCGAACATGCCTCGTGGTACGCGACCATGGCGGACCAGTTACCTGGGCCCGCCATACTCACCCCACTGTCCCGTAACTCGGCCGCCGCATCCGTGCCCGCAACTGCAGCTCGAGGTGGGTTTTACCGTGCCTGTGCCGGTTTAACTGCAGCCCTCTTACCGCCATGGGGAGGGACGCCAGCGCGACGAGTGGACGGGGGGAGGGCGGCACTATGTCGACCGACGAAGCGCCATGCGACATAGGCCTAGGGGACATGCTGGGACCAGCGCACAACGATGCAGCAGTCACTGCACCCCGAACAGAAACGGGGCTAGGGCTTAAACGAACCGGGGGGCGGATCACGCGTTGCGGCCTACCTCGGGTAGCCGCTCCCGGCTGTTCCATGACATGTTCTGATCCGCTTCTTCCTCCCTCCGCTAGCAGGGATTCCAGCCAGGCAGGCCCCTCCAGCGCCACCCGCTGTGCTACCTGCCGCAAAAGATCTTCCGCCATCAGTCCTGAAGGATCACGCTCCGAATCTTCCAGCAGCAACGAAGGTGTTTCTTCCACTGCAGCTTGAAGGTAAGAGGGCTTTCTGCCCCAAACCCCTGCCTTATATCTTCTTAACCACGCCCCTCTCAACCCCTTGTTCACCAATCCTGGTCATGGGCATTATTAAAACGTTCCATCCTTCTTTAACCCCTTGCAGTCCCTGACACTCTCCCTAGGCGCTTCAGTGTCTGCAAGGACAGCAATAATATTTCTGTGTCTGTTTTATGTTATCAGATTTCACACAATAGTCACATATGATAAAATAAGAAAAATAAATGAAATAAGAAAAGGAATATCGGTGTTTTGTAGCATTTTATGTATTTCTGTCAGGGCATTGCTATAGTGGGTGCAGAGTTAGCAGTCGCACAAGGGCACTAAGAGGACCTAATGTCCCCTCTGCAACAAATGACACCAGTATTATAAATGGTACATAGTAGGTGGGAGCCCTGTTACAAATTTTGCATTGGTGCCCAGGAACTTCAAGTTACAACTCTGTATTGTGTATAGTGTATATATTGTACACAGTATATGTGTAGTATAGTGAATATGTAGTGTATATGGTATGTAAAATATGTGCTACACTATACACACAAAAGCATGCAGATTATCCGCCCTGTGCACTGCAGGGAATTCCGGTCGAAAAACTACACCAAACTGTGGTGCAGTTTTTTGCCCGGAATGTCCACTGCGGAAAACGGCAGCATTTAGCCGGCCTGCTAGCAGGACGGCCGACTGGGATGATGTTTTATCCCAGGTTGCCGGCCCTTTGAAGTCATCCAGGCCGGCCTCCTGGGATGACGTTTCATCCCATGCGACCGCCACTACAGCCTGTGATTGGCCAGGAGGCCGGCCTGGAGGTAGAAACACAGACTTCTGGGTAAGTATAAGATTCTTTCTGCTGCGGGTTTTACTTCTACATTGAATTCAATGGGAAAAACCTGCAACAAATAATCAGCATTTACGCAAATACAATTGACATGCTGCGGAATAAAATTCCACACCGCATGTCAACTTCTGAGCGTTTTTTTCCGCTCAGTATTTACGCAGCGTGTGGATGAGATTTGCTTTATCTCATCCACTTTACTGCTACTGTATTATGCTGCAGATTTTCTGCAACAAATTCCAATGCGGAAAATCCGCAGTATTTATGCAACGTTTGAACTGACCCTTAATGTGACATTTTAGGTAATTATTTTTTTAAGTTAGATGTTTTACTGACAATTCTATTGTTAACTTCAATCAATCACCTGGTCAAATTACGCATTGTGATCATCCGATCTACCCTGTCCGGATGCAAGCTGTGAAAAAGTAATTAGGAGGCTGTTCATTTATTAATGATGTCATGATGTCAACATGGTGGCGGGTAAAGTCAATGGGGCATATTATCAATGTCATTATGCTAATTTCTGTCATAATTTTGTAGGTTATCACTACAGGCTGCTCTGTGGATAAGATACATCCGTAGCTCTGCGTGGACATAGGCCGCATATTTAACCCAGATTTTAAAACAATGAGAACTTTATGTAAGTATTGCCTTTCAATGAAGAGATGTAGGACTCTAGTGACTCCCCATGTCACTGTGGATCCTCATAGAACACATCAAATTATTATTACATTGTTCATTTTAATAGTAAATCAGGATTAATAAACACAACTATTACCTGTAACATAGTACCATCTATTACAGTTCTTATATATGAGTATTCACATACATGGGTAAATAAAATATAGATATTGGCTGAATAAATATTA
Organism: Rhinoderma darwinii; assembly: GCF_050947455.1. NCBI lineage: Eukaryota > Metazoa > Chordata > Amphibia > Anura > Rhinodermatidae > Rhinoderma > Rhinoderma darwinii. The sequence continues at coordinate 33,870,407 of NC_134696.1, read as the reverse complement.
CCCGTTTACCTAAAGCACCATGTAGAACACAGATCAACACGAATATAAAGGGATTGTACGGGATTGGATAAAAGAGTCTGATTTTATTTCCAGAAACAGTGCCACTCTTGTCTATGGGTGGTGCCTGGTATTGCAGCTCAGATCCATTTACTTGAACCCTTTTTTTCTAATTACATACAATCCTTTAAAGGAGCATTGCCATCTTAGACATTTATGGGATGTCCACAGGATATGCCATAAATGTTTGATAAATCTCTTTATCGCCGACCCTCGTTTCGCCTGGTGTGGTGGCCGCTGGCCGCAGATTCCTGGCGTAGACTAGTGGAGAGAGTCCTCGCCTTTGTTCTGTTTAATGGGAGTTAACAGAATGGAGTGGGCCGCGCATATGTGCCTGACGCTATCTCCACTTGTCCCCACCTGGAATCTGCAGCCAGCGGCCAACGCGACAGGAGTCTAATGTGGATTTGCCATAAATGTCTAAGGTGGGAATGCCCCTTTAAACACTTTTTAAAAAGACAAAGATATCATACATTTTCTTTTGTAACATAAGAAAATTTCAACATAATAAATATGAATGACTAAAAGTATACAAAATACTGTAGAGACCAAGTAAGATGATCTATTTAGATGGGGGTGTGCGAACCGCTTGGCAGATTAAACAACATTGAAGCAGGAAATCTGCTCAAACTCATTATTTGGCTTCATTGCATTTCTCTGAGACTAAATCCTTAAAGGATTCTGAAGGATTCTGGTCACTGCTTTGAGTATCTTCTAGACAATCGAGTCCCTTGGTATCTTCAGGCTCTGGACAAGAACCTGAGTTGGAATGATGAGGTTTTTGTTCTTGGGTGATTACGGTGCTGGAGGTTATAATTACCTCAGTTGTGCTCCTTTTCATGTACTGAGGCGTTTTTCTGCCAATGACTCTAAATTTCTGTGGACCTGAAAAGGATGTCTTGGCTACAGGGCTTGATTGTTCCGTTTTTCCTCTTGTTTGGCTTGCTTCTGTTAGACAATTATTTTGAGGACCATCAAAATTCTTAGATGTAATCTCATTTTTGTGTGTTCTTGAATAGAGAGTTACATTATCATAAAGTCCTGTCATGTTAACTGGAGTCATTGCCAACGTTGCTCTCTGAGGAGACCTTGAGATGGCTCGCTTGGCTACAATGTGGTTACTGTTGTCTGTAGAGGTTTTTAATGGTCTATGAGGCTTTTCCACTTGTTTTACTGGTCCATTTGGGCTTTTGGATGGCACAGTCTTCTGTGTCTTAACAGGACTGCTGCTTCTAGGCCAGTTGAATTTTATGGTCTGTTCATTTGTTTCTCCATTATACAATAGTACAAACTTGCTCTGAGTATTCAGGGGCAAAATGCATTTAACTTTAATACTTTTGTTGAAGATTTCAAGAGCCAAGTCTATGAAAGAGAAAAAGAACCACGTTTTTGTGAAGCAGTGTCAAGAAGTGTGTATGAGTAATATAGACACTCTAAAGGTAGCCATACACATTAGTGAATTGTTGGTCGAACCTGACAATTTCAATGGGATCAGATGATTTTCGAATGTCAAAAAGGACTCCCGATTCTCCCACAATGGCAGATATCAGGAAAAAGAAGGATCAGGCTTGTTGGATTTCAACATAACAAATGATTTGTTCCCATGAGGGATAAGGCAATGGCAGTGGGGTCTGACAACGGCGTATACCCCTTACCTTATTGAAACAAATATGCATGCTCAGCCGGGTCGAGAGAAATAGCTGTCATTTAGATGACAGCTATCTGAAGGGTATGGCCAGCTTTATAAAAGTCCACGATTATTACACAAATTTAGATTTTATTTTGCCACTTAACTGGATGCCAACTAGTTCTTAAACCCATACATTATAATTTAAGGATTCTGAAGTTACTATTAGGCTGGATTCACACGAGCATGTTACGTCCATAATGGACAGAACGTATTTCGGCCGCAAGTCCTGTACCGAACACACTGCAGGGAGCCGGGCTCCTATCGTCATAGTTATGTACGATGCTAGGAGTCCCTGCCTCGCTGCGGGACAGCTGTCCTGTACTGTAATCATGTTTTCAGTACGGGACAGTAGTTCCATGGAGAGGCAGGGACTACTAGCGTTGTACATAACTATGATGCTAGGAGCCCGGCTCCCTGCAGTGTGTTCGGTCCGGGACTTGCGGCCGAAATACATTCCGTCCATTACAGACGTAATGTGCTCGTGTGAATCCAGCCTTAAATTCAGTGTCCAAATAATACAATTATAATGTAAGCTACTAGACAGATTGCTCTAAATGAACACATTAATATAGGTATAACTATAGATGTTCTACATCAACTTGGTATTGTTGTTTTGATTGTTGTTTAAGCAACTCTAATATTAAGAACTTACCAAGAGTTTCAATGACTACACTGGGGATGACGTCTTTTAATACTTCACAGTTAGTGTGCAGAGCAGGGTTACAGTTCATCTCTAGCAGCCACACCTGGAAGGTCAAAATAGAGAAATGTATTTCATGTAAAAAAGATGACATATTTATAGGGAGTATAGAGGTTGAGGTCAAACCCAAGACCCCTTTGCCAAACAAGTGTCATGTACTGTTAAAGTTTTGCACCTGGGCCAGGAGCTTTAAAGGGGTTGTCCTGTTTAGAAAAGCCATTGCTATGGGCACAATATAGAGAAATCCGTTATTTAAGGCCCTTATCAATAATCTGAGGCATAGAGAGGCTTGAAAGATTGTCTCACTCCGTTGGGGACCCAACATGTCCATTCATTACCAGGACAGCCTGTTGATTTCAATAGGCACCATGAATCCTTAATTTGCCCAGTGGTGGTTCTGTAGCGGAATTGAACACTTCGGTAGGGTTCCCCTGCAGATTACACCTGATCTCTGGAGATCTCAGCAGTATGACATCCTATGATCAGTTTATTTTTGCGTTTACACTTCTAAATAAATGAATTGTCCAAGTTGGATAATCTCTTTAAGTTACCCCTGTTTACATGAGGGTCCAAAACGGAGCTGCCTGCCTCGTCCTACCGACATTCTTGAACCACTCTCATATAATGATGTCTTGTAAAATCACATTTTACATTTAGAGAATACACCATCAACTGATCAGCTGCAGGTTACTTTAGGCTCAGTTCTATGCTATAAGGATATGTATAAATTAAGACTAAAATAAAAAACGGAGGATCTCTTAGCAACACCCTACCACCACATTTATCAGTGACTCAACATCTTGTTCCCTTTTTCTTTACAAGAAATATCATCTTATGTAATAGATATTTATAATATATGTGTCTCAATGATGAATGTACTCATATCAAAGTGGGCAACTATGATAAGACACCTATAGCTGCATAAAGCCTCCAACTTATGTATATATATATATATATATATATATATATATATATAGGTGGACATCTGATGAGCATCCAACTACAGATTGCAGATGTAGTTTATGTCTCACACTAATCATAGAAAGACGAAAACATTTTGCATATTATAAATGCTTTTATTTATCTGAAAAAAAAGGAAAGTGAAAAGAACATAGGACACAGGACCCTTCTTTCGCCCCCTTATGACATCCAAAATGTTTGCAACAATTAGTGCATTAGGACACCAAATTGTCACTGATATGTTCTTAAAACACTGACTCTAAGCCAGCACTTTTCTTACCGAAATCTCATGGTCTAACATGTCAAGATGGCCACATCTGCAGTGAATATAAGTCTAAGGCCCCATGCACACGACCCTAAAAAAACTCCGTAGTTGGGGACCGCAATACGTTCTGCAATTAAGGAGCCACCCGGTTATATTGGCCGCGGACACCTTTCCGTACCGCTAGGGATAGGTGTCCGTGCCGTAGAACCGTGCTGGGAATTATGGAGCATGTCCTACTATTCGATTTTTACGGGAGCTCTGCCCTATTGTATGGGAGCACGGGCCGAATATGCGGCCCGAGGCAGCCGGCCGTGCTCGCAATCGCATGCCGTGATTACAGGCACGGCCGTGTACATGAGGCCTAAGGACTCAAAATTACTTTTCAACAAATAAAAATAAAACAAGAAAATAGACCAGTAAGTCCATTTAGCACATGATCGTAACATTATTCTGAAAAGGGGTTATCCGGAGAGATAAAATTAATAGCCTATTCTCAAGATAAGTCATCAATATCAGATCAGTGATAGCCTGATTGTCAGCACCCACGCCGATTAGCTGTTTGGGCAAGCACTGCCTTTTACTGCTCCATAATGTTAAACGCCAACACACTTGCATTGGTTCACAGTATTACTGCCTGAATAGAAAATGCTCCAAATGTGTCATCATTTTCCGATATGGAGTAGTGAAAGGAATGAAGAGGCTGCAGCGCTCACACGAGCGCCGTGACCACTTCAAACAGCTGATCGGCGGGGGTGCAGAGAGTTGGACCTCCACAGATCAGATATTGATGGCCTATCCTCCGGATCTCACTGGATAAGGGGCCCCAAGTCCTGTTATATTTCAGATGGTCATAGCAAATATGGCCTTTTAACTATTTGAAAACAGTAAGGACGTTATATGAATCTAACAATCAAAATGGTGATAAAGAGATAATACAGATGTGATTCTCATCCTTAATGCCATTTTTAATAAATATTCTATGGAATATACAACTTTTTAAAAATGTTTACATCATGTTTAACCAGATAGATATCATAAGCATGCATTTAATACCTTAAAATCGTCATCGATCAGGAAGTCACAGCCAATAAGGTCAAAAAATCCCCGGCGGCACTCCAGCTTGGATTTCACGCTCAGGAAACAGTGGATCATTATCTGCTGCATCCTTTTCTGTCAGAAACAGGAAGAAAATGACATAAGGCGAAAACAATGGCAGACATCGCTGCAGAATGGTGTTTCCTTTATCTAGTATTAGCTATGAAGATGACAGGATCTTCAGGAAATCTTACAACACAGGATCATAGCTTAAACATGAAAGTATTAGGTCTAATAAATGTAACACCCAGTGATCTAAAACAACACTCCTGAATAAAATATTCCGAAGTGTTGGATGTAGCAGTGGTCAATGATCTACAATGATGAAGGGTTCCGGGAAAGACTTGTATTATCGAGAAAAGACAATAACCTATAATATGTGATTTTTTTTCCTCTCAATAGTAAGGTAAATATCATGTCTATGATCAGTTGTCTCACCGTAAAGGTATTCAGCACCCAGTCTTGGGGTAGACCCTTGCCTTCTGCAAAATTCTCATTGATGTAACTGTTGAATCTTTCCATTCCCCATACTGTCTCTTCTTTAAGCTCATTGTAAAGCGGATTCTTCTTCTGCATGTACTAGGAGCCAAATAACAATGATATGACGCACAACAAAGCTTAGCTCTCTACCTGTCTAGGATTTAGTAAAAAGATTCAAATGAATTGAGCTAAACTGTAGTACCAGACACAGCCCATGGACAAGAATGGCGCTGTTTCTGGAAAAGAGCAGATCCTTTTTTGTAATCCTGGACAGCCCCTTTAAAAGGTAACAATGCTGTGTTGAGGACAATTGAGATTTTTACTATACAGATGTTTTTGCTACATAATAAAGCACATAATAGACCAGCATAATAAATTGTTCACACTTGCATTGTATAAGCCGTTACTCTGATCCATTTTTAGATCAGAATAGGGATAAAAATGGATCCGTTACAAATCCCATTTAAATCATAATAATGGATGCAAATAGATAACAGTCCGGTTGCATCTGTTTTACATTGACACCAATGATTAAATATAACCCATCCTTTAGACATCTGTTTTTTTTTTGAATGGAGAAAAGGACCTGTACTCTGCACTTTTATCTCCGTCAAAAAACCGGATGACTAACAGAAGCTAACGGATGCAATTAGAATCCCATTTTCAACGGGATTTTTAATGGATCCGTTTTTATCCTTTTTCTGATCTAAAAACGAATCAGAGTAACGGATTATATAACGCAAGTGTGAATTGAGTCTAATTTAGGAACATTAAACATGTGATACTACATTGTACAATTGCTATTAATATTTTTTAATTGAATTTATCGTTAAATGTTTGTACATTCTTGACCGTTGTCCATTCTCAGTACATGAAAATCTAAGGGGTTCTTTACTTGTAAGCAAACAGGAAATGGCAATCGACTTGGTTATCATACTGTAATGTGTAATTTGTCAGAAGTGTCAGTCATTTATTTATGGTTCGAAGTATACTTGACTGAAATTACAGATCAAGGCCCTGAGTTTTTTTGGCGTGTTTGTTGCCACGGAAACTGCGGAAAAAAACGTGGAAAAAACCGGCATAAATTGCCTCCCATTTATTTTAATGGGAGGTAGAGGCGTTTTTTTCCCCACGTGCAAAAAAAACGCTCGCGGGACAAGCCCTATCTTGATGCGTTTTCCGCCTCAGAAGCCACATTGAAAACAATGGGAGACGGAAAAAACACCCCGAACAGCCAGCAGCGTTTCTTGCTGCATTTTATGGCAAAAACCACTCACGGTTTTTTCCTTTTGCCTGTTGAAGATAGAGGTAAAAACACGCGGAAAAAAAAAACACTGCAAAAAAAGTGCCAAAAAAACGCCAGTGGTGTAAAACCACTTAAAAAAACCAGAGTGGATTTTTACAGGCAAAATTTTCTGCCTGCAAAAAACTCTGTTTGATATTGTGGTCGAAAAAATTGCAGAAATCGACCCTCATTGATTTTGATGGGAAGCAGATGCGGTTTTTTTCCTTAGCCGCTCGCAGGAAAATAAAGCGGGCATGTCCTTCCTGCCGCGGTTTCTGCCTCCGCCTCGGACCTCTTGGAGGCAGAAAAAAACTTGCAGCACTCATTTACGAGCGTTTTTCACATTTTTTGCCTGCAATCCTTGCATTAGCTTCAATGGCCATGGGTGAAAAACGCTGTGAAAACCGTGGCAAAGAAGCACAGGCAGGTCATAAAAATGCCTTAAAATTCCTGAAGGAATTCTGAGGCAGATTTTTTCTGCCGGCAAAAAACTCTATGTGATGCCAGCAGGAATTCTGCTTCTGTTTACAATGAATTCTATTATAAACAGATTTTGCATTGGGTCTCAGAAGCATTGAAGTTACGCCTCTGATGATGGAACTAAACTGTCACGCTAGTGCCACCATAATAGTGCCGTGACAGGCGTTTATCCCAGCATCGTGGGAACAGATGCACTTAACTTTCTTTGCCACTGCATAGGATTTATCTTTTTTCTTGCTCCAAAGCCTCTGACCATAGAGGCTAATTGGCCTAAACTCCCCTGAAGAATCTTGGCCACAAGGAAACGCGTCGGGAGAACAGCATTATCTGCCTGGACACATATAAAAGGAAAATAGGAGGTTTCCCAGTCCCCAGCTACAGGATCAAGATGGACTTGGACACACTATAGAATGAGTAGGGGGGTGGATTACCCCAAAATATACCTTTGAAAAAACCTCCTCCTTTATGCAGTAATATTTGGAGCTTTGCATTTACTCTGCACAAAACGTACAGAATGTCAGTTTTCTCTCACAAAAGAGAGCACATTTTTAGCCTTTAAATTTGTCCTGTGTGTATGTTTTGCACATTATTTTAAACAATATGAAGTAAAAGTTATATTTTATAAAGCTCTATCATTATTCCAGTGATTCTAGTGCCACCATAAGAAATATTATGTGAATCTATATCAATGTCAACTTAACTACCACCAAACAAGGCTGTTAAGATGAGGACATTGATGTGGATTGTGATTTATACGATGAAGACAAAGGTGACTGAGGGGAGCAGAAGATCAAAGCTTTGCCGTCGGGGCTGCGGCAGAAGCACTACATGCAACCCACCTGCAAATTCAATCAATTACATCTCCATATCGGAAGATAAGAAATGAAAAAAAAAATCAGATATTTAATGTGTGGTAAAGAGCACTGCGGAATATGTTGGCGCGCTATATAAGTAACAGAAATATATAATAAATAAAGAGGTTTTATAAAATTGTTTTTGTAGTCCTATCTCGATGCTGACATTTAGGGTATGTTCACACGCTTAACAAAAAACGTTTGAAAATGCAGAGCTGTTTTCAAGGGAAACGTTTTTTTAAGCAACTCGCGTTTTTCGCTACGTCTGAAAAGAGGTCGTGTGCACATACCCTTAGGGCATGCCCAGACGTGGCGGATTTCTTCCGCAACTGTCCGCACCAATGCCGCACAGAATCTGCGTTGCAGATTCTGTTGCGGATCTGCCCAAAATGGGCATTAAATTGATGCGTACTAGCCGCTGCGTATTGAGGTGAAAGTGCTTCCCTTCTCTCTATCAGTGCAGGATAGAGAGAAGGGACAGCACTTTCACTAGTGAAAGTAAAAGAATTTCATACTTACCGGCCGTTGTCTTGGTGACGCGTCCCTCTTTCGGCATCCAGCCCGTTCTCCCTGGATGACACGGCAGTCCATGTGACCGCTGCAGCCTGTGATTGGCTGCAGCCGTCACTTAGACTGAAACGTCATCCTGGGAAGCCGGACTGGAGGAAGAAGCAGGGAGTTCTCGGTAAGTATGAACTTCTATTTTTTTTACAGGTTGATGTATATTGTGATGGGTAGTCACTGTCCAGGGTGCTGAAACAATTACTGCCGATCGCTTAACTCTTTCAGCACCCTGGACAGTGACTATTTACTGACTTCGCCTAGCAACGCTCCCGTAATTACGAGTGCACACACGTAGTCACCCATAATTATGGGTGCACACACGTAGTCACCCGTAATTACGGGAGCCCCATTGACTTCCTCAGTCTGGCTATAGACCTAAAAATACACATAGGTCCAGCCAGAATGAAGAAATGTCATGTTAAAAAACCAATACGCTCCGCAGCACACATAACATCTACATTACATCTGCGGACTTCATTGCGGAATTTTGAATCTCCATTGAAGTCAATGGAGAAATTCCGCAATGAGTCCGCAACCAGTCCGCCACACGTCCGCAACAACCATGTATGCTGCGGACACCAAATTCCGCACTGCAGCCTATGCTCCGCAGCGTAATTGTCCGCAACGTGCAAACGAACCCTACTAAAAAGCTGTGGAAGGCAATGGAGAAACGGGTCCGCTACGGATTTCCGCTGCGGAGTGTCCGCAGCGGAATTCCAGAGCAAATCTGCTACGTCTGGCTATGCCCTTAGGCTTCTTGTTAGATCAATATGTATCAGGGTGTTGTAATAATGGCAGCAGTCCTCAGCTTTGCTATAAAGATGGTCAATCTGCCAACACTACAGTAGCTAATGTTGGAACATTTACTTCCACTGTACAGATTTTCCAGAAGCGTAGTTACCCCGTAAGGTTGGCAGTTCTTATTTTATTGATATGTTGTTAAGTAACACCTGCGTGGCTGAAGGCTACAGATAACATTCCCTTGAACTTGTAAAAGCCATATAGCCTTCTACAGTGCAAGACGTCAGCAAAGAAAATACTGGTACAGGACACAGCTGTCAGCTTATCATGAAGAGCCACCACTGATTTACCCTTAGCTCCTAGTAGTTAGCTTACCAGGAACATGGTGGGTTAAAAGATTATCTAGATCAATGTAAAGCACTTTCCAGAAACCCTCAAGAAAATATAATTCCCTGGGACATTCTCTATTTGTTTTTGAAAAAAAATGGTTCACAACCCATATAGCACCATTACAGCTTCCACAAGGCTTGTCACACAGCATTACCCAACTCCAGACCGGAGATCTGCCCAGTTATGCATCAATATGTCCAAGGGGAATGTATCACTACATGGCGAAATACTACTCTCAATGACGTTTCACAGTTTAAATCCTCAGAAAAAGTTGAGCAACCTTACAAATACTTTACTGTTCTGCAACTTTTTGGGGTTATCGCTTGTCTATATACAAGGGTATACATACCATAGAAGAAGACCATGCGGCTACTATGGGGACCTTGGAAAGAGGGGGCCCAGCCCTGGTTGGTCCCATCCCTTTTTCTACTGAAGAAGTGTTGAGAACGATGCAGCACGCCCCTCTAGAGGAACTGCAGTGTTGGCAAGGTGGTAAATTGTCCCAAGGCTCATGGAAAGAGCATGTAGAGGAAACAAACACCAGGCTCTTTTGTCCTGGATGGCAAAACCCAGCATCATAGAGGAGGGCCCAATTTGATATTTGTCAAGGGGTCCCCTTCTCGTCTATATATACCACTGTTTATCTACATAGCTGCTTTATACTCTGTCAGAAATGTGACCTAAAAGCTATGTTCTAACTATGGAACGGTCATCAGAGCTATCACAATGCTTGGTTCTCCACTAACAGGGAAATAAGCAGAATTTTGGTTTCAGCTTTTAAGATAAGTAGAGAAGAAAACACAAAATCAAGATAAGTAAAGCACAGTTTCTGCAAAGGGACATGATGTCTAAGGCTATGTTCACACGGAGTATTTTGCCGAGTTTTTTGACGCGGAAACCGCGTCACAAAACTCGGCAAAAACGGCCCGAGAACGCCTCCCATTGATTTCAATGGGAGGCGTCAGCGTCTTTTTCCCGCGAGCAGTAAAACTGCCTCGCGGGAAAAAGAAGCGACATGCCCTATCTTCGGGCGCTTCCGCCTCTGACCTCCCATTGACTTCAATGGGAGGCAGAGAAAGCGTATTTCGCGCTGTTTTATGCCCGCGGCGCTCAATGGCCGCGGGCGAAAAACGGCGCGAAAATCGGCGTGCAGGGAAAGGAAAATCTGCCTCAAAGTTCCAAACGGAATTTTGAGGCAGATATTCCTCCCCCAAAATACTCCGTGTGAACATTTTTGACTGAAGAATTGTTGCTCTAAAATTAGAGCTTCCTTTAAGGACTCCGTTACAATCCTTCCGGGAGTAGTAATGATGGTATCATTGAATGTCAATGAACTACCACAGAATGAGATATAACTGATTTATGGCTGAATGGTACTCTTAACAACTTTACAGAAGACGACTCGATGATTATAAATTGCTCAAAGTTTTTTTTTTCTTTGAGGAGAAAAGACAGCAGGAATAGAAAAAAATCTAGGGTGAGTGAAGCATTATTAGAAAATATAACATACCTGGTTGGTTAGATGACCTGTGAGGTCATCAGACTTTGGATCATAAGGGTTGCAGGTGAGACGAACATAGCCATGACGAAAGAATACAAAGTAGGGTATAGTAGAGGCTATGAGCAGATAGGAGCGAATATCGAACTTCTTCCCTTCTAGAAGCAATGGGTTTGGTATATACCTGCAGTACACAAAAAAAAAAAGGTCATATTTATATAAACTATTCCGTGAGACATTTGTTATGAGATCTGTGGACACGTAAAATTACATTCTCAATTATGCAACTATTTTCCTAAAATTGCTTAAATATGGCTTTCCTTTGTGTGGGAACCCTATCTCTATCATATATATAACAGGCAATCTTCACTTTTATGACCTTATACCATATTGAAGGCAGGATTATCCACTTTAAGGCAAGATTTAGAACTCATGCTAAGGACTGTATTATAGATGCATTATACATTGCCCATAGATCTTTACGGGCCAATTACTGTACCCATGTGTGCCTCCGATTACATATGGATGCACACAGAGTTTATTTCTCACAGATTCATATGGAATTTGTGATAAAACAATTATGGCGGTTTTCATTGCATGCAGGATTACGGAGTTATGCTTCTAGAGAAGAATATGGTCCCAACCAGCGGAACGATATAGTGGCACATAGAGTGCCTACTCTTGTGCTATCTTAGATGATCCATGCACACGGCTTTGCCATGTTACACAAATTTTTGGCCCCTAACCAGTAAGACCAATATCAAAATCATGAAAGTAGCTTTGGAATGCCATTAAGAGCTTATTCAGGCGAACATTGAAATCGTCCGTGTGACGGTCATATTTTTAACGTCGTGACACGGATACATGTATTTCTATGGAGCTAGTCACACGGCCATTGTTTTAACGGATCGTGTGAATGACCTGAGAAAAATAAGAACATGTCCTATCTTTGTCCGTTTTCAAGGATCCTTCAATAAACTCAAGTCTATGAGGAATCCGTAAAAACGGGTTCCGCACAGGTGCAAATCTGCCGTGAAGAATGTCCGTTTTTCACAGCCAATTTGACACACGTTCGTCTGAATAAGGGCTTACACACACATATTTTTTTAAATGGAAAAAAAAATATGCTCACCATAACAAAATAGAGAGAATACACATTAGAATTGTAGTAATAATGGTATGTGTCAGATCAGATAGATTTTCTGGCAGATGGAATTGATTTCCAACAGCCAAGATGACCAGCGTAAAAAGATTTAACACTTTTCAATTCTTCATGGTCAAAAATTGTCAAGCGTGGTCTTGATTTATATATGGCACTCCCTTATTCTCCTTACACAATGCCCTCTTTACTATAGACGACCAGGGTAAAGCTGGTCATCATTGTAGTCCTGCCATCATCTGTTACTCCGTGGTTTTTACAAAGACTTGGTCCTGGGAACAACCAGCGCTGGTTGTAGAACTGCTATTATTTGCTAAGCTTTTCTATGGCATTTAAATGCAGTGGATCATTATGTGTCCTAGTGTATTGTTCGTAGATGCCAGGGCCATTTCTGCCATTATATTCCAAAAACAAAGGAGCTGACAAAACATTCTTCTCACCATCCTATAGTACAGGCAGAAGACAGGAGAAGCTATTATCATTTTTAGTGACCTTTTTCTTAGTATTGTTTTATATTTTTAGATGTGCTTGATGAAGAGATCAGTGTGGGCTAAACATATTGCAAAAGTCGCAAATAGCATAGTCCTTTATCATGGCTATTTATGCTCTTTGTTGTTGCTTATGATCTCCTCAGGGCCCCTCTGAGTTCTTCTTCCAGCACTCTTTAGACTAGCTTAGTTATGGGAATTTTGATGTCTCTTCTTTAGAGGTCTTCTGTGTCTTCCCTTCATCTGTTTCCTGAATTTAGTTTTTTCGCAATAGAGTGCAGAGCATGGCATATGTGTACAAGTCATCAGAATCGCAGTAGTAATCCAAAGAGAAGTTATAGCAAAGGTCCCAAAGAAACATATTGACTATGTACCTAACAAGATAGAAATAAATATATATATATATATATATATATATATATATATATATATATATATATACAGCAATAGAAAGCAGCAGCACTCACTAGAGACAAATGTGTAGGTGCCAAGCAAGTCGTCCAGATCCAAGGACAAAGCAGTATATAAAAGTAGAAATCTTGCAGCACTCCAAAATGTGAAAAATAAGTGGTTTATTCAGCCAACAAACAGCGACGTTTCTGTCCTACAATAGGACCTTTATCAAGCATGGTGACATACTGAGTGATAACGGTTTATAAAGAGCAAAAGAGCATTTACATAATTAATCTCATTAAAATACAAATAAAGTGCAAAGTGCCAAAATGACAAAGCATTGTGTATATGAATGGTATCAAATACAATCAAGACATTGATACATAAAGTGCAAGTGCAAATACATATATAATAAACAACAATATCGCATAATAAATATGCAACAATACGTGATTACAACATAATTATATACAGGGGCGTAGCTAGAGGCTCATGGGCCCCGATGCAAAAATTCTTACTGGGCCCCCCCCCCCCGCAAACTTCTCATGGCCGACGGTCCGCTTTCAGCTGCATCGCTGGGTCTCCTAAGTGACCCAACAATGCAGCACTAGCAGCCGGGGGCGTCACTAAGGCTGGGTTCACACACACTATTTACGGACGTAATTAGGGCGTTTTAGCATTGAATTACGTCCGAAAATGCGGCTCAAAAGCGTCGGCAAACATCTGCCCATTCATTTGAATGGATCTTACGATGTTCTGTGCCGACGGTCATTTTTTTTTACGCGTCGCTGTCAAAAGGCGGCGCGTAAAAAAGTGCCTGTCACTTCTTCAGACGTAAATGGAGCCGTTTTCCATGGACTCCATGGAAAACCAGCTTCAGTTACTTCCGTAATGGACGCAGCAAAAGACGCCTCCACATGCCATTACGGCTGAAATTACGGTGCTGTTTTCTCCTGAAAACAGCACAGTAATTTCAGCCGTAACGGACGCTGCCGTGTGAACATACCCTCAGGGCTTAAAATGTCCGGGAAATAGCCCCAATACATATGTGTCCGCCCAAAAAAAAAGTGTGTATATGAGACAGCATAGCATATCTATAGCACTACGACCCTATAAACTATGGATAGGATTAGATACAGTGGCTGAGCAGACAGTATCACACATGATAGGATTAGATACAGTGGCTCAGAAGGCAGTATCACACATGATAGGATTAGATACACAGCTCAGCAGACAGTATCACACATGATAGGATTAGATACAGTGGCCCAGCACAGTATCACACATGATAGGATTAGATACAGTGGCTCAGCAGACAGTACCACACATGATAGGATTAGATACAGTGGCTCAGCAGACAGTACCACACATGATAGGATTAGATACAGTGGCTCAGCAGACAGTATCACACATGATAGGATTAGATACAGTGGCTCAGCAGACAGTACCACACATGATAGGATTAGATACAGTGGCTCAGCAGACAGTATCACACATGATAGGATTAGATACAGTGGCTCAGCAGACAGTATCACACATGATCGGATTAGATATAGGGCCCAGCAGACAGTATCATACATGATTGGATTAGATACACAGCTCAGCAGACTGTATCACACATGATAGGATTAGATACAGGGCCCAGCTCGCTGACATTGCGGCTCCAGCGCTGGACCCAGGATAGGTAAGAATAATAATTTTGCTTCTTTATGTGTTACTGATTATTTTTGTGTTTGTGTTTTTTTTACAGGTTCGGTTGTTGGACTTCGGATTTGAGGACTTCAATGACGGCGTTTTTTTTATTCTCAATAAAATGGTTAATGAGGGTTGTGTTTTTTTATTTCAATAAAATATTTTTTCTATGTGCTTGTATCTTTTTAAACTTTATTACTACCGCCTTAGTAATGGCCGCTGGCTGATTGACAACCTCCATTACTAAGGCGAGGCTTAATGTTAGCCGGTGCAGAGGCTACACTAACCCCCATTATTACCCCGGTACCCACCGCCACCAGGGGTACTGGGAAGAGCCGGGTACAAACCAGTACCCGACCATCTGTAGTGACGGGCAGGCACCGGGGTGGCCGCAGGCTGGTAGTATTAGGCTGGGGAAGGCCAAAAACAGTGGCCCTCCCACCCTTGTAATGCTGCCTGCTGCTGCTGTGTTGTATCTGGCTGGTTATGAAAATTGGGGGGGACCCGACATCGTTCTTTCCAATTATTTTTTATTTTAAATGACGTGGGGTCCCTCCCATTTTCATAACCAGCCAGATACAATAAAGCAGCAGCAGGCAGCATTACCAGGATGGGAAGGGCCACTGTTTTTGACCTTTCCCCTCCTGATAATACCAGCCTGCGGCCACCCCAGTGGCCAACCATCACTACAGATGGTCAAGTACTGGATGGTACCCGGCTCTTCCCAGCACCCCTGGTGGTGGTGGGTAACGGGGTAATAATGGGGGTTAGTGTTAGCCTCTGTACCTGCTAACACTAAGCCCCGCCTTAGCAATGGATGCTGTCAATCAGCCGGCGGCCATTACTAAGGCGGTAGTAATATAGTTTAAAAAAAAAACACAAAGTCATAGAAAAAATATTTTATTGAAATAAAAAAAAACCCCATACAACCCTCATTAACCATTTTATTAATAAAAAAAAAAGCTGTCATCGAAGTAGTCCTGGAATCCGCCGTAGTCCAACGACCGAACCTGTAAGAAAACACACAAAAAATGATTAGTAACACATGTGTTAGGGTATGTGCACACACACTAATTACGTCCGTAATTGACGGACGTATTTCGGCCGCAAGTACTGGACCAAACACAGTGCAGGGAGCCGGGCTCCTAGCATCATACTTATGTACGACGCTAGGAGTCCCTGCCTCGCTGCCGGACAACTGTCCCGTACTGAAAACATGTTTACAGTATGGGACAGTTGTCCTGCAGCGAGCCAGGGACTCCTAGCATCGTACATAACTATAATGCTAGGAGCCCGGCTCCCTGCACTGTGTTCGGTCCGGTACTTGCGGCCGAAATACGTCCGTCAATTACGGACATAATTAGTGTCTGTGCACATACCCTAAGGCTTAGATACAGGGCCCATGTGTAATACTGTCTGTGGGACCCTGTATCTAAGCCTACCACAAGGTAGGCTTAGATACAGGGTCCAGCAGACAGTAATCTTATACAGTATAAGATTAGTGTGTGCTGGGGCCCTGTATCTAAACCTACAGTGTGGTAGGCTTAGATACAGGGCCCAGCAGACAGGATCACGCATGGGCCATGTATCTAAGCCTACCATGTGATTGGCTTAGATACAGGGCCCAGCAGACAGGATCACACAATCTGTGATCCTGTCTCATGGGCCCCCTAAACCTGATACATCGTAGGCTTAGGGGTTGTGCAGTCCCTAAACATTGATGGCCTATCCACAGGATAGGCCATCAATAGCTGATGTGTCGCCCGGGACCCGCAAATCAGCTGTTTTGAAGGGGCCGCAGCACTCGTACGAGAGCTGCCTCCCCTTCATTTCACTACTCGCTCACACTGTGAATCGCCGACACCGATTCACAGTGTGACCGGAATGAAGTGACAGGGGAGCAGTTCTCGTACGAGTGCTGCGGCCCCTTCAAAACAGCTGATTGGCGGGTCCCGGGAGTCAGACCCCGCCAGTCAGGGCTAACCTTACCTTCCTCTTCGGCCGCGGCGGGAGTTCTGTAGTCTCGATGCTGTGCGCGGCGGCATAGCGCTGTGACGTCATGCGCTGCGCACAGCGCTTGACGTCAGGACCTCCGCTGCGATCCGGAACCAGGAAGGTAAGTAAAGTATGTTACTATAGTAACAGGGGCCCGCGGCCCGAGTTACTATAGTAACTTTTTATTGATGTGGTGCGGGGGGCCGTGGGCCCCCCTGGCTTCGGGGCCCGGTCGCAATTGCGACCGCTGCGACCCCTATAGCTACGCCAGTGATTATATATACAACAGTTGTGTTAGAACTAATCACGTTAGTTCCCCTCACCAATCAGAGCTTCAGGACCTTCTTCATCCAAATCGCGTACAGGTTATATATATAACAGCAATCAGTACACCAAGCATGGTATTGCAAGATATGTGGGTGTGTGTATATGTTGCCGACATCCGGTTGGAAGACTGGAAGTTTTACGTCGCTATGCAACAGGATGCTTCAGGAGCTCAGTGATGACAACGCATTCTCCGCCCCGATCACCTCCCTCGCAAAGCGTCCACCATTGTCAGGCAACCACCAATCACGAGGCTCTGTGTACTGATTGCTGTTATATATATAACCTGTACGCGATTTGGATGAAGTAGGTCCTGAAGCTCTGATTGGTGAGGGGAACTAACGTGATTAGTTCTGACACAACTGTATATATGATTATGTTGTAATCACGTATTGTTGCATATTTATTATGCGATATTGTTGTTTATTATATATGTATTTGGACTTGCACTTTATGTATCAATGTCTTGATTTTGGCACTTTGCACTTTATTTGTATTTTAATGAGATTAATTATGTAAATGCTCTTTTGCTCTTTATAAACCGTTATCACTCAGTATGTCACCATGCTTGATAAAGGTCCTATTGTAGGACAGAAACGTCGCTGTTTGTTGGCTGAATAAACCACTTATTTTTCACATTTTGGAGTGCTGCAAGATTTCTACATTTATATATATATATATATATATATATATATATATATAGACATATATTTATACCTGTACTAGTATATATACAGTGCCCACCAAAAATTATGGAACACCCTCATAATTTTTGAATGAGGGTGTAAAGTGATCCTTTCCGTTTCGTTCAATTGCATTTTGTGATATGACAGTAGAAATGTACAAAAATTAAAATTACTCTCCGAATTAGTGCTCTCGGAAATTCACAAGCACCTATCGAAATGTGTACACATGAAATCATGTTACAGTCGTAGACAAGGTCTACCCCCACTCGACCCCCTCCATGCCATTTAAGATTTTGCTTCCCCGGCCCACCCCACCGCCCCCAAGGGGGTGTGGGTGTTTTTTTCTGGCGTTAACTGGTAGATTTTATGAACCCATTAAATCCCAACAAATTTCAACCCTCTACCTTGAGCCGTTCAAAAGTTATGAGGGTGTTCCGTAACTTTTGGTGGGCACTGTATATATATATATATATGTGCACACAATGATATGAGGGATGATACTGGATAATACAGACTACCTTACAGGAATAAAACGATATTCAGTAAATGTAAATGTAGAAGACACACAATAAATTAACTGCAATACACTGTAAGAACTGTTATAGGAAAATTGGGAGGACAATATAATTACAACCAATCCAGTGGTCAAATAGTGGGGGCATTGACTAGTTCACGATTCAGCAATCAAGTAATTCATGGTTTAACCATTAGGTTAATGGTAGTCAAAGTCTCATATTAGAATTAACACAGATAATTCAGAGTGCTGTCATATCCACAGAAAGAAAAAAAATATTTTGTCAACATCTTTAACTTTGTTCAAATGGGCACCATGACTCATCGGTAACTGATAAGGAGCTGGACCCCCAGGAAGGCCTGTATGCACAATTGGGATGCCAATAATATCTGGTAGGGCCACGGTTGTCAGAAGTAGTGGCTTCATGTTAGTGGAGCACGGAATTTGTGTCACAGGTCGTTCGGGCCATCTCCTTAGTGTCAATGTGATATAAAGCCCAGGAGCAGAGGGAAAAGGGTAATAGTGTCTCTGGAGGTCAGCTTGTGAGGGATGGGATCAAGAAGAAGGTAACTTTTGAGTCACTTAACATAGAGTAGTGTAGTCTATGAGTAGACAGTGCAAATAACCAACAAGATGGCAGAAAATCTGTGAGAGACAGATTCAAGTTCTTTTCCTTGGTGGTAGAGAAGCCTCCCGATATAGGCCTCATAGATGTCCTGAGGGAAACTTGGATGCCAGGATGCATCTGAGGGTATGTGCACACACACTAATTACGTCCATAATTGACGGACGTATTTCGGCTGCAAGTCCCGGACCGAACACAGTGCAGTGAGCCGGGCTCCTAGCATCATAGTTATATACGATGCTAGGAGTCCCTGCCTCTCTGCAGGACAACTGTCCCGTACTGTAATCATGTTTTCAGTACGGGACAGTAGTTCCACGGAGAGGCAGGGACTCCTAGCATTGTACATAAGTATGATGCTAGGAGCCCGGCTCCCTGCACTGTGTTCGGTCCACTACTTGCGGCCGAAATACGTCCGTCAATTACGGACGTAATTAGTGTGTGTGCACATACCCTGATGTGTTCACCAATGGGAGGCTAACTCCTGAGAGGTTTCAAAGAAAGTCAGGTACAGAGTCCCCTAAGGGTATGTTCACACGTAGTCAACAAAAACGTCTGAAAATCCAGAGCATTTTTCGCGGCGTTTACACGCCGTTTTCGCGGCGTTTTTTACGTCCGTTTTTGGAGCTGTTTTCATTGGAGTCTATGAGAAAACAGCTCCAAAAACGTCCAAAGAAGTGTCCTGCACTTCTTTTGACGAGGCTGTATTTTTACGCGTCGTCGTTTGACAGCTGTCAAACGACGACGCGTAAATAACAGGTCGTCTGCACAGTACGTCGGCAAACCCATTCAAATGAATGGGCAGATGTTTGCTGACGTATTGTAGCCCTATTTTCAGACGTAAAACGAGGCATAATACGCCTCGTATACGTCTGAAATTTGGCCGTGTGAACATACCCTTAGGGTATGTTCACACGCTGAGCCAAAAATGTCTGAAAATACGGAGCTGTTTTCAAGGGAAAACAGCACCTGATTTTCAGAAGTTTTTTGAGCAACTCACGTTTTTCGCGCCGTTTTTCGTGCCATTTTCGCGCCGTTTTTTCGGCCGTTTTTGGAGCTGTTTTCAATAGAGTCTATGAGAAAACGGCTCCAAAAACGTCCCAAGAAGTGTCCTGCACTTCTTTTGACGAGGCTGTAATTTTACGCGTCGTCTTTTGACAGCTATCAAACGACGACGCGTAAATTACAGGTTGTCTTATCGCTTTTTTTTTCGTCTGGCTATGCCACCCCTCCATCTTGATGTATGTTTTATCAGCTATGATTCGCATCATGACATCTTGCAGCATATACACACTAGGCTTTTTATTATTATTATTATTTCAGATCTCTCCTGGAAAACATTGTTATGTCAATCGACCTTATCTTTACATACTGTATGTCATCAGAATACTGGACCTTGTTCTTCCTATCTGTCCTCAGTAATTCACAAATAAATCATTTATTCTTTTCCATTTTATCTTTTCTTTTTAAAGGCCCATTTACACGAGCAGATAATCAGTATCTTCTTACGCTAACAAGCGAGCACGATAATCGCTTACTGTGAACAGGTGTCACAACCGAAGCACTAGCGATAAAATGCTCCTCGATCGTACAAATAATTGTTTATGCAATCATAAGAATAATCACTGGTCGTTCTGACATTGTGGTATGTAAACATGAATCGTTTTATTGATAACTGACATGTCACATTGTTAAATCGGCGATCAATTGATGAATTATTAACCCCTTAGTGACCAGCCCATTTTAGGCCCTAATGACCAAGCTATTTTATTCGTTTTTCTATAGTCGCATTCAAAGAGCTATAACCTTTTTATTTTTTCGTCTACATAGCTGTATGAGGACTTGTTTTTTGCGGGATTAGTTGTGCTTTTTAATAGCACCATTTTTGGGTACATATAATTTTTATATTAACTTTTATTAACCTTTTTGGGGGGGATTATAAAAAAAAACTGAAATTCCGCCATTGTTCTATGCGTTTTTAAATTGACGCCGTTCACTGTGCGACGTAAATAACATGTTACCTTTATTCTATGGGTCGGTACGATTACGGCGATACCACATATGTAGAGGTTTTTTTATGTTTTACGACTTTTGCACAATAAAAACACTTTTGAACTAAAATTATTTGCTTTTGCATCGTCGCTTTCCAAGAGCCGTAATTTTTTTATTTTTTCATCAATGTAGTGATTTTTTGGGCTTGTTTTTTGCGGGAACGAGACGTACTTTTGATTGGTGCTGTTTTGGGGTGCATGGGACTTATTGATTCATTTTTATTATGACTTTTTTGGGGGGCAATGGAAAAAAATTGCAATTTCGCCATGTTTTTTTGCGTTTTTTTTTTACGGTATTCACTTTGCGGTTTAAATTACATATTAACTTTATTAATGGAGTCATTACGGTCGCGGCGATACCACATATGTGTACTTTTTTTTTTTTTTTTTTACACTTTTACTAAATAAAACCACTTTTTATGGAAAAAAATTATTTAATTTATTTTTTTACTGTACTTTTTATTAATAATCTTTATTTCACTTTGATGACTTATTTTATTAGTCCCACTAGGGGACTTTACTGTGCGATATTCCGATCGCTGCTATAATGCTTTGGTATATTTCGTATACCAGAGCATTATTGCCTGTCAGTGTAAATCTGACAGGCAATCTGTTAGGACGTGCCTCCGGCGCGTCCTAACAGGCATATGTCCAGGGCAGACCTGGAGGCTTTTATCAAGCCCCCGGCTGCCATGACACCCCATCGGAGACCCGCGATTGCATTCGCGGGCCGCCGATGGGTGACAGAGGGAGCGCACTCCCTCTGTAAACAAAGTTAAATGCCGCGGTCGCTATTGACGGCGGCATTTAACGGGATAACCGGCCGCGATCGAAGTAAACTTCGATCGCAGGCGTTGGAGCAGGAGCTCAGCTGTCATCAGACAGCAAAGCCCCGGCTCCAGCCTGCACGGGAGACCCGTGCAGGACTTAGACTAGGCTGACGTGAAAAGGCGTCAGCCTAACCTAAAGCCCATTAGTGACTCACGTGAAAAGGCGTATTAGTGGTCACTAAGGGGTTAATGATAATTGAGACGATAACATTGTGTGTAAATATTTGTCTGGAATCACTACTCAATCGATTCGATAGTATCAGCATCTCTGTATAAATAAAATGCTTTCGGCAATTGAAAAAAGTGTTGGAAGTTACTTTTTGTATATTTTGAAGTATGTTGAGTAACAGGTCAAGTTGCCTATTTACTGAAACGTAGGGTTTTAAGAAATTAAAGGGGTTGTATAAGGTTAGAAAACATGGCTGCTTTCGTCCAAGAACAGCAACAGCTCAGTCCCATTCTCTTCAATGGGGCTGACCTGCAATACCAGACACAGCCCATAGACAAAAGTGGCACTGTTTCTGGAAGAAAGCAGCCATGTTGTTATAACCTCATACAAGCCATACTGTATAGATGAAGAGAACAGAAACATTTATGAGCACATGTATGTTTTATTACTTGAGCAGTGTAACACTTTGAAGTGCAGCTAAACGTTTGACAAACTTCTGACATGTCATAGTGACATGTCAGAAGTTTTGATTGGTCGGGGTCCGAGCACTGAGACCCCCACCAATCACTAAAATGAAGCGGCAGAAGTGCTCGTGTGAGCGCGCAGCCGCTTTGTGTCTGTTCGCCTTTCTCCGGAAAGCCGATGTATCGGAGTACAAGCTCATAGACTTTCTATTGAGTCCGTACTCCGATACATTCATTTAAAAAAAAAAGCCAAACGCACACAAAGGGGTAAGGCCAGACGGTGCAGTCACATTGCGTTTATGTTGCGTTTTTAAACTGCAGCAAGTCATATTTCAATAGAAGTCAATGGTGAAATGTTTGTCCGACCGCATGCAGTTAATGACCGCGCTGCCAATGTTGTTGCTGAACTGCTTGCATTTTTGCTAACAGTTCTGCAATGCCTTGTAATGAACTATATACAGGCATCACCTAACAATCTTCAACACGGGTGAAAACTATGTACATCCATTATTTCCTTTAAAAACACAACAGAACTGCCGCAATACAGAGACAAAAAACACATGCAGTTGACCGCATGCGGTTTTCAAATGCAACAAAACCGCAACAAAACTGCATCAACGACGCACTGTGTGGCCTCAGGGTATGTGCACACGATGAGAGGCTTTTACGGCTAAAATGACAGACTGTTTTCAGGAGAAAACAGCTGCCTCGTTTCAGCCGTAATTCCTCCTCCTCGCATTTTGCGAGGCTTCTCTGACAGCCGTAAATTTTGAGCTGTGCTTCATTGAGTTCAATGAAGAACGGCTCAAATTATGTCTGAAAGAAGTGTCCTGCATATAATGTATAGAAGTGTCCTGCATATAATGTATATAAGTGTCCTGCATATAATGTATAGAAGTGTCCTGCATATAATTTATAGAAGTGTCCTGCACTTCTTTTGACGAGGCTGTACTTTTACGCGTCGTCGTTTGACAGCTGTCAAACGACGACGCGTAAATGACAGGTCGTCTGCACAGTACGTCGGCAAACCCATTCAAATGAATGAGCAAATATTTGCCGACGTATTGTAGCCCTATTTTCAGACGTAAAACGAGGCATAATACGCCTCGTTTACGTCTGAAAATAGGTCGTGTGAACTCAGCCTCACACTAAGGGCACGTTCAGACGTGGTGGAATTGCTGTGGAAATCCTTAGCAGACAGTTTGTCCATTGGTTTCCACACCTTTTTAGTTATCTTCGTGCAGATGTTGCGGGAAAACTCTGCTGCGGACCGTAGGCTGCGGTACGGAATTTTCCCTCCGCAGCATGCACTGTCTGTTGCGAAGAAGAAGCGGAATTTCACTGCGGATTTCGGCCTTTGCAATGCAAAAACTGAAATCTGTGGCAAGTCTGCTGTGTTTTCTGCAACGTCTGAATAACCTGTCAAATATGCAAATGTTGGCGCAGATTCATTGCGTAATTGCCCCAAATCTGCACCAACATTTGCAGCAGAAGAATTCCGCCATGTCTGAACGTGCCCTAAGACTTCTTGTATTTTACTGTCAGCAGAGGAGGGGGTGTGATTTTTTGGTCCCTGTAGCCGCCGTCCTGCCCTATCATCACAACTGCTCCAGTCTGTATAGGGAGTGACTCCAATAATAATAATGTTATATATGGAATTTATCACAATACAATTTGTTAGTCCAAACCTTAACCCCTTCCCGACATTTGCCGTACATGTACGTCATGGAAAGCATTGACTTCCCGCATCTTGCCGTACAGATGTAACCCAGCAAAAGGATTGTATGGCATTGAGAAATGGAAGGTTGTGGCCGGCCACTAGAGGGCGCTGTGAGGTTAGTACATCGACAGTGTTTAGTGTGCGGAGTGATATACAAGAGAGGTCTAGTGAGGAAGTGTCTGGAGAGAGGTCTGAGAAGCGCTGGACAGGAAGAGACAGAGACTGGACTGAGAGAGCTGTAGCAAGTAAGGAAGACATTGTGACTCAGATAACTGTAAAAGATAAAGAGCATGCTGGCCAGCAGCAGAGCATAAGTAATGTGAAGTATCAGACACGCATTTTCTGGAGTTCCAAGTTAAGGAGATCCGGCTGAGTTAAGAAGAGAGTGTTTAGAGCAAGAAGCTGAAGACGCCATTTTGAGCATAAGGTAACATAGAGCCATTAAGTGCCGGATCATCAGAGAGTGCATTGTATTACATTGCCGGACCTCAAAGATCACATTACACTAAACCTGGAAGCTAAGAGACTTTATTATCCTAAGGCACCGGATAAAGAGAACATATTTTAATCATTACGGATTATAAGAGACTGTGTTATATTGAAGTGCCGGATAAAAGCAGAGACTGTATTGTTTACCGAGCACCAGTTATATTTTGCCTAGAGCTCAAGTTTTTGACTGTTGTCATATTTTCTGCATGTTCAGTAAAGACAAAACGAATATAATCCCGGTGTCAGTAATTATTGTCCTTAAAGTCATATTACAACTTGGCGTAGTCGGCAGGATGGATGCAGATACAATGGACGAGACAACATTATCATCCAGTGTGACCCATCCAATGATACCGGTGGGAGCCCTCTTAAATCATTTGCCAAAGTTTAATGGATCTGATCTATTGTTGGAAGATTGGAGTGAACGGCTGGAAGGAGCGGCACGGCTCTGTAATGTCGCTCCACATTTAAAAGTAGAATTGGCGCTAAGTACCTTAGAAGGAGAAGCTAGGAAAACCGTTTTGTTACAGCCAGCACGACACCGACAAACCTTCGAACAAATTCGGCAGCTATTAGATGATGTGTATGGGGATACGTCCTCTGAGGGCATGATAAGGAAGCGATTCTTTGCCCGCCAGCAGAAAGAAGAAGAGACACTGGCGCAGTTTGCAAATGGATTACAGGAAATAATCGCAATGTTGCAACGTAAAGAAGAACAATCAGCCGGGTCCTTTACCAATGAACACGTAGTATTGCGGGATCAGTTTGTAATAGGTCTCAAGAATCCACCGTTAAGGAGAACTCTGAAGGACAAGTTAAAGAAAGAACCAGATATGACGATTCATCAATTATTGACGGAAGCTATCGCATTGGAAAAAAAGGAATCGTCCAGCACTGATACGGTGGTCAGGCAAGCAGAAATTGTAACCAAGAAGAACCCCGACCTGGAGGCAAGGATGGAAACATTGGAAGGTGCCATGAGAGAGTTGAAAGCCGCTATTACTAATAAGCCTGACTCTGGAACTCCAGTTCGATACTCACAAGAGAGACAGTCGTTTGCAGATAGGAGGAATCAAGGTAGGAATGCTCCAGACCCTACCATCTGCTATAATTGTGGCCGAGCAGGACACATTGCTAGAAATTGCATGCGTTCTCACTATCAGAGCAATCGCAGGAATTTAAACTAGAACGACCTGTAGTTGAGGGGCAAACTACAGGGGAGTCCACGGATACATGCCCTGCGTTAGATGCTACAGATATAGTGGGGGAATGTCCCGTCGTCGTAGCAAAATTCAATGGCGTTGAGTTGTCATGTTTAATCGATACTGGAAACAAATACCCACTCAACGACCTTCTCAAATGGCTTTACAGCGCACTTTAAAACATTGTCGCATTAATGGAGAACTGTTAAATTGGCCTGGAAGGGTAGGACTGGTTAAAATACCAGCCTCTCGAAGTATACAAGTACCAGCAGGCCATGAAATGTTGTTACCCTTGCCAGTGGGTACTAATAAAGTGTTAAAGGGCACCACTGTGTTAATTGAATCAGCTCTGCAGAAAGAAGGAGTAGCCGTGGCCCGGTCGATATGCAAGGTACAGGCTGGACAAGTATTATTACGAGTGGTTAATATCACGAAACAAAATGTAACCTTATTTCCCCGGGAACTAGTAGCTGAAGTGTTTCCGGTGAGGGAGGAACAGGTGGAAAGCCGTTCAGATTGGCAAGTGAGTTATCCTTGTGAAAGTGTAGCTGTGGTTACAGTGTGTCGAGCCACCACTCAAGCTAATGACACCATTGGGAGGCGATTACTGGAGCAAATACCTTTAGAAGGAACGGATTTGACTACCAGACAAATAGATGAAGTGGCGGGAGTGTTAGGAGAGCACTCCAAGGCTTTTTCCAAGAATGAAGCAGACTTTGGGTTGACAACAACTTTAGAACATGAAATACATACGGGAAATGCTCACCCGGTACGAGAACGATACCGTACTATTCCGCCCGCTTTTTATCAAGAAGCCAAAGTGTTGCTAAAACGCATGCTAGACAGTCATGTTATCCGACCCAGTAAAAGTCCATGGGCTTCTCCCATAGTATTAGTAAAGAAGAAAGATGGAAGCTTGCGGTTCTGTGTAGATTACCGGCGATTGAATGCCTGCACCGTCAGAGATGCATACCCTTTACCACGAATAGAAGACTCTTTGCTGGCTTTGGGTAAGGCCAAATACTTCTCTACCCTGGATTTGGCCAGTGGGTACTGGCAAGTACCAGTTGCAGAAGAAGATCGAGAAAAGACTGCATTCATCACCCCTATGGGGTTATACGAATTTTTGAGAATGCCGTTCGGTCTAACCAATGCACCAGCTACATTTCAGCGCTTGATGGAAGTTTGTTTGGGAGATTTAAACTTTGAATGTTTGCTCATCTACCTAGATGACATCATTATCTTCTCAGCCACTTTCACAGAACATTTGGAAAGATTGAAAGTGGTACTTACGCGTATCGAAGAACATGGTCTAAAACTAAAACCGGGCAAATGTCACTTGTTTAAAGAAAGAATTGAGTACCTGGGACACGTGGTTACTAGAGACGGTGTACAACCAATGGATGCCAAAGTACGAGCCGTGCAACAATGGCCGGTACCAAAGACAGTAACAGAGCTTAGAAGTTTCCTAGGACTGATTGGATATTACAGACGGTTCATACAGAATTTTGCTAAGGTGGCTGCTCCCCTATATGTGTTACTGAATGGAACCAAACCGGGAGTCGATCATAAGAGAAGTATCACTTGGGGAATAGAGGCTGAACAAGCCTTCCAAGAGTTAAAAAGACGACTATCTGGTGCTCCTGTCTTGGCGTATGCAGATTACTCTCTACCATTTGTTTTGTGTACCGATGGAAGTTTAAAAGGATTAGGAGCTGTTCTTTCTCAAGTGCAGAATGGACGGGAACGTGTCATTGCTTATGCCAGTCGGACGCTGAGAGATGGGGAAAAGAATCCGGACAACTATAGCTCATTCCGGTTGGAACTTTTGGCAGTCGTATGGGCGGTTACCGAGCGATTTGCAGATATCTTGCTGGGCGCAGAGTGTGTGTTATGGACTGACAATAATCCATTGGTTCATTTAGACTCGGCCAAATTGGGTGCTATGGAGCAACGTTGGCGAGCACGACTTAGCAAATTTAAATTTACTGTGAAATACCGCCCAGGACGAGCTAATGGGAATGCAGATGCCCTGTCCCGTAATCCAGTAGATTTGCCTGAAGGACTGACTGAAGAGGAGTTAGAGGAAACAGAGACTCCTAATTTCCTTGCCAATGAAGTACATGATCAGATGCCAGGTGAGAATATTCAAAGTGCTCCGGTGCATACTGTGGAGCCCATAAGAGAAACCATCGATCAATGGACTGCTGAAGAATGGAAGAAACAGCAGTTGCAAGATATTCAAATTCGGACTGTAAGAAGATGGGTGCTAGAGAGATACCGACCCAATCAACGAGAGCGATTGCGATTGTCTGGAGTGGGACAGAGAATATATCGCCAACGAGATAGATTGGCAGTAAAACAAGGGATATTGTACCGCCGAGTATTCCTACCGACCATGGAAGGACCCGTCTGGCAAGCTGTGTTGCCGGAGCGAGAGTTAGAAAGTACGGTTAAGTGGATGCATGAGAAAAAGGGGCATTATGGTCCTGAAAAGACTTTCCGTTGGTTGCAACAATTCTACTATCATCCTTTGCTGTTTGCAGTGGCACAGAAAGTGTGTCAGAACTGTAGAAATTGCACCCTGGCCAGAGCGGCTGAACAACAAGCTCCGGTGGGGCATATACAGACGCATTATCCATTACAGTTGGTCATGATGGACTATTTGACAGTAGATGAGTCTTTACAAGGGTACAGATATTTATTGGTTGTAATAGACCACTTCACCAAATTCACAGTGGCCGTACCTACCAGAGATCAAACGGCTGAATCTGCGGCACAGGGATTGTGGACTCATTTCATCTTACCCTATGGATGTCCTTCACAGCTTCACTCTGATCAAGGAGCTTGTTTTGAGGGGCGAGTAATAGAAGAATTATGCAGATTGTACCAGATTAAAAAGACCCGCACGACCCCGTATCACCCTCAAGGGAACGGGGCCTGTGAAAGGATGAATCGGACCATATTGCAGTTGTTGCGAACACTGGAGAAACAAAAAAAAGAGAGATGGCCTGACTACATTGCAGAATTAATCTGGATCTATAATAACACTGTACATGCCACTACTGGATATTCTCCTTTTCTGTTAATGTTCGGAAGAAATGGACGATGTCCCCTAAATTTAATGATGCCTATCCCGGAAGAACAAGAAGAGTGGATTCCGCAGACCTGGATGTGGGGTCATCGACGCAAGGTACAAGAAATGTATAATTTAGTGGCGCAGAGACTGGGGCCTCATGATCTTACAGTAAATCAGAAATTGAAGGAACTACCTTTGCAAGTGGGTGATAGAGTAATCGTGCGAAACCAGGGTGCAAGAAGAGCAGGAAAGCTGCAATGGAAGTGGGAAACCTTGGCGTATGAGGTGGTGCGTCAGCCCAATCCATATATTCCTGTATTTGTGATCAAGCCGGAGGGTAGTAGTGGCCCTTTGAAAACCGTACACAGAAATATGCTGAGACCCTGCACATTTATAAGTCGTGAACCAGAAGCAAACACTAGAGATCCTCCTGTTGCAACACCCGTTCCCATAGATGAAGGTTGGTGGAGTCCGCCGGTTCAAGTACCAGAGAGACAAGAAAGTACCAGTGAAGTACAAGAAGAGAATGTTACTCCTGTGGAAGAAGAGTTGTCACAGGTACGTCATTCTCAGCGATCCAATTTTGGAAGACTTCCTTCTAGGTTTGAAGGATTTGTGATGCCACAGCAAGTTGCCGGGACGGCAACTGATAAACCTGGGGGAAAAGATGTAACCCAGCAAAAGGATTGTATGGCATTGAGAAATGGAAGGTTGTGGCCGGCCACTAGAGGGCGCTGTGAGGTTAGTACATCGACAGTGTTTAGTGTGTGGAGTGATATACAAGAGAGGTCTAGTGAGGAAGTGTCTGGAGAGAGGTCTGAGAAGCGCTGGACAGGAAGAGACAGAGACTGGACTGAGAGAGCTGTAGCAAGTAAGGAAGACATTGTGACTCAGATAACTGTAAAAGATAAAGAGCATTCTGGCCAGCAGCAGAGCATAAGTAATGTGAAGTATCAGACACGCATTTTCTGGAGTTCCAAGTTAAGGAGATCCGGCTGAGTTAAGAAGAGAGTGTTTAGAGCAAGAAGCTGAAGACGCCATTTTGAGCATAAGGTAACATAGAGCCATTAAGTGCCGGATCATCAGAGAGTGCATTGTATTACATTGCCGGACCTCAAAGATCACATTACATTAAACCTGGAAGCTAAGAGACTTTATTATCCTAAGGCACCGGATAAAGAGAACATATTTTAATCATTACGGATTATAAGAGACTGTGTTATATTGAAGTGCCGGATAAAAGCAGAGACTGTATTGTTTACCGAGCACCAGTTATATTTTGCCTAGAGCTCAAGTTTTTGACTGTTGTCATATTTTCTGCATGTTCAGTAAAGACAAAACGAATATAATCCCGGTGTCAGTAATTATTGTCCTTAAAGTCATATTACACATGTACGCCGAATGTTTGGGACCGGCTCAGAAGCTGAGCCGGTGCCATCATCACCGGATCTCAGCTGTATCTTACAGCTGACATCCGGCTGTAACGGCGGGGACCGAAATTAGCTTCGATCCCCGCCATTAACCCCTTAAGTGCAGCGCTCAAACGCGATCGCTGCACTTAAGGTGTTTGCAGCTCATCGGAACCCCAGTAATGAAATTGCCGGGGTTCCGGTGGCTGCAATGGCAACCCGAGGCCTAATACTGGCCTCCTGGTCTGCCTAGCACCGAAGCCGGTCAAGATCCGCCCGGCGGCGGAACCTGATCGGCTTCCGTAGCTGCCGGCAAGATGGCGCCGGGTCAGGAGCTGATCCGGCGTCATCAGCGGTGGAAGTCAGCTGTACTGTACAGCTGACATCCACCTGTAACGGCAGGAACCGGTGCTAGCTCCGATCCCTGCCATTAACCCCTTCGATGCAGCAATCGAAAGCGATTGCTGCATCGTAGCGGTTACTAGCAGATCGCCAGCCCTGACAGGCAATCAGGACTGGCGACTGCTGTTATGGCAACAGGAGACACAATGGACTCCTGCTCTGCCATTACGGAAGCCGATTTAGGCCCCACCGGGAGGCGAAGCCTAATCGGCTTGCTGTCAGTGAATGACTGACAGATCTAATACATTGCACTACATAGGTAGTGCAATGTATTAGAAAAAAAAAAATATGACCGTTGGACCTTCAAGTCCCCTAGTGGGACTTGAGAAAAAGTGTAAAAAAAGTATAAAAAAGTGTAAAAAAAAAGTGCAAAAAATAAAAGTTTGAAAACAATAAAAGTTTCAAGTAATGAAATAAAACACAATCCCCCTTTTACACTTATCAAGTCCTTTATTATTGAAAAATAATAATAAACCATATGTATTTGGTATCGCCACGACCGTAACGACCGGAGGTATCAAAATATTATATTATTTATTGCACGCGGTGAACAGCGTAAAAAAAAAACGTAAAAAACGTTACCAGAGTTTCTGTTTTTTGGTCACTTTGCCCTACAAATGTTAGAATAAAAAGTGATCAAAAAGTCGCACGTATCCAAAAATGATACCTATAAAAACTATAGCTCGTCCCGCAAAAAACAAGCCCTCATACACCTCCGTCAACAAAAAAATTAAAAAGTTATGGTTCTCACAACTTGGCGACAGAAAAAATACATTCTTTTTACAAAAGTTACTTTATTGTGCAAAAAGTTGTAAAACATAAAAAAGTGCTATAAATTTGGTGTCGCCGGAATCGTACTGACCCACAGAATAAAGTTAACATGTAATTTATAATGCATGGTGAACGCTGTATAAAAAAAAACGAAAAAAGCTGTGCCAGAATTGCGTTTTTTTGTTTACCTGGCATCCCAAAAAATAGGATAAAAGGTGATCAAAAAGTTGCATGTACCCCAAAATGGTACCAATAATAACTACAGCTCGTCCCGCAACAAACCAGCCCTCATACCGCTACGTCTATGAAAAATAAAATTAGTTATGGCTCCAATAAGTCAGGAAATAAAAAAATATGCAGTTGTGCCCGAGGGGAACATTTCTTCTGTTTGAAGAGGCGATTTATCAAGGACCTAAAATTAGGGAACCAGGAAAGGGAGGGCCCAAACATATCCGGAAGCGAGGGTGCCCGTATTATACCAGGACAACACTTCCCAGCAAAATTCCCCAAACTACAAAGGCGCGGAATGTGCACCAAAAGGGGGATAAGAAAGGACGCCATTTATCAGTGCGACACTGGCCTGTGCGGAAAGGATTGCTTCACAGCGTAACACACATCTATGGATCATTTTATTGTTTTTTTTTACCCCATTATTATACCACCTGACTATGCCCCTTATATACTCCGCCCCGCTTACATATGCCCTACATTATAAACGGAAACACCAGTAAGACTCCAAACAAAACTACTACCAAGCAAAATCCACGCTCCAAAAGCCAAATGGCATTTCCTCCCATCTGAACCCTACAGCGTCCCCAAACAGCAGTTTCCTTCCACATATATGGCACCGTCATACCCGGGAGAACCCTTTTAGCAATTTTTGGGGTGTGTGTCTCCAGTGGCATAAGCTGGGCACGACATATTTGCCACTGAATGGCATATCTAGGGAAAAATATAAATTTTGAATTTGCACCATCCACAGCGCATTTATTAATGGAAAAGACCTGTGGGGTGAAAATGCTCACTACACCCCTTAATAAATGCCTTGAGGGGTGCAGTTTCCAAATGGGGTCACTTCTCAGGGGTTTATTTTTATTATTTCACATCAGAGCCTCTGCAGTTGTGAACCAATACTTTGTAAATCGCCAAATTAGGCCTCAATTTGACATGGTACGCTTTCACTCCTGAGCCTGGTCGACTGTCCAGGCAAGAGATTAGGGCCACATGTAGGGTGTTTCTAAAACCAGGAAACCCAGCATAATAATTAGAGAGCTGTCTTGTTATGGTGGCACAAGCTGGGCACCACATATTAGCATATCTACGGAAAAAAATCCCATTTTCACTCTGCAACATCGAGTGCACACCAATTTCTGCCAATCACCTGCAGGGTTAAAATGCTTACTACACCCCTAGGTAAATGCATTGAGGAGTGTAGTTTCCAAAATGGGGTCACTTCTGGGGGGTTTCCACTGTTTTGGGCCCACAGGCGCCCAGAAACCAATCCAGCAACATCTGCACTCCAAATGGCGGTCCTTCCCTTCTGAGCCCTGCCGTGTGCCCAAACAGCAGTTTATGACCACATATGGGGTATTGCCGTACTCGGGAGAAATTGCTTTACAAATGTTGGGTTCTTTTTTTTTCCTTTATTTGTTGCGAAAATGAAAAAATTTGAGCTAAAGCTACGTCTTATTGAAGAAAAAGGATTGTTTTTATTTTCACTGCCCAATTCTAATAAATTCTATGAAACATCTGTGGGGTCAAAATGCTCACTACACCCCTAGATGAATTCCTCAAGAGGTGTAGTTTCCTAAATGGAGTCACTTTTTGGGCGTTTTCATTGTTTTTTTCCCCTCAGGGGCTTTGCAAATGTGACATGGCCTCCGCAAACCATTCCTGCTTAATGTGATCTCCAAAAGCCAAATAGCGCTCTTTCCCTTCTAAGCCACGCCGTGTCTTCAAACAGCCGTTTATTACCACATGTGGGGCATTGTTTTACTCGGGAGAAATTGCTTTACAAATTTTGTGGTGCTTTTTCTCCTTCAGTCCTTGTGGAAATGAGAAAAAATAAGCTAAACCTACATTTTCTTTGAAAAAATGTAGATTTTTATTTTCAGGGCCTACTTCCAATAATTTCTGCAAAAAAACTGTGGCGTCAAATCGCTCACTATACCCCTAGATAATTTCCTCAATGGGTGTAGTCTCCAAAATGGGGTCTCTTGTGGGGGGTTTCCACTGTTTTGTCTCCTCAGGGACTTCGTAAATGTGACATGGCCTCTGCAAACCATTCCTGCTAAATGTGATCTCCAAAAGCCAAATGGCACTCCATCCCTTCTAAGCCCTGCCGTGTGTTCAAACAGCCGGTTATTGCCACATGTGGGGTATTGTTTTACTCGGGAGAAATTGCTTTACAAATTTTGCGGTGCTTTTTCTCCTTCAGTCCTTGTGGAAATGAGAAAAAATTAGCTAAACCTACATTTTCTTTGAAAAAATTTAGATTGTCATTTTCAGGGCCTACTTCCAATAATTTATGCAAACAACCTGTTGGGTCAAAACGCTCACTATACCCCTAGATAATTTCCTCAATGGGTGTAGTTTCCAAAATGGGGTCACTTGTGGGGGGTTTCCACTGTTTTGTCCCCTCAGGGGCTTTGTAAATGTGACATGGCCTCCGCAAACCATTCCTGCTAAACTTGAGCTCCAACAGCCAAATGGCGCTCTTTCCCTTCTCAGCCACGCCGTGTCTCCAAACAACCGTTTATTACCACATGTGGGGTATTGTTTTACTCGGGAGAAATTGCTTTACAGATTTTACAGTGCTTTTTCTCCTTTAGTCCTTGTGGAAATGAGAAAAAAAATCGCTAAACCTACATTTTCTTTGAAAAAATGTTGATTTTAATTTTCATGGTCTACTTCCAATAATTTCTGTAAAAAACCTATGCGGTCAAAATGCTCACTGTACCCCTAGATAATTTCCTTGAGGTGTGTAGTTTCCCAGATGGGGTCACTTTTGGTGGATTTTGACTGTTTTGGCACCGCAAGAGCCCTTCAAACCTGACATGGTGCCTAAAATTTATTCTAACAAAAATAAGGCCCCAAAATCCACTAGGTGCTCCTTTGCTTCTGAGGCCGGTGCTTCAGTCCAGTAGCACACTAGAGCCACATGTGGGATATTTCCTAAAACTGCATAAACTGGGCAACAAATATTGAGTTGCATTTCTCTGGTAAAACCTTCTGTGTTATAAAAAAAATTGTATTAAAAATTTATTTCTGCAAAAAAATATGAAATTTGTAAATTTCACCTCTACTTTGCTTTAATTCCTGTGAAATGTGTAAAGGGTTAAGACATTTTCTAAATGCTGTTTTGAATACTTTGAGGGGTGAAGTTTTTAAAATGGGGTGACTTTTTGGGGGTTTCTAATATATAAGGCCCTCAAAGCCACTTCACAACTGAACTGGCCCCTGTAAAAATAGCCTTTTGACATTTTCTTGAAAATGTGAGAAATTGCTGCTAAAGTTCTAAGCCTTGTGACGTCATAGAAAAATAAAAGGATGTTCAAATAACGATACCAATCTAAAGTAGACATATGGGGGATGTTAATTAGCAACAATTTTGTGTGGTATAACTGCCTGTATTACAAGCAGATACATTTAAATTGAGAAAAATGCTAATTTTTGCAATTTTTCGCTAAATTTTGGTGTTTTTCACAATTAAGTACTGAACATATCGAGCAAATTTTGCCAGTAACTTAAAGTCCAATGTGTCACGAGAAAACAATCTCAGAATCACTTGGATAGGTAAAAGCATTCCGGAGTTATTACCACATAAAGTGACACATGTCAGATTTGAAAAATGAGGCTCGGTCAGGAAGGTCAAAAGTGGCTAAAGAGGGAAGGGGTTAAAGACAGCAACACATTGTTATACAGGACTGTTATTATGACTCCTTATACAAGTGCGGGTGTTTGCATATTTATAGCTTCACATTTATAACTTCCTTTTCCTGTCCCTGATGTTTGTTTCTAATGTGTAAAATATTATTTTTTTGTGTGCATGGGCTAATACTGATCCATAAGACATATCAAAGTATCAAAAGCATTTTGTTGCTAGTAAGGGTATGTTCACACGGCAGCGTCCGTAACGGCTGAAATTACGAGGATGTTTTCAGGAGAAAACATCACCGTAATTTCAGCCGTAACGGCATGCGCTTGAACGCCACTTCCATTACGGACGTAATTGGCGCTGCTTTTCATTGGAGTCAATGAATAACGGCTCCAATTACGCCCCAAGAAGTGACAGGTCACTTCTTTGACGCGGGCGTCTATTTACGCGCCGTCAATTGACAGCGGCGCGTAAATATACGCCTCGTGGGAACAGACAAACGTCAGCCCATTGCTTTCAATGGGCAGATGTTTGTCAACGCTTTCAAGCCGCATTTTTCGGACGTAATTCGGGGCAAAAACGCCCGAATTACGTCCGTAATTAGTGTGTGTGAACATACCCTAAAAGTGGACCAGCCAGCTATTAACCCCTTCCCCCTGCTTGCATTCTGGGCCCTAATGGCCAAGCCATTTTCTACATTTTTCCATTGTCACATTCGAAGATCTATAACTTTTTTATTTTTGCGTCGACATAGCTGTATAAGGTCTTGTTTTTTTGCGGGACGACTTGTAGTTTTTATTGGTACCATTTGAGAGTAGATGCGACTTTTTGATCACTTTTTATCACATTTTTTTAAAGTCAGGATTAACAGAAAACAGCAATTCTTCCATAGTTTTTTATTTTATTTTTTTACGGCGTTCACAGTGCGGGTTAAATAATGTAATCGATTTATAGTCGGGATCGTTACGGACGTGGCGATACCAAATATGTGCAACTTTTTTGCTTTATTGTGTTTTTTTTTTTAATAGTAAAGCAGTTTGTAAGGGGAAAAAGTGGATTTTTAATTTTCTATTTTATTTCACATTTTTTTAAATTAACTTTATTCAACTTTTTTTTACTTTTTTACTAGTCCCACTAGGGGACTTCACTATGCGATCCTCCGATCGCTATTATAATACACTGCAATACTTTTGTATTGCAGTGTATTACTGCCTGTCCGTTTAACACGGACAGGCATCTGCTAGGTCATGCCTCCGGCATGACCTAGCAGGCATTCACGACAGGCAGACCTGGGGGCCTTATCGCCGGGTGTCAGTGGGATGAGAGGGAGCTCCTTCCCTCTCTCCAAAACCACTCAGATGCGGTGCTCGCTATTCAGCACCGCATCTGTGGGGTTAAACGGGTGAGATCGATACTAATATCGATCTCACCCGGCAGAGCAGCTGAGAGCAGGGAGATTTGACAGCTCCCTGCTCTGTTTACTTTATTCTAATGCAGCGCCGTGGAATGGCGGCGCTGTAGAATAAAGCCCATTAATGACCGCCATGAAAAGACTAATCGGCGGTCATTAAGGGGTTAAAGGGGGCACTTATTTTCACACGTTTGTGCAATAACTTTATTTTATAAATGAACACAGTACTTTTAGCCAAAAATTAAAACTTGTATATGCACTGAAGTGAATGCTTATAGTAACTGTCTGCAGTCTTTCTCTTGTACGATCAGATCAAAGGGGCAGGCACTATCTACAAGGGGGAGGTGGGTGGCACTATCTACAGGGGGGGTGTAACACTATCTACAGGGGGCTGTATAGCGCTGTCTACAGGGGGGCTGTATGGCAGAATCTACAGTGGGGCTGTATGGCACAATCTACGGGGGGCTGAATGGCACCATCTACAGGGGGGGCTGCATGGCGCTATCTACAGGGTGGGTTGCATGGTGCTATCTACAGGGGGGCTGTATGGCGTTATCTACACAGTGGGGGGGGTATGGCACTATCTACAGGGGAACTGTATGGCACTATCTACAGGGGAGGCTGTATGGCACTAGCTACAGGGGGGTTGTATGGCACTATCTACAAAGGGGGCTGTGTGTGGCACCGAGGGGAGGGGAGGAGGGGACCAGTCAAAAGTTTGCTATTGAGCCAAGTGTTTCCTAGTTACGCCCCTGCTGGACACTCACTTTTCAGTGAGTATATCAGAGAATTGGTCAAACAGGAATTTCCTAATATATTGTTATTAATGGATTTTTTTCCTGCGAAACTCTGTCAAGAATTGCCAAGGTTAATCTGTAGATTATTATCAGGTTACAACGAGGAGCAACTCCAAATGGTATAGTAGTATTTCTGCCACTGAAGTGCAGTCCTGGTGAAGTGGACTACAATAACTAGCATGCCCTGATCTGTGCAGCTTTGCGGATCGTCTCTGCCCCATATGATGCACTGACAGGCCACATCCTGCCCTAAAGTGGAGTGTCATATTAAACAAAATATGAACACTAGGGGGAGCTCTTTTCAAAGGAAAAGTAATATTGTCCCCAGTCTAGAACGCAGCAAGGTCCCCTTAAATATCCATATTAGATTTCTTCTTTTTATTTTTTCAAGTATATATACAAAATAGATTAAAAAAATATAGTCTTTATCTACAATATTTCTTTTATTATTTAACTTTTATGATATAATTTCCAGAATAGTGTATAAGAATTGTCTACGTGAAGAATGGATGGCATAACTGTGATTTAGTGTCTATCTTTTTCACATGTTAAACTGTATACTCTATATTTCTTTACTCATATTCCACGGTCTTAGTCTTGAATCAAAATCTAGTGGCATATGATTAGGGGGTTGCAATGCCAGTCAGGACCCATCAGCCATCCTGCTACAGAAGAGCAGCACTGTAAATAGGTTTTCCTGAGGTGCAATGGTTTATAATGCCAACGATAGTAAAACTAGATGGAACCATCTTCCTATATAGACATATTTCACTTTATATTTAATATGCACTACGTTCCAAAAGTTTTGTGCACTCTTCAGAAATGTAAAGGTGTTGTCTGATGACAGCTTTTTTTTCTCACTTTTATGAGCTGTCATTACTTTGTCCAGCCACTCTCCATAGAAATGCCATCCAGCGACTTTCAGTGCAAGAACAGAGACTCAGGGCCCCTCATTCTCAGTAACAGTAGGGTCGGACCGCCACCTATCATACTTTTATGATCAAAACCAAAATCATAAAACTGCAAATTCCTATGTAGCTCAGGCTGAAATGCATAGATTGGCAGGTTCTATAAATGCATATTTCATGTATCAGAGTTGCGAAGCAGATGATGTGGCTGAGCTAACAACACTCATACAAGAGTAAGCAAATCTCTTTAGCAAACTAGAGTCACTGCAAATCACCATGCAAATGTTGATCTTCACCTTTGAGCGATACAGGAGAAGACCACAGGCTTTGCTTATAGTTGCGTCATAGCCAAGAGTAAAAAACGGGGGAGGCTGAAGCGTGGGTCGCATTGGATAAAACAAAGAGAGAGCCATTCCGTTAATATTCTCACTCTTGGGAAGCATTGCCATAACACATCAAGGCACCAGAGGAATTGCAATCTATATGGCTTCAGTGTTATCCCATCAGCATATGCCATCAAGACAATTTCCTAACAAGTTCTCATAGGGTCACCAGAGTCAAAGTATCATGCAGGGATTACAGTTCTCCCACGTCTCCCCCTCATATTTTATTTACTGCGGGGACACCGTGGCAGAAGAAAGCAGGTATCCTGTCTAAATCAGTGTTCTCATATCCCACCCTTACCATCCCATGTCCTTCATGGTCTGACCCACCTCAGATATATGACATTTGAAGTTTCATCCTTTTCCAAATCTGGAATTTTACAGTTTTTTTTATATAAATAAGGCACAGTGATCCGAATATATCTCTCTAAGGCCTCATGCACACCACCGTAGCCATGTGCACGGCCGTGATTTTCGGGTCGGCCGGGGGCGGAGTGACACCCGCGAGCTGCCCGCAAATCGCGGGCCGTGCACATGGCCGCGTGCATTATTTCCTATGAGCCTTGACCGGAGAACACGACCGTAATAAGACATGTCCGTTCTTTCTGCGGTCTTGGCTCCTGGGCCATGCACGGACCGTGGAAACCCCAGCCATGTGCATGGCCCCATAGGAATGAATGGGGCCGCAATTCTCCCGTGGATTTTCGGGGGAATTGCAGCCGCAAGCGCACGTTCGTGTGCATGGGGCCTAACTCCAACGTGCCTGAAAAACGAGATGTGAACTGAGCCTTACAATAGCAGCTAGAATATCGTTTTTTTTCTCATAAATTACTGTAGGTATAGACTTTATCTAGTAGAAGCTGCAAGCTTACCTTTGTACTACCCGGGCCTGTGAACCTTTTGATGGTAGTTTCCTGGAATCTTCTATTTTACTAAGCATTTGGCACCGAAGGGTAATGATCTGTTCCTGTTTTTTTACCAAATAGATACCACGTCCCTGATTCAGCCCAGTGGGTTTGCAAATCCATGTTTGCCCATCTGAATAAAGATAAAATATGGAACTGGTCATATAGTTACAGCAACAAATCTTTACATTTGAATGTACCTACTAGAATTTTTTTCATCAGTTCTCTTGGATTTTTAAATCAACAGAATGAAATTATATTATAAAGGAATACCGATGCATTTACAATGATGTGTACAATCCTGTAACAGGACAGCGGCAACGAGTCACATCACCAAAACAGGAAAGGAAGCGAGGGAAGCATTAAAGGGTTGTCCAGAAATTCTGGAACCGCTTCAATATTGTTTCAGGCACCATGTTGCATCTGGACATGTGGCTGTGCCTGGT
The DNA here is from genome assembly GCF_050947455.1 of Rhinoderma darwinii. Classification (NCBI taxonomy): domain Eukaryota; kingdom Metazoa; phylum Chordata; class Amphibia; order Anura; family Rhinodermatidae; genus Rhinoderma; species Rhinoderma darwinii. The sequence goes on along the minus strand of NC_134696.1, from coordinate 33,830,162 downwards.
ACTGAAGTGAAGTGAATGGGACTGATCCTGAACTTGTTTTTACTAACAAGTTGACTATTTAAGCTTTATACAGATAGGATTACCACCTTTTCCACCCAAAAATACCGGCTATGTTTACTCGAGCAAAAAAAAAAAAAGGGTGTGTTTTGGAGGCGTTGCTTCACGCGGAGTAGGATTTACCAAAACTTTTTTATGTTGTACTCCATAAAGATATTCAAGATCATACATGTTCATTTTTGGATAATTCTGAATAATTCTTACTGCGTTTTGCAGTCTGAAGCTGTTTGAGCTGCCACTTGGCCCCAGCCCCTGTTTCCTACTTTGACAGTCTGACACTAACTGACTGACTCCAGCCAGTTACATTTAGGCTATGTTCACATTATGTCTGTTATATACATATACGTCTAACTGCAATAGTCAAACGTATGTGAAAAGTATCACTTTGGTACACGTTTGGCCGGTATACCCTATTTAACGGTGTTGAAAATAGTTGCAGTCATGACACTACCCTTTTACGTTTTAAACACACAACGAATTACTTCTAGTAAAAAAAAAAAAAAAAAGAAAGATGGATAAAATATAAAGAGCTATAATCAGTATTGTTAAACTGATTTTTGTCACCTTGATACGTAGAAAAGAAAGCTTCTGCTTCATCCTTCATATCCAAGCGGACAGTTTCTGGAAAGAAATCAGCCATTTTCAGCACCCTGTTAGGAAAGCCAAATAACCACACAATTGTCACATTTTCTTAAATCATTTTGGGATTCTGAGCTCATATATTATTCCTTCAATATGCGAAAATTATTCCGCTATTAGGCTTTGTTCACACTTGCATTGTGGCTTCCGTTCATTAGATTACCGAGGGTGTTATGGGCCTTGCTGCCCAGAGCAAAATTTCACATTTTGGAATTCTGTCTTCCAAAGTTGATTTTATTTTCTTTCTTAGTCTACCCAAATATTTTTTTATTTTTTTTTCAGAACATATAAGGTTTTTTAATTTTTCAAAATTCGATCTGATATTTTTTTCTTAAGAAGTCTTATTTAGGGAAAAATCGTCAGAAACCGGGAAAAATAAGCTTTTTCTTATTATTTTCATATTCTCTTCTAAGGTAGTTTGTAGAACCAATATTATTTATCCCAAGAATGTATCCCCTAATTATTCTGTGAAGATGACCCCAGATCTATGTATATCGTCTAACGTCTAACGTATGATGCCGCTCTAGCGCTACATGAGCAAAGCTCCCATTTTAGTATTAGTTGACCATTCTCATGACAAGGGAATTATTCACAGTACAGGGTTGGACTGACAGCCTGAACCAGTTGGAGACATTGTGCTGAAAAGTGAGCAGTAACATCAAATAAAGCACGTAAAATGGCGAGGACTACAAAAGTAGCCCTATAATTTAACTGGAGCAGGCAGGACGGGGTTAATATCTGATTCCTTTTAGCCAAATATATGTATGTACAGTGTAACAGTTTTTCTCATTCCTCTCCTTCCTGCCTGCTCCAGTTAAATGAAAAGGCTTTTAGACTTATATGTTCCAAATAAATATTTGGGTTGACTAAGAAATATAAAAAATCAACTTACAGCTTTCCAAAATGTGAAATTTTGCTCTGCGCAGCAAGGCCCAAAATACCCTTGGTCAATACTACTAGCTCTTGGTTTCAATTTACCAATGGGACACTTTTGAGGACCCCATTACCTTAAAGGAATGTCTTAAATGGATATACATTTCAGAATGGAATATAAATAAATTTGGAGCCAGCTGGTTCTTGCAGGAAGATAAAATACACTGGTGCAGAAATATCTATGTAGTTTTATGGCATAAATACATTGAAAAATACGACTTAAAGGCCAAATCATGAAGACTTGTGCCACTTTTTTTTAACACATACATGCAGGGCCGGCCCTAGGATAGATGGCGCACTGTGCGAAATTATCTTTCGGTGCCCCACCCCATCATTAAAAAAAACATTTCCTCAGGGCCCCCCTACCAAAAATTGTTTTGAGAAAGACAGAAAACGGCTAAGGACAAGTACTCCACTCGTAGGGCATGTTCACACACGTTTTTTGTAAGGCAAAAAAAATCTGCCTCAAAATTCCTTCAGCAACTGACAGCGTTGTGTGACCTTTTTTTTGTGTTGAAGCGAATGCAAAAGACGCAGGAAAAAAAGCTCCAAACGAGCGCCGCAGGTATCTTCTGCCTCCTATTAATTTATATTGGAGGTCAGAGGTGGAAACCACTTGAAGACCATCAGCCCCCCACTCACAGTAAAATGACCATCAACCCCCCACTCACAGTAAAATAACCGTCAGCCCCCCACTCACAGCAAAATGACCATCAGCCCACCACTCAGTAAAATGACCATCAGACCGACCCCCACTCACAGATTCCCCCTGTAGGTAGCACCACACAGCCCCTTATAGGTAGCACCACACAGCCCCTTGTGGGTAGCGCCAGACAGCCCCCTTGTAGGTAGCGCCACACAGCCCCTTGTGGGTAGCACCACACAGCCCCCTTGTGGTTAGCACCACATAGCCCCTTGTAGGTAGCACAACACAGCCCCCTTGTGGGTAGCGCCAGACAGCCTCCTTGTAGGTAGCACCAAACAGCCCCCTTGTAGGTAGCGCCACACAGCCCCCTTGTAGATAGCGCCACACAGCCCCCTTGTAGATAGCGCCACACAGCCCCCTTGTAGATAGCGCCACACAGCCCCCTTGTAGATAGCGCCACACAGCCCCCTTGTAGATAGCGCCACACAGCCCCCTGTAGAGTGTGCCACACAGCCCCCTGTAGGGAGGGCCGCACAGCCCCCTGTAGGGAGGGCCGCACAGCCCCCTGTAGAGAGTGCCGCACAGCCCCCTGTAGGGAGTGCCGCACAGCCCCCTGGTAGGAAGTGTCGCAAAGACCCCTGGTAGGGAGTGCCACACAGCCCACAGCCCGCTGGTAGGGAGTGCCACACAGCCCCCTGGTTGGTAGTGCCCCATAGCCCCCTGGTTGGTAGTGCCCCACAGCCCCCTCGTTGGTAGTGCCCCACAGCCCCCTGGTAGGTAGTGCCACACAGCCCACTGGTTGGTAGTGTCACACAGCCCCCTGGTAGGTAGTGCCACACTGCCCACAGCCCCCTTGTAGGTAGTACAAGGACTACGAAATGACCGATAGCTGGCGGACAATAGACATTCAAAAAAGGACAACTGTGCCGGAGCACACAAAATACCCAGCTTTCCCAGCTGTCAAATAAATGTGTGGAAATAAACTGAGCTATAACTTTTATTTAGTCTGAGTAAAGGATCAATCCTTTTAGCTAGATTAAATAAAAGTTATATCTTAGTTTATTTCCACACTTTTTTTTTTATACCCGGGAAAGCTGGGTATTTTGTGTGCTCCTGCACAGTTGTCCTTTGTAGGTAGTGCCACACAGCCCACAGCCCCCCCTGTAGATAGCAAACCCCCCCCTTCCAGTAAAGATAGCGCCACCGTAGCTCCCTAAAGGAGCGGAATCCCTGTGTGGCCGGGGATTCCGGTCCTGGAGCGCTGCTTGATGCCTCTGTCCATATATGGACAGTGACATCAGGGAAAACTCCTGAGGCGGAATCCCCGTCCACAGCATTGCAGACGCTATGACCGTCGATTCCACTCCAGGAGAAGCTCCTGTCGTCTATGTCCATGACGTCATTGGCTTCTCCTGGAGTGGAATCTCCGGTCATAGAGTCTGCAACGCTGTGACCGGGGATTCCGCTTCAGGAGTTTCCCCTGATGTCACTGTCCATATATGGACAAAAACATCAAGCAGCGCTCTAGGAGCGGAATCCCCGGCCACACGGGGATTCCGCTCCTTCAGGGAGCTATAGTGGCGCTAGTAGACAGCAGAGCAGGGAGATACCTCCCTGCTCTGCTATAGTGCCCCCCTGTAGATAGCAACCCCCCTTCCAGTATAGATAGCGCCACTGTAGCTCCCTGAAGGAGCGGAATCCCCGTGTGGCCGGGGATTCCGGTACTGGAGCGCTGCTTGATGCCTTTGTCCATATATGGACAGTGACATCAGGGAAAACTCCTGAAGCGGAATCCCCGGTCACAGCCTTGCAGATGCTATGAAAGTCGATTCCACTCCAGGAGAAGCTACTGACGTCTGTGTCCATGACGTCATTGGCTTCTCCTGGAGTGGAATCCCCGATCATAGAGTCTGCAATGCTGTGACCGGGGATTCCGCTTCAGGAGTTTTCCCTGATGTCACTGTCCATATATGGACAGAGGCATCAAGCAGCGCTCCGGGACCGGAATCCCCGGCCACTCGGGGATTCCGCTCCTTCAGGGAGCTACGGTGGCGCTATCCTGGATGGGGGGGGGTTTGATATCTACAGGGGGGCACTATAGCAGAGCAAGGGAGGTATCTCCCTGCTCTGGTGTCTACTAGCGCCACTGTAGCTGAAGGGAGCTACAGTGGCGCTAGTAGACAGCAGAGCAGGGAGATACCTCCCTGCTCTGCTATAGTGCCGTCGCTACTGCTATAGCAGCCACAGCAGCCGCTAGCGGCGCTACCGCCCTCATGCCCGGTGTCACCGCTAGCAGCCGCTACGGCTGCTACAGCGGTAGCCACTAAGTGAAGAAGCGCCCGGGAGCGTGTGTGTATCCCCGCTGCTAGTTGCAATGGCGCAGGGATACACACACCCGCTGGCGCCCCTCTTGCCGTGTGGCGGCTGGCGCCCTGTGCGACCGCACTGGTCGAACATAGCTAAGGCCGGCCATGCATACATGTATAAGGAAAAGTTGGTGGGGCTTCAAAGTTTTGCCAAGTGTGACTCATTTATCGAGGATTTTCAACAGTTTTCTATTTGGAATAGTGTATGAAAACAATGCCATTTCTAACCTGGCATAGTTCTTAGGCTCTGTTCACATCTGTGTCGGAGGCTTTATTAGGGGCCTCCGCCACAGATCCGGCAGGGCTTACCGGAGTCCAGTAAAATCACAGACAGCCCTCGGAAAGCCAACAGAGGCTATTAAAGTCAATGGGTTTCGTCTTGAACCGGCGGTATACGTTGTGCAACGGAACCTTTGTTTCCGTCATTCCCCTGTTCTGCTGCTCTGACGGAGCAGAACGAGACAGCACTACGGAGGTGTGAACAGAGCCTTAGGGCTTATTCACACAAACCTTGAATATGTCAATGTGACAGCCATTAAAACAACAGCCGTCGCACAGACTCATGTATTTCAATGGGGCCGTTGACAGATAGAACATGTCCTATTTTCTTCCATTTTCACAGATCCCTCCATAGACTCAAGTCTATGGGGATCCGTGAAAACGTGTCCCGCATGGGTGAAACTCGAACGTGAAAAACTGCACTTTTTCACGTCCGAGTTTCCCCACATTTGTGTGAATAAGCACTTAGACTTTAGTAGATTCATCAACAAGGTGTGTGCTGTTTATGATTTGTATACAATTATATAATTTGCTGCATGCTAGAGATTAAGACTGGACCATAGTTCACATGATGGTACGATATTGATAAATCTCCCACATTGCAAAGGTTCATGATTTTTGTCTAATACATAGCAACAACAATCGTCTTTAACTAAATACCACTATTGTATTACAGAATTCAGTGATATTTTTTTATTATTATTATTATTATTATTTATTTGTAATTTTTACTCATTCTAATAAAAGGGAATATTGTATTATGAAATTAATTTTTTTTTCAATTACATTTTAATTATAAACTTTTTTTTTGGGGGGGGGGGGTTATTTATCCACATAAAGAAAATCTTGAAATGTTCCAGTTTTCCCACTGGCCACTAGAGCAGAAGAAATAGGCTTTTGCTTCCTGTTTTCTGGTAGCTCACTTGTAAGCTTTGCAGGATAGATTGGGAGAGAATTGATCAGAGTCATCTCATTATAATTAGAAGTTGTGCAAGTTAATAATAGCTGTATTGTACTCCTGGAGGTATAGATAGAGCAGGATAGCAATGCTACACACTATACATAGTAACATAGTATTAGAAGCTGAAAAAAATACATAAGTCCATCCAGTTCAGCCATTTATCCTGTAATGTAGATCTAGAGGAAGGCAAAAAAAAAGCCATGAAGCAATATCCTCCAATTAAGTAAATTTTCCTCATCGTAGGTAAAAAATTCCTTTTCCACTTCAAATATTGGAGTCAGAATGAATCACAGGATCAAAAACCTCTAGTGATGTAGAAACTATAACTTATAATATTTTTACACTCGAGAAAGGCATCACACAGATAAAGTTCAGTATGCATCTCCCATGTCACTCTCTGGTCTCTGGGGAAGGGGACTGTACTCCATCACTGTCTAGACACTGTAATAATCTATGACAATTCTCAGTCAATTAAAGAGGACCTGTCAGCTCTCCCAAAAAATAACGATTCTGGAGCACTCTATGTGAGAAATATATCAATAAATTGACAACTTGTTATGGGTGGTTCTTCAATAGCTCACAGGGGTCCACAGTTTTAACCGATTTTATTTAAACAAGTGGCATAACTACCAGAGTGGTCCTTATATTGGGGTAAGATATCTCAGCTCCGTGGGCTGTGCCAAAGTGACTGCAGGCCCTGCAGCCTGTCTCAACCATGCGCTATGGTTTGCTTAGGGGCTACCCTCTACCACGCAGTTTACCCTGTACATTATAGAGTATCTCCAGGTTGCGGAAGTCACTTTGAAGGCAGATGCCTTGTGCCTCCGTAGGTTACACCAGTCTCCATCCCTTTCAATGCTCCACTGGGCCATCCTCCATGCGTCCCAACGTTACCTAATCGTTGGCTACTGGTTAGCAAGCTCTTCCTACTCCATCTGCACACCTGGGGAGAACTTTCCCCTCCCCTCGGTGCAAAAGGGCGTTCATGTCATGGTGTTCGATGCTAGTAGAGTGCTGTCGACCATAACAGCAGTCGATTTTGCCATGACCTCCTCCCTCCCGGGCAGGTACTTACATGGGGAGGGGGTGAACACTCACTAGCACTCTTCCCCCTTTACATAGTGTTACCAGTTGGTGGTGTGCCTCTACATAGTCGGCTTACAGTCTCAGATTGTGTAGGAACATGCCCCTTTGACAAGGAGAATGATAACCCCCAGTTGTCAATTTATTCATAAATTTCTAGGAAGAAAAACAGAGTAACGGCACAATTTAGAATGCTAAGAATAGATGCTCTAGAATTGTGATGTAATGGTGAGTTCATGTATTCACTAAAACAGTCATGTCAGGAGGTCCTTTTTAACTCACATTCATTTCAGCTGCAATAAAGCATACAAACCCTGTTACACTGTCTATACAGACAATACAGGAAGGAAGTGCATGTCTCCAATATGGCCGTCCTCAGCGAGGGTATCTCTCATTCTCCCTTGCTACGCTTTTTTCCTTACCTGGTTTTGTTGATTTTCTGCATGACCCTTTCATATTCTCTCAGGCTGTTTAAAAGCCCAATCTTGGTGGTGAGCACTTTATTGTTAGGTATTTGATATAGAAGTTGTTCACCTAGCAAAAACAAGGAAACACATAAATAATACCCAAAACCCTTACTTATAGCCTTCCTCCACTCAAAACTGAAAATTCACGTGTGAATACAGTTGTACCCCATAATCCGATGCTTCCATATAACACTGACAGGGGTCCAAGAAGATAAAATATGGAGATTTGAATGGCAGAGCCATCACGTTGGAGAGCTATAGATCACTGGTGAGTTTCTTTCCCTCGCACACTCACTCCACTTGTCTCTTTCTGTATCTGTCATAGAGTTGTATGAAATAGCAGGTGCATGATCGGCCACCTCTACATACAACTCCTCCACACAGCGACCATCCTAAGGGGAAGGAACGGAGGTCCATTATCCCACAGATTGGTGGGGATTCCAGCGGTCTGACCCCCACTGATTTATCTTTTATCACCTGTCTTGTATATAGGTGAGGAATGTTAATGCCTGAAATACCCCTGTAAGCTGCTATTTGCTAGCCAGGGAAAGAAAATGACTAAGGACGCCATGTTATCCCCATATAGCCGCTTATAAATCTTTATTATTGTGACATGGGTAGGGCTAAATTTTCATGTTTTGAGTAGACGTTTATTTCTCCAGTTTTATAACTTTTCAAACCAGTTTCAGAACCAATAGCTTGTTTTCTTCATTGCCTCTACTTGACATGCATGATTTCAGTAAAACAGATTGGTCCTCAACCAATATCTATCACCCATATGCACCTCCTAGTGATAAAGTCCTGATATTACTATTACCACACATGACGTACATGATCTATTGTAAGGGGTACATAGCGGCAGACCTGAAGCTGCTATAAGGCCCTTAGGGAGAGGAGTCCCATACCGGATAGGTCACATTCCCTGTGCTACTGGGTGATAAGAACCTGTGCAGGACTCCCCTCTCCAGAGGAAAAGCATAATACGCAGGCGAGGAATTGGCTCAAGGGTTTTGGAAGGGGCTTGAAGGGGGAGGCAAACACTAGTCCCTTATGTCCTGGATGAAATAAAAATTTGCACCTAAATGGGGGGTGCATTTACTATGGGGCTACCTCTTCTATGTACTTACCTTCTCGGAAGGCATAGTATGTAGCAGAACTCTTGGTCTCACACCACTTCAGCTTGTAGTCATCCCTCTTGTTGTCATAGATTCGTTGCCATCCTTTGTTCAGGCAATAAGCACTTACCCTACAAGTAAAGTGGTATTAGTTACTCTTCCGGCAATGAGATCCACCAAGCTCCCACATTTATTACACGGTTTCTAATACAAGTGGCAACAATTTTTCATTTGGCACATGAACACTTAGGGTATGTTCACACGAGGTCATTACGTCCGTAATCGACGGACGTATTTTGACCGCAAGTACCGGACCGAACACAGTGCAGGGAGCCGGGCTCCTAGCATCATAGTTATGTACGGCGCTAGGAGTCCCTGCCTCGCTGCCGGACAACTGTCCCGTACTGTAATCATGTATTCAGTACAGGACAGTAGTTCCACGGAGAGGCAGGGACTCCTAGCGTCGTACATAACTATGATGCTAGGACAGAGGCGTAGCTAGGTTCTCCAGCACCCGGGGCAAAGATTCAGTTTGGCGCCCCCCCCCCCAACCTCTTTCCTGACATCTCCTTCCCCCTCGCCGTGTTTGTTTTCTCTACCAATTGACGTGTCATTTCTTTTTATGTTACGCGAGCATAAAATTATTTGTACATTTCACAAGCAATATGGTTCTATACACAACACTAGAACCAAGCTCGGTACATATATACAGCCCCAGAACAAATACAGCTCAATTTAGTGCAACCCCTGCCGTATAGGTGTGTACGGCGTAAAACTACAGCTCCCAGCATAGCCCGAACAATGGTAAGGATATGCTGGGAGATGCCGTTTCACAAAAAATAAATCCTATCATAATCATTTCACCCATCATCTCGCTGCAGATCATACAGTGACTACAGTGCTGATTAGAGGCAGAGTGAACATTTACATTAAGTGACTCACCGGTGACGTCTCAGATTCTAGTTCTTTTTCTCCATTTGGTCCAGACCTCTATGATGACTTCTCCCGGTCCATTTCTGCAGTTTGCCGCTCACATGTCTTCAGCTTCTCACTTTTCCAACATTTCTGCACCTAGACTATATCTACAGGGGGACTATATACAGGGGTGGGCTATCTACAGGGGGACCATATCTACAGGGGGACCATATCTACAGGGGGACCATATCTACAGGGCTGGGCTATATCTACAGGGCTAGGCTATATCTACAGGGCTGGGCTATATCTACAGGGGTGGGATACACCCAGGGGGGCTATATATACAGGGATGGGCTATACACAGGGGCGCTATATCTACAGAGGGGGGCTATACACAGGGGGGCTATATCTACAGGGGTGGGCTATATACAGGGGTGGGCTATATACAGGGGGAATATATCTATAGGGGGAATATATCTACAGGGCTGGGCTATATCTACAGGGCTGGGCTATATCTACAGGGCGACTATATCTACAGGGGGGCTATATACTGGGGTGGGCTATCTATGGAGCACCATATACAGGGGTGGGCTATATCTACAGGGGGCTATATACTATATAGCCCACCCCTGTATATTGTGCTCTTTAGACAGCCCACTCCAGTATATAGCCCCCCTGTAGATATAGTCCCCCTGTAGATATAGTCCCCCTGTATATAGCCCAGCAGATATAGTCCCCCTGTATATAGCCCCCCTGTAGATATAGTCCCCCTGTAGATATAGTCCCCCTGTATATAGCCCAGCAGATATAGTCCCCCTGTATATAGCCCCCCTGTAGATATAGTCCCCCTGTATATAGCCCCCTGTAGATATAGTCCCCCTGTATATAGCCAAGCAGATATAGTCCCCCTGTATATAGCCCAGCCCTGTAGATATAGTCCCCCTGTATATAGCCCAGCCCTGTAGATATAGTCGCCCTGTATATAGCCCAGCCCTGTAGATATAGTCCCCCTGTAAATAGACACCCCCCCCCCGTAGATAAAGTCCCCCGTGTAGATACAGCCACACTTCTATTACAATTTAAAAAATAAAAAAAAATTCAAACTGACCTTATTCCCGCTCCCACGCCGTCCGGCAGCCATGGAGACCTGCTCTCTTCTGCGCAGGTCACCAGGGGGTTGAACACAGCATCTATGAAAGGCGCTGATTGGCTGGGCAGGATGACTTTCCCTGCCAGTCAGTCAGCGCCTTTCATCGACGGAAGCGTCACTGGTACAATTGCTTCTAATTGTACCTGTGTCCTTGCGACACAGGTACAATTATAATGCAGGAGGAGGGGGCGCTGGCGCCCCCCTCTGAACTGCGCCCGGGGCACATGCCCCGCTTGCCCCCCCCCTAGCTACGCCCCTGGCTAGGAGCCCGGCTCCCTGCACTGTGTTCAGTCCGGGACTTGCGGCAGAAATACGTCCGTCAATTACGGACGTAATGACCTCGTGTGAACATACCCTCATATGTTATTGGAGGAGAGCTGTATAGAACGCATACTGTATGGATAAGTTAAAGGGAATCTGTCAGCAGTTTTGAGGCCTTAAAGCTGCTGACAATGTAATACAGGGTAGGGGAAGGGCATTGTGATGACACTTATTGTCTCGGTCATGCAAGTTGCATGACCGAGAAACTGAAGTTGAATTCCCCGGAGCCGCAGTCGCGAGTGCTACTCTCTGCTCTGAGTGAAGGCTCCAAGGAGACCGCTAGAGCCGTCACTCAGATCAGAGCGGATATGCTGGCAGCGTGCAATGAGGAGAGCCAAGAAGCACTTCAAGTGTTCGCCTCGATGGCACTTGCAACCGTGGCGCAGGGGAATGAAATTTTGGCTTAAGTTGCATGATCAAGACAAACGATGTGGTAACAATGCCCTCTATTTCACCTATATCATGCTGTCAAAATTGCTGGCAGACCGGTACAGAGTCTGATATTGTCATGGGACTACAGTGACTACTACTTTTATGGGGGTATTGTTGCTGCTACTATTATTGGGTGTCTGACTTAGTTATGAAGCATTAGTGAATATCACAGAGCACTGTGGCTCCTTGTGTGATTGGGAAATGTCTGGTACTAATAACTGTAGTTGGCTCACGTGTGCTTCTGTATTGGTGGGCACCGTGGCATCTGAAAAAGGACATTGTTGAAAATTCCATGCCCGTCTTTGTGATGTGTAAAATGTGGGAGATAGACAACAGAATGAAAATATAAAATCCCATGCTGCAACAATATGCAAATAACTATATAAAGTACAACATAGGATTAATTATTCGTACAATGTAAGCCTTTGTCATAGGCCTTAAAATATATGTCCATATTTAAATCAATTTTTTGTAAATCTTTATAAACACGTGAGTAATGTTGCAGAAACCTTGCTTTACTTATGTTCTACTGATTTTCATATCATGTTGTTTTTCACTCCATTCCTATTCACTATTCCTATTGCATTATTACAGTTCTGCCGCTTGCTACTTTGAATCTGCGTCTGTTTTATGAACAGTCATGTGACCTAACCGTTTAAATCTCAATATGTAAGGAGTTGTCCACACGTAGCGGAATTGTTGCATATTTTTCATCCATAATTGCGGACGGAAAATATGCAGCAGAATACAGTAGAAGCAAAGTGGGTGAGATTTAACAAATGTCATCCACACGCTGCGTAAAATTTCCTTGCAGAAATTCAACTGTGGTATTTTTTGTACTGCAGCAAGTCTATTCCTGCTGCGGAAAGTGGACTGAATTGCTGCATTTTTCAGAGGATATGTCTCCATCTTCCTGCATTGAAAAAAACGCTGGAAATTCTGCACCATTTTCTGCACTTAAAACTGCAGGAAATCGTGCGTTTTTCTGCAGCGGAATTTCTGCTATTTTCTGAGGAATTGTTTCAGAAATTTTCTGCAGCAATTCCGTTACGTGTGGACAAATCCTAACTCTCTTCTCAGCTTTGACAATGCACCGTACTCCTTTTATTTTGGATACGACAGGTGAAAAAGACATGTACATTATCCAACAAGAACTACTAGATACTATAAGGCCTTATGCCCACTTCATTTAGTAGAACAAAGTATTTGTAGAGTTACTTAAAAGCTATGTAAACCTTTGAAAGTGATTTTTTGTTTTTTAAATAAAAATGTCTGTGTTTTACTGCAACTTTAAAAATAGTTTTTACCTTTTGAGATACAGCTGCTTTGTATCCTGTATACAGAGCTGATGTGTATCGTTTGCTGAATCCTGTATCCGTCAGGTCTGCGGGACTGCGAGTTCAGTGACAGCGGGTCATCCAACTGTAATCTATCATATCTAAGTTCATAACTTAGATGTGAAAGATTACAGGTGGATCCTGCGTGTCAGGGACACACAGGAGCCACAGACACTGAACCCGTCAGGTCCGCGGGACTGACGGATTCAGGTCTTAGCGAAAGATACAGCTGCTCTGTATAGAGAATACAGAGCATCTGTATCTCAAAAATTAAAAAGTTAATTTTTTGTAATAAAAACTTATTATAAAGTTGCACCAATCACACTGACTGACATTTTTATGTTATTTAAGATAAAATCACTTTCAAAGGTTTACATAGCCTTTAAAGGGATAATCCAGCCAAATACATATTTGGCATATCCATAGGATATGCAGAAATGTATGATAGGTGGTGGTTTCTCTGGGACACCAACTATGAGGGTATGTTCACACGATTTTCAGGCCGTAAACGCCAGAAAAACGGCCAAAAAATTGGAAGCAGGACACCTCCAAACATCCACCCATTGATTTCAATGGCAAAACGGCGTTCTGTTCAGACGGGCCGCGAAAAAGAAGTGCAGGTCACTTCTTGGGATGTTTTTGGAGCGTTTTTATCATAGACTACGTTTTTGGTTAAGTGTGTGAACTTAGCCTTATAGGGATTTCGTGGGTCCCCTGACTTACTCGGTTGTTTTAGTCATATACATAGAACATATTGTAGAGAGGCACACATGCATGACCAGCTCTGGATGAATTTTACTTTAAAACGTGTTTTCGTGAAGAACGTGACAAATAATGTGATAGAAGCACAACGTGTAAACTTTAAACTGGCAAAAAAATACCATACTGTCATTTTATAGCAGATGACCGAAAAGAAAGTTGCAACTTGTACTTTATTTATCCCATGTGCCCTCCACAGCTACAGCAAACCATCCATCGCTAGGTTCTACCATATTTGCCGAGATGACTAAGTTCAAGTTATAAGCAGTATCATTTTCTTTTAAAATGCCAGACCCCGACAACAGCAAGGCACCTACTGAGTTTATAACTGAATTTTAGAGAGGACAAAAGGGTCTGTTCAACCATCATTACCAGTGAAATATCGTACAATAATGTAAACAGGGCCTTTAGTTGTATATCACTATTAAGTGATTATTTTGCATCTCCCTTCTGAAGTTTAAATAGATGGCGAGGGTTGCGGCTGACACTATGGGCTGTACATTTGCCTTGGCAATTGTACCACCCAACCTGCTGGCCACATCTCCCACTATGACATCAAACTTCAGGGGGGAGACGCAGAGAGGATGAAATTATATCGACCATTTAATTTATAGATGACTAACATTTGACTACATTTAATATCAAGAGTTTAAGTTCAGTTTAAGGCCCCATGCACACGACCGTGCCCGCAATCACGGCCCGCGATTGCGGGCACGGCCGGCCGCTGACTGACAGCCGCATTTTCGGGCCGTGCTCCCATACAAAGTATGGGAGCACGGCCCGCAAAATGCGAAAGAACGGACATGTTCCATAATTCCCGGAAAACATTTCCACGGCACGGACACCCTTCCGTAGTGCTACGGAAAGGTGTCAGTGTTCAATGAAAGTGAATGGCTCCGTTTTTGCGGACCGCAATTGCGGTCCGCAAAAACTGAGGTTTTTTACGGTCGTGTGTATGGGGCCTAAGTTCAGCAATCATACAAATACTCATGCAAAACTGAATACCACAACTGGATCTTGTCATAGAAACGAAGTAAACAATAGTGATCCTCAGAGACCTTTTAAAACATAGTACGGTAGATAAAAATATACATTCCTAACTCATCATATTTCCATTCCACCTATTAAGAATATGCCCTGGAGGAAAAACAAGATTGAGAGCCTAGAATTAAACTTTGTTGTTTACTTTGCAAAATCCCTGAGTACATCTTGGGTCTTCCAAATATATATACACACACGATATATACAGACTCATGTCAGACTCACGGCGGTTACCTACCCTGAGGGTATGTTCACACGTAAACTCAAAAATGTCTGAAAATACGGAGCTGTTTTTTAAGCCACTCGCAATTTTCGCTGCGTTTTTTACGGCCGTTTTTGGAGCTGTTTTCAATAGTCTATAAAAAACGGCTCCAAAAACGTCCCAAGTAGTGACCTGCACTTCTTCTTCGCTGCATTTTTACGCGGCTGTTTTGAAAAACGGCCGCGTAAAAAAATGGCCTTTTGGAATAGAAACCCGTTTTTCCCATTGAAATCAATGGGCAGATGTTTGGAGGCTTCCAATTTTACGGCTCGAAAAACGTCCGACAATAGCCCGTGTGAACAGACCCTGAGTAGTACAATTGTGTCTCAGCTTTTTCCTTTTTTCATTCAGATTAGGATGGCCACACAAGTTTGATAGCTATTGATCGACATCCCTTCCTTCCAACCCTCCCATACACATGCACACTCGGCCAAGCGTGCATGTTTTCTCAATGAGGGGGAGGGGAATAAGCCATTGCTATACACCTGTTGGGCGGCTTATCTCCCTTGAGAACAAAGCATTTATTTATTTTTACATTAGAAATTGGCGGGTTCAGCTGACGTTAGTCTTATGTGTATGGCCATCTTTATACAGAAGCATTGTTAAAGACCTGTTAGGGAATGTTGAGCTACATGATATAGAGAACGCCGGATTTGGTTATTGAGTGAAAAACGTGAAACGTGGCTTTCTAATAGAGAGGACTATTGAAAACAATGGGTGCACTCTGCAATGATTGATATTCCTCCACAGCAGATTTGCAAGAAAAAGAAAGCTGACAAGTGTCACACCTAGTTATAGCAGGTGACCTCCGTTGATCAGCTATGTTTGCCATAACATGGACAATCCCTTTAATCAATAAACTTCTGAATCATTTGAATGTAAGACTGTTAGGGTCAGTTCACAGAGCCTTTTGGCGCAGATATTGATGCGGAATCCACGTCGGAATCAGCGCCACAAATTGGCCAAAATTGCCCCCATTTATATCAATAGGAGGTAGAGGCGTTTCTTCTTCCCGGGGCAGCTTATGGCTGGTCATGGGAAAAAAAGCAGCATGTCCTTTTTTGCCAAGATTTCCAACTCTGAACTCCCATTGAAATCAATGGGAGACAGAAAAAAAATTGTTTGAGCGTTTTTGCTGCGTTTTATGCTCCCGGTCCCTGCATTAAATTCAACGGCCGTGGGCAAAAAGCGTGGTAAAAAAAAGCGGAATCTTGAGGCAGATTATTTCTGCATACAAAAAACTCTGTGTGAACATACCCCTTACATTTTTATTTCTAAACAACCACTTTATATATGAACATGCATCCTGGATGATTTTAGATAACAGATAATATATATGGTTAATATAGAAAAAATTCTGACACATTAGAGGCAACGGCCTCTTAATTAATGTGTTTCATCTTTTGGCCAGACTGTACTCCACAGTTGTGGCGGAACGACCGCAGCCATGTGCCATCCTTACGCCACACATCTGGCCAAAAAAAACGACCACATACATACAGTGAAGGAAATAAGTATTTGAACCCTTGCTGATTTTGTAAGTTTGCCCACTATCAAAGACATGAACAGTCTAGAATTTTTAGGCTAGGTTAATTTTACCAGAAAATCAAATAGTCAAAATTATATATATTTATTTGCATTGTGCACAGAGAAATAAGTATTTGATCCCCTACCAACCATTAAGACATACAAAATGACTGTCAATCGATATCGATCTGGGGCTCCATGCAAAATCTCACCTCGTGGGGTATCCTTGATCCTTAGGAAGGTGAGAGCTCAGCCGAAAACTACACGGGGGGAACTTGTTAATGATCTCAAGGCAGCTGGGACCAAAGTCACCAAGAAAACCATTGGTAACACATTACGCCGTAATGGATTAAAATCCTGTACCTTCAAATCCTGAGTGACAACCTCCTTCCCTCCACCAGGACATTAAGAATGGCTTGTGGCTGGGTCTTCCAGCACGACAATGACCCGAAACATACAGCCAAGGCAACAAAGCAGTGGCTCAAAAAGAAGCACATTAAGGTCATGGAGTGGCCTAGCCAGTCTCCAGACCTTAATCCCATTGAAAACTTTTGGAGGGAGCTGAAGATCCGAGTTGCCAAGTGACAGCCTCGAAATCGTAATGATTTACAGATGATCTGCAAAGAGGAGTGGGCCAAAATTCCATCTAACATGTGTACAAACCTCATCATCAACTAAAAAAACCGTCTGACTGCTGTGCTTGCCAACAAGGGTTTTGCCACCAAGTATTAAGTCTTGTTTGCCAAAGGGATCAAATACTTATTTCTATGTGCACAATGCAAATAAATACATATAATTTTGACTATGTGATTTTCTAGTTTTTTTTTTATAGAATCTCTCTCTCACTGGTAAAATTAATCTAGCCTAAAAATTCTAGACTGTTCATGTCTTTGACAGTGGGACTTACAAAATCAGCAAGGGATCAAATACTTATTTCCTTCACTGTAAGGGCATGCCCCCACGTGGCGGTTTTCCTCCGCAACTGTCCGCATCAATGCCGCACAGAATCTGCGTTGCAGATTCTGCGGCGGATCTGCCCAAAATGTGTAGTAAATTGATGCGGACTAGCTGCTGCGGACTGCGGGAAAAGTGCTTCCCTTCTCTCTATCAGTGCAGGATAGAGAGAAGGGACAGCACTTTCCCTAGTGAAAGTAAAAGAATTTCATACTTACCGGCCGTTGTCTTGGTGACGCGTTCCTCTTTCGGCATCCAGCCCGACCTCCCTGGATGACGCGCCAGTCCATGTGACCACTGCAGCCTGTGATTGGCTGCAGCCGTCACTTACACTGAAACGTCATCCTGGGAAGCCGGACTGGAGACAGAAGCAGGGAGTTCTCGGTAAGTATGAACTTCTATTTTTTTGACAGGTTGCTGTATATTGGGATCGGAAGTCACTGTCCAGGGTGCAGAAACAGTTACTGCCGATCGCTTAACTCTTTCAGCACCCTGGACAGTGACTATTTACTGACGTCTCCTAGCAACGCTCCCGTCATTACGGGAGCCCCATTGACTTCCTCAGTCTGGCTGTAGACCTAGAAATACATAGGTCCAGCCAGAATGAAGAAATGTCATGTCAAAAAAGCAAGACGCATCCGCAGCACACATAACATGTGCATGACAGCTGCGGACTTCATTGCGGAACTTAGAATCTCCATTGAAGTCAATGGAGAAATTCCGCCATGAGTCCGCAACCAGTCCGCCACTGGTCCGCAACAGACAGAGCATGCTGCGGACACCAAATTCCGCTCCGCAGCCTATGCTCCGCAGCGGAATTTTACGCATCGTCTAAACGAACACTTCTAAATAGAAGTGGAAGTCAATGGAGAAACGGCTCCACTGCGGATTAACGCTGCGGAGTGTCCGCAGCGGAATTCAAGTGAAATTCCTCCACGTGTGAACCCAGCCTTACGCTCCTCTTCTCCCGTCTCTGGCTCCTTCATCACTCCAGAGCCGCTCATACAAGAACCTGATGCCGAGCAGCGTCAGGACCTTATATACAATGCACATTCAATGTCATCAGTGCTGCGTCGCATGCAACATCCTGACGCTGCCCGGCATCGGGTCCTTGTATGAGCGCCGCTAAAGTGATGAGGTAGCCAGGGAGAGAAGAGGAGCAGTGAGTATAAGTTTTTAAGTCTGGTTGATGGGTGGCAAGGTAGGCGCCCAGACCGGGCCCCTACCTTGCTACGCCCCATAGAGTGAAATTGCAGTACGCCCCATTTTCCCAAGGCCACTTCTCTTTTCAGAAAAGTGCCGAGGGGGGCACAAAAAGTCTAAAAGTTTTGGCCACTTTTAGACTTTTCTACTGGCGTAGAAAGGTTGATAAATTAGCCCTTAGTATAGCAAAGAGTGGCATAACTGCACACAATGTACACAAATGTTATCTGATCATGAATGAACACAACCTGACATGACAGTGGCACCGACCCACAATAAGGAATGTTGGTTTTAATCACTTTTCTGCTATACAATGTTTATTTCTCAGACTATAGTCAGACAGTCAACTCTAAATTCAGGGAATATTGGGCTGATATTGTGTGCTCAGGTCTGTTGATTTAATGGAAAGGTAATTAACAATTTTAAACCAACATTTGAATTGGAAAGTATCATAGTGAAAAACCTGGTACTGTTTAGAAGTTGTAATAATCATGTGCTAGGCCTAGTTCACACCTGGCATTTTTTTTGCCAAAACTCGGGATGGATTGAAGAAAGAGAAGCATAGATGTCGCCGATTTTTCTGCAATAATTGACAGTACAATACATGTGGATGGAGTTTTAAAAACCTCATCCACATGTAGGGGGAAAAAAATGTGCACGGAAAGCAGGGCATGCTGAGGTTTATAAATCCGCAGCAAATCAATTCTGTCGCATATTTATCATGGATTTTCATCGCAATTTTCCTCATTTGCAAAGCAGCATAATACGTGATAAATAATGCATGTTACTATTTCCGTCACGTCTAAAGATTTCCATTATATTTCTTTCCCTTTAGGCTTCACTAAAAAAAAAACTACATGCAAAAACTGCATCAATAGTGTGAGCTGGTCTTTAGTGAGAGGTGATACACTCTGCAATCAGCATCAGATTTTCATTCAACCAGCAGAGGGCGCCCTACTTTCACTCACAGTTTTTGTTTGTCCTCTGTCATTTTATTGCATACTTTACCGTTGGGAGACTTTGACACAAAGGCAGTTACCTAATAAAGCATGTTTGTTGCAAATGTGATAAAAGTTAAGCAAATATGACATTTAAAAAAGAATATGCCTTTAAGAATAGCAGTATTCACCTTGACCTATTAAACATGTCACCAAAACAAGGAATCCTAAAATGTACATTGGAAGTAATAGAAAAACTCTAAAGTGTGAGTCTTTACTTCTTAAAATTTCGCACTAAATGGACTGGTTGTTTTTTTTTTTCAGAACAAATACATCAAAGAAGAAATATCTAATAAAAATAATAATAATCTTTTTAATTTATTATATATATATATATATATATATATATATATATATATATATATATATATATATAATAAATTAAAAATATTATTATTGCGGTGCTGTTTTCAAGGGAAATTAGCCTATGATTTTGAGCCGTTTTTTAGGCATCAATCGTTTTATTTATTCTATTGACACAATGAAAAACTGCTCCAAAAATGGATCAAGATGTGACATGCACTACTTTTTATGTGGCATTTTTTTTACGCGCCGTTTTTTTAAACAGCTGCATAAAAAAACGCCCCGTCTGAACGAAACGCCATTTATTCCATTGAAATAAATGGGCAGATGTTTAAAGGGGTTCAGCTTCCGTTTTTTCAGGTGTTTTTTGAGGCGTTTACGCCCTGAAAACACTGCGTGTGAACATACCCTCAAGGTAAGAAATATATCAGTATTAGATATGTACAGTAAGAGTGTAATAGCCTGAGGCCCACCACCTATGCGGTCACAAAGGGCACATCAGCTGTACCTGCTAATAGGCACCCAAGTCTTAAAACCACCACAAATATTAATAGTGAAGTGGTTGACCATTTTGCATAATCCCAACTTGTTAGAAGAGTCCCTTGACAATAATCAGATCACAAAGTGTCCCCCTGCTGGGATCCCCAGTGATCAGATTCAATCTGTAAGGAAACTTGTAGTGTTCCATTTCCCTGCAGCGCCACCATAGGGGAAATTAAGTATTACACAGTGTCCATTCAAATGAATGAGTTGCCTGTGTATTGCAGGGCCATACAGGTCCTCCAGAAAGTGCAAAACTCTCTTAGTAACCGCTCTCCACTCTACTAACTCAGAATTTCTAAATAAGCTTTGTGAAAATGGATTTTCCAAACCGGACAAGCCATTTAATTATAAAGCAGTGTTTTTTTTAGATATTATATAACATTGGTATAAGATGAGTCGGAGCTGTTTTGTATAACACTGTTATAAGATAACTTGAAGCTGTTTTCTAGTCTCTAGGTACTGTATATTATATATTATGTTTTGCAGTGCATATCATTGTTATTTAGGCAAATCTAACTTTATTTGGATAACTTAGACCATAAGGTGTTGTGTCAACAAAAGATACCACATAGGGCACCATCCAACATAAAACCATCCCTACCCTACAATAATAAAAACATGAAATGAACATATATGCAATAAAACACTTTGCACCTCTTTCGGCCCTCCTCATATTTGAGTGTAGGCCGCCGCTGTATACAGTGTACACAGACCTCTGTCAATCAATAGTGAGGAGGATGAGGAGAGCCGGCCATTTGACATTATAACCCTTCGGACCTTGGCATATAATATGCTGCTGCCCCTAGGACAGCATATTATACTGACAGATCCACCCCGGAAACTTTGTTGTAGGGTTCTCACTTTGTAGATGTTACAAACCACACAGTCATAGAAATTGCGTTTCTGACTTTTACGGCTGTAATAATTGAAAATTTTGCATGTGAGTCCTAATGAGTGATCGCAAATAGCTTTTCTTAGCAGGCAGATTTAGACCTTGATGTATTATTGACCCTCAGCAACCTGCCATTACTGCTCCTTAACAACGCTTTTAATGTCATTTGTACAGTATGTTCCAAGGTCGCCCCTCATCGTCACTTCCATTTGCAGAGCATTAACTCAAGATATTTTGTAAATGGATGAAAACGACCAATTTTAGGCACAGCTCAGAATAGTTATGTTTTGTAGAAAAAACCCGCAGGATATAATATGAATCAACTAGTCATTTTTATTGACCTTTTCTGACATATTATTCAGACACATTTGCCTGTAAATTCAAAATATGGCCTGGAAATGTAATTCCTATCCTATATGTCAGTTATCAGTTATCTATTAGTTTAACATATGTGTGATTTCCATAGGTGACAACATCAATTGGCAGCCATTACAGTGTATATATTGGTTATTACCCAGTATTCTAGAATCCCTAAATGGTATATACATCTGCATAGCTTTCTTATCCCCTCTTTTGATCTGTCTGTCTGCTACAATAGTTCTAGCAGTTACATATTTCTGCCGTTATATTTATGCAACAGCTGGATCAGGATGAACATTGCCGATAGGGAAGGGCGGCAGTGTATGTAATTGTGGAAGGACTCAAAACAGTTACCAGTGCTTCATCTGTAACTGTAATCTATGGATTAGCTATAAACGTATATTCTCAAACACTGTTCACTATACATGAAAGATAGGTTACTTACGACTGGGCTCCATTACCGCCACCAAAGTAAAAGAAAGGTCCTGAACCCCGTGGCTCTTCTAGCTTCTTCTCTGTGAGATGGGATGGCTGGGAAAGAAGCTTATGTTGAGCTGTGGATGTTTCCATTTTCGGTGCCTCCAAGGGCTCTGGATCAGACGTCTCCATTCCAGCTGTTTGGGGTAAGACAAGTGATAAGGTAAATGCCAAGCTGTACAAAGCATTCAGCTGTAGAGAGAACAAAAACTCTTCTGAAGAGTTATTTATCAACCGCCATATCGGTCTGTGCCAGCTTGCTAATACACATATAACTATTCACCCTAGACCTGAAGCTTATGTCAACACCAGACAAATACTGGCTATAGTAAAAGCAATGACAATGATGATTGCATCCCAGATAAAATGCATTTACCGTGGGGATGTTACAGCAGGGAAAGGATGAAATACAAACTTACAAAGCATACATGGCTGTTCTTATGCTGTATGCCAAGCTCATACGGTGCTTATATGTGTCTATAGCTGTTAATGACACTCACAAATACAACCTACAATGTAGTAACAGCAGTAATATATATTCTGTTTCTCTTATTTAGTGTTAACCCCCTGTTTATCGTATCGACTATTACCACCATACAGTGACTATATAATAGCATCATACAGTAGCTGGATTATATAACTAAATAGTGAATGAATATTATCACCATACCGTGACTAATACAACATATAATGACTGAATAATAATCGAATACCACCACCCAGTGACCAATAAATACCACCATACGGTGACCAAATAATACCACCATACAGTGACCAAATAATACCACCATACGGTGACCAAATAATACCACCATACAGTGACCAAATAATACCACCATACAGTGACCAAATAATACCACCATACGGTGACCAAATAATACGACCATATAGTGACCAAATAATACCACCATACAGTGACTGAATAATACCACCATACAGTGACTGAATAATACCACCATACAGTGACTGAATAATACCACCATACTGTGACTGAATAATGCCGCCATGCAGTGACTGAATAATACTGCCATACAGTGACTGAATAATACCAGCATACAGTGACTGAATAATACCAATATAGACTGTCTGAATAATACCACCATACAATGACTGAATAATACCACCATAGTGTGACTGAATAATACCACCATACTGTGACTGAATAATACCACCATACTGTGACTGAATAATACTACCATATAGTGACGGAATAATACAACCATACAGTGTCCACATAACCCCACCATACAGCTACTGAATAATACCACCATACGCTGACTGAATAATACTACCATACAGTGACCAAATAATACCACCATACAGTGACTGAATAATACCACCATACAGTGACCAAATAATACCACCATACAGTGACCAAATAATACCACCATACAGTGACCAAATAATACTACCATACAGTGACTGAATAATACCACCATACAGTGACCAAATAATACCACCATACAGTGACTGAATAATACCACCATACAGTGACTGAATAATACCACCATACAGTGACCAAATAATACCACCATACAGTAACTGAATAATACCACCATACAGTGACTGAATAATACCACCATACAGTTACTGAATAATACTGCCATACAGTGACTGAATAATACCAACATACAGTGACTGAATAATACCAATATAGACTGACTGAATAATACCACCATACTGTGACTGAATAATACCACCATACAGTGACTAAATAATACAACCATACAGTGACCACATAACACCACCATAAAGCTACTGAAAAATACCACCAGACGCTGACTGAATAATACCACCATACAGTGACCAAATAATACCACCATACAGTGACTGAATAATACCACCATACTGTGACTGAATAATACCACCATACAGTGACTGAATAATACCACCATACAGTGTCAGTGAACATATACTGACCCTAATACCAGCAGTAAATCAAAGGGAATCAGGTCCTAATACTCAAAAGAGATACTTATATGTTGTATGTCAATATATTTATGTAATTGTGTGTTATTCTACGTTTTATGTGCTCATTAAAGGCTAAGTTTTATAATTACACCTTCCTTACAACAATTCAATATACTGTGACTATTACCACCATACCATGACTAAATATTACCCCCATACATACCATCACTGAATAATACCACCATGATGGGACTAACTAAAACCACCATATAGAGACTGAATAATACAACCATAGAGTGACCTAATATTACTACCATACTGTTTTCAATTAATACTGTGATAGGATGACTGAATAATACTGCCATGCAGTGACTAAATAATGCCACTTTATAGTAGCTAAATAATAACACCATACAGTGACTGAATAATACCACCATACAGTGACTAAATAACACCATCAAACAGTGACTGAATAACACCATCAAACAGTGACTGAATAATACAATGATACAAATGCTGAATAATTATACCATACAGTTAGGCTAAGTTCACACTAGCGTTAGTATACGTTTACCTCTCTTCCGTCAGAGATATAGAGGATCAAAAGATAAAACTAAAAGCAACAGTTCCGTTAGAACTACCATTGATTTCAATGGTAAGGGCATGACCACACGTGGCGGATTTCCTCCGCAACTGTCCGCATCAATGCCGCACAGAATCTGCGTTGCAGATTCTGCTGCGGATCTGCACAAAATGTGCAGTAAATTGATGCGGACTAGCTAGTGCGGACTGCGGTAAAAGTACTTCCCTTCTCCCTATCAGTGCAGGATAGAGAGAAGGGACAGCACTTTCCCTTGTGAAAGTCAAAGAAATTCATACTTACCGGCCGTTGTCTTGGTGACGCGCCCCTCTTTCGGCATCCAGCCCGACCTCCCTGGATGACGCGGCAGTCCATGTGACCGCTGCAGCCTGTGCTTGGCCTGTGATTGGCTGCAGCCGTCACTTAGACTGCAACGTCATCCTGGGAGGCCGGACTGGAGACAGAAGCAGGGAGTTCTCGGTAAGTATGAACTTATATTTTTTTACAGGTTGCTGTATATTGGGATCGGTAGTCACTGTCCCGGGTGCAGAAACAGTTACTGCCGATCGCTTAACTCTTTCAGCACCCTGGACAGTGACTATTTACCGACGTCTCCTAGCAACGCTCCCGTCATTACGGGAGCCCCATTGACTTCCTCAGTCTGGCTGTAGACCTAGAAATACATAGGTCCAGCCAGAATGAAGAAATGTCATGTCAAAAAAGCAAGACGCATCCGCAGCACACATAACATGTGCATGACAGCTGCGGACTTCATTGCGGAAATTAGAATCTCCATTGAAGTCAATGGAGAAATTCCGCCATGAGTCCGCCACTGCTCCGCAACAGACAGAGCATGCTGCGGACACCAAATTCCGCTCCGCAGCCTATGCTCCGCAGCGGAATTTTACGCATCGTCTAAACGAACACTGCTAAATTAAAGTGGAAGTCAATGGAGAAACGGCTCCGCTGCGGATTAACGCTGCGGAGTGTCCGCAGCGGAATTTAAGTGAAATTCCGCCACGTGTGAACCCAGCCTAATTCTTTTGTTTCAGTTGCTTTCCGTTTGTCTCCGTTCGCTAGGTTTACGTTTTTTGGACAGAAGCAAATGCGCAGTCTGCAGAACTTTTGTTTCCATGAAAAAGAAAAACATATGGAACAAATGGAAACATAGCAAACAGAAACAAACGGAAAGCAACTGAAACAAAAGAATTACCATTGATATCAATGGTAATTCTAACGGAACCGTTGCTTTCCGTTTAATCTTTCGATCCTCTCTTCCTCTGACGGAAGAGAGGTAAACGTATACTAGCGCTAGTGTGAACTTAGCCTAACAGAATACCACTATACAGGAACTGGTAAAAAATAGGTCTGCATAGGAGCTGTGCACACAAAATGGTTGATTATTTTTATTAAGACTATTTGCAGAGTCGGTTATTTCTTTTTTTAGATGCATTGCGGCAAAAAAAATAGTTGCAAGAGTACCTAGCCTTTCAGTCATGTATCATTTGTAATAACCAGGTGTAAAAAAAAAAAAGGGAACATTCCACTCATCCCACAAATAAATCCGGCAGCAAATATTTACTCCCATGCTGCAGGCAAAACAATTTCTATTTCTCTTATTATGTGCTTTGTACTACTAGATCTTAGTGTGGATGTCAGTATGGCGGTGCTTTAGCTGATTCTGTTATGGAAGAAATGTGACTGTCAATTTGGGGACTGTAACAGGCTTTGTTAAGGCTCTGATTATGATGCACGTGTCATTATGGTGACACTGTGGTTGTAATTATGGATAGTCCATGGGTTGACTTAGGCCTCTTTCACATCTGTGTTCCCCATTCCATTGTTCTGCTCCATCAAAGGAGCAGAACAAGGGAAAAACCGGAAGTGCTGATAGAACCCAAAGACTTTAATGGGTTCCATCGGATTTTTGACAAGGTTGCCTGTGGATTTACCGGAAGCTATTTTTTCTGGTAATTTCGGGTGAATCTGAGATGGAGGCCCCCAACGCAGATGGGAATAAGGCCTTAAAGGGAATCCGTCATGTATCATGGATTTATGAGATGCAGTCGCCCCCCCCCCCCCGCCCCCTTCCGCTGCTGACAGATTTCTTCATATCACTGTGCATAGAGGGAAAGCTGTTAATCAGAGGCTAGAGGGCGGGGAAGCATCGCGCTGCAATGATTAAACGGTAAAGTGTAACAAAACTACTGCCTATTAACAGACATTAATGGTGCTGAGCTGCAATATCAGATACAACCCATGGACAGGTGTGGTGCTGTTTTTGGAAGCAGCCATGTTTTTCTAATCCTGGACAACCCCTTTAATTTCTCTTGCTGTCGTACTGCACAGGTACTACATCATACAATATGTAATTTATTAAAGCATGGGGGGATTTATGAAAGCCAGTACAAAAGATACATCAATTACACTGTTACATGGGTTGTTGTATAGCAACCAATCAGACTGCTGCTTTTTTTCCCCAACCTTCCTTATTAAAGTGAGAGCTATAATATGATTGGTTGCTCTGGCAACACTGCATGTAACATTGACCTTGATGTTTTGCCAATTACATACTGTAGGTAGAGCTACATATAGAAATACAGTATGAAGTAGATTAGCTCCTACCCACACACATCTATAAGGTAGTCGATGGGTTGGCATAATTAACTGACATTTCAGCTTTTCATGAGGGAAAAGGAAGTCGTTGCTGTCTTGAGGAGATTGGTCTCCAGCGATGTGAACAATAATGAGTTATTATTGTGACACGGGCAGAGTATCACCATCAGAGTACCCAGAGGACCCTCATTTATTAGCCAGAAAGAAGAGCATCTCTCCTTCTGGAGTACCCAAAACATCCATACATGACATGGACAGCCCATTGACTTTAATGGCACCTGTGTAATGTTTCATTTCCCCTGTGGTGGCGCTACAGGGAAATTGAACACTTGCTGCTGCCTCCCCCCCCCCCCCCGCAAGGCAGTCTACACATCATTAAATTTGTCATAAGTAGTCTCTACTAATACTGTAAAAAGGGATTGTCCAAAGTGGACAACCCCTTTAAAGAGGACACGTTGTATCTCCTGACGTGTCTGTTTTAGTAAATACTTTCATCCCCTATAAAATAACAATTCTGGAGTATCTTCTCTTAGAACTCTGCCTTGTATCGTTCCTCAAATTGACTACTGGGTGTTACCATTCCCCTTGTCAATGGGTCGTGTTCTTATACACTGTCCAATCAGTACTGGCAGACTGTGTAGGGCCACACCTTATTGTCAAGAAGAATGGTAACGTCAGACTGTGTAGGGCCACACCCTATTGACAAGAAGAATGTTAACGCCTAGTTGTCAATTTAATCATACATTTCCAAAAGGAATAACAGAGGAACGACACAATGTAGGTGCTCTAGAATTGTTATTTCATGGTGAATGCATTTATTTACTAAAACACTCACGACACGAAAGCTGACAGGTCCTCTATAAATTACAATGTATGAAAAGCTATATATCTCTCTCTATATATAAGTATGTATTACTTCCATATAGCATATTGTAGGAGTATTCACATATCAACAAAAAACAAACTATGCTGTCCACCGCTTCACCAGGGGCGTAGCTAGGGGGGGCAGGCGGGGCATGTGCCCTGGGCGCAACTTAGAGGGGGGCCCCAGCGCTACCTCCTCCTGCACTATAATTGTACCTGTCTCTATAGGACACAGGTACAATTAGAAGCAATTCAGCGCTTTTGCATCAGTGAAGCGAATGGTACCTTTTGTACCAGTGAAGCTTCCGTCGATGAAAGGCGCTGACTGACAGGGAAAGTCATCCTGCCCAGCCAATCAGCACCTTTCATAGACGCTGCGTTCAGCCCCCAGGAGACCTGTGCAGAAGAGAGCAGGTCTCCATGGCTGCCGGACGGCGTTGGAGCGGGATTAAGGTGAGTTTGAATCGTTTTTTAGTTTTTTTAAAATTCTAATAAAAGTGTGTGGCTGTATCTACGGGTGGGGGACTTTATCTACGGGGGGGACTTTATCTATGGGGGGGGACTTTATCTATTGGGGGACTTTATCTACGGGGGGGCTTTATCTACAGGGGGGACTTTATCTACGGGGGTACTTTATCTACAGGGGGGGACTCTGTCTACACGGGGGGGCCTTTATCTACGGGGGGTGGACTTTATCTATGGGGGGGACTTTATCTACGGGGGGGGACTTTGTCTACACGGGGGGGCTTTATCTACAAGGGGGACTTTATCTACGGGGGGCTTTATCTACACGCGGGGGAGCTTTATCTACGGGGGGCGTCTATCTACAGGGGGGGCTATATACTGGGGTGGGCTATCTATGGAGCACCATATACAGGGGTGGGCTATAGCTACAGGGGGGCTATATAGTATAGCCCCCCTGTATCTATAGCCCACCCCTGTATATAGCCCCCATGTAGATATAGCCCACCCCTGTATATAGTCCCGCTGTAGATATACACTACAAAGAGGAAAAATGATCAACTTCAGCACAACAATATTGGAGTATAAAAATATATAAACTTTATTACATTTAGACATAACGGAATAAAAAAGATGAGTCACACAATGAAAAAGGCGTCAACCTATGCTAAACCAAAGCAGTGAATAAATATAGTAGGCATATAGATATATTTGTATAGAAATGTATAGACATATGCGTATCAGGAGTCAAAAAATAGCAGCCAAGCCATATATAGAGTACATCAAGACAATTGCTAGAGATGAAGTGGTAATAATAAATGACAATAAGGAATACGGGAATGTATAGTAGTATACCAAATGCACATAAAAAAAGCTAGTAATTAATGTGCTCTAAAGAGGCTGATTAGTATCAAACTGCCAGTATGGAATAACTGACACGTATAAAAAGTGATAACCTACCAAAAGTCATGGTCACACACAGGAGAGACTCCCGCACCCAGTAGATATAGCCCACCCCTGTAGATATAGCCCACCCCTGTAGATATAGTCCCCCTGTATTTATAGTCCCCCTGTAGATATAGCCCACCCCTGTATAAAGCCCCCCTGTAGATATAGCCCACCCCTGTATATAGTCCCCCTGTAGATATAGTCCCCCTGTAGATATAGCCCACACCTGTATATAGTCCCCCTGTAGATATAGTCCCCCTGTAGATATAGCCCACCCCTGTATATAGTCCCCCTGTAGATATAGTCCCCCTGTAGATATAGCTCACCCCTGTATATAGTATCCCACAAATAGCTCCCCCTATAGTGCTCCACAGAAAGCCCACCCCTGTATATAGCCCCCCTGTACATATAGTCCACCCCTGTATATAGTGCTCCACAGATAGCCCACCCCTGTATATAGTATATACAGGGGTGGGCTATCTGTGGAGCACTATATACAGGGGTGGACTATCTAGTGGAGCACTATATACAGGGGTGGACTATATCTACAGGGGGGCTATATACAGGGGTGGGCTATCTGTGAAACACTATATACAGGGGTGGCCTATATGTGGAGCACTATATACAGGGGTGGACTGTATGTGGAGCACTATATACAGGGGTTGACTATCTGTAGAGCACTATATACAGGGGTGGGCTATATCTACAGGGGGGCTACATACAGGGTTGGGCTATCTGTAGAGCACTATATACAGGGGTAGGCTATATCTACAGGGGGGCTATATACAGGGGTGGGCTATCTGTGGAGCACTATATACAGGGGTGGGCTATATCTACAGGGGGGCTATATACAGGGGTGGGCTATCTGTAGAGCACTATAGGGGGAGTTATTTGTGGGACACTATATACAGGGGTGGGCTATGTGGGGGCACTATCTACAGGGGGCTCTATGGCAGGCACTATCTACAGGGGGCACAGTGTGTGTGTGTGGGACACGGTGTATGGTGCTATTATAATTAGTGGTGCAGTGTATGGCGCTATTATATTTAGGGGTGTAGTGTGTGGTATAATGAGAACTTTATCTTTATTTATAGGTGCAGAAATGTTGGAAAAGTGAGAAGCTGAAGCTGAAGAAATGGCTGTGACCGAGAGAAGTCTTCATAGAGGTCTGGACCGGATGGAGAAAAAGAACTAGAATCTGAGACGTCACCGGTGAGTCACTTAATGTAAATGTTTATTATGCCTCTAATCAGTAATGTAGTCACTGTATGATCTGCAGCGAGATGATGGGTGGTATGATTATGATAGGATTTATTTTTTTGTGAAACAGCATCTCCCAGCATATCCTTACCATTGTTCGGGCCATGCTGGGAGCTGTAGTTTTACGCCGTACAAACTTGTACAGCAGGGGTTTTGTTCTGTTGCTGTATATATGTACTGAGCTTGGTTCTGGTGTTGTGTATAGAACCATATTGCTTGTAAAATGTACAAATGTTTTTATGCTCGAGTAACATAAAAAGAAATGTGGAAAAGAAATGACACGTCGATTGGTAGAGAAAACAAACACTGTGAGGGGGAAGGAGATGTCGGGAAAGAGGTTGGGGGGGGCGCCAAACTGAATCTTTGCCCCGGGTGCTGGAGAACCTAGCTACGCCTCTGGCTTCACATAGCTGCGCACCATAGATCAGCACTTTTTACTAGTGTAGGGAAGTCCTACAGTTGGAGTGTAGCTACTGCTCCTCAATCACCTGACCTAGAAATCATCATAGTACAAATGTGTGTATATATATATATTATGGCGTTTTTGTTACATTTTGTGCAAGCAGAGCTCATATCAATTCAAATTACATTCCTTGATGTACAACCAGATGTAATGAGGCTGGATATCAATCTGAGAAAGGAAGATGTCAAGCAGCAGAAGTTAAAAAAAAGCTATATCTAGGGCATTACATACAGTAGTTAGTTCCAGTAGTGCCCGGGATGACTCACCTTGCAGTGTAATGAGGGGGAGAACGCGCTTCTCTTTCTTTGTAATCAGGGGACTTAGTAATAACGAGATTTACTTGCTGAAAAGCTGATTAGCGGGTTTCTTTTCCTGGCTTTCACCTTTCACACTTCACTGTATGGTCTACCCTGATTATAATCCCTGGCTTTAAATAGACTCTTAAATACAAAGTAATAAGACTTCTTTTTAAGGAGTGCTATATATTTCAGTAAGGCTGGGTTCACACGACCTATTTTCAGACGTAAACGAGGCGTATTATGCCTTGTTTTACGTCTGAAAATAGGGCTCCAATACGTCGGCAAACATCTGCCCATTCATTTGAATGGGTTTGCCGACGTACTGTGCAGACAACCTGTCATTTACGCGTCGTCGTTTGAGGGTATGATCACACGGCCTATTTACGGACGTAATTCGGGCGTTTTTGCCCCGAATTACGTCCGAAAATAGAGCCTCAATAGCGCTGACAAACATCTGCCCATTGAAAGCAATGGGCAGACGTTTGTCTTTTCACACGAGGCGTAATTTACGCGCCGCTGTCAAAAGACGGCGCGTAAATAGACGCCCGCGTCAAAGAAGTGACCTGTCACTTCTTTGGCCATAATTGGAGCCGTTATTCATTGACTCCAATGAATAGCAGCGCCAATTACGCCCGTAATTGACGCGGCGTTCAAGCGCCTGCACATGCCGTTACGGCTGATATTACGGGGATGTTTTCAGGCTGAAACATCCCCGTAATTTCAGCCGTAACGGACGCCCTCGTGTGAACATACCCTGACAGCTGTCAAAAGACGACGCGTAAAATTACAGCCTCGTCAAAAGAAGTGCAGGACACTTCTTTTTCGCGAAAACGGCGCGAAAAACGCAGCGAAAAACGTGAGTTGCTCAAAAAATGTCTGAAAATCAGGTGCTCTTTTCCCTTGAAAACAGCTCCGTATTTTCAGACGTTTTTGGCTCAGCGTGTGAACATACCCTAAACGAGGCGTATTATGCCTCGTTTTACGTCTGAAAATACGGCTACAATACGTCGGCAAAAATCTGCCCATTCATCTGAATGGGTTTGCCGACGTACTGTTCCGACTACCAGTAATTTACGCGTCGTCGTTTGACAGCTGTCAAACGACGACGCATAAAAATACAGCCTCGTCAAAAGAAGTGCAGGACACTTATATACATTATATGCAGGACACTTATATACATTATATGCAGGACACTTATATACATTATATGCAGGACACTTATATACATTATATGCAGGACACTTATATACATTATATGCAGGACACATATATATTATATGCGGGACACTTATATACATTATATGCGGGACACTTATATACATTATATGCGGGACACTTATATACATTATATGCAGGACACTTATATACATTATATGCAGGACACTTATATACATTATATGCAGGGCACTTATATACATTATATGCAGGACACTTATATACATTATATGCAGGACACTTATATACATTATATGCAGGGCACTTATATACATTATATGCAGGACACTTATATACATTATTTGCATGACACTTATATACATTATATGCGGGACACTTATATACATTATACACAGGACACTTATATACATTATATGCAGGACACTTATATACATTATATGCAGGACACTTATATACATTATATGCGGGACACTTATATACATTATATGCGGGACACTTATATGCAGGACACTTATATACATTATATGCAGGACACTTATATACATTATATGCAGGACACTTATATACATTATATGCAGGACACTTATATACATTATATGCAGGACACTTATATACATTATATGCAGGACACTTATATACATTATAGGCGGGACACTTATATACATTATATGCAGGACACTTATATACATTATATGCCGGGCACTTATATACATTATATGCAGGACACTTATATACATTATATGCGGGACACTTATATACATTATATGCGGGACACTTATATACATTATATGCGGGACACTTATATACATTATATGCAGGACACTTATATACATTATATGCGGGACACTTATATACATTACATGCAGGACACTTATATACATTATATGCAGGACACTTATATACATTATATGCCGGGCACTTCTTTCAGACGTAATTTGAGCCGTTCTTCATTGAACTCAATGAAGCACAGCAAAATGCGAGGAGGAGCATTTACGTCTGAAACGACGCAGCTGTTTTCTCCTGAAAACAGTCTGTCTTTTCAGACGTAAAAGCCTGCTATCGTGTGCACATACCCTAAAGAACAATAAATTGAGGGAGAATCTTTAGAAACCTTCTAATATATAGTGTTAGGGTATGTTCACACAGGCTATTTTCGGCCGTTTTTCGGGCCTTAAAACGTTCCGAAAAACTGCTGAAAAGTCGGAAGCAGAACATATCTGCAGAACTTACAAATATCTGCCCATTGATTTCAATGGGAAATACGGCGTTCTGTTCCAACGGGGTGTTATTTTATGCCTCATTTTCAAATAACTGCGCGGAAAAAGACGCCCCGTAAAAAAAAGTGCATGTCACTTCTTGAGCCGTTTTTGGAGCCGTTTTTCATTGACCGAATAGAAAAACAGCTCCAAAAAAAAAAACAGCCGCAAAAAACGCTAGTTAATTAAAAAACGGCTAAAAAGCAAGAGCTTTCCCCTGAAAACAGCTCCATATTTTTAGCCGTATTTTGTTAAGCGTCTGAACATACCCTCAAAATACATTTCCTAAATGCTGCACTCAAGGTCCATTGCAAGAGGTAGGGGGAGGGGAAAACCTAGATTTAGAGATAGAGCCTGCAGAGGGGAAAATTGCAGAATACAAGTCATATAATGGCCAGACATAGTGTTATTTCTCATATACACATATGACGGCTTATTCTGAGAAGTCACCTGAAAAGTAAAACAAGTATAACATTTCTTTTATGTTTATAACTGGGCTTTGGTGTCAGAAAAATTGGAGAGAGCTTTTTCTACAACCAAAAATTGCACAACATTTTGAACAATATTTTTTAACAAACTAGCCCTCTGAACATACCTGTTAGAATTTGTGAATTTGAGCCAAGTTGACGCCTCTTCTTTCTTGCTGCTGAAGGTGCCCTCCTTGGAGACCTAGAGACCTTCACAATATGGCTCGCAGATTCATGGTGGCTTTTTTCCTGTTGAATATCATTTTCTGGCCATGTTTGTTTGTCATTGTTGGCTGCAGATGGTGTTGCTTTTTCTATAACATCCTTTGTCTTACTTCGCCTTTCATGTTTTTTGATTCCCACTCTCTCTGAGGGACGTTTTGATGTGTCATACAATCGTTGCTGTGAGTCTCCCTCCCTCGTCTCAGATGGACTGCTCTTCAGCTGCATATTGGGAGATTCCAGGTCGATGTAGTGGACCTAGGCCATTTATCTATGTTTTTATCTGAGGGGGGGGGATAAAAATTTTTAGATCAATTTAGAAAAATAGTAGCAAACGAACATTTGCCATCACTTCTACCGCATGCCTACAGTTTTACTCAGCATGGGACCATTGATCACTTAGTACATTA
Organism: Rhinoderma darwinii; assembly: GCF_050947455.1. Classification (NCBI taxonomy): domain Eukaryota; kingdom Metazoa; phylum Chordata; class Amphibia; order Anura; family Rhinodermatidae; genus Rhinoderma; species Rhinoderma darwinii. The sequence continues at coordinate 33,795,208 of NC_134696.1, read as the reverse complement.
TTCCATAAACTGGCCATATATATAACAATCTGAATGATAAAGATGATTGTTAATGATGGTTCTGACTGATGGAAACTGTGCCACTTCCCAATGAACAAAGTGAAAATGAAAAATATCAGAGGAGGGATCAAGGAAGGGGGGAAGTGTTGCCATTACTGATTGGTATATAATACGTAGATAAGTATCCAAAGCACCAGCATTCTTGGTAAAATGTTTTGTTTATTTAGGCAAAGCGTAAAAAAAGAATCAATGTTTGGACCTTTCAGGGCCTTTTTTAAGCCAAGAGAGAAATGAATGGAGGAGACAAACGGAAACCATTGGCAACGGAAGCAATACCATTGAAATCAAAGGTAATGCAAAAGGAAGCTATGGTTTCCGTTTGCCTTTCTGTTGACTGGTTCCCCTGACAGAAAGGTCTGATGGAACCCATCAACGGAAACCGAACGCTGATGTGAACAGGCCCTTAGCCTGTTGAGCTCACAGGGGACAATCTAGACTGGTTACAATTGTAGCAAACTTTCAGCTTTGGAAAGTATTAGATTTGTACGGGTTTTCAACCACTGAATGTAAAGACAAAGGAATTGATTCGCTGACAGCAAACAGAGGTCTTAGGAACGATAAATTTAAATTTGGAAATTGGAAAAGGAAGAACAAATTATATTAGAAATTTGCTATATTTTCCATGCAATGATTAGGTAAGTACATTATAGTACGTTATAGCATATCGCTAGGACCCCCTGGAAATGTATAAATATGTTTAGAACTGGGCGTTATTAGTGTAGGGACACACCCTATTAACAAGAGGAATGGTAACGAGTCGTCAATTTAGGCCTTATTCAAACGAACGTAGAACACGTCCGTGTGACGGCCATCACACGGACGCATGTATTTCAATGTTGAAAAATAGAACATGTCCTATTTTCTTCCGTTTTCACGGATCACTCCATAGACACTAGTCTATGGGGATCTGTGAATACGGGACTCGCAAGGGGGCAACTCGGACGTGAAAAACTGCAGTTTTTCACATTCAAGTTTCCCCACTTTCTTCTGAAAAAGGCCTTAGTCATACATTTCCAGGAGGTATAACAGAGGAGCGGCACAATGTAGAGTTCTAAGATAAGTTTATGGGAAATACAAGTATTAACTAAATGTCTTCTTTAATAGAATGTTTAAATGATTGGACTGAAACATTTGGCTCAACAATAGATGGAGAAGCACGTGTCACCAAAGCCCGCTCCAACTTTACCTACAGGTGATTTTTCACACGCTGGTTCTGCCAGCAGCGTTGTGTTTCTCCTGGTGGAATGATCTCAGTTTAAGTTGCTTTCTTGTTCTGCTCCTTTGCAGGTCATTGTACACCCAGAAAAGGGCAAGTGTGAATACAACAGAAAAGACAATGAACTGGATGAAATCCAATCTACCTATGCTGGAAACTGGAGAACTGACATGCCAAGTTATTTATTAAAAAAGAAAAAAAGCTGCTGGCATGAATGAAAATGAAAAGCAGACGATGGCTCATAACTTTTTAATCTGGAGGAACATTTTGCACTTGCCAAAAGCAGATCTTCTGCACATAAACCGAGCAGCAAAAAGCATTTGTGTTACTTTCTTGGATGAAATTTCATATAGCGCTTAGGTTATGAAATGACCTTAAGTGTCTTAATACAATGGAGGGATGTGAAAGCTTACTTTTTGGCCAGCACTCAATTTGCTAATTTATATTCTGTCAGCACTGATTACTATACACTATGTAAGTGGCGACAAGCCATGGCCATTTCATTACTAGAAATTATGCACTTAAAAGAGATGTCCACACTGGTTGTCCCAACTGTGAAAGAAGCCTTCCGGCGATCAACTGATCAGCACTGGTCCAGCTGTTGAAATCCCCAGCGATCCATTGCTAATGCTATCAAAAAACGGACATTGAAGTAATAGGGTATATGAACACGGGTTGTCCAGTAGGTACTGTAGGTCAATGTTCACCTTTGAACAGCATTTTTTTTTTAAAATCTATATAGATCCAAATTTCGGTTCTGATTAATTTCTTAATATATTTTTATAGCGATCAGAGCTTAGGTTTCCTGATACAGCGCACCAAATATCCATAACCATAACTAAGCAGGCATTTCATATGCCAGTCTTAGGGCTTGTCCACACATAATTGCGGATGGAAAATATGCAGCGTAATACATTAGCAGCAAAGTGGATGTGATTTAACAAATATCATCCACACGCTGTGGCAAAAATTCCGTCCAGAAATTCACCTGCGGTGCATAATGTTATTTCCGCAGCACGTCAATTATTTTTGCAAGATGTGGAACATCACCTAAAATAAAAGGGGTAAAGAGACAATGTGTCGCCATAGAGCTCTAGCCTTATATATTGAACTCAATCATAACACAGTATGCATTGAGTTCCCAAGCTCCCTCTAGTGGTAGCTGCAAGTAGCCAGAATTTTATCACTTAAAGAGGCTCTGTCACCAGATTTTGCAACCCCTATCTGCTATTGCAGCAGATAGGCGCTGCAATGTAGATTACAGTAATGTTTTTATTTTAAAAAAACGAGCATTTTTGGCCAAGTTATGACCATTTTTGTATTTATGCAAATGAGGCTTGCAAAAGTACAACTGGGCGTGTTGAAAAGTAAAAGTACAACTGGGCGTGTATTATGTGCGTACATCGGGCGTTTTTACTACTTTTACTAGCTGGGCGTTCTGACGAGAAGTATCATCCACTTCTCTTCAGAACGCCCAGCTTCTGGCAGTGCAGACACAGCCGTGTTCTCGAGAGATCACGCTGTGACGTCACTCACAGGTCCTGCATCGTGTCAGACGAGCGAGGACACATCGGCACCAGAGGCTACAGTTGATTCTGCAGCAGCATCAGCGTTTGCAGGTAAGTAGCTACATCGACACGACACGATGCAGGACCTGGGGCAGGAAGTGAGTGACGACACAGCGTGATCTCTCGAGAACTGCTAATGTGGCTGCACATAGCGATATAGATATATCGCTATGTGCTGTGTAAATGAATGGGGAGAAGTGTATGACGCTGATTGTTTACTGATTGGTCAGCGTTATACACTCCTCTGTACAACGCCCACTTGGTCATATAGTAAGACACGCCCAGTTGTCCATTGAGAAACTCATTAGCATAAAGCTAATATAGGTCATAACTCAGTCAAAAATGATTGTTTTTCTAAATAAAAAACAATGCTGTAATCTACATTACAGCGCCGATCACATAATGTACAAGATAGGCCACGTATAATGTGGTGACAGAGCCTCTTTAAAGGGAACATTAGTGTAAATAATTTATTCTAGTATGGTTTGTTTAATTTGTGTACTGTGCCTTTACATCCTACGTTCCTGTGACTTTCCTTCCTCAGGTGACGTTTCCCAAGAAACAGATGTATATTATATTTGTTTTGCTCTGTTTGTTATCTTTTGTGTCAGGTGCAGGTGATTGAATTTAAATATGTACTGTTTCTTTAAGTAATGTGAAATCTGTACTAACTTGCCTTCTTTCCAGGTCTGTGGTGGAAGACATGTTCCTGCTGCTTTGTTTATATGCCACATGCTGATGTTGTGTTTATGTTGACATTTGTTGTGATGCTATGTTACTGCACGGTGTTATATGCTGCAGAACCTGTGGTCATGTGATCATTCTCTGCAGATCCTCAAGTGTTTTACATGACATGCTGTTGTTCTCAAGCAGTGATGGTTGCCTTGCTATAATATCCAAATTGCAGGGCACCAGGCGAAAGGTTCTGGATGCCATCTTGGTAGAGGTTTCTGCGTCCCATACCAGCGGGGAGGAGAATGGCTATGCTGTTTCCTCACACTTGGGGCGGGTCGTAGTCCATAAAAGGCCACTGTTTCCGCCGTTTAGGGTTCAGCATGCGGACAAAGCCAAGGAATTAGCTAGCTCCGTACAAGTGCTGTTCTGGAGGAAGTACAAGCTGCTGTGTAGTGCTGAGCAGCACGATTACGGGCCCTGAGAATCAGTGGGTCCAGAAGGTGCTTGCGGGTGCCTGGTAGGAGCCTCCTCGCGTGTCGAGTGGGCAGCATGAGTGATGGTCAGTAGCTTGCGACGGTGCAGAGCTGTGGTCGGTGGGTTTCAGACAGGAGCCTCTCCACGTGAGATAGTGTGACTGGAGCAGCAAGTAATCAGCAAGCCAGATAGAGGCCTAAAGCAAGGCCAGAGTATATAAAGAGGATGTGCCCCTGTATCAGGGAGGATTGCCCTTGAATCTGTCCATAACGCGTACCTAACCTTTTAGGTGACTTTTCAGTATAATACCGTCAAGTGTATGTACGTGAGGAGTAACATTATTTCTGGCCATTATATGGCTTGTATTCTGATTGTTTTTTTTAGCAGTTTTCCCCTCTGCACACTCCCTATAATTCTCAGCTTTCCCTGAGCTAGTGGATGGAGCCTAACGCTATCATGTCTTGTATATAAAGCACTCACAAAGAAGAGAACATCCTGCTCACTAATCTCTTTGTAGCTCCCGCTCAGAAACAGCAGCAGCATGGAGGACATCATACAGCAATAATGAGCATTGAAGCTGTGAATCCAGCACTGGGTGAGATTTAACACTTAATAGAAGCAGCATCTCTGTGTGTGTCTCTCTCACTCTGCTTCTGCTTTCTCCTCCCCAGTAACGTAGCTAGTAGGGGGGGGGGGGCCCTGGGCCCACTGAGATGATGGGGCTCAGAGCAGGTCCCCCAGCGATGGTGTATCCCGAGTTCAACTGTATCTGCTTCCTCAGGATCCAGATACAGTTGAATCCAATGCTGGAGCAGGAAGCTGACGGCTCCTTGCACCAGCATTCAATGTGTAATACCAGCTCCAGCTCGATGCAGACAGGCGCGATGTAGTGATGTCATCGCATCTGTCTGCGCAGAGCCACACACTGCACAGAGCCACACACTGCACAGAGCAGAGGAGCAGAGTGATCTCTGCCACACATCGTGGGAACGGGGATTGGTAAATATTTATTTTATTGTTTTTGTGTTAGGCACTATGAGGCATTATACTGTGTGGTGGCAAGTAAAGGGGCTTTATACTGGGTATGGGGGGCCACAATAGAGAAGTATACTGTATGGGGCAGCTTTGGGGCATTATACTGTATGGGGCAGCTATGGGCACATTATACTGTATGTGTGCAGCTATGAGGCATTATACTATATGGGGCAGCTATGGGGGCATTATACTGTATGGGGCAGCTATGGGGGAATTATACTGTATGGGGCAGCTATGGGTGGCATTATGATGTATGGGGCAGCTATGGGGGCATTATACCGTGTGGGCAGCTATCAGCATTATACTGTGTGGGAGGCACTATGAGGGCATTATACAGTGTAGGGGCAGCTATGGGAGCATTAAACTGTATGTGGGCATCTATGGGGCGTTATACTGTGTGGGAGGCACTATAAGGACATTAACCTGTGTGGGGACAGCTATCGGTGTATTATACTGAGTGTGGACAGCTATAGGGGCATTATACTGTGTGGGGACAGCTATATGGGCATTATACTGCGTGGAGGGCAGCTATGGGGGTATTATTCTGTGTGAGGAGGCACTATAGGGGAATTATACTGTGTGGGGCAGCTATAAGGGCATTATACTGTGTGGGGGCCACTAATGGGTCATTATACTGTGTGGGGGCAAGTAAGAAGTCATTATACTATGTAGGGGCACTAAGGGGTCTTTATAGTATGTGGGGCAGCCATTGGAGCATTATTCTGTGTGGGGGGCCGCTATAGGGGCATTATACTATGTGGAGCACACTAAGGGGTAATTATACTGTGTGGGGGGGCCCACTAGGATTGGGCCGACTCAGATGTGTTTCGTCCCACCCTGTACTAAACCCCTAGCTACGCCTCTGCTCTTCCCCATCCCTCAAAGACTTTTATGGGCAGCTGTAACCTGATCCTCAGGGATCTGATAGTCCATTTTGTCTTGAGGAGATCTAAGAGTAAATTCAGTGTGAATAAACAGTAAGAAGAATTAGACAAGGGGGAGCCTGATAAGTGGAAAAAGAGGCATTTTCAACTAATAAGATATTTTAGAAAGTTTTCTTTTATTCGCTTGAACCATTGATTTATGTAAAGTTTGTTGAAAAGTTAGCGACCATTTAAGAGTGGGCCAGCTAGACATCATCCTCCTGCCTGAACCAAGTCTCAACCAAGTTTAAGAACTGTGCCTCTTAAAGAGGCTCTGTCACCAGATTATAAATTCCCTATCTCCTACATAATCTGATCAGCGCTGTAATGTAGAGAACAACAGTGGTTTTTATTTTGAAAAACGATCATTTTTGAGCAAGTTATGACATATTTTAGCTTTATGCTAATGACTTTCTGAATAGACAACTGGGCGTGTTTTTACTTTTTACCAACTGGGCGTTGTACAGAGGAGTGTATGACACTGACTAATCAGTGACCAATCAGTGACCAATCAGTGACCAATCAGCGTCATACACTTCTCATTGTTCCAGCCCAGCTTCTTTCACTGCACAATCACACTGTCCTGTGGATCATGCTGGGCTGTAACAATGGAAGTGTATGACGCTGATTGGTCACTGATTGGTTACTGACTGGTCAGCATCATACACTCCTCTGTACAACGCCCAGTTGGTAAAAAGTAAAAACACGCCCAGTTGTCTATTAAGAAACTAATTAGCATAAAGCTAAAATAGCTCATAACTTGCTCAAAAATAATCGTTTTTCAAAATAAAAACCACTGTTGTTCTCTACATTACAGCGCCGATCAGATTATGTAGGAGATAGGGCACTTAAAGAGGCTCTGTCACCAGATTATAAGTGCCCTATCTCCTACATAATCTGATTGGAGCTGTAATGTAGAGAACAACAATTTAGTGCATCTTAGGCTACACCCAATACTTGGATGAGTCCAAAAAGTGTCTAAAACAGTTGTGGTGCCCAGCACAATTCTGGCTAGATTTCTGCCGCATCTTAATAAGTAAATCTGCCCCTTTGTTTGTGCCACTACTCCTGGTCTCCATTCCAACTGTTTTGCACCTCCACTGGCCCTGACAGCGCCTCAGGGCCACACCTTACAAGAGGTTGAAGGTTTGCAAAAGGAGCTTCGGTATTGGAATAGAAAGTTCACTTTAAATCTTACTTTTTGAAGGATCTATACATTCTGGAATATATTTTCTAAATGATGTTGATTTTAAATTCAATTATTTCAAATACATAGTGGTACTTATATGAAGCTTTTATTATAGCAGAAACCAATATAACCAGCAACAAGAATAGACTCCAGACACCAGAATAAATGCCAAAACCAAAGAAGTTCGGGGTACAATGAACCTAATAATGGTGTCATATGATCACAGGAAAGAGGCCGCTGAGCCGTTTCCGCATATCACATCCACACCTTAGGCTTCACTAGCATACTGAGATGTACAACACTCCTGTTTTCTCACACAAATCAGGTTTCTTCTCTAGGGTCTATTAATAGAAACCAAAAATGGAATAGGCTCCAGGGTCATCCCTTTGTTCCACTAGAATTTTCTTTATATAGGAAATATTATCGCAGTACAAAAAAAAGGTAAAGAAGATGTCTGCTTCATGTTATACAAAATTCATGAAATTTAAAGGGGTTTTCCCATGAGAGACATTTATGACATATCCACAGGATATGTCAAATGTCAGATAGATGCGGGTCCCACCTCTGGGACCCGCACCTATCTCTAGAATTGGGCCCCCTAAACCCTGTTCTGTCGCTCTGTGTTGCGGCAGAAGCAGGTGAATTTCCGACCATGACGTTGAGCTACGCTGCTTCCGTAAGTCCCATAGAACTGCTACGCGGCTTCTGTAACTGCCATTCACTACTATGCTGTTTTCGTAACTCCTGACCATATAGTCAGACGGAGCAGAAAAATTTAGAACGGGGTTTAGGGGGCCCTGTTCTAGAGATAGGTGGTGGTCCCAGTGGGGGGGTCCCGCATCTATTTGACATTTATGACATATCCTGTTGATATGTCATAAATGTCTCTGATGGGAAAACCCCTTAAAGACAATTTGAAGACAATTAAAATAAAAAAAATTACCAGTAGATATAATGTTATTGACTTGTCCTCTACTGTCAGACAACAATATGATCATCACTGCAGTTCCCAAAGACGTTTTTTCACGCAGCTTTCCGAAAATCCAGAAAAGCAAATCAGTCTAGTTATGCAGCGACACAAAGTCTTATTTGCCATTCAGGATTCTGGAATAGCTGGGCGACAACCCCAGATTTATTGGCAGCTATGTTAGTTGCCACCCAACTTTCCCATGAACCAAAAGCAGCTAAGTAGAATTTTAACTACTTGACATAGTTACATAGTTACATAGTTAGTACGGCTGAAAAATGACACATGTCCATCAAGTCCAACCAAGGGAAGGGAAAAGGGAAGGAAAAATGTCTACACATAGGAGCTAATATTTTTTTGTTCTAGGAAATTATCTAACCCTTTTTTAAAGCCATCTACTGTCCCTGCTGTGACCAGCTCCTGCGGTAGGCTATTCCATAGATTCACAGTTCTTACTGTAAAGAAGCCTTGTCGCCTCTGCAGCTTGAACCTTTTTTTCTCCAGACGGAGGGAGTGCCCCCTTGTTTTTTGAGGGGGTTTTACAAGGAACAGGATATCACCATATTTTTTGTATGTGCCATTAATATATTTATATAAGTTAATCATGTCCCCCCTTAGTCGTCTTTTTTCAAGGCTAAATAGGTTTAATTCTTTCAATCTTTCCTCATAACTTAAATTCTCCATGCCCCTTATTAGCTTCGTTGCTCTTCTTTGTATTTTTTCCAACTCCAGGGCATCCTTTCTATGAACTGGAGCCCAGAACTGAACTGCATATTCTAGATGGGGCCTCACTAATGCTTTGTAAAGTGGCAATATTACATCTCTGTCCCGCGAGTCCATGCCTCTTTTAATACACGACAATATCTTGCTGGCCTTTGAAGCAGCTGATTGACACTGCATGCTGTTATTGAGTTTATGATTTACAAGAACACCCAGATCCTTCTCAACAAGTGAATCCGCCAGTGTAGCTCCCCCTAGGACATATGATGCATGCAGGTTGTTGGTACCCAGATGCATAACTTTACATTTATCTACATTAAACTTCATTTGCCAAGTGGACGCCCAAACACTTAGTTTGTTTAAATCTGCCTGCAATTCACAAACATCTTCCATAGTCTGAACTATATTACATAGCTTGGTGTCATCTGCAAAAATAGAAATAGTGCTATTAATCCCATCCTCTATATCATTAATAAATAAGTTGAATAATAGTGGTCCCAGCACTGAACCCTGGGGTACACCACTTATAACCGGTGACCATTCAGAGAAGGAATCATTGACCACAACTCTCTGGATACGGTCCTTGAGCCAATTCTCAATCCAATTACAAACTATATTTTCTAAACCTATAGTCCGTAATTTACCCATTAGGCGTCTATGGGGGACAGTGTCAAATGCCTTTGCAAAGTCCAAAAACACTAAATCCACAGCGGCCCCTCTGTCTAGACTTCTGCTTACCTCTTCATAAAAACAGATTAGGTTAGTTTGACAACTTCTGTCCTTAGTAAAACCATGCTGGCTGTCACTTATAATGCTATTTATTGTCACATAATCCTGTATATAGTCCCTCAATAGCCCCTCAAACATTTTCCCCACGATGGATGTTAAGCTTACTGGTCTATAATTACCCGGGGAAGACCTAGAGCCCTTTTTGAAAATAGGCACCACATTTGCCCTGCGCCAGTCCCTTGGCACTATACCAGTCACTAGAGATTCTCTGAATATTATGAAAAGGGGGACAGAAATAACTGAACTAAGCTCTTTAAGAATTCTAGGGTGTAACCCATCTGGTCCCGGAGCCTTGTGCACATTTATTTTATTTAATTTAGCTTGGACCATCTCTACATTCATCCAATTCAGTATATCAGCCGATATATTAACAGCACTGGCACCGGCTACATCAGCTGCTCTTTCTTCAGTTGTATATACAGAGCTAAAGAACCCATTTAGTAACTCTGCCTTCTCTTGATCCCCTGTGATCAACTCCCCATTACCATTATCTAGGGGTCCTACATGTTCAGACCTTGGCTTTTTTGCATTTATATGCTTGAAGAATTTTTTAGGATTTGTTTTACTATCCTTGGCCACCTGCCTTTCATTTTGTATTTTTGCTAATTTTATTACATTTTTACAGATTTTATTAAGCTCTTTATATTTTACAAAGGCTACAGCTGTACCCTCAGATTTGTATTTTTTAAATGCCCTTTTTTTGTCATGTATTGCCCCTTTCACAGAAGGTGTAAGCCATGTGGGGTTTAATTTGAGTCGTTTATACTTATTACCTGTAGGAATAAATTTTGCACTATAATAACTCAAAGTAGATTTGAAAATCTCCCATTTATCATTTGTTCCATTATTTGACATTAGTTCTTCCCAGTCCATATCCTGAATTGCAGCCCTCATCCTGGGGAAATTGGCTTTCTTAAAATTAAATGTTTTTGCCCTCCCAGCCTGCGTTTGTTTTTTACAGTATAGGTAAAATGTAACTATATTGTGATCACTGTTACCGAGGTTTTCACGAACATTGACATTCCCAACAAGATCTGCATTATTAGAAATGACCAGATCCAACAGAGCTTCACCTCTAGTCGGGTCTTCCACAAACTGGCCCATAAAATTTTCCTGCAACAGGTTGAGGAAATGTCTCCCCTTTGCAGTTGAAGCCGAACCATGACACCAATTAATATCCCGGAAATTAAAATCTCCCATTATCACTACAGTACCCGCCTGTGCAGCCCGCTCCATCTGTTTATATAGCTGAACTTCCATCTCCTCAGTTATATTGGGGGGTCTATAGATTACACCAAAAGTAATTTTTTCAGTGTTTACCTCCCTTTCTAGTTCCACCCACAAGGTTTCAACCTCCTCACAGTCTTCACCCACTATTGTCTCTTTCACACTCGCCTTCATATCACTTCTCACATACAGACATACACCACCACCTTTCCTTTTTGTCCTGTCTTTACGAAAAAGTGTAAAACCCTGTAGATTTACAGCCCAGTCATGTGAAGAGTCCAGCCATGTTTCAGCAACACCAACTATATCTATATTTTCTTCCAGTATCAAGGCCTCCAGCTCCCCCATTTTACTTGCTAGACTTCTGGCATTTGTGAACATACACTTTAACTTGCCTGTCAGTTTTTCACTTTTATTATCAGAAATGTGATTTGACATTAATCGGTCCTTTTTATTTACACTGATGTTTTGTAACGAAAGGATCTCCTTATCCTGTTGTCTAGTCCTCTCCCCACATTCTGTTTCTCCCCCCACCAATATAGTCTGACCCCTCTCTAACCTGGCTACCCCTTTTTTTTCTACATTGACCTCCCTCCTCAGCCCTAGTTTAAATACTCCGCCACCCCAGCTAGAATTCTCTCCCCCAGCACAGCGGACCCCCTTCCATTTAGGTGCAAATCATCTGCAGAATACAGTTTGTACCCCAATGAAAAGTCAGCCCAGTGCTCTAGGAACCCAAATCCTTCTCCTCTACACCAAGACTTCAGCCATGCATTTAACTCCCTAAGCTCCCGCTGTCTTTCCTGTGATGCGCATGGCACAGGCAGTATTCCTGAGAATACAACCTTGGAGGTCCTTCCCTTCAGCTTGTAGCCTAGTTCTTTAAAATTATTCTTAAGGCTCCTCCACCTACCATTTATTCTGTCGTTGGTACCGACATGGACCACAACAGCTGGATCATCACCAGCCCCTCCCAGCAATTTGTCCACCCGTTCCACCACATGCCGAACCCTGGCACCAGGGAGACAGCAAACCATTCGGTTGAGGTGGTCTTGGCGACAAATAATTCTATCCGTCTTCCTGATTATAGAATCCCCTACGACTATCAATTGTCTTGGCTTACCTGCATTACCATCCCGCCGACTACTAGCTGGGCTGTTCTCCCGGCTGTTAGGGAGATCAGTATCCACTAGGGCTGCCATTTCTGAGACTGACACCCTCGCATCATCACCCAACTTGGCAATTTTGCCTGGAATGTCAGAAACCGGATCGGCCTTCCTTGTCTTTGACCCCTTTCTACTGCCCCTAACTACATTAACCCAGCTACTTACCTGATCCTGCTCACCCATGTCTTCACCCTCCAGTTGTAACCCACTAACTGCATGCTCTGTGAGCAGCAAGCTCCGTTCAAAATTGTCTATCCTCCTCAGTGTTGCATTCTGCTCCTCCAGATCTCTAATACGAGCTTCCAGGTGAACAATATGCTCACATCTGCCACAGAGATATTCACCCTGGAACTCCGGCTCCAGTCGTGCATACATATGGCAAACTGTGCACTGAAGAAAACCTCCAATCTTGCTGTCCATTATCCCAGTTACAAAAAAACAGCGAACAGGTGTTAACCAAAAAGATAAAGCAGTAGACGAGCACTTACTTGGGCTTTAACTCCTCTTTTGAACTCCGGTTTTTGGAACTCCACTTAATATACAAACCACTTGCAATTTAAGCCACAGAGCAGGCTCTACAGAGTAGTGAGGCCTGATTTATACCACCTGGTAGCAGCTAAGCCCTCCCCCTTACTCAGCTACTCAGGAAACTGCAAAGGAAAAAAAAGGTTACAAATTATGTCACTTTTGCAAACTTTGTAGCAAGCAAGCAATCAATACATATATCACATACAATGGCCCCCCACTTTGTCACACACAACACAGTAAATCAATCCGGTTTTTGGAACTCCACTTAATATACAAACCACTTGCAATTCAAGCCACAGAAAGCCACAGAAAGGTGAGGTTTTTTTTAGGGTGAGCTGAATATTAATGTCTGGGTTTCTGAGCATTTTTCCCATCCAGTTTTTTCCGTTCAAAATTTACATAGAAAAAATGTGCAATCAATTGTGACTAACCTTATTTACATAAATTGTTCCCAAAAATATTGGTACAGCTGTCTGATGCACTACTGCACATATAGTAGATATGAACTTACACAACATTTTGATCCTGTGTTTGGGGCAGTTTTTTGAGCCAAAGTCTGAAGTGGAACCAAACGGAAAATATTTGTTTGCTCCAAATCATTATGTACACTACCGTTGAAAAGTTTAGGGTCACTTAGAAATTTCCTTATTTTTGAAAGAAAAGCACAGTTTTTTTCAATGAAGATAGCATTAAATTAATCAGAAATACACTCTATACATTGTTAATGTGCTAAATGACTATTCTAGCTGCGCTGCAAACATCTGGTTTTTAATGCAATATCTACATAGGTGTATAGAGGCCCATTTCCAGCAACCATCACTCCAAATGGTACATTGTGTTTGCTAACTGTGTTAGAAGGCTAATGGATGATTAGAAAACACTTGAAAACCCTTGTGCAATTATGTTAGCACCGCTGTAAACCGTTTTGCTGTTTAGAGGAGCTATAAAACTGACCTTCCTTTGAGCTAGTTGAGAATCTGGAGCATTACATTTGTGGGTTCGATTAAACTCTCAAAATGGCTAGAAAAAGAGAGCTTTCATGTGAAACTCGACAGTCTATTCTTGTTCTTAGAAATTAAGGCTATTCCATGCGAGAAATTGCCAAGAAACTGAAGATTTCCTACAACGGTGTGTACTACTCCCTTCAGAGGACAGCACACACAGGCTCTAACCAGAGTAGAAAGAGAAGTAGGAGGCCAAGCTGCACAACTGAGCAACAAGACAAGTACATTAGAGTCTCTAGTTTGAGAAATAGACGCCTCACAGGTCCTCAACTGGCAGCTTCATTAAATAGTACCCGCAAAACGCCAGTGTCAATGTCTACAGTGAAGAGGCGACTCCGGGATGCTGGCCTTCACGGCAGAGTGGCAAAGAAAAAGCCATATCTGAGACTGGCTAATAAAAGGAAAAGATTAATATGGGCAAAACCACACAGACATTGGACAGAGGAAGATTGGAAAAAAGTGTTATGGACAGACTAATCGAAGTTTGAGGTGTTTGGATCACACAGAAGAACATTTGTGAGACGCAGAACAACTGAAAAGATGCTGGAAGAGTGCCTGACGCCATCTGTCAAGCATGGTGGAGGTCATGTGATGGTCTGGGGTTGCTTTGGTGCTGGTAAAGTGGGAGATTTGTACAAGGTAAAAGGGATTTTGAATAAGGAAGGCTATCACTCCATTTTGCAACGCCATGCCATACCCTGTGGACAGCGCTTGATTGGAGCCAATTTCATCCTACAACAGGACAATGACCCAAAGCACACCTCCAAATTATGCAAGAACTATTTAGGGAAGAAGCAGGCAGCTGGTATTCTATCTGTAATGGAGTGGCCAGCGCAGTCACCAGATCTCAACCCCATAGAGCTGTTGTGGGAGCAGCTTGACTGTATGGTACGCAAGAAGTGCCCATCAAGCCAATCCAACTTGTGGGAGGGGCTTCTGGAAGCATGGGGTGAAATTTCTCCCGATTACCTCAGCAAATTAACAGCTAGAATGTCAAAGGTCTGCAATGCTGTAATTGCTGCAAATGGAGCATTATTTGACGAAAGCAAAGTTTGAAGGAGAAAATTATTATTTCAAATAAAAATCATTATTTCTAACCTTGTCAAAGTCTTTACTATATTTTCTAGTCATTTTGCAACTCATTTGATAAATATAAGTGTGAGTTTTCATGGAAAACACAACATTGTCTGGGTGACCCCAAACTTTTGAACGGTAGTGTATTTATAGAGTTCGAAGTTCTGTTTTTTACTATAGTAACTTTTTTTGCCTTGCAATGCATGCTCTTCTTCAGTGAAATCAGACAGGTTTCAATGGGTTAATGATAGGAGCATTATATGTAACTTGCCACAAGAGCTGACACTCTTCTTTATTAGGTCTACTCTTCTGTTTTGTAACCCTTCACAGTCTAATGTAAGACGATGTATGGGACACCGAGCTAAAATGTGCAGTCACCTTCCCCCTTTGCTTGTTTTTAACCTGCCTCTTCCATTACTTTGCAGCATTTCTGGATTTTCAGTGCCAAACTCCCCTCCCCGCCTTGTGTATTTTTTTTAATTTTTGGCACTGCATCCCCTCAAGCACTAACCTGGCTTCACCTGCGTGATAGTGACAGATCCACTCATTGCAGGAAGTCTTTTTTTTTCTTGTAGAAGCTGCTTCTCTGGTTGCTGGGACACCGAAGGGCGTTCCACAACTGCGGCTTGTATAGCACTGCCTACAATAACATCCCCCTTCTCCCTCCTAGCAGCCTGTTCCTTAGCAACTCTTGGCTGGAGACCATATTGTATGGGGCATCGTCCACTATAACACAAGCTCCATTGTCTGATTAATCTTGCTGTGACGTAATGTCAAGCTAACTGTGTCACATTGCAGAAAGAAACAGGATAATATATATATACTATATGGACAAAAGTATTGGGACACCTACACTTTACACCTACACACTCTAAATCCATAGGCATTAATATGGAGTCTGTGTCGTCGCCCCCCCCCCCCCCCCTTCATTTGCTTCCACTCTTTTGGGAAGACTTTCTACAAGATTTGGGAGTGCATCTGAGGGAATTTTTGTCCATTGACCTGGCTCGTAATCTCTGTTCTAGTTCATCCCAAAGGTTTTGGATGGGGTTGAGGTCAGGACTCTGTGCGGCCAGTCAAGTTCTTCCAAACCAAACTCATCCAACCATGTCTTTATGGAGCTTGTGCACTGGGGCACAGTCATACTGGAACAGAAAAGGGCCGAACCCCAAACTGTTCCCACAAACTGGAACTAAGAGGCCTAGGCCAACCCCTGAAAAACAACTCCATAGCATTATCCCTCCTCCACCAAACTTTATATTGGGCACAATGCAGTCAGGCAGGTAACGTTCTCCTGGCATTTACCAAACCTAGACTCATCCATCAGACTGGCAGATAGAGAAGGGTGATTCATCAATCCACAGAATGCGTTTCCACTACTCCAGAGTACAGTGGCGGCTTTATACCACTCCATCCGGCGCTTGGCATTGTGCTTGATGATGTAAGGTTTGCATGCAGCTGCTTGATCATAAAAACCCATGCCATGAAGCTCCCGGGCACAGTTTTTGTGCTCATGTTAATGCCAGAGGAGGTTTGGATCTCTGCAGTTATTGACCCCACTCTGTAATTTTACGTGGTTTCCACTTCGTGGCTGAGTTGCTGTGGTTCCTAACTGCTTCCACTTTGCAATAATATCACTCACAGTTGATCGTGGAATATCTAGGACGGAAGAGATTTCAGGAACTGAATTTTCCAATGGTGGCATCCTATTACAGGACCACGCTGGAATTTAGCGATCTCTTTATAACGACTCATTCTATCACAAATGATTGTAAAGGTGACTGCATGGCGAGGTGCTGGATTTTATACACCTGTAGAAATGGGACTGAATGAAACACCTGAATTCAATGATTAAAGGGGTTGTACGGGCACTAATTGGTTTTTCATACTGATGACCTATCCACGGGATAGATAGATAGATAGATAGATAGATAGATAGATAGATAGATAGATAGATAGATAGATAGATAGATAGATAGATAGATAGATAGATAGATAGATAGATAGATAGATAGATAGAGAGATAGATAGATAGATAGATAGATATAGGTCTGCCAGAGGGCCCACATGTAATCTTTGTAGACTAATTTTATACTAGCATGTATACAGGGATGTCATCCTAAAAAAAAAATTGCCAGGGCAGTAATTACATGCTCTAGGGTTAGTAAGCGGTGGAGCTCTCTGGTTTGTGCAATATTTGTTGGGTTAGCAAATAAAACTATAATACTAAATAAAAAATATTTTATTTTCCATCTATTGACCCCAGGACTGCTCTGCTTCAATTTGACTGATCAGTAATAGTTATTATATATTAATGGCGTGTTCCATGGCTGTTGCTATGGTCTTAAGAGATCAGGGGGACAAGGCATATGTCACCTCCAAAAAATATACTGTGTATATAACAAATACAATTTTCATAACACATGATAGGCTTAGAAACACCAACTCAGCTGTAAACTGTCCCTGGATATTACTTTATAATGAACATCAGTTCTGTGGGGTCTGGAACCTGTATCCATAGAAGATGTTCCCCCAAATAATTTGTCCTGTCATAAAAACTAATCTATGTATGATAGTATACCTCTAAATAATACAGTTACCATGTAATTCCACTATCTATGATATGATTGAGATCTCTATCATCTGAAGGAGAGGTGCAGCACCTCTACACATTTTATTTGAGATTAAATATTAAGTACTATAAATTTAATTCCAAACACTCCAGTTCTTGTCTTCTATGAAGGTTGAGCATGGTCCAGATTTTCTTGTCTTCCTTCACTGTTCCATATAGTAATAGTGGCCCCTAAGTATGCCCCAACACAAGTGACCCTCGAAATATAATAAGATGATCCCTCACCCTCAATCTGTGCATGTAAAAAACTGAACATGTAGTTGAATTATGTTAATATGGAAAATGCCATAAAAATGTAAGTGTTACGGGCGGCCGCTGTGATTTACAACATAGAGCGCAATTGGCTCGTTGGTCCTAATCGACGTCTGGCCGCTGTTTTTTCAACACAAAAATGCATTGTAACAAAACTGGCAACATGATCCCAACATACAAAGACTGCACCATCCAATTACATACATTCAATGCACACAAATGATGTCACTAATGTCCAGAAAGTCTGGCATTCACTACTTAGACAACAGGTGGCGCTCAACACAACTGCAAAAATAGGAAGAATGATTAATACCACAGAAGATTTTAAATGAAATATACATTAATATTAAACCACCATCGTCCTCACATACTAATTTACGATGACAAAATACAACAGCTCCGGTGTCTAGACTAGGTAATGTTGCTCCAAAAATATAATGCTGCCCAAATGTAAGACATGAAAGCAAAATGTAGAATATAAATGGCAGAATTATATCACGTATTAGCATCATTTTCCTTGCTGGTTTGATAAACAGCTAAATTGGATTTCATTGTATGCAGCAAAATATAGGTCCGCACAGTGCAGATTGTCCTTATTGTTCAGACGTTCATATTCAGATAAAGGCAGTCAATGAGAATTTAATTCCCTGTACATTTCAGTCAATCCAAATCATGATCCACCGGACTTACAGCAACAGGTATTATAGCTGTACAATGAAGGAAATTACCATATATCATTCCATGGCAACTGTCTATAGAGATAGATAGATAGATAATATGTCTAAGTTTTATCCTATTCGCTAGAGAATGTGTATGCCTTCTATCAGGGCCAGCTCCAGGTTTATGTAGGCCCTTGGGCAACATAGACTTAGTAGGCCCCTTTGCGGGGAAACTCACAGCGGCAGTAAAATGGCAGAAAACGTCACTTTGTGCCCCCATATAGACGTTAGGCTCTGTTTATGCCCCCATATAGAAGTTAGGCCCCCAGTTTGTACCCCTATATATTTAGTGCCCTCTGTAGATAGTCCTGGGTAGTGCCACACAGCCCCCCAGCTAGTGCCACACAGCCCCTTCCTGGTTGTGCCAAACAGCCCCGCTCCCTGGTAGTGCCACACAGCCCCCTTCCCAGGTAGTGCCACACAGCCCCGCCTTCCAAGATAGTACCACACAGCCCCCCTCCCAGGTAGTGCCACACAGCCCCCCTCCCATTTAGTGCCACACAGCCCCCCTCCCAGGTAGTGCAACACAGCGCCCACCTCCCAGGTAATGCCAGGCAACCCCCTCCTCCCAGGTAGTGCCACACAGCCCCCTACTCACAGGTAGTGCCACACAGCTCCCTCCCTGGTAGTGCCACACAGCCCCCCTCCCTAATAATGCCACACAGCAATCCTCCCTGGTAGTGCCACACTGCCCCCCTCCCTGTAGGTAGCGCCTTTGGGGTTCCCTCTAGGAGTGGAATCCCCAGCCAGAGCATTGCCGACACTCTGGATGGGGATTCCGCTTCAGGAGAAGCCCCTGACGTCACTGTCCATACACGGACAGTGCTTTCAGGGGCAACGCCAGGGCAATAGTCCCGGGCAGAGCACTACTAGCACTCTGCCTGGGACTCCTGCTCTGCTCCTCACTTCTCTGCCCATTTATCGATAGTGATGTCCGGAGCAGAGCTGATGTCCCGGGCAGAGCGCTAGTAAAGGCTCTGCTCCGGTACTCCGGCTCTGGGGAAGCCCCTGACATCACTGTCCATATTCGACTACCAATGTCAGGGGCAACCCCAGAGCCAAAGTCCCGTACAGAGCGCTACTAGCACTCTTCCTGGGACACTGCTCTGCTCCTGACAGTACTGTCCATATATGGATAGTGATGTCAGGGGCTTCCCCAGAGACGGAGTCCCGGAGCAGAGTAGCTTCTAGCGCTCTACGTGGGACGCCTTCTCTCCTCCTGACGACAGCAGCGTCAGCACCCGGCGGCCAAGTGCCCCCCCCCGGTGTAGTGGCCCCCGACACTTGCCCAGTTCGCCGGGTGCTGACACCGACCCTGCCTTCTATTCTGTGAAGAGGACTCGTTTTGCACACTGGGGCAGTCCCCATGCACAATAATCGTCCATAATTGTGGACCGCAATTATGCAATTACGCAATTATGCTCCACAATTATGGACCTATTCACTTCTATTGTCCATTGTTTTTTTTTATGGGAAGGCAGTAGAAGTGTACAGTAAAACATAGGACATGTCCTATCTTTTGCTTTTTACAGACCGTGCTCCCATACTTTGTATGGGAGCACAGGCCGAAAACGCGGGCGGCTGCCCGCAACCGTTGTCGGCCGGCCGTGCCCGCAATCGTGGCCCGTGACTACGGGCACGACTGTGCATGGGGCCTCACTGTGAGTTCTTTTCCACTGTATTGATATAGAATGACCTATCAAATAATCATAGGGTAGGATTGTTACATGATGTCTATCATATACTGGTCACAGAAATTGATAGAACTTATTGAAGGTAGATTTATCAAAATAGGTGAAAAAGAAAGAGAATTCCCCAACCTTTTCTAGCTCACGAGCCCCTCTATGAGTCACACAAGTTAATAAAAGGGAAAAATCCTTTTAAATAGATGGCCTAATGATATGACCCTAACCTTAATATTAACTTTGAGTGATTGGTTGTGGAACACTATAGAAGACCATGCTCTCTGTAATATAGCATGCATGTGGAAATGGGAGGCACACAGAGGTACAGTACAGTATAGGCTATAGATTTGAGTGATACCTATCTGGAATACGACAATCTGCACATGCCCTTAAAAGGGTTATCTGTAATCTTACTTTTTTTTTACTGATGGCTGCAAATGTCCTGAAATAAAAGAAAAAACAGTACTCACCAATACTTTTCCCCGGTGATCCAGCGCTGACGCTACGGCGGCCCACCCGGTGATTTGTGACTGCTACAGCCAATCAGAGGGCTAAGCGCTCATGTGTTGTACTCTTGGCATAAGGAGGTATTTTACCCTTGAAGAACCCATTCTTTGTCAAATCAAAGTAAATCACATTTTGTGCATATAATGGTATTCTATATAAAGCCTTAGCTAATATATGTATCACTAAGTCTTTCATGGAAAGTAAATACAATGTTCTGGGCAGACTTATTCTTTAAAGACATGAAGATTACTGTATACAATCCTGTTGCTAGATACATGTATGCTGTCTCTAAGCTCTACTTCAAAAACTTGTCTTGCTATTTATCTCAAGCTTTCAGTACTTAACTGCCAGGTTGTGTCCTTTATACGTATTGTAATCATTTAGGGAATGGCACATTTTATTTACAATATGTTTATAGCAGTTTTATACCTTAAGGCTTCGTTCACATCTGCGTCAGGGCTCTATTTTGACGTTCCGTCTGAGTTTTCCGTCAGAATGGAGCCCTGACTGAAACAAACGGAAACCATAGGTTTCTGTTTCCATCACTTTTGATTTCAGTGGTGACGGATACGGTGCCAATGGTTTCCATTTGTCTCAGTTGTGCAAGGGTTCCGTCGTTTTGATGGAAAAAATAGCGTAGTCGATCAGAAGAACTGAGCTCCGACTGCTATAAAGATATAATAAAAAATTAATCAACACTGAAGGTTAGACTTAAAAATGACATATTGTGGACATTCACTTGAAGTTTGGGTGTACACTTGGAAATTTTAATTTAGTTATCGTATTCAGGCCCCTCGCCCACTTCAGTTATTTTCTTCATGGTGCTATCCATTTTTTTTAACGTATAGCACCCTGACACATTCATTTCTATGGGGCCATGCACGCTTCTGTTGTTTTAACGGAACAGTGTGGCAGTTCCTTCAAAAATAGGACAGGTCCTATTCCTGCCCGTTTTTGACGGGACAGTCTCTGCCTTTTCATTCGTTTGGTCCGTTGAAACAACGGACTGCACACGGAAGCCATCCGTGTGCGGTCCGTGTTTCACAGATCCGTCATTAGCGGCTGTTCGACGGCCAACAGAAGTGTGCATGAGGCCTAACTGTTTGTACTCAGTTTGACACAAAATTTCCCAATCATTTTAGTCTATGTAAATAATTCGAAACTATAGCAACCCTCTATTCCATGACGCAAATACTTGGTTTACCTCAAAATCCACCTTCTGGCATAATATATTGAAACCTAGAATTGGGGAATTGTATAAGCTGCAGTTGCATTGTAAAGCATATGGGATTCATTGTCTTGGAACTCAATTCCCTGAAGGGTTAAATAATTGTTTTGATATTTCTACTTTTGACTCATAATTAGTTAATGAATACACCGGACACTGTGACTGTGGCTTTGTATTACTGTATTGCATTGTTGTTGCATTATCTTATTATTCACCTGTGTACAAATAGGGGTGTCAAATGGTTAGTTGCTGTGTATGATGATTTTTGCATTAGCTATGGCTCTTGTGTCAGAAGCATGTCACTTTTAGGAGAATTTTACATGAGCATAAAATGAGTGCATTTTCGCACCATATTATGGCAGCAAATCCCAGATCAACCGTGAGTTTAATGGTCTGAAGTAACAGCATGGAACGCAGGCGGCAGGTGCTGCTCCTGCAGGCAGTCCCCGTGACCGGGTCTTGTACCTTCTCCGCCTGCACCCTGGTTCTGCTCCCCGTCTAGGCTGCCAGCGTCTGATGTCTTCTCCTGCTTGTGGCCACATGTTCTCTCGCTCCGGCCGCCTCTAAAAAGGGTCAGAACATGCAATCTAAACTTCTCATATCCAATCCCTGTTGCTCCAGGACTATTTAAGGCACCTCCGCAATCCACGTGGGGTCTGAGCAACATTGGAACTACCTAGTTGTATCCCACAAAGATTCCTGTTTGCAGCTGATTTCAGACCGCTATTGCTATCTGTTATCAGTCTGTATCCTGTTATCCACTGTCAGCCTGTATCCAGCTATCTCTTATCAGCCAGTGTCCAGCTATCCACTACTTGCCTATGTCCAGTCATCTGCAATCAGCCTGTGTCCAGCTATCTATTATCAGCTTCCATCCTGCTGCCCGCTGCCAGTCTGCCTCCAACTGTCTGTGGCAAGCCTGAAGCTTCCAGGCTATTACGAACTGTGTTGTCTGGTCTGCATCTATCTGCCAAGGTACCGTCTGCCAGTGCTTGTACCTGGTCCGCTGGGCTAGACGCTACACGCACTGGAACCACCTTAAGAGATAGTGAACTGGTAGCGCCCCCCCCCCCCCCCCCCGCCGCGAAGACCAGATCCTTGTATAGGGGTTAAAGACCGGGAAAGCTACTTAGTTAACTCCCTTAGAGGTGGCCCCAAGCTAAACCGGTGGAGTAGCCTAGTGGGTCCACAATCCACTGGTTGTAACACAGCAAAGGGGCCTTAAAGTGGGATTTTCATTGATGGCTTACATTTGTGGTTTGATGCCTGACCTGTGATTAGTATAGGTCACATTCCTATTCTTAGCATACAGGTGGGCACACGTGTGGCCACTCTCTATTGAAGTTAATGAAAGTTAATAGGACCCCCACAAACGACACTTTTATGACATGATTAATGGGTAGAGAAGGTAAATTACAAGTTATATTCCTTCTTGATGTTCAATAGAAAAGGTGGGAAGGTTATATGTCCTGCTCTCCAGTGGAGAACATGGGTGGGTTGCCCAGTATCATATGTGCATGGGAGTGGGGCAGTAGGTTATTTCCTTTTCTTCAGCATGGAAAGTGAGGTAAATTATATGCCCTGACATCAGGTGGAGAAAGTGGATTGTTTATATTCTCTGTTATCCGGAGAGGAGATTAGTCATTTACCTGGCATCTAGTGCATGGTTGTTGGTGGTGATGGGGGAAGTAGATTATTGATATCTAGTGGGAAAAAGGGAACATGTAACCCAGTGTCCAGTGTGTCTGCGACATGGGGGAGGGTAGTTGTTGGGTATTGGTTCCTAGTGGGGCAGAGGGTAGGAATGTTACATGATGTCCATGGTTTATGGTGGTAAATATATTGTATCCAATGGTGGGGAGACTAAGTTGGTAGGGTTAAAGAAGGCAATTAAGTACCTAGTGTTACGTGGTGAGGAGCAGGATAGGGTAGTACCTGGTGTCCACGGGTTGGGCAGGTGTTTTTGAGTGGGGTGCGGTAAGGACTTGTGTACAGTAAAGTGAAGATAACTAGGTATCTATTGTCCAGTGAAGATGAAGGTTGGCAAGAAGGTACCTGGTTGGAAAAAATAGGTGGGTTACCTGGTCTCTAGTGTTGCGGCCATTAATGAAGTCTTCTAATTTATCACACCACTATTATTTGACAGCCAGGAATGATGACAGCACTGTGTATAAGCAATTATAACGTGTTCTGGCAGCTCAGAACTAACAGTGTAGTAGAAAACAATTTGCTCCATTGTCAGCTTCACATGGAGCCTTCATCATACAATGAGAAAATCTTATATTATGGACCTGGAATTTTTTATTTCTTTCCTGCCGCAGCCATTTTTCGGATATTCACTTTTGTTTTCTATTCCCCATCTTCCAAAAGCCCTAACTTTTTTATTTTCCCGTCAATGTAGAGTATGAGGGCTTGTTTTTTGTGGGACAAGTTGTAGATTTTTACGCCACCATTTATTGTGCCATATAATGTATTGGGAAAATGGAAAAAAATAGGAGTGGAATAGGAAAAAAACAGCGACATAACTTTATTCTGCGGGTCAATACGATTAAGACGATACCAAATAGATAATGTTTTTTTATGTTTTACTACTTTTACACGGAAAATACTGATTGTTAAAAATAAAATTAGAATTTTGTCGCCATAACTTTTTTTTTTCCGTCGATTGAACGGTATGAGGGCTTATTTTTTGTGGGGCGAGCTTTAGTTGGAATTGATACCATTTTGGGGTACATGAGACTTTTTGTTCCATTTTTTGTGGGAGACGAAGTGACCAAAAAACCTTAATTCTGGCGTTTTAATTTTTAATTTTTTATGTTGTTCACGTGCGGGCTAAATAATATTTATATATAATAATAATATTTATATATAAATAATAATGATATATTATTAATAATAATAATAATAATAATCATCATCATCATCATCATCATCATTTTTATTTATATAGCGCCAACATATTCCACAGCACTTTAGGGTATGTTTTTTGCAGGCTGAAAATTCTGCCTCAAAATTCCGTCTGGAATTTTGAGGCAGATTTTGATCTGCCTGCACGCCGTTTGCTGTGTTTTTCTCTACCTCCCATTGATGTCAATCGGAGGTCAGAAATGTAAATGCTGAATATAGGGCATGTCGCGTCTTTTACCCGCGAGCCGGTTTTACCGATCGTGGGGGGAAAAAAAGCCTCTGTCTCCCATTGAAATCAATGGGAGGCATTTTCGGACGTTTTTTGGCGCATTTTCCGACCCAGTTTCCCCGTTAAAAAATGTGTCAAAAAACTCAGTATGAACAGGGCCTTACAATTCAGGGGGTACATTGTACAGAAAATATCAGACATTACATATCGACAAAACTAACACAATTCAAACAAGAGGAGTGAGGACCCTGCTTACAATATATGAGATTGTCATGCCAGAAGATGGTGACCCCCTCTAAATATATTGTAATAGTTCAGACTTTTACGGACGCGGTGATACCAGTTATGTCAATTGCTGTTTTTTTTTTACATTGTGCTTGGGGGAAAATAGGAAAAGATGGAATTTTTGAACTTTTAATATTTTTATTTTTTCTTATATTTAAAAGTGGTTTGGTTTCCCAGAGCCTTTCTGAAGTCTAGTTGTTTGGTTTTCTGACCGTCCCCGGAGCTCAGTGGTTTGATACCTTATGCAGCCTCAAATTGCTTGGTTTCGCAAAAACTTTACTTGTCTCTTCTTTTTCATCAAAACAATCTTAGTTTTCCCCCCCAATTTTTCATAACCAGCCAGATACAACACAGCAGCAGCAGGCTAGCATTACCAGGGTAGGAAGGACCACTGTTTTTGGCTTTTCGCAGTCTAATGGCACCAGCCTGCGGCCTTCCCAGTTCCCAACCATCGCTACTGAAGGTCGGGTACTGGATCGTACTCGGCTCTTCCCGGCAACCCTGGTGGCGAAGGGTACCGGGGTAATAATGGGGGTTAGTATTAGCCTCTGCAACGGCTACCGCTAAGCCCGCCTTAGTAATGGACACTGTCAATCTGCCAACGGCCATTACTAAGGTGGTAGTAATAAAGTTTAAAAAAAATACAAGGACATGGAAGAGATATTTTATTGAAATTAAAAACCCCACACAACCCTCGTTAACCATTTTATTGAGAATAAAAAAACTCTGTCTTCGAAGTAGTCCTCGAATCCGAAGTAGTCCAACATCTGAACCTGTAAAAAAACACAAAGAAAATTAGTAACGCATAAAAAAGCAAAACAATTCTTATACTTACCTTTCCTGCATCCAGCGCAGGAGCCGCAATGTCAGCAAGCTGAGCACTATATCTAAGCCTATCATGTGTGATACTGTCTGCTGAGCCACAGTATGTAATCCTATCCATAGCTATAGGGTCATAGTGCTATAGATATGCGGTCTCATATATATATGTATATATATATAATCAAAAAAAAATGAAGAGGTGGCACTCCAAGGAAATTGGTGAAAAAAAGTGGTGTGTTTATTCACCCCAGGCAGGCAATGTTTTGATCCGTCTCTATGGGATCTTTGTCAACATTTGTGAGATTTACAGCAAGGCAAGCGTAATCTCGCGAGATTACGCTGTAAACTGTCATTTAAAACGAGATTGCGCTTGCCTAGCTGTAAGTCTCACACAAACGTTACCGAAGTGTCAGGATTCTGAATAGACATCCCGTCCTGGCTGGTAGTGATGTCTATTAACTCTCAGGACACTTGAGTAACGTTAATGTGTGTGTATGTGGCTGCACATAGTGATCTAGTAAGATTACTATGTGCTGTGTAAATGAATGGAGAGAAGTGTATGACGCTGATAGGTCACTGATTGGTCAGCATCATGCACTTCTCTCCACAACGCCCACTTGGTCAAAAAGTAAAAACACGCCCAGTTGTCCATTAAGAAAGTAATTAGCATTAAGCTAAAATAGGTCATAACTCTATAAAAAATGATCGTATTTCTAAATAAAAAACACCGCTGTAGCCTACATTACAGCGCCGATAATGTTAGGTGCAGGATAGGGCATTTATAATGTGGTGACAGGGCCTCTTTAAAGATCACCTTTTTTGGGGGGTTGGTGCCCTGTAAGGGACAGTATAGGTGGTATTGGTAGAGGCAGTTCATCAACATCACGTTTACTTCTAATGCATCAAGGTACTGAAATACTCAAGCCTATGGATACCAGGTCTTCCGGAAAGCACAACCTCCATGTAACAGGTACATCAAGATTCACACATCGCAGAAACTGCACTATCTGGATTCATTGGCCCATGACTTACATGTGAATGGTAAGTGATCCATGGTTACATCCTTCTGGCATTATGTTTCTGCCTTTATACTGCCGCCGCTCGAGTTGCACCGCAAAGGGGCCCACTATGGTTCTGTCGCCCAAGGGCCCACATAATCCTGGAGCCGGCCGTGCAGGGGGGTCATGATATTTGTGAATTATCCATAATACATCAACCCTAGTGACAAGCTCCAAAGCCAACTTCAAATGTGGTTGTCTTCGGCTGGACCTTTGGAACCTCTCATTGTGTAAGAGCCTGAGCCCATCTGCTAAATGGGGTCAGAAGAGAACAGGTAGGCAACAGTTTTGCTCTCCAACTTCTTTATAAACATGCATATTTGGCTTGGTTAAGTGTGCATGTTATTTAAATTAGGGTGATGTATAAGTGGCAGATTGAAGCCAAATTTTCCCCAACATGAGACATCAAAGGACAGTAATAATGTCCCGATACACATTAGAGTGTCATCTAAATTGGCAGGCGCCAACAACAAATATCTGGTTTGAGTGCCAATTTTTCTCTAGAAACTGCAATACAGGCTGCAATGATCAGGCTGAGGGTCTGGATGGCCACATAGTACCCAATGTATTTGTTCATTAAAGAGCATTTGACTTCCACTGAGTGACCTCGGGATGCAGTTTCCATCAGCATTCTTCTGAGAGGCTGGTGACAACAGGTTGCAAATGGAGCACAAAGGCTCTAGAGTGAGACCTAATCCATAGACAGATCAGAACTTAATCCATTGACAGGCCAAAAGGTCAGAAGCAGAAGAACAAGAAAAAAATGTTCCTTCGAAGCCTAGGGTCACTGCTAGCATAGTTTAAGCATATTCGGATGGAGACAAGCCAGATCAGGTACCTGAAATACTGCCTCATTTCAAAACAAAAGAATAGCTCAGGGCAACATAACCTGTTAGTAAGGAGATCAGGATGAATGAGATAGAACATATAGGGAGAACAAGCAACATCCAGGTAGTACACCACTCCAATTTTCTCTAGATTAAAAAAAAACTGCTGCATATCACTTGTCATTAGAGAATAATTACTGCAACATTTCTACTCGCTAATTATCACTGGTACACCACTGGCTACCATTTCTTATCACTTCACACCCGGAACGGGGTATAACATTTGGCACACACCCTTATGTAAGCAATTTATTTTCCATGAAATCATTTCAATTCGAGTACAGAATTCACAGAGGATATCCACAACAAAAGTCCTAATGTTGCTCTCTGTCAAGAGTTCTAAAAATTCAACTTCAATTTCTTGAAAAGTGGCGTCAACCGATATGGCTGCCATTGCAGAGAGTGGCAAGCATACGTGGTGCAGAGGCAGAAATACCTAATTGTGCAACATGTGCAGCTGCACAGGAGACTAGTGGGTATGGGGCCCCTCTACTACCCTAAAAGCAGCTATCAGGCTTCTACTCCCTATAAGATTACGTTGCGGGACTGAGTTAAGTAATTCTATAGCTCTCAATTGCTGATCAATTGCTGTACCTCTGAGAGCACCGTTTGGTGCCATATGAACGTCTATAATACACAGTAGAAGCATTTGGCACACAGTGAGTTTTAATAGTGACTGTATTGCGTGACCCATCCACCGTATATAAATATTTATATGTACATTACTACTTTAATGGCCTGTTAGTAAAGTGTTGGATCTCCAGTGGGGCTTTATGCCATTTTAGTAACTTATCCTGTGAATTGTTAGGGAGACATGGAAGGATGAGATATTGGAGCACAAGGGGCCCATATAATGTTTTTGTCCAGGGGCCCCTTGCTCGATCTGTCTGCCTCGCCTAGTTATGTAGGGATTGGGCCAGAAGGATTGCGTAACTAGACAGTTATGCCACTCAAACGAGAGCAACATGTAGGCTTTTGGAGTAGTCATGTTATCTGCATATGTGACGATACCTATAGAGATACATGAAACTAATAGCACAATTTCTATGGTCTAAACATGTCCCCCAAAGCTGAATCAGACTTATAATGGATGTTTCTATCTTCAGAAAATAAATAAAACACTCCAAAAGGCTCATAACTATTCACCTGCTCTCGTGTTCACCAGCTGTCTAACATGTTTGAGGACCTCCTCTAGTTCTCTACTTCACTGTCAGTCCCGTGCATTACTTCACTCGCACCTGACAGGGTCTCTTTGTACGCTTTTCAATCACGCTGGAAACTGTGACCACGAGGTGCGCCAAAACACCTCATTTGTAGTCTGGCTCCACCCTTGCACAGAGCTTGAGTGGTGTGCCACGCCATTGCGTCCGCGCACCTGCCCAAAGACCTCGCCAGCCACCGTGCCCGCCTGTAAACAGACTAAACATCACATCATATATTAGTGCCACAGTACAAAAACATGTTAGAACATGGCACAACGCAACATGACAGTCCAGTCAACTTCACTGAGACATACACAACACACCTGCACAGTAATAGGAGAACATTTCAAATGCACTACTATGTAAGGGGTACGGAAAAATGTCCAAATTTACTTTTGCGGAGGCGCCTCCTTACAAACACGTCAGTGGCATGTGTAGCTAAACTATGTAGACAAATGAAAACGTACACATATTTTAGATGCCTCACTTGGGCTAGAAATAATTTTGACATTCTACCAAAGATAGACAAATGGAGCCAAGGCTTGTCTCTGACAATGGATCACCGGCCTAGGGAGATATATTGTATGTTGTTAATAGATCTATGCTCACAAACCCAAACCTGTTCAGCGTCTGATTGATATCAATCATAAAAATGTTGTTGTTGTTTTACCAATATTTAATTCCATAAATATGCTGAAATAATGCTGCCATACAGAAGCAGATGGTGGATGATTAGAGATGAGCGAATCAATTCTACACAAATCGAATTGGTTAAAATTTCCGAAAATTAGGATTCATCGAAATCCGAAACGTTTGGGGTTTGCGGAGCACGAATCTCAAATCCGCGTGGTTGACCACGTGCGTGACCAAGCTACTTCTTTCCCACTGCCTAGCTTTATGGTTATAATGTAAGTCATGGCCACCCATCAGCCGCTGCTGCCAAGCAGTGGGAAAGCTGAGTTACGGATAAGCTCAGTCTGAGAACTCAGATGTAACCCAGCTTTCCCACCGTGACTTACATGGGCCGGGGCGTGCAGATCATAGCCTGGCAGTACTGGTGTCAGCAAGCCCCACTCTACGCCCCATCCTATCACAGAACGACTCATCACTCTGACATCATGATCTAGCCTCTCCCATGCAGTACCGCTCCCTTACCACACTATCTTATATCTCTACCTGCAGCACGGAGCAGGGAGCAGGATCATGCGCCAGGCTGGAGTACACCTTTTCCACTGCACAATCGCAGGATTCTGATGAACACATCCTGGAGGGGCCATGTCGCTGCAGCAAAATCTCATAAAAAAGCTGAAACGCTCAGCGGACCTTTCACCGTACATAGGGCTCAGGAAAACTTTGCAATCAATTACTAAAGGTATCAGGCATCCTTTCAAAATACAATTTTTGGTGAGCAACGATCTTTATTACACTGTACATGGCACATAGCGCAGATTAGGTGCGGAAACTGATGTGACAGGTTCCCTTTAAAGAGTTGAAAAAGAGACACAAGTTTTCAGGGCAATCGGGTCACTTGTAATTCACTTATATTCATTGGATATGTATCTGTCCATCCTAAGCAAGAGAAATGTTCATCATAATGACCAATGATATACATGTCTCTTGGTCTGAAATGTTTTTTATTTTTTGTTATTATTTCTTTGTAAAACATGTAATTCATATTAATAAACCTCCTACTAGTTTTCCAGCTGCTATCTTTAGTTTAAATATTCCATTTTGCTTATACAGACCAACATGTGCGTGACTTGCCTTTTGTCTGAGAAATATTATGAGTAAGATGAGATATGACCTATAAAAGTTACCTATTAACATTCCTTCAGTATAACTTCAATGCCACACTACCAGGACTGTTTCCAGGATGGCTTCACCGTAAATACCACCATGCATGTTCTTGAAGACATGCGAGTATTGACGTTACAGATCAGATTATAATGATTTATAACAATTTATTAGCCATATTATATCAATCATCACTATGTACAAGAAACAAAGTCTGCGTAAACATTCAATTTTGACACATTGGGCCAATGAAAGCGTGACAGATTTTCACATACACCTAACAGATAATTGTAAAAAAAAAAAAGCCAAGTTGAACATTATTGGCTATCAATTTTTGGGCATGGCCAAAAGTGTTCTGAGTTTTGCTATTTTTATACCATAAGCGTCTCCATATGGGAATGGACCTTTACTCTATTTTGTACTTCACAGTGCATGTGTCCCCTGATGAAACTCCGAAGACATGTGGTAAAAACGCAGGGGACTTCTTTACTTTTAAAATTCTACCATAATAAAATTCAATATGATTTTTGTTTTGTATGGTAGTGGTAGTTGAGTGAATTAGTGCCACTTGGAAGGAACAGTTTACTTGCAGGCTAGCCCCTCTTAGGACGGGTGCTCTGCCAGAGAAAAACCTATACTCCAAAGTGATCCAATAAGCGGAGTACCGCATTACGGTATTTGGAGTTACAGCACACCAAGACTGGACGACGTCTGAGTGCGATAATTCCACTCTTTAATTATTATTTTTTGGTGCGGATAAATGTTGTGCCTATTTAGATCTGAAAAAAGAAAATATATGTGCTATGATATTTTCTGTGATGCTTTTATATCAATGACGTGAATTTTTAATGATAGAAATAAAAAAGCAAAGTTTTAAAGCTATAATGACTATTACCGTTTCATCATTTGCTGAAACGGTAAAAATATTTTGTTTTGGTGAATGCACTCATGCAGGTCACAACAGGCCGACTTCTAGATAATAATAACAACGAGAAGAACCTTTATACATATAGCGCCAACATATTCCTTATTGCTTTACAATCTGGGGAAGCAGTAACCATACCAAATGGAAAATAATGCAAACCAATGAAAATCAACAATAAGAAAAAAGGAGAAATTAACCTGCCCATAAGAGTTTACAATCTACCGATACAGTCTGATAGTCTTTGATGGTGTCGGCTATGCTGCTTATCTTCCATGAGCCACCTGACAGGGCATATGCGTGGGTGCCAAGGGGGGAGCCAAAAACTCACTCTGCCTTGGCCGGGGTATTTAGATTCGGGGCTAGGGCAGCAAACTGAAATTGTGCCCCAGAAAAATTAAAATAATTGCCAGGCAGTGTCCTCTCTTTCTTCTTTCCCAGTTTATAACCTCAATTTCAACTATTCATTCTGGTTAGACTGTGTCAGAGACAAATCATTAACTGCCGGCTGTCCCTCAAACAGGAGTGGTTCCTTCAGCAACTTCACTTCCTTGTGTGTGATGAATAATGATAATTTGTACTAAGGTCACACAAGTGTTAACTCTTTAACGATTTCCCTGCGGAGCCATTTTTCTGATTTTAATTTTCGCTTTTTCCTGCCCACCTTCCAAAAGCCATAACTTTTTTATTTTTCCATCAATATAGACGTATTATGGCTTGTTTTTTGCAGGACAAGTTGTAGTTTTTCATGGCACCCTTTATTGTACTTTATAATGTACTGGGAAACTGGAAAAAATGTATTTGTGGGATGGAATGAAAAAAAAACCTGTGATTACTCCATTGTTTTTTGGGTTTCTTTTCGTCCACATACAGTAAAAATGACATGTTAACTTTATTCTGCGAGTCAATATGACTACAGTGATACCAAATTTATGTTGTTTTTTTTGTGTTTCATTACTTTTACAAGGAAAAAAATAATTGTTAAAAATTTAATTAGTTTTGTGTCGCCATATTCCGAGGAATAGCGTTTTCATTTTTCTGTCGATTGAGCAAGGTTAGGGCTTATTTTTTGCTTGGCGAGCTGTAGTTTTTATTGGTAAAATTGTGAGGTACGTAAGATTATTTTTTGATTACTTTTCATACAAATTTTTGTGGGGAATGAGGTGACCAAAGAAAAGCAATCCTGGTGTTTTATTTTTTCATGGCGTTCACTGTGCTGCTTAAACAATGTTATATTGCAATAGATCAAACTTTTACAGACGTGGTAATACTAGTTATGTAAACATTTTTTTTTTTACATTTCTTTTGGGGAAATAAGATTGATTCTTATAACAAATCAATTCTTTGTTCCTATGGGGATAAGTCACTGTCAGATGTTTTTTGGCCCTGGCGCAATAGTGTAGCTTAAAGAGGACCTATAACTTCCTGGGAAACCTCATGAATTAATAGAAGACCAAAACATAAAACCTCTCTCAAATACATAGAGTAGAACAAAAACAAAAACCTTCCCTAATTTAGGCATAAAAGCTCTGTCCCTTTAAGAACGTGAGTTGACTTCAGCTGAAATCAGTTGCAAAAAGCACTCAGATTTTGACTGCTGAGTGAGATTTCCTACTTCTGAGCTGGGGGAGTCCACTGTGAGGGTATGTTCACATGGAGTTTTTGCAGGCCTGCCTGCACTTTCTTTGCCACGTTTTTTGCTGCGTTTTTTTGGCCCCGGCCATTGAGCGCCGCAGGCAAAAAGCTCAGCGAAAACCGCTTTCTCTGTCTCTCATTGATGTCAATAAGAGGTCAGAGATGGAAACGCGGGAAGAAAGAGCATGACGCTTTTATTTCCTACCAGCCTTTTTTTCCGCACGTGGGAAAAAAAACGTCTCCGCCTCCTATTGAAATCAATTAAAGGTAATTTCAGCCGTTTTTTGGCGCTGTTTCCAACGTTAAAATCAGAGCCAAAAAAACTCTGTGTGAACTAGCCATGAGAGGGGAGACTGTGAGGGCATGACCACACGTGGCGGATTTCCTCCGCAACTGTCCGCATCAATGCCGCACAGAATCTGCATTGCAGATTCTGCTGCGGATCTGCACAAAATGTGCAGTAAATTGATGCGGACTAGCTGCTGCGGACTGCGGTAAAAGTACTTCCCTTCTCCCTATCAGTGCAGGATAGAGAGAAGGGACAGCACTTTCCCTTGTGAAAGTCAAAGAAATTCATACTTACCGCCCGTTGTCTTGGTGACGCGTCCCTCCTTCGGCATCCAGCCCGATCTCCCTGGATGACGCGGCAGTCCATGTGACCGCTGCAGCCTGTTATTAGCCTGTGATTGGCTGCAGCCGTCACTTAGACTGAAACGTCATCCTGGGAGGCCGGACTGGAGACAGAAGCAGGGAGTTCTCGGTAAGTATGAACTTATATTTTTTTACAGGTTGCTGTATATTGGGATCGGTAGTCACTGTCCAGGGTGCAGAAACAGTTACTGCCGATCGCTTAACTCTTTCAGCACCCTGGACAGTGACTATTTACTGACGTCGCCTAGCAACGCTCCCGTAATTACGGGAGCCCCATTGACTTCCTCAGTCTGGCTGTAGACCTAGAAATACATAGGTCCAGCCAGAATGAAGAAATGTCAAGTTAAAAAAGCAAGACGGATCCGCAGCACACATAACATGTGCATGACAGCTGCGGACTTCATTGCGGAAATTAGAATCTCCATTGAAGTCAATGGAGAAATTCCGCCATGAGTCCGCCACTGCTCCGCAACAGACAGAGCATGCTGCGGACACCAAATTCCGCTCCGCAGCCTATGCTCCGCAGCGGAATTTTACGCCTCGTCTAAACGAACACTGCTAAATTAAAGTGTAAGTCAATGGACAAACGGCTCCGCTGCGGATTAATGCTGCGGAGTGTCCGCAGCGGAATTTAAGTGAAATTCCGCCACGTGTGAACCCAGCCTGAGTGTGCAGCATGTGTACACAGTGAAGGTCCCTGCTGCTATCTTGATGCTTCATGCTAGATGAAGTTATATTAGGAGCAATGTAAAATGAATTCCTGTATATTATAGAGGAGAAGGAGGAAGCAGCTGCTGTAGTAGGGACTGACCCTTTAAAAGTTCTGTCTCCTTCTCCACCTCTAGCAGAATAAAGAAGTTATCCGGGACTCTTTAAAACTAGCAGCAGGGCAGGGGGTGGTGTAAAATTATAAACAGATAATTCACCCCTGAAGTGCCCCCCCACTCCAGCGCCTGGCTGGAGGTAAGATAATTTTGTTCCCGTGCTGCGTTTTCGCTGAATTGTCACCCATTACGAGGAATTGGGTAATTAATTCACCAGGTTTAAGATTTGCTTTTGGCGGATTTATAAGAAAAAGTAGGTGAATCCATTCTCCCATTGTATTCTATGAACCAGAGAATTGACCAAACAGTGAAACAGGCAAGTTGATTCGTTCAACCCCAATTCTGGGCATTCGGATGCTGTATAAAATTTAGCTCCTCCCCTTCACAGTTGGTACCTCCCTGAGAAGTAGAGAATTATGGGATTAAAAAATAAAGTGAACACTCGGTCCCTGTACTTTGTAGAGAAATCTGCTGTTCTGCTAATGATATGTACAGGAAATAATTCTTAGAATTTAATCTACTGTTATTTTTTGTGTTTTTCTCAGAACTGAAAAGTTATACCCAGACTCACTACCTAACCATCAATATTGTCAAATATCCCTTTGTATGGAATCTATATACGGAAGATAATGAACTTTGTACTTTTACGGCTTGTATGGCCGTTTGTTTGGCCTAGTCTGCTGTGATTGCAAAATTGCCCATTGGAGGGGGGAGGGGTCTGCAAGTCCTATAAACGGATATACACAGGAACTGTAACTGTAATAGTATGCAATTTTTTAATTTTTTTTAGATATTTTATATAGAGAGTATCTCTTAAATATATTCTGTACTTTTTTATTTATGCTTTGTGTTGGGGGCCTAGCTATAGGAGGTGCAGAGGTAGCTGGGGGCCTAAATCTGTATATAAATACCACATGTATGTGGTGGGCCCTGTTATACACTGGTAGTAACATACTAAAAAAAACTTGAAGTCTAATGGGCTGAATTGTACATAACGCCTACATTTGGCATCTTAGAACCATCCCTTTAAGCAAAGAAACCATCCCAACTTTATCTTATGATATTGTTTGGTTAACCGTTATTTATTTTTTAAATGACTCATGAGCACCAAAGACTAATGATACAAGGTGAGAATGTGGAGGATCCTAGATCTAGTCTTGATATACTGTAGTGAGCACATTGGGGCAGATCTACTAATATGTCTATGCCTAGAATGTGTTCAAAATGTGCCACAATTTGGATATTTTTTTATATTAGAACAGAGGTTTGCACCTGTCTAGACATGTCTAAAAGGGGTGTGGCTTAGAAAAGGGGCGTGACCAATTGAGCCAAAGATTTAGCAAACAATTCTATTGCAAATTAAGCCAAATCAAAGGTGGTTCAAGTAGGGGAAAGTGTCCAGCAAGTTTAGCTAGATGCACCAAATTTATCTTATAGCATGCGTCATTGTGATCAATTTGATCCATCTTCTGACTGCCTGGTCTAAGTTTACATTGTCTAAAACTAAAGGGGGTTTTACACTGGACGATTATCGGGCAGACGAGCGTTGCTCGTTGCTGATAATTTCCCTGTGTAAACAGGGGAACGATCAGCAGATGAACGAGCAAACGCTCGATCATCTGCTGGTCGTATCATTTAAAAAAAAGGGAAATATTATCGTTGTCGGCAGCACATCTCTCTGTGTAAAGAGGAAGACGCGCTGCCGACGTGATAATAATATATGGGGATGAGTGATCGGAGTAACGACCGCTCGTCCCCATCCATAGCTCCGTGTGATCGGAGCAAACGAGCGCCAACCAACGATGTATCATTGATCGGCGCTCACTGCACCAGCCGCTTATCGGCCGGTGTAAAAGGGCCTTTACACAGCTTCGTTGTTTTTGTAGGTATATGCCATTTGCATCATCCAGACATTTGAACAGTGAACATCCAATTTTTTTCTACAGGCAGATTTGCGTAATTCTGTTTACTAGGCAGCCTGTTTATTCAGCACAGAGAGCTAATTTCTTTATATGCAAATTGGATTATAATGAACTACTGAAAAAAAAACAAACTGAAATGTCTGATGCTACAGAACTGGTCACCTGGACGTCTGTGTATTCAATCCATAAAAGCCTTTAGATTACAGTGCCACTCCCCTAACCCGACTCCAAACCCTCAGGTTACCTTTTTTGAGCCGTCATTTAATCCCCTGTTGTTTGTGATGTGTTTATCTATCATTAACAAAAGAAGACAAAGGCGTCCCCATGCAGAACCATGACAAGAGCGGGATAATGAGCCGCGCGGTAGAAGAAAGGGGTGTCTACAAGCTCAATGTTAGATGTGTAAATAAAATTAGGCAGCTCAATGTAGATGTCCCATTATGTATCTCTTACATGTTTGTTTAGCTCTCCCCAGAGCCCCTCCACCAACTGATTCACAATTGTCAATGGTGCCTGAAATCCAGTAGTACTCATGACAACTCTGTTTATTTCATCTAAATAGAGAATAGATAATATTTCTGAGTTAAGATGGGGTAACACAGACTTTTAGTGCATGGTAGTTGTATTCTTGCGACTTGCTTCCGCTAATTTTCACCCTATGTCTTTCTTAAAGGGATTGTTCGCTGTGGACAGTCCTATTTGGGTAGAGGGGTCCATGACGATATGATGATCACAAGGTATCCCTCTGCTGGAAGCCCCAGGAATTAGCTTCATGCCTCTTTCACACGGCAGTATTTTGGTCAGTATTTTGCGTTAGTATTTGTAAGGCAAAACCAGGAATGGGTCCAAAATACAGAAGAGGTACAAATCTTTATACTTTTTCTTTGTGTAGGTTTTAATCCTGGTTTTGGCTTCCAAATACTAATGCAAAATACTGACCAATATATTGCCATGTGAAAGAGGCCATAATCTGTGTGGGAACCATGCATCTAGTGTCCCTACAGCGCCAGGATAAATTAAACATCACACATTTAAATCAATGGGATGGCCATATAATGCATGGCTGCCCGGTATCTCCAGAGGTGCCAGAGATCGAACCCCAACCGATCAAACATTGATGACTTATTTTAAGGATAGGCCAACAATGTTATAGCCCCTGATAACCCATTTAATGGCTGTATTTTATTTACTATTATGTGTTAATAGAAAACTGCTAAAGGTCATGAAAAAAGTCTGAAGAAGTGGACAAGGGTTCTAGTCCAACCATTTCTTCTGGCCTACATCAAACATACACTGTAATGTACCCGTAGGTTTATTGTGCAGACATATTTCAAAAGTATATCCTCTTGGCATATGTTTGATAAACAACTCAGCGAGAGGGTCAAACATTGCAATAATGGGTGAATAAAGATCTCTCACACAGTGGACCTATAGGTCAGAGTTCCTACTGCTTGCACCCAGAAAATACACAGTGCTGCTTCTCATATATATATATGATACTTACCAACTGCTGGTCTGGGTCTGTATTACTTTAGGGGATCTGGTCTGGGCTCTGTATTTGTTTAGAGAGTTTAGTCTTGGCCTGTATTACTTTAAGAGGTCTGATCTGGGGTCTGTATTTAGGGAATCTGATCTGGGGTCTATATTTGTTTGGCCGTCTGGGGTCCAAATTTAAGGAGTCAAGTCTGGG
This sequence comes from Rhinoderma darwinii, assembly GCF_050947455.1. NCBI lineage: Eukaryota > Metazoa > Chordata > Amphibia > Anura > Rhinodermatidae > Rhinoderma > Rhinoderma darwinii. Next base: position 33,756,742 of record NC_134696.1, on the reverse strand, counting down.
CTTTGTATTACTTTAGGAGGTCTTATCTGTGGTCTGTGTTTAGGGGATCTGATCTAGAGACTGTATTTGTTTAGGGGGTCTGGGGTCTGTATTAGATTAGGGTATCTATTCTAGGTTATGTATTCATTTTGGGGTCATATGCACTACTTGTAACATAAATGCCATAGATTAGGGGCATCACCTATATAAACATGTTGGAGGACACAGGTTCAGCACAACCTTCACCTGTGGTAGAGAACAATCACCTGCCCATTTTGTCAATTTTTATCAGATTTAGACTGGCGGCCCAACAGAGAACCAGAGAACTCTTTGTTGGGCCAATAGTCTGACACAATAATTGGCCATAAAAGTCCAGCAGAAAACCACCCAATTTAGAACTGACTTTGGAGCCAATCACTTGACACTAGGGTCTATGTCTTATGCGTTAAAATAACCTATTAGATTTTACTAATGATTTATCCTGGGTGTGCAATGATAACAACAATTTTTGCCATCCAATTAGCAGGGAGGAAGGTGAGTCCTCAGAATAATTTCCTCTAGACGGTCCAAGGAACCATAGTCCGAATCTGCCTATGTGCAATATTTTTTTAATACACCGATAATGGGGGGAGGGGGCACTTCACAGTACAGTCATTGTATTGTAAATGATGTATTGATAAATATGCTATAGTTCAAATGGACAGTCTGCACTTACTGTGACCTTCCAGATAGCTTGAAATGTCATCTATGTCATCACTTTCAATCGGAGGAAGCCATGCCTAGTTGTAAAACTCATTTATCCTTGCATCATTCCTATTGATTTAACCCTTTATTAGCAGTTGTACAATTAGACGATATTAAGGCCCTTTTACACTGGGCAATTATCGGGCAAACGAGCGTTCACAGAACGCTCGTTCCCAAAAACTGGCCTGTGTAAACAGGGCAACGATCGGCCGATGAACTCGCAAACGCTCGTTCATCAGCTGATCGTATCATTTTAAATACTGAAAATAATATCGTTGTCGGCAGCACATCTACTTGTGTAAACAGGGAGATGCGCTGCCGACATGATAGAAATGTTAGGAGACAAGCGATCGGAGTAACGAGCTCCTGTGCCCATACTAGCTCCTTGTGTATGGATAAAACGAGCACCGATCAATGAGCTGTCTCGTTGATCGGCGCTCGTTTGCACGGCCCAGGTCGGGCCGCGTAAAAGTACCAGGTAACACATAGTTTGGTTTATCTGGCTGTAGCTTTTTTAATTCAGGTAGAATATAATTTCTGAAGTCAATGTGCACATTGTTTGATCTTATTGTGCTTTTCAGTAAAGTAGAGTATAATAGACTGGAGGCTAGACGAGAAGAATGTGCTCTCCCCTCACTTGTAGATGGATCTGAATGGGGATAAAACACAGTAGCTCTTTCAGTTCCTCTGGAGTGAATGATTCATGGAAAAGACAATTGCCGTGCTGTAATATAAAGTGATTAGGGCTGTGGAAGAGTCACAGTTATAATATACAGCTCTATAGTACACAGGGACTCTTTTGTAAATGGTGCTTTCAATTAAAACAAATTAAATAAACTAATGACTGAATTATTAGTTGAAATGAAATCTAATTTTATATTTTTAGAATTTCTGTATTGTTTGATTTTTTTTTTGTTCCTTCTTACCAGTAGGACATTCTTGATATTTTTGATGTAGAATTTATTAGCTAATATATGTGAACAAATCTAAGTCTAATATAAAACGTACAGTAAGATTCACAGTTATGGTGTCCAGTTCTTCCGTATGGGCAGTGCAGTTCTATTGAGTACTGTATGGCACTTTTATTTGATAACTTTATGGCACTTTTACATTAACACCATATGGAAGTACTATTTTGTAGTAAGTTTCGCCTCTCTATTTGTGTAGTATTATGTCAGCTTTGTTTTACATTCCTTTTCTTGCCGAAAAATGTAATGAAGATACCCACAGAATTTGCTCAAAGATATCTACAGACCTCGAACCAGCAATACCTGTGACTAAGCACTAAATGTAGATGTATTTAACGGGTATACTTTTTATTTTTCTCAAATGTCTATTCTTTCTCCTGAATTTACTTATTGTATTATAGGTCTAAGACTACACAATTATTAAATTATTCTGCAGCACTGAAATTTGCTTTTATAAATCCCTCCCTTCCCACAGACACAATGTGGCACTCAGTTATGTGTACCTTATTTGCAATGGCAACAACCCGTTGCCATTACAAATAAGGAACACATAACTGAGTGCCATATTCTGTTTGTTGACAACACTGAGAACCTGTTAGATAATACAACACATTTTATATATTTGTTCTGTTTAGGCGCTAATTTGTCAGTAGCCCTACCTATTGTACGTTGTACATATTTTTCACACAGAATTCCTTCCATTTGTAGGATCAACATTCTAAGAAGATCAATATTCCTGTTTTTTTTATCTTTTAAGTGTTCTGAACTTCGGACCGAAATTAATATTTATACTTTAGTTCAACAATTTAATGCATTAGTTTGAGCCTGGGACAACCAGTCTTTCTAGATATTATACATTAGCAAGACTCCAAATATTTGCTGTTACTGTTTGGATATGCAATTTTATAAAAGTTGAGAGTCTGTAGGTTAAAATCTGATACCTATACCAGAAGGGTGTGGTTTGTAGGTCGTATTATATACATTATTGACTTTTGTATAGTAAGTTAGATAACATTTTATTCCTCGTATAGATATGGTAGGTGGTAGGAAACACAAGAAATCCATTCCTTCGATACAGGAATGGCATTGTAAGCAAACAGATGGTCATGTTGCCCTTCGGTGGTATAAGTAATGTGAAAAGCGTAGGGGCAAACCAGCAATAGGTCACCTACACCTTTAATATGTGTTTGCCATGGTGCTAACCTGTGTGAGCCCCAGGCTCTAACTACTCTATGATGATCTTTGCTTTTAGACAAATCTTGTGCAGTCATGTAAACTTTTTTAGTTCTTTATAGGATACAAGAGAACTGATACATCACCAAGGGGAGAACCATGAAGGTTCTGTACCCAGAGCTCCATCCTATGAGAAGCAGAACCACTACCAGAAGGGGCACAGGTTTTATTCTTGGACTCTTTAATCTTTAAATGTGTTCCTCTTAATAATAAAGCAAACATGAGACGTAAATCAGTGAATTTTTTTTTTTTTTTATTAATCTATAAACAATATACATCAATATATTATATTCATTGATACTTATGTACAGTACGAGTCAAACTACTATACAACATATATTGTCATTCATTCAATTGTATATCATTTGATAAACTAATTGCTTCTGTACCATTTTAGCATATAAATTGTATGGCCTTGATACATTAAACACACCGATGTAATTCTTACATATGCCACCATATATCTCCAGCTCATTGCCTGTTTATGACCTCTGAGATAAGATGGACTTTGATCAACTTCCTTGGACGGTACTTTTGAATCATACTTAGCATCTGTTGGTCAATTTTGCATATTTCAACTTACCACGACTCCCTTTCACATCCACCATATCTAGTGTGCTACAAATATGAATATGTAAAGTAAGAGTGGGGTAGAAAACTGGAAACACTCAAGCTGAAGACTTGGCAAACTGTGACCAACGGCATTACCAGACAGTATTAGACAAGGATACGTAGATCTAACCTTGTCTGGTAAGACATCGGGCAACAGGCAATTGTCCTGGATATAGACCACTCGGGTCTGAAACTGCTACAACGCCAGAGGAAAAACAGTATTTAGTCTATTAAACACTCTTTGACAATTACATACAATGTAGAAAATACAATGACTAAGGAACATAGAGTTACACACATCTTGAAGGCTTTCACAAGTATCTCTATATAGTCCACAATTCTATAGTACATACATTGGAAATAGTTTTTGTTGTTGTCTTTAGAATTGAACAAATATGTCAGAAAATTTTTCTTTAATTTTTCTTATTTTCCAATAGAAAACACGTAACACCAATATGGTACAGGCATCTTTACCAGCTGCTACACATCTTTCTGGTCATTCGAAACGTTTTATGTGTTAAATACAATTTATAATTCGTAACATAAATCTGATAATTGTCTTAGAACAAAGCTCTTGGGGTCCTGATAGTATTTTCCCAATAAATATTGTTAATGGTCGACTTCTGTGGGATTGTGCAATGCAAAACATGTTGAAAACACGAGAATTGATGTTCCTTCTTCTGATAGAATTTATGTGTTCTTTAGTTATAGGCAGACAGATGGATAGATAGATAGATAGATAGATAGATAGATAGATAGATAGATAGATAGATAGATAGATAGATAGATAGATAGATAGATAGATAGATAGATAGATAGATAGATAGATAGATAGATAGATGGATTTAAAAAATTGTATGTTGTTTCATTTGCAGTGTTTGAATGAGTCTGACTTCAACTTGCTTTGACTCTTTAAAATGATGCATAGTAGAGCACACAAGGGAAGAACAATTGGGACAAATATATGTAAAGTACTAAACAGCTTGAAGGGAACGACTTGAGGATACTTTTCCCAGTGGAATGAGATGAGGAAACAATACTAAGAGATTTGAAGTTGTGTATCAAGGCTGTTACTTGCCAGGCCCAGCCCTCTCTTGGGCCGCATTGTGTGTCAGACTGGTGTATCCACATTAGGCTTGGATAAATAAATGTTTAACAAAAGCAGGCTTTATTCCTGCACCGGCCTAATCTGCTCCATCCCACTTAGCAAATAAAGGAAGGAATTACTTTTTATTTGTGAGAGTGGGAGAAGGGACAGACCCAGACCCCACAAAGCTAATATTTTACACATTTTAAAGCAAAACTTTTTTTTTTCACGAGCCCTTACATAAAACAAAACTTTTAAAGATACCACATTCCATTAGTTAATTCACCAAGAACAAGTTCAGCAGCTTTTGTTGTAAATGTTTCTTCTACTGTTAGAATTTCACTGGTGAAAATGATGTTCTAATGTAGAGAGTAAATGTTGCTGCTTTTGTAAAAGCTGAGATGGTAACCTTCATATTACGGAACTTTTAGCAGATAAAATATTCAGGCTGTATTGATCCTTAATGGACAAATATTGTTCAGATATTCTCCAAACTTTTTGAAAATAAGAAAACCTTACACAGTTTGTGGAGCATTTTTGGCCGGATGGCATTTGAAATTCCAATTTATGGAAATATATTAAGTAACAAAAGATAGTAAAATTTATAATAAAATTTCTCTGAAAAAACTGCACCATTGACCATAAAAAACCATACTCTTTTGTGTCTATCCAAAGATTACTCACTCAGTTCAAAGATATCAATGAAGGAGCAACATAATCTTTGTTTATAAAAATTTTGAATAAAATGAGAAAACAGTAATAATTTTTTAATACATTAAAACATATTTTATCTTAGGTTTCTCAAGGTTTCCAAATCTATGATGGTCAATCATTTGTCTAATCAAATTGTAGATGTTACCAGGCTATATAAATCCAGATTGTGCTGCTTGTTCCGAGGATTGAGCTGTAGGATACACTCCTGACTTGGCCATCACAACAAAAAATCAGGTCATCTGCCCATTGGCTGTCCTTTTATGGTCCCAAAATGACCGCTCAGAAGCCTGGCAGGTACTATCATTGGTCATTTTCCAACCTATTTTTTGAAGGTGTTAGGTAGTTACTGTGATGTCTCCATGACACCTATGGTGAGCGAGACGTCTTCCCCATTTTCAGTTCCCTCTGCGACAGTGGAGCAAAGATGAGAATCGCATGATATCTCCACATACATTGGCCAATTATTGCATGTTGCTAAAAAATTGGACTAGGTGTGACCAACTTTAATCTCATAGATAATTTCTTTTCAGTGGTAGAAATGCACACTAAAGGCCCTTTTACACAGACAAACGCTCATTTCCTATCATTGCCCTGTGTAAACAGGGCAACGATCCGCCGATGAACGAGCAAACGCTCGTCCATCGGCTGATCGTATCGTTTATGCAGCACGAAATATTATCATTGTCGGCAGTACATCTCCCTGTATAAACAGGGAGATGTGCTGCCGACGTGATGGAAATGTATGGGGACGAGCGATCATAGTAACGAGCCCTCATCCCCATACATTACTGATCATAGCTCCTTGTGAAAGGCTCAAACGAACGCCGATCAACGAGCTGTCTCATTGATCGGCGCTGGTTTTTACAGCCCAAATTGGCCAGTGTAAAAGGAACCTTAGTGATGGAATGCAACCTACCCATTGAGGATTTAGGAAGTTATGATTATGTTAAGCAAGCAAAAATGGGATGTAAAATTGTCCTGTAATTCTCATGATCGATGTCAAGTTACTTGACAAGAATAATATATGTGACTGAAGTCTTGTGAACACCAATGATTCTTAGGGGCACAGCAAATATTGGCAACCTCATGTATATCTATAGCCTACAGGAATGGTTTTTTAGTGGCCCGTCATAACCAACGATTCTAAGGGGCACAGCAGATATTGACAAACTCATGTATGTCTATAGCCTACAGGAATGTTTTTATGTGGCCTATCATCACTTAGGCTACAATCACACGAATGTGGCCAACCTCGGACGTGAAAAACTGAAGTTTTTCACGTCTGAGGTGCACCCATGCGGGACCTGTTATTATGCATCCCCCTATAGGCTAGAGTCTATGGAGAGATGCGTGAAGTGCAAAAAAATAGGACATGTCCTATTTTTTCACGGACCCTTCACACGCTTCGTTAAAACAACAGTCGTGTGAACAGCCCCATTGAAATACATGAGTCTGTGTGACGGCCGTTGTTTTAACGGCCGCCATACGAACTTGATACACGCTCGTCTGAATGAGCCTTAACAATTTGCTTAACTTGGTCAGTGACACGATCACTATTGCTGAGATGAGGTTTATTCATTGTTTGATGTCATCTCCAATGTTCTAATTGAATCACTGTCTTCATGTTATTGTTTCCCAGATATGTGTTATAAATAGAAAGAAAGTATTTAAAGAGGCTCTGTCACCAGATTCTCAAATCCCTATCTCCTACATGTGATCGGCGCTGCAATGTAGATAACAGTAACATTTTAATTTTTTTTTAAAAACGTTCATTTTTGGCCAAGTTATGAGCTATTTTATATATATATATGCAAATGAGGTTTGAAATGGACAACTGGGCGTTTTTTTTTCGTTATGTCCAACTGGGCGTGTATTGTGTTTTTAACTGGGCGTGTTTACGTGTATGACGCTGACCAATCAATGACCAGTCAGCATCATACACACATTTCCATTCATTTACACAGCAGCGATGTGCAGCCACATAAACAGAGATTAACGTTAATCAAGTGTCCTGATAATGAATACACATGAAATCCAGCCTGGACGTCATGTGTATTCAGAATCCTGACACTTCTGAATTTTTTCTGTGAGATTTCCAGCAAGTGAAACGAAATCTCGTTTACCTCCGTAATCTCGCGAGATTTCGCTTCCCTTGCCGGAGTCTCACAGAAAAGATTCAGAAGTGTCAGGATTCTGAGTACACATGACGTCCAGGGTGGATTTCATGTGTATTCATTATCAGGACACTTGATTAACGTTAATCTCTGTGTATGTGGCTGCACATCGCTGCTGTGTAAATGAATGGAGATGAGTGTACGATGCTGACTGGTCACTGATTGGTCAGCGTCATACACGTAAACACGCCCAGTTAAAAACACAATACACGCCCAGTTGGACATAACGAAAAAAAAACGCCCAGTTGTCCATTTCAAACCTCATTTGCATATATATAAAATAGTTCATAACTTGGCCAAAAATGAACGTTTTTAAAAAAACAAATTGTTACTGTTATCTACATTGCAGCGCCGATCACATGCAATAGGAGATAGGGGTTTGAGAATCTGGTGACAGAGCCTCTTTAAAATACTATAAGGGGCTGTTCACATTTGCGTTTAAGTGCTCCAATAGGGTTTTCCGTCAGAGATTCTGTTATTTTTGCTGGACAAAATAGCGCAGCAAACCACAGCGGAGACCCGACAGAACCCATTTAAGTCAATGGGTTTGCTCGGGCCCGTTGGTTTCCGTCATGCAAAGGGATCACGAGCTTCCGGTATTCTCGGTATTCTGCTCCTATGACGGAGCAGAAAAGCAGAACACGGAACGCAGATGTGAACAAGCCCTAAGGCCCCATGCACACAACTATAATTTTGATCCGCAATTACGGACCATTATTGCGGATCAAAATGCTGATCCATTAATTTCTATGGCCAACAGATTTTAGATTGATTTTACGGACAGTGCCACAATACTTTATAATGGGAGCACGGTCCGCAAATGCGGGTGACTGTCCAGGGCCGGCCATACCTGTAATCACGGGCCGTGCACATGGCTACTGCCGTGTTCACCGGGCCTAACATTGGTTAGAAGATAAACATCAATTGAAGAAGTGAAAAGGAAAACAATGATGCTAACCCTGGGAAAAGTGCTTTTAAAGAGGCTCTGTCACCAGATTTTGCAATCCCTATCTGCTATTGCAGCAGATAGGCGCTGCAATGTAGATTACAGTAACGTTTTTATTTTTAAAAAACGAGCATTTTTGGCCAAGTTATGGCCATTTTTGTATTTATGCAAATGAGGCTTGCAAAAGTACAACTGGGCGTGTTGAAAAGTAAAAGTACAACTGGGCGTGTATTATGTGCGTACATCGGGGCGTTTTTACTACTTTTACTAGCTGGGCGTTCTGACGAGAAGTATCATCCACTTCTCTTCAGAACGCCCAGCTTCTGGCAGTGCAGACACAGCCGTGTTCTCGAGAGATCACGCTGTGACGTCACTCACAGGTCCTGCATCGTGTCAGACGAGCGAGGACACATCGGCACCAGAGGCTACAGATGATTCTGCAGCAGCATCGGCGTTTGCAGGTAAATCGATGTAGCTACTTACCTGCAAACGCTGATGCTGCTGCAGAATCAACTGTAGCCTCTGGTGCCGATGTGGCCGACACGATGCAGGACCTGTGAGTGACGTCACAGATCTGCACTGCCAGAAGCTGGGCGTTCTGAAGAGAAGAGGATGTTACTTCTCTTCAGAGCGCCCAGCTAGTGAAAGTATTAAAAACGCCCCGATGTACGCACATAATACACGCCCACTTGGACTTTTACTTTTCAACACGCCCAGTTGTACTTTTGCAAGCCTCATTTGCATAAATACAAAAATGGCCATAACTTGACCAAAAATGCTCGTTTTTTAAAAATAAAAACGTTACTGTAATCTACATTGCAGCGCCTATCTGCTGCAATAGCAGATAGGGGTTGCAAAATCTGGTGACAGAGCCTCTTTAAGGACTCATTCAGACGAGTGTATATGTAGTCCGTGTGACGGCCGCTAAAACAACGGCTGTCACACGGACTCATGTACTTCAATGGGGCCGTTCACATGACCGTTGTTTCAACAGAGCGTGTGAAGTGTCCGCGAAAAAATAGGACATGTCCTATTTTTTTGCGCTTCTCCTATCCCTCCATAGACTCTAGTCTATGGGGGATGCGTAACAACGCGTCCTGCACGGGTGCACCTTGGACGTGAAAAACTGCAGTTTTTCACGTCCGAGGTTGGCTACGTACGTCTGAATGTAGCCTTATTATTTTATTGCTTACCTCTTACAAACCTATATTCATATTGATTCATCACTTTAGAGAATATAGACAAAAAACTTCTGACATTTCACTGACCTCTTATCTTCAACACACTGAGTCAATGTGTAGATCTTTACAGCACCAGAGTAGATAATGTTAAGCTGAGGGAACAATCTATAGGTAAATGGGTGGAACCATTGCTAGGACCTGCCTCATGTTCCAGGATGTCCCTGAGATTTTTTTCCACTTTAGTGTATGATAGGCTTAGCAAACAGTAGGTGACAGCAGGACAATACAGCTGAAAATCGTTATTCTAATCTTACAATTAAGGCTTTGTTCAGTGGCGGACACAGACTGCAAAAGGCCCCTGTGCAGATAATGTGCCAGGGCCCCCCCCCCCCCCCACCCCGCAAACTTCTCATGGCCGACGGTCCGCTTTCAGCTGCATCGCTGGGTCTCCTAAGTGACCCAACAATGCAGCACTAGCAGCCGGGGCGTCACTAAGGCTGGGTTCACACACACACTATTTACGGACGTAATTTGGGCGTTTTAGCATTGAATTACATCCGAAAATGCGGCTCAAAAGCGTCGGAAAACATCTGCCCATTCATTTGAATGGGTCTTACGATGTTCTGTGCCGATGGTCATTTTTTTTTACGCGCCGCTGTCGAAAGGCGGCGCGTAAAAAACTGCCTGTCACTTCTTCAGATGTAAATGGAGCCGTTTTCCATGGACTCCATGGAAAACCAGCTTCAATTACTTCCGTAGTGGACGCAGCAAAAGACGCCTGCACATGCCATTACGGCTGAAATTACGGTGCTGTTTTCTCCTGAAAACAGCACAGTAATTTCAGCCGTAACAGACGCTGCCGTGTGAACATACCCTCAGGGCTTAAAATGTCCGGGAAATAGCCCCAATACATATGTGTCCGCCCCAAAAAAAAGTGTGTGTATAGGAGACAGCATAGCATATCTATAGCACTACGACCCTATAAACTATGGATAGGATTAGATACAGTGGCTGAGCAGACAGTATCACACATGATAGGATTAGATACAGTGGCTCAGAAGGCAGTATCACACATGATAGGATTAGATACACAGCTCAGCAGACAGTATCACACATGATAGGATTAGATACAGTGGCCCAGCAGACAGTATCACACATGATAGGATTAGATACAGTGGCTCAGCAGACAGTACCACACATGATAGGATTAGATACAGTGGCTCAGCAGACAGTACCACACATGATAGGATTAGATACAGTGGCTCAGCAGACAGTATCACACATGATAGGATTAGATACAGTGGCTCAGCAGACAGTACCACACATTATAGGATTAGATACAGTGGCTCAGCAGACAGTATCACACATGATAGGATTAGATACAGTGGCTCAGCAGACAGTATCACACATGATCGGATTAGATATAGGGCCCAGCACAGTATCATACATGATTGGATTAGATACACAGCTCAGCAGACTGTATCACACATGATAGGATTAGATACAGGGCCCAGCTCGCTGACATTGCGGCTCCAGCGCTGGACCCAGGAAAGGTAAGAATAATAATTTTGCTTCTTTATGTGTTACTGATTATTTTTGTGTGTTTGTGTTTTTTTTACAGGTTCGGTTGTTGGACTTCGGATACGAGGACTTCAATGACGGCGTTTTTTTTATTCTCAATAAAATGGTTAATGAGGGTTGTGTTTTTATTTCAATAAAAAAAATTTCTATGTGCTTGTATCTTTTTAAACTTTATTATCACCGCCTTAGTAATGGCCGCTGGCTGATTGACAACCTCCATTACTAAGGCGAGGCTTAATGTTAGCCGGTGCAGAGTCTACACTAACCCCCATTATTACCCCGGTACCCACCGCCACCAGGGGTACTGGGAAGAGCCGGGTACAAACCAGTACCCGACCAGCTGTAGTGACGGGCAGGCACCGGGGTGGCCGCAGGCTGGTAGTATTAGGCTGGGGAAGGCCAAAAACAGTGGCCCTTCCCACCCTTGTAATGCTGCCTGCTGCTGCTGTGTTGTATCTGGCTGGTTATGAAAATTGGGGGGGACCCGACATCGTTCTTTCCAATTATTTTTTAAATGACGTGGCGTCCCCCCCATTTTCATAACCAGCCAGATACAATAAAGCAGCAGCAGCCTAGCATCACCAGGGTAGGAAGGGCCACTGTATCTGGCCTTTCCCCTCCTGATAATACCAGCCTGCGGCCACCCCAGTGGCCGACCATCACTACAGATGGTCAGGTACTGGATCGTACCCGGCTCTTCCCAGCACCCCTGGTGGCGGTGGGTACCGGGGTAATAAAGGGGGTTAGTGTTAGCCTCTGCTCCGGCTAACACTAAGCCCTGCCTTAGCAATGGATGCTGTCAATCAGCCGGCGGCCATTACTAAGGCGGTAGTAATATAGTTTAAAAAAAACCACAAAGACATAGAAAAAATATTTTATTGAAATAAAAAAAAAAAACACAACCCTCATTAACCATTTTATTAATAAAAAAAAAAGCTGTCATCGAAGTAGTCCTGGAATCCGCCGTAGTCCAACGACCGAACCTGTAAGAAAACACACAAAAAATGATTAGTAACACATGTGTTAGGGTATGTGCACACACACTAATTACGTCCGGAATTGACGGACGTATTTCGGCCGCAAGTACCGGACCGAACACAGTGCAGGGAGCCGGGCTCCTAGCATCATAGTTATGTACGACGCTAGGAGTCCCTGCCTCGCTGCCGGACAACTGTCCGGTACTGAAAACATGATTACAGTACAGGACAGTTGTCCCACAGCGAGGCAGGGACTCCTAGCGTCGTACATAAGTACGACGCTAGGAGCCCGGCTCCCTGCAGTGTGTTCGGTCCGGTACTTGCGGCCGAAATACATCCGTCACTTACGGACGTAATTAGTGTCTGTGCACATACCCTAAGGCTTAGATACAGGGCCCATGTGTGATACTGTCTGTGGGACCCTGTATCTAAGCCTACCACAAGGTAGGCTTAGATACAGGGTCCAGCAGACAGTAATCTTATACAGTATAAGATTACTGTGTGCTGGGGCCCTGTATCTAAACCTACAGTGTGGTAGGCTTAGATACAGGGCCCAGCAGACAGGATCACGCATGGGCCATGTATCTAAGCCTACCATGTGATTGGCTTAGATACAGGGCCCAGCAGACAGCATCACACAATCTGTGATCCTGTCTCATGGGCCCCCTAAGCCTGCTACATCGTAGGCTTAGGGGTTGTGCAGTCCCTAAACATTGATGGCCTATCCTCAGGATAGGCCATCAATAGCTGATGTGTCGCCCGGGACCCGCAAATCAGCTGTTTTGAAGGGGCCGCAGCACTCGTACGAGAGCTGCTTCCCCTTCATTTCACTACTCGCCCACACTGTGAATCGCCGAAACCGATTCACAGTGTGACCGGAATGAAGTGACAGGAATGAAGGGGAGCAGCTCTCGTACGAGTGCTGCGGCCCCTTCAAAACAGCTGATTGGCGGGTCCCAGGAGTCGGACCCCGCCAGTCAGGGCTATCTTACCTTCCTCTTCGGCCGCGGCGGGAGTTCTGTCGTCTCGATGCTGTGCGCGGCGCATAGCGCTGTGACGTCATGTGCTGCGCACAGCGCCTGACGTCAGGACCTCCGCTGCGATCCGGAACCAGGAAGGTAAGTAAAGTATGTTACTATAGTAACAGGGGCCCGCGGCCCGAGTTACTATAGTAACTTTTTATTGATGTGGTGCGGGGGGCCGTGGGCCCCCCTGGCTTCGGGGCCCGGTCGCAATTGCGACCGCTGCGACCCCTATAGCTACGCCAGTGGTCCACGGGCCTCTGTCTCAGTCCTCAGCATCGCGCAGCTGAGAACTGAGTCGGCCAGCAGAGGAACGGGCCCCCTTCCCACGCGGGGCCCTTGTGCAGCTGCACCGGCTGCACATGCGGTATGTCCGCCCCTGGCTTTGTTCACATCTGCATCTGGGCTCCGTTCATGGGTTCCGTCGAAGCTTTCCGTCAGGGGAACCCATGAACGGCACCCTGATGCAGATGTGAACAAACACAGTGTAGAAAACAACTTAAGGCTATGTTCAAACTGAGTATTTTGCCGAGTTTTTTGACGCGGAAACCGCGTCACAAAACTTATCAAAAACGGCCCGAAAATGCCTCCCATTGATTTCAATGGGAGGCGTCGGCGTCTTTTTCCCGCGAGCAGTAAAACTGCCTCGCGGGAAAAAGAAGCGACATGCCCTATCTTCTGGCGTTTACGCCTCTGACCTCCCATTGACTTCAATGGGAGGCAGAGAAAGCGTATTTCGCGATGTTTTATGCCCGCGGCGCTCAATGGCCGCGGGCGAAAAGCGCCGCGAAAAACTCCGCGAAAATCGGCGTGCAGGGAGAGGAAAATCTGCCTCAAACTTCCAAACTGAATTTTGAGGCAGATATTCCTCCTGCAAAATACTCCGTGTGAACATAGCCTTAGGCTTCGTTCACATCTGCGTCAGGACTCCAATCATGGGTTACGTCGGAGCTTTCCGTCAGGGGTACCCATGAACAGAACCCTAACTGAAACAAACGGAAACCATAGGTTTCAGTTTACATCACCATTGATTTCAATGGTGACGGATTCGGTGCAAATGGTTTCTGTTTGTCACCATTGTTTTAGGGGTTCCGGTGTTTTGACTGAATCAATACCATAGTTGACTGCACTATTAATTCCGTCAAAATGCCGGAAACTTTAAACAACGGTGACAAACGGAAACCATTTTCACTGGATCCGTCACCATTGAAATCAATGGTGATGCAAACGGAAACCTATGGATTCCATTTGTTTCAGTCAGGGTTCTGTTCATGGGTTCCCCTGACGGAAAGCTCCGATGTAACCCATGAACGGAGTCCTGATGCAGATGTGAACGAAGCCTAAAGTTGTTTTCTGAACTTAAGCCAAAAACAGAATCAAAGGTTATGATGTCTGCCTAAGGGCCCTTTTACACCGGCCAATGAGGGGGCAAACGAGCATTCATATGAACACTTGTTCCCAATCATTGCCCTGTGTAAACTGATTTGCTTGTAAATGCAGCAATAAATATTATCATTGTCGGCAGCACATCTCTCTGTATAAACAGGAGGATGTGCTGCCGACCTGATGGAAATGTATGCGTACAAACAATCATAGTAACAATCACTCTTCCTTAAACATAACCAATTATGTGAAAGGAGCAAATGAGCACCGATCAACAAGCTGCCTCGTTGATCGGCGCTCGTTTTCACGGCCCCTGTCGGGCCGTGTAATAGGACCTTAATATTTAGATTTTTTTTCATACTCCCGTAAATTTGGTGATGTCTGATCAAGATAAATTATATTAATTGTAGCATTATTAAAATAATTTTATTATGAACGTTTTTCTTTGGATTCTTTGTTCAACTTCAAATGTCATAAAAAAGAGTATTATTATAGGTAAAAAAAAAAATAGGTAACATCATCCATGAAACTTCAGAGGTTTTGTAGAATATTGTATAATCTTGGTCCTGCTTAAAACCTTAAGTATTGCCATATGTGGATAACTCTTAGACGGTAACTAGAACTTTCCATAGCCACATCCAGGCCATTCCGATGTATTCATCAAGAATCATCATTGTTTTTTGTTCTTTTTGTTCTCAAAAAATTACATAAACAGAATGGATTTGCAAAGCAAAGGATCAGCCATTCCTAGACACTGGTTTTAGAACTTTCTTGCATTTGTTTGCATTATAGCAACTATTATCAAGACTACACCTTGTTTAAAAATGGAGGGTTGAATGAGAATTTGAGAAGCCAGTAATCATTGATTTGATCATTCCAAATGTCACTATGCAATAATGTGACGATTACAGTTGAGGCATAGACTCACAGATCATCGTTCCTGGTAGATGCCTACACGATATTGCCATTAGGGTTTTCCCACAATGAAATTATAATAGCATATTCTCAATTTACTTAACGATGACAACAACAACAACAACAACAACAACAACAACAAAAAACACTCAACATTTGGAAAAGAGTAATGCCATAAACTCAGCCGTACCTCATACTGTACTTCATATCTCCAAAGGTTCATCCATGGGTCTTCCGGTGCATGGAGTGTAACGGTTCACTCTTTAAACATCGTTACCAGACAGTGTTAGAAAAAGTAAAATAAATCCAGCACTGTCTAGTAAGATGTCCATAGAGGACCACAACGTATTATTCATCACTAGGAGAACACCAGAGGATGTAAAAAATCACCTAAAGTCAAATATTTCTCAAACTTCTAGTTTTAATGTCAGGAAATATGCAGTATTAATACAGTTTATTAGAGATAGGTCAAACTATTTTATTTGAATGTGGTGGCTTATCGCCACTAGTAATACGAGGAGAAAAAAAAACATCTTACCAACATGTAAGAAGATATAAGTTGAATAGAAGCTGTGAATGGTATTTAGAGTATGGAAATAGGTTTAAAAAAATTCATCAGTAAAAACATTTAAGAATAAGTTCACTTTCTACCTTTCAGTTAGTGTGAAGGAAAGTTGGTTAAAACAATGTCCTTAGAATTCTAAAATCCTCCATAATTGGGATTACTCATTTTATTTACTTAGTGGAAATATTTTTCTAACTTGCCCCAAAAAATTTAACTCACTAGTATTATATAGAATATTTTAATATGTTGAAAATTAATTTATCTGAATCTTGATTTTCTAAATACCCCAACAAAATTTCCAAGAGGGATATATAATTGCCAGCTGGTTTTGGGCAATAGCACTCTGGAAAACCAATGCGCACAAAAATTGCATTTATCAGTAACCTTCGGCAGCTCTATGGCTTGCCACCTTAACCAACGTTGTGTGTGGGACGCCATAATCATCATTACCAGGCAGTATTAGAAAAAGAGATAACATCCAATGCTGCCCAGTAAGATGGCAATAGCGTCACAAAATCCAGGGGGCATCTCATAGCAGTGGGCATAAAGAATGGGGCAAGAGACAGTGCTCAGGGAAGGAACAACATAGAAAGAGAAATTCGGAAGCCAGGTCATTGTAGCTCTCACTTACCATATGATGACAGAAAATGTAAGGTTCTGTATTCCAACAATCCCATGCAGAAATAATGACATGACAGAAGAAAGAAGAAGAGACCAACATAGTAAAATCATTAATACCAGATGTGTAAACATGAATAGAAATATCAGTTCAACCATACAAGCCTCGAAGAATTTTAAATGCATTTAAAGGGGTTTGTAGTTTATCCTCAGGCATTTGACAGCTACTTGTTTAGTCATGTTTGCCTGTCTGTAATTCACATTGCCATTCCTTCCAAATTGGATTTTTAAAATCACAAGTTTACCATTAAAAATCTTGGCATTAAACCAAAAAATTCAGAGGTCCTAGTGGAATAAAAACATTTCCAAAAGCGACCACATTCTTCACTGTGATTGATGTATAATGAGCATTTCATTTCATATGGTTAATTTACTGAGCAAAGGTCAATGATTCTCATAAGATAAGAAAAATTAATAATCTTTTTTTAAATACAGGGATCTGGGGTTAATGCAAATGTGGACAGATATTGTTTTCACTATAAATGTCACCATTTTGTCTTGTGGAGGGAAAGGAAAGAAGAAACTGCAAAATGGCCTCCAGGTTTGAATCAAGAGAATGTGGATTTGCAGCTGCTTAAAAACACCCACACTAAAAACCGTCAGCGAGAAGGATTTTGTGAGTCAGCCTGCTGCATGGCACAGTTACGGGGAAGGTGAGTTGAAACAAGTCAGTTATACTGAAAGGGTAAGATAAAGAGAGGCAAACAAACATGTGCTAGGTCCCGAGGAGCATCGATTCCTATTACTGCAGAAATCCAAGCAGCTCTTACTGGCAGATGCAGAAAAGGGACAGTGAGTTGGCCAGAAAAGAGTCAATGAATGTATTTTACATTATCTCCATCATCTTCATATTACATCAAGCTTAACATGAGTGGTACATGGATAATGGACAGGGAAGCTAAGCAACGATCAAGGGCCTACTAGTATGCCATGGGAAAAGGGAAGACCAGACATGGACACTACTGATTTAATTAAAAAAGTTGGAGGGCCATTTATTTGCTCAATGTGGATGACATTGTGAGCTTGTGGCGTATCAAGCTGGTTACATTTTTCAGGTGGAAGACTTTATATGTTATGGTACAGATTGCAGGGAATGATAGGAATTGATGAAAAAAAAACTAATAAAGCGCAGTTCCATTATTTAAAAAAAAAAAAAAAAGATTATACTCCTTATCTACTAATTTTCCAAGCTGCCAGAGATAAATGACAGCTGTAATATGATCCCTGTGGGCATACATAACATAGCTATAGGTGGTGCAGAGGTAGCAATCGCACCTGGGCCCTGGTGATTGAGGGTGCTCAAAGTCCCTCTGCCACATAAGAAGACACCAGTGCTTCAGTCCACGGCTCTGGGCCATGACATTGTTTTCATTTGCATGTATTGTTATTTATCTATGTAGGATATCTATGTAGAGAGTTTCTGGGCAGTGTTAAAGGGGTTCTCTAGGATTAGAAAGACACAGCTGCTTTCTTACAGGAACAGCGCCACACCTGTCCATGGATTGCAGCTCCATTGAAATGAATGGAACTGGGCTGCAATACCACATATAACCTGTGGGCACGTGTGGAACTGCTTTTGGAAGAAAACAGCCATGTTTTTCTCCTGGACAACGCCTTTAAGGTGAAATTTGCCATACAATGGGATGGGACAGTTGATGACGTAAGACGCCGCATCCCATAGGAATACAGCAAGTCTCGTGAACTTTGCTTCAGATGGAGCTATGCTGTTGATCCTGTTTCTATTTTTAGGCCACGTGCATGGATTAAAGTTCTGTATTAGATCAAATCTAGACCAGAGTCGTGGCTAAGCTTTTCTTGACCCAGGAGAAAAAGATTCAGTTCACAGCCCTAGTCTGAAATGGTTTGTTGGTGCCCATACTGGTAGCCTGCAACCGTGGGGAAATGCCTCACCAGACCCCCGGAATTAAACCATTTATAAAAAATTATATAAATAAAAATTGACATCCCAAATTCTTCAACTAGAGATAGAATTGTTAAATGTTCTGTAAAAATTATTTTTGGGGGTAAAATTCCAAGCCCTTTTATGTCAGAAAATGTTGATTAAATTTGTATGAAATAAAATGACCACGTGTAGTAAATCCTTCTTTGTCTTTATATAAAAACTGAAGTTATTATTACTATTGTAACTCCTATTACTGAGGGGGGGGGGGGGAATGAACACTATTATACTGTATTAAAAGGTTCATTCATTTTTGAAAAATAACGTTTTCTGTCTGCTTTGCATCATGGGATCAAAAGCAGCTTATGGCATGGGCATATGGGAGTGAATAAGGGGCTGAAAACGAAAGATTTTCTATAGGTGTATATGTGTATGTATCTATAATATATATATATATATATATATATATATATATATATATATATATATATATATATATATATATATATATATATACAGTTGTTAATATAGAGCAGTTCTCTTCAACCAGAGGCTCCCAGTCTGTACTAAAACTATGAGTCCCAGCATGCCCTGACACAAAATTAAACCTATTAATCATTAATTGATCCATTGATAAGTATTGATAAGCCAGGAGATTGAATAACTGCACACCACACCTGTCACTTTTTACACTTGGACTCTTGTGATAGGTAATAGGAATAAAATATATGACCATTTCATAACTGGGTGTGCCAACCAACCTTTACAGGGGAAGGATTTCTGGTAATTTGCACTGAATTTGGATTGGAAGATTTCTGTAACATTATTATGGTCTGTTCAATAGTAAGAACCTGGCATTACTAAAAAATGAAGGTTTATGGATGTGTGTCCAGTATCAAAAAAATTTATCATGTTAAATTTTATTTTAATGGGGGATTATCTGATGCTCACATATTTCAGCTTTACAGTTCTATAATGAATTACCATACAATACATATAACATGAAAGCAGAGTTTTAGCATAACATTGCCCTGTGCTGCAAATAATTATATTAATCACCAACAAAATAAGGAATTTCAGCCCCTTGGACACAATATAATAATGGTGTCAGACTCGAGTAACCTTTAGATACCACGCAGCTCCTATGTATCCACAAATACAATCATTTATTTACAGTCTTCCCTCCAAACCGTCGAAAAAGCGGGACACTTCATTATGAACCTCTACAGATGAATCACCTAAACCTGTAATCTGGTAACGGAGATGATTTCGCTTTCCGCACAGATCCGGAACAGGATTCTAACAATAAAACAATGAGGCCCTTTTTTCAGGCGACAAATATGGCAGAAAGGTTATTGTTAATATGTTGCCCAGTTCTGCGTTTCATTTCTGCACCACTGAACAAAGGAGGCTACAGGGAAACCACATACTCAACTTACTATGACCGTGTTTAACCAGTTAATTCTCCATCAGTAACATAGTTATATAGTTTTACTGCAAAAACCCGTTTTTGTAAACTCAGACTACACCAGGTAAGAAGGCAAATCATTTCAATACACGTATACATATCTCATAACCAACCAGCCCACAATACAAGGGAAGAAGAATCAGTTTAATGGCTTCCGTACGAGCACCGGAACAGAAAGCAAGAAGGAGGCAGGTAAAGAGAAAGGAACGCAAGTAACAAAAATTTCAAGATCGTTGTCAAATAGAGAGTGATGAAAGCACAGGAAGAAGTAATAGAAAGTATAGTTGAAATCTCACGGTTCCACAGGTGCTCAGAGCTCTGCTTCATTCAAGCCACGGGTCCTCTTGAAATCTAAAACCCACCTCATGGTCTCCCAGGTTACAGTTCTCACTTAGTTAATCATCACCGTTATTAGCAGTGACCAGGCCTTGGGCAAAAGCAACAGAGAATGCATAAAGCGTAGAGCAAAACAAGAAACTTAACTAAGCCAACTCCACCTCTAAAACCAGTAATTATCTTCTATTACCTGCTTTACCTATTCTCTCCCCGCCCGCCACTCTTCTCCCGCCCAGCTCCCCCCCTCTCCTGCTTTTCTTACCCATGTTATTTCCAAGCTGCTATGTCCTGGCCCTTTGCATAGTATCAAGTATCAGATGAAGGCCTCTAAAGCTTCTATACCTTGCTAAGGTAGCTCCTGCCCCAGAGAGGAATGTGACTCCAGTGTGAAAAACTAACCCGCTGGTTAACCCCCAGTGTCAAATCTTAATCAATAGTAAAGAGACTGTGTGCTGAACAAAGGCCTGTAAACCTAAACCTTTATCTACTGCTCTAACAGATAAGACATGCCGAGTATGGCCACAACCGCCAAGATCTTATTCATTCTGAAAGCTGTGGCTAAAACTCTAGAAATCTCACCTCATCTTCAATCTAAAATTTTATTTGGATACCATCAATAGTAAAATCTAATATCTACCCACAATTACAATCGAGACAATCACAACCAAGGCCCCGTTTTTTAATTTTCAAGTCTTGAAGCCATCCTGCATCCGAAGGGTTAACCATCTGTTACTACATTATGGCGGGAACTGGTAAAGGTGACTATTACCTTAAGTAAAACATGCAACACATCGTCTTGAATATCTTTAGTGACTTATAGGTTTCACATCAATGTCCATGTTATGTCGATCGCCAGTGCTCAACATTTTTTAGGCAAACATCAAAAGCGGCGCATCAAACAGGACACAAGGGCTGTCGATATGAGACGGCACATTGAAAGGAGGAGATGAGAAGCCATTTTGAAGGAATAACATGACTTTTCATGTTTCCTTTCAAATGAATGAGCTTTATCAATAACATATGAACACTTTAATCTATATAAACAGGAAATATGTTTTTACATTATGCTAGTAATATATTATATATATATATATATATATATATATATCATCAAAAGATCACCTCTTTGAGAGGACCATCCCTATTGTAGTCCAGATAATTCTGTGATATATTCTAAATTTCCCTATATTCTGTGTATATTGGCCCTCTTCCATAAGAGGAACATTCCCCTAGAAGACCTTGTTTCACTGCAATTTTGGGTGGTCATGCCAAAGAAGTTTTACTGTATATAGATAGAGATAGATAGATAGATAGATAGATAGATAGATAGATAGATAGATAGATAGATAGATAGATAGATAGATAGATAGATAGATAGATAGATAGATAGATAGATAGATAGATAGATAGATAGATAGACATAAATATATATCACTTCAAGAAATATCTCATTTGACATACTAATAAAATACAAAAATGGAACACTTTATACGCTATGGACAGCTACAAACAAAAAGCTGAAGAATTATTATTCCAAGTGCCACGTAACTGCAAAAAGCGACACCATTAAAAGGCATCAAATTAAAATAAAACTGTGCCACTATCTGAAAAAAAAACCATCAACACTACTCCATTCCACCATCAATATTGACTCACTTAACTACAACGAAAATATCCATTTGTCTATACTTAATACAAAAACAGCGCCTAACGCGGCCTAAATGACTAGTTTTGTTTAGTTTTGAACCAGTTCACTACTAAACATTGTGACACTACGGGTAAGGAAGGGCAGGTCCATTTTGGCAACAGCGGTCAAACTCCAGTCTCAGTTTGAGACAAGTAGTAAGACATTATTAGAAGAGTTAAAAGAAGAGACAAGACAACTGATAAAAACTAAAAACACACGGTGTCAATGACTTACAATGAAACTCAGGAGCTAACGCACCACCAGTTTGAAACAATAGTTATCTCTTCACAAGCAAAGCGGCCATATTAGAAAATGCTTAATCCGCATTAGGAAACATGCAATATTTTAATTTATGTTTCCCTGTTGAATTTCGAGGAGCAAAGTACTGTTCTAACCCAAAATCCAAACACATGAAGATCTGGAAACAAGATCTGCTATTTTTTTCTGGTCTCTCACTTTCATACAAGCGCATTTTAAGAGCCAGAATCCTCTCACTTCCCCCACTATAAATCTCAAGTAACTTCTGCTCTGCCTTTGTACCCAATGCTGAATGCCTTGCGGCTGCGTGTGAGTACCTGCCCTGACTAGTTGGGCTGGTTGAGGGCTAGAGTTTGAATTCATACTCTTTACTCTCAACTCTACGCATTGCAGAGCAGAATGAAACCTGATATCGAAAAATGCACCAATTCCTTCAAACCACCTGAAAAGAGACTTTTAAACCAAAAATAGAGGGAATGTGGTCCTACTGTTTCCTTTCTAAGACGTGGCACCAAGCACATTCCTGACTATGGCACAGAAATAAAGCGGAATGATAATATCTTGACACAGAAAACAAATTGCAGTAACGTTACTTCACCAAGAAAGATGAGCTTAGTTCTTCAGAACTGGAAACCATCAGGGCCGAAGCAATAAAAAGAGAAGAACAAACAATAAAATGTTCTCTGTGGTCTTTGTCCCTGGCATCCATCAGATGGTTTGATAGGTACTTTCTACCAGATGACACGTAGTAGACAAAAAAGGATATAAAAAAAATAATTCTAAAAGATAAAAATAAAAAACCAAAAGCGTTCAATTAAAACGGCAAATAAAACAAAGGACAAATAAGGACATATTAGGGGGAAAAAAAAAAAAGGCAGTCATCAAGTGTTGAATGATCTTGTTCTTCTTCTTGAGAGCCCTGGAGCGATGCTGCTTGTTTAAGCTGAGAAACAAGAAGAGAATGAGGAGGCTAAGGGCTTGGCTTACATGTAGGTCCTCACCCCTCCCTATACAGGTGCATTCTTTCCAACAAACCAATCTCTTTGTTCAAAGTCTCAACAGGTGTGTCTTTCTCAAATGGGATAGGCCAACGTAGAGCTGACTTGCGTGTTACAGAAGATATTTCGTGAGAATTACCTCCCGCCCCTTCGCCCCCAACCCCCCCTCTCCGTTACTGGCATTCCAGCCCCCACACCTTTTCCACTGGCTACGTCAAGAAGAAAGCAAAGTGTAGGTGACAAAAAAACTGCCAAATCAGGCTCAATGAGATTTCCAACCGTTTCCAAACTCAAAGTTTGCACTTAAAATACACTGTGTAATACATGGGAATGCAGACTAACAGGTGGAATAGACAGGTGTCTCCATGAGTGGAGTGGGGTAGGGCAAACACTAGTGATTTGCATCCACCTTAGCTCACTCGACTAGTGTCAACACACTGACATCTGTCTGATCGGGGCCATATTATCTTATCTAATTACTGATGGTAGCTTGCCTAAGGTGCTTTACTGTAACCTCTACCAAGGTGGGAGGTGGGTTTTAACACCCAGCTGACATTAAATTTTAACATGACTTTTGTGCTCCGTTATTTCTGTATTGGTCATTCATTGTTGTATCTTCTTATAGGGCATCTCAGATGGCTTTATTCAGCTGTTTTTGGTTCGTTGAAATTTTTAATACTTAGAGATAAAAAATATTTATTTATTTGTGGTCTTATGTAACCTGTAGTTAAGAAGGAACTTTAAGTGGAAAGCACTTTTTTGGACCCCTGGTTTAACAGTAATTGTCACATACAGGGTGACAGCATGAAAATGTATATAGATAACAAGGCCATTTTTTGGCCATTGACTCAAATAGATTCATTAAAAAAATAAGTTAGCGAATAATTGTGCCTATAGTGTGGTCCCTAATACACTTTAGAGGAGATGAAAATACCTCTTTAATTCTATGCCATTCCCGTGCTGCCAGTATTGGAGTCATCAGTTGCATCTTGTTGCTATCTCTGGTCGGTGTTGCTTCGTCCGTGCCCACGTGACCATGGAAGCTAATTGGTGGCCGCAATGGTGATGTCACTATAGAATACTTGTCATTGCTGTGGGCAACGACTGGTTGCCATGGTGTTGCATGGACAAAAAGATGCGACTTGGGACTCCAAGTACCAATAAAGTGTGAATTTTAAAAGGCAAGTGTATTACTTCATAATTGCCATATTTTAACCTGCTAAGCATTCATTTCAATGGTTGGAACACCCTTTACTCAGCTTTAGTTGCTAGACAACATTTTGAATACTTGTAAGTTTTTAACATTTCTTTGAGAATGTCGGATCCTGATGTTACTCACTATATATACATATATATATATATATATATATATATATATATATATATATATATATATATATATATATACACAGTGTATAAATGGTCTTAACAATATTTTTTTTCTCCAATCCAAGCATGATTATCAATACTAACGTCACATGTAAACAGTGATCAGAATGGTTTCCCCTGTATGGACCAATCCCTTTAATTATCTGGATGTCCATTTGAATGGCTCCAAAATAAATCCAAATTTACAGCAGAATATTTCAGTTCATGTTTGTTAATGACTTTGTTAATAAATTGATAGCACATCATATGATATTACATATGATAATTGTCCAATCCTTGGTTTCAGACCAGGAATCTTGTAATACCCTGGAATATATTTACAGTCATCTCTGCTTAGAATTGCATTTAGAAGAACTGCTATGGGATAAATATTACCTGCTTAGTATTAAATATAAGGATTTGGGGGATTTGACATGCAGATATCTGTACGGTGTAATTAGTAGCCTGCGTGTGTTTGCAGATTACAGGGCAGGTGAACAGCAATGTTGATGTGGTTGGGAGAACAGGTAATACAAGGCCATTCTACATAGCAAGAACTTGGCCAAGTCTGATATTTTTGTATTTATTGAGCCCCGCCAGCCTTGTTATAACGTTACCCACAATGACCCAAAAAGCACCATAAAAGCAAACAGTATTTACAATGTGCCCTGCAGTATCTGGTTTGACTAGTGAACACGCCCTGGTTATTCTCCTATCATAAATCCCTTAGGAAGAAAAATGAGTACAGGCCAGTTTAACCCTGCAGCTACCAATGCAAACCGCCTTCCAGGAGTAGATGAACAGCCCACTGCTCCTTGTTTCTTCGTCTTGATGACAAAAATGAAAGTAATATACAAAAGAAGCGGCCATTAATATTTTAATGTTATTAATACAAAGGGAATAGATGCTTGAACTGATTGTATATCAGCTGCTGGAAATGAGGCACTGAGAACATGAGACCGCTCTCTAACATGGCTGGTTTCTTCAAGAAACGGCGCCACTCTTGTCGATGGACTGTGTGAGGTATTGCATCTCATAGGGTTAAGCTGCAATACAGCACATAGACCGTGGAAGAAAGCAGATATGTTTTTCAGGCCACTATAAGGGTATGATCACACTACAGCGTCCGTAACGGACGAAATTACAGGGCTGTTTTCAGGAGAAAACAGCCCCGTCATTTCAGCCGTAACGGCATGTGCAGGCGCTTGAACGCCGCGTCGAATACGGATGTAATTGGCGCTGCTTTTCATTGGAGTCAATGAATAACGGCTCCAATTACGTCCCAAGAAGTGACAGGACACTTCTTTGACGCGGGCGTCTTTTTTACGCCCCGCCTTTTGACAGCGGGGCGTAAAAAAAATGACCCTCAGAACAGAACATCGTAAGACCCATTCAAATGAATGGGCAGATGTTTGCAGACGCTATTGAGGCGCATTTTCGGACGTAATTCGGGGCTAAAACGCCCGAATTTCGTCCATAAATAGTGTGTGTGAACATACCCTCAGAGTAAATCCACACAAAGACTGCAGAGTTTCCATCCAGATTTGCTCATGGGAAATCTGCAGTAGACTATAGTAACAGACAAGTGGATGAGATTTTAATAATTCTCATCCACATGCTGTGGAAATTGACCTATGGTGCAGATTTTGAAATCCGCCGCTTGTCAATTTCTTTTGCGAATTTTCCCCATTGTCTTCAAAAGTTAAAATCCGCAATCGAATCCTAATGTCATGGATTTTGCTGCAGCAAGACCAGCAAGTGTGGCTTTTAAATGAATGACTTTTTTTTTTTACTCTTCGTGAGCCTGAGTGAAATCCATAGCGGCAAATCAACACCAAATTCAAAATCTGCACAATTTATTGAGGATTTTGGCAGAATAGCTGCAGAAATTATCCACAGCAAATCCAGCCCGTGTTGAATTACCCTAAGACCTAAAGGGGATATTGTTTACTCATGCAGACAGAGACAGGTCCGTACACAGGCTAAAGGCCCTTTTACATAGGCTGATGATCAATAGTACAGAATGCTCATCCCAGATCATCGGCCCGTATAAAGGGCCTCGGCAAAGAGCCGACAAACGTTCATTTGTCGGCTGATCGCATCCTTTATGTGGCAGTAAAATTCATCGTTGACAGCAGCACATACCTCCGTGTATGGAAACAAACAATCTTGTTCGTCCCCATACAGTACAATGATTGCTCCATGTAAATTGAGGTAAACAAGTGCCGATCAACGGGAGTATCATTGATCAGTGCTCGTTTACCAGCAGAAATCTACAGTTGTCAAACCACCCTAAGGCCTAGGGTAGCAGGGGTACCTAGGTGGCATTTTAGCTAAATACAATGAAGATTAAATTAATGTATTATATACAGATAGGGTCATGTGGGTATTAATACGGTGTTAATAGTGTCTCTAAAGTATTGGGCATATGGGCATGCCTAAAAGTATTATGATTAATCCACAAAAAAGAGACAAATTACTCTTTATTGAGCTATAGTAAAAGATTTGGGAGGTAAAAACATAAAAAGTGGCTCTTGCCAATCCCTGTGGTTGGACACACAGATTTGACCCTGCCCAAAATGCCCAGATTTTCTGATCTGTATGTAATATGCGTGAATTCATGTGACATCCCCTCAAACACAATGCGTTTTGGAGAGCTCAGTCTCTGGGCTCTGATGGGACGACCTCTATCTCATACATTGCAGCTCATTTTATAAAATCTCGGTTATGATTGAAACCAGTTGTAACACCAATATCGATTATTATTACTTGAATGCTGATGTGAGCGTGGGGTTTCCTCTTCGTTGTTTACACAAACATAGCTCCGTACATACAAGTGTGGCTGTGCCTGGTACTGCAGCTCAGTCCCATTCACTTTAATGCCACTAAATTTTTGTAACAGGAGCAGCCGCTGTGCCCGTGTAAGCAATAAGGAGGAATCCCTATCTCCTCGGTGGTGTGCTGAGGCATCTTTTCTTTGCTGAACGGCTGTGGCCCTGGGGGTTGAACCCCCACTGATCAAACATTGATGGGCTATCCCAAAGATAGGTCATTAGCATTTAGGTCCCAGAAAGCCCTTTAATTTCAATTATAATAGCAGCGATTATGGTGAATGGTTATTTATGATCATTTACAGGTTGCAATTGTCACTAAAAGCAATGAGGATTCATCAAATGATTCCCAAAATTGAAGCATGTAAACCCAACCTTAACTACAGGCCTTGACATTTTGATAATTCCACAAAGTGTCCAGTGCTGACCCTATAGGGCGATAATTAGTTACACCATCTGAGCATAAAAACTCTTTCACAATAGCAAAAATATGACTGTGCTATTGGATGTGGAGGTTCCCCAAAAAGAGAAAAAAGGCTCATATGGCTTAACTAAAAAGGGCAAAATAATAGGCCTTTGCTAGTACCAATACGTAATTATGGACTTGGGTTGGATGAAAATTAGTTTAATCAAATCACTCCCCAATTTCTGACGCCAGGTCACATCTTATTTGTTAGTAGGAAAAGGTTTAGTAGAATATGAAATGAAGAACCATAAAAGCTTGGGTTGCCAATACTACTATTTGTCTACAAAATACTGGAGGCATCTTCTCTGGACCAATACAGCTTATTACTTTATTATTATTATTATTATTATTATTATTATTATGTTTTTACAGGTCCTGAACTAACGCCCAGGGCTCAAGCCGATCAGCAAAATAAAAGGACCACAGCGGTCCACCGAGTGCCATTCTTCTTCATCACAGTGAACTAACTGACCAAGGGGCTGTGAGCTTCCGCTACACATGGGACTTTGGGTCCTAATGCCCGAAAGGTCAGTTCCATTTGATTGCCTAGATCTAACTGGAAAGCAAGAGTAGTATATTTCAGTGAAATATATAAATAAAACTGGATATTTTTTGGAGAGCGCTACTTGATATGAAGAAAAGGCAGATGAGTAATCATGAGTTGATTTATTATGCAACGCGTTTCAACGCAGGACATGCGTCTTCGTCAGGCAAAGAAATCGGTATATCGATTTCTTTGCCTGACGAAGACGCATGTCCTGCGTTGAAACGCGTTGCATAATAAATCAACTCATGATTACTCATCTGCCTTTTCTTCATATCAAGTAGCGCTCTCCAAAAAATATCCAGTTTTATTTATATATTTCACTGAAATATACTACTCTTACTCTCCTGCGGCTCAATCACATTGATGCCGGTACCTAGATACGGAAAGCTGCCAACCTGTCTTCATCTAACGGACTTTTACATTAAGCTGTACCTGCCAGTACTAGCTTATCTTGCACCATGTGGCGCTGTGTACGTTTTTCTCTCTTCAGATACTAACTGGAAAGCGTCCATGTATCAGTGCTGTTCATCTATACCATTAAAGGTGCCATTGTATCACAGTACTGCGGTCCAAACTACTATACTATAAACACAGTAGAGTGAATGGCATCCAGTCCTAATAAAGTTTAATCATTGTATAATAAAAAGTTCTGCAACTTTTGGATATGCTTTGTGTTTCATTACCTCACCAAGATTAGATAAACCTATGATAATATTTTGGAGGCAGAAAGCCATAAAGTCCTAATACTTCTCACAGTTTAGGATTTGCAACAAGGTATCCAGACTGGAAAACCCTTTAATCTGGCTTTTGATGTACTGGTTCCAGGCATACTGATTAGTTATAGGGGAAATGTCAAAATACTATAGGGGAGATTTTTATTGAGAGTGGCGTTTCATACGTTAGGGTTCATATAAAGATAGTTGAAGTAGATACGCCTAATTTAATAACAGGTACACACTTCTTATTAAATTAGGCGCATCCCTGACTGTCCGTGCGCCCGCATGCACATAAATGCCCCTTTTGTTACATATTTGCATTAAGATCACACCTTTCGCAGCCTGGAGAGAGAAACGGGATTGTTGGCAAGTATATTGATTATATAAGTCTTTTTCTGTTATACATGGAAGATTTTAAAGAGAACCTGTCACTATATTATAGGGCACTAAAACTTCAGCATGTCATTATACTGCTGGGGTTTAGCATCCTAAACGTGCCCCTCTAAAAACTGTGTTTTGTCTAAAAATGACTTGTAATACAGCAGGTGCTGTGTGTAAAATACCAACGAGTCCGGAGATGAGTCCAGGTGTACCGGCCTCGGCTTCATCTGAGCACTGAGCATGTGCAGGATGCTGTTGGTCTCATCTCAGGACTCTTCTCTGGTAATTTACATACAGCGCACGCTATACTATACCTTCTATTTTGACAAATGCTAAAATGGACAGTTTTGGGAGGGGCATGGTAGGATGCCAAACGTCAGCAGTATAACGACATGCTGGTGGTTTTGTGCCCTAAAATCTGGTGACAGTTTCTCTTTAAAGCCCGGCAATTAGTCAAATATAATGGGGGCATGGGTGGTGTACAGCTATAAGAAATATATACATTTAGAGTCAGCAATACAGATAATCCTTCAAGTTTATGGCAGGCTGTTTTGGAAGTAGACACCTATTATCATGGGGTGATGGGAGCCGAGCAACCAGGTGCATTATTCCCCAATGGTGCTGATGAATAGTATTGGTAAACATGGAAACCTCGTTGTAGCCCATTATCCCATTAACTTGACATGCCACAATACATTTTCTTTATCTGATAAATGCCTTGATATAAAGAGGTCTGTCTTGGGGACAGATTGCGGCACAATTCAAAAAATGTGCAGATAGTAGTATATTGGTGTGCATTTGGAGTAGAAAATGGCACACGTGCATGTCCATTAGGGTGGATTGATTCTTCAGGCATTAGGGCAGTGCCCAGGGGCTATGGCCAGAAGAGGCCCAAAGTCCCTGCGTAAGGCTGGGTTCACACAACCTATTCTCTGACGTAATGGAGGCGTTTTACGCCTCGAATTACGTCTAAAAAAACAGCTCCAATACGTCGGCAAACATCTGCCCATTACTTTCAATTGGTTTTACGATGTACTGTGCCGACGACCTGTCATTTTACGCGTCGCTGTCAAAAGACGGCTCGTAAAATTACAGCCTCGTCAAAAGAAGTGCAGGACACTTCTTGGGACGTTTTTGGAGCCGTTTTCTCATAGACTCCAATGAAAACAGCTCCAAAAACAGCCGTAAAAAACGCTGCGAAAACGCCACAAAAAACGCAGTGAAAAACGCGAGTTGCTCAAAAAACGTCTGAAAATCAGGGGCTGTTTTCCCTTGAAAACAACTCCGTATTTTCAGACGTTTTTTGTTAAGCGGGTGAACATACCCTTAGAGGCATTAACAATTAAGTAAAGGGTCTGCAAAAAAAAAGAAAACAAACTAATCATTTATATTAGATAAATGCTTTTTAACCCCTTAATGACCAGCCTATTTAAGGCCTTAATAACTTAAAGCCATTTTTTACGTTTTTCCATCGTCCAATTCCAAGAGCTATAACTTTTTTGTTTTTGCGTCGACATAGCTGTATAAGGTCTTGTTTTTTTGCAGGACAAGTTGTATTTTTTAATAGCACCATTTTGGGGTACATATAATTTATTGATTAACTTTTATAAACTTTTTTTTTTGGGGGGGAATAAAAAAAAACAGCAATTTCGCCACACTCTTTTGCGTCCTAAATTTACACAGTTTACCGTGTCGTATAAATAACAAAATAACTTTATTCAGTGGGTTGTTACGATTGTAACGATGCCAAATTTATGTAGATTTTTTATGTTTTACTACTTTTACACAGTAAAAACACTTTTTTTTCAAAATTATTTATTTTGGTGACTCCATATTTGAAGGGCCATAACTTTTTTATTTTTCCGCCAATGCAGTTGTATGAGGGCTTTTATTTTTTGCGGGACGACTTGTAGTTTATATTGGTACTATTTTGGAGTAGATGCGACTTTTTGATCACTTTTTATCACATTTTTTTTAAAGCTGGATTCACAGAAAACAGCAAATTTTTTATTTTATTTTTTACGGCGTTCACCGTACGAGTTAAATAATGTAATAACTTTATAGTTAGAGCTGTTACGGACGCAGCGATACCAAATATGTGTAACTTTTTTTGTTTTTTTAATAATTTTTGGGGAAAAAGTGGGGTTTTCATTTTTTTTTTTACTTATTATTTTTATTAACTTTATTAAACCTTTTTTTTTTACTTTTTTACTAGTCCCACTAGGGGACTTCACTATGCGATCCTCCGATTGCTTTTATAATACACTGCAATACTCTTGTAGTAAAACGGACAGGCATCTGCTAGGCCATGCCTCTGGGCCTTTATTAGGCCCCGCGGCTGCCATAGAAACCACCGACACCTTGCGATCTCCCTCTCTCCAAAACCACTCAGATGCGGCGCTCGCTATTGAGCACCGCATCGGAGGGGTTAAACTGACGAGATCTATACTGTTATCGATCTCGCCCGTTCGAGCACCAACATTTTTATTTCACGGGAAAATACAATTATTTACTAAAACAGTCATGGCAGGAGAGTTAACAGGTCCTGTCTAAAAACCGAGCACTTGCACCAATTTACTGCAAACCAAAAATACAATACTCTATGTCAGCGGTCTGTGGTTTTGTTTTAAATCTCTTCTTTTTTTATTTACTGCAAAAAAAATTGCCTGTTTCTAAGCAAACCGCATAGAGGGGATAAAAACATATATGGGGCCAGGAGAATTACATGGCTTTTATTTTTTAGACCTGTGCCATAATTATGGGACTAGTAAAACAAAGGTGTGTCCCAATGAGCCAGAGTCACCTGTTATCTCACCATTCTGTCTGTTGAGGGATTTGATCAACTACTTAACCCCTTCACCCTATATACTCCCTAGAGACAAGTACATGGGTGGGAAAGGTTTATGTGTAGTGAGAGTCTTGTCAGATGTGTTAACCCCTGCATGGCAAACCGGCCATGTATTGCTCTTTCCGTTAACACAGATCGATTTTGTCTCCCTGTGCCGATAAGCATTTGTAAATTTAGCAACCCCTGTTGGGGTTGTAACAGGGTATTTTAGTCAGGTATTTCATTAAAGGCTCATCATTTCATCTCGGTTGATCACTCATTCAGACATAACCCTTTAAAAATAACATAAAATATATAAGGCTCCTTTTTTACCACTGGCCCATATCGTTGTATACATTTAAGAAAAAAAAGGTGCTGCACATGTAGGCATTTATAAGCCAATGCTGAACGACAACGCCGGCTTTGTAGAATTTTTTTAAGGGTCCTCCTAAATGTTTTTCATGTCGCACATGTTTGTGTAATATTTTTATGAATTTTGAAAAATTGTAACATTTTTGCTGATGCCAGATGATTGGCAAAATAACACTTTTTATGAATGTGCCCCAGGGCTAAAGAGAACACACTATATTAGCCAACTACCAGCGCACAACAGGTGCAGTAGAATGTGACAGGAGTGGGAGAGGGATTAGTGAGTCTGATTTTTGACCTATCCAAGATAACCCTAAAGGGGTTCTCTGCTTTGCACAATCCCTACTTGTTAGACGGGTCCCTTGACAATAAGCTGATCAAAAAGTGTCCCCCTCCTGCGACCCCCAGCCATCAACTGTAATCTGTGGGGAAACCTGGGTGTAGGTGTTCAATTTCTCTGCAGCGCCACCACAGGGGAAACTAAGCATTACACAATGCCAATTCAAATCATTGGGTTGCCTGTGTAATGCAGGACAGGACAGGTCCTCTACAGCAAGAAACACTCCTTATAACCGCTCTCCACTGTGGCCAAGAGATGAGGATCCTGAACAGGGGACCCCCTCCATTAACTGAGAATTCACTTATTTGGTTTAAGGAAATGTGATTTCTATACTGGAAAACCCCTAAGAGCTCCTGCACCCAGCCACAATATAACTTAGTGCAGTAGCTGTATATTTAGTACCAAGTACAGATCGTGTCCTGTTGGGAGATCAGAAAAGCCTTTCCTAAAAGCCTTTGGCACTAAATATATGTCTCATGCATGGAACCATAATACGTCTGTGTGC
Organism: Rhinoderma darwinii; assembly: GCF_050947455.1. Lineage (NCBI taxonomy): Eukaryota > Metazoa > Chordata > Amphibia > Anura > Rhinodermatidae > Rhinoderma > Rhinoderma darwinii. The sequence continues at coordinate 33,722,986 of NC_134696.1, read as the reverse complement.
ATCAGCCATATGAGTAAAATGTGACGTAAAAAAATCCTTCACTGACAATATATATATCTGAACTATGTAAATAAAGTAATAACCGAGGCTGATAAGGAAGCTGCAAGAACGGGGGGGGAGGCAACGACATGATGGGTTTGATTTTCCTGTCCAGTTTTCCTTTAGAACAAGTGTTGCCCCCATAAGGAGACTTGTGCAGGCTTCACTGAGCTTGATCACCAAAGTGCATAGTAAAATGGGTATAGTGGAATAAAATTTTAGTTTAAATATTTTTTGATGGCCATTTATTTAATATTAAGCTGGCCATATAGATTGAAATGTCTCACTATCAGCTATGGCTGATAAGGCATCTCTCCACTTTTAGAGCCACGCAGTGCCAGTGATGCCCACAATTCAGAATAGTTCTACTCTTTCGCTTGAGATTTTCCAGCTTGTTGTAAAACCTAAAACCTACCAGTTGTCTGGAGTCGTAGAATGAATAACAAACGTGGATTCTAGCGTTAAAGAGTCTATGACCTATGTCTGGTACCTCTCTATGGCCTGATGGAAAACACATTTCAACAAAAGGTGATAATTAGACCCGTCCAGCCTGAATGCACTGTAATACGCATTTAGTGAAGGGTCAGTTAGTGGTGATCTATTGTTTTCCTTTCTCTAGATACATGGGGATGTAAAAACACTAAACAAATCCTTATCATGTACTGCCCCAGGAGGTATTGCCCTTAGGGCTTGTCATCCATACCTAGATCTTGTTTTCCAGTTCTGCTATCACAGGTTTATTTATTTTTACAATTGTTAAACGAAAAAACAAAAACATTACATTACCCATAACGTCTTTATTGGCATTCAATGTTTTTTGCACTATACGAACATCAGAAAAGCCTTTCCCCAAAAAAATTAGATACACATCAGATTAAAATTGTCCTAAATGGCCAATTTTGACTATTTCAAGAAACATTGTTTTTAAATTTGACATGATTGACGACTAGTCAATGTATATGGTGTGATCGGCCAATTACGGACAATATTTTGCCACTTAGAGCAAGCTATTTTTGACCACATAGCCAGTTCAGTCTGGCATGTTGATGGTTGCATATTTCGTATGATCGATCTAATGTACCATTAACCACACATGAAGCAATGTTTGGCCCAATGGATCGTGGAGTCAACGCGGCAATTGACCCATTCAACCCTTTTAGAATCTGACCCTGTTTATTATCAAAATGCTCCTATAGCTAAATGAAGCCATTTGGAAAGTCTTTTAAAAAAAAATTTTACAATGCATCTATAGATAATTTTTACATAAAAGGTGAACACATTTATAAATATATTGTATTACTTTTCTTGTATGGATCCTGAGTTACAGCCTATATTATAGTCCAAAGCTGCATTCATAATCTGTGGACTCAAGAGCTGTAATCTTACAGAATTTCCACTTTGCTCCATGCATGAACAAAGCTCGTCCTAGTGATTGTCACTCTGGAAATTTTCGGCATTCCCCCAGACACTGTACAGTAAACTAAAGCAGGGAAATCTAATTCTCACACTTTATTGCAGGAACTCAGCTAAGGGTGTGTTCACATGAGCCCTAGGTTCCGTTGATTGGTTCCGTCAGACCTTTCTGTCAGGGGAACCCATCAACGGGAAGGCAAACGGAAACCATAGCTCACGTTAGCATTACTATTGATTTTAATGGTAATGCTTCCGTTGCTAATAGATTCCGTTGGTCTCCGTTCCGTAAGGTTTCCGTTTATTTACGGAATCAATAGCACAGTCGACTGTGCTAATGTTTCTGCCCAAAAAAACTGAAATCTTACGGAATGGAGACAAACGAAACACAAAAACACAATATATAGCATTTCTACATCAGCCTTTAAAGGAATAGTGTCACGAAAAGTCGCTTGATTTTAGTCTTTTATTAAAAACTTTTATATTTATTTGTGTGTTTGTGTTTTACTTTTTTTATTTTTACACTTTTTCTTCCCTATGGGGGCTGCCATTTTTTACTCCATGTCTGTATGTGTCGATTAACGACACATACAGACATGGAGTACGGCAGCCCCAGTCCCATAGTGAATGCGAACGGGGCACGTTCCATTCACTATGGTGTACGCCGTCTGTGTGGGAACGGCGCATGCGCCGCTCCCACACAGTCAAAGTTGAACTGTGCGCCGTCCGGCGCCATTTTCCTGTGGACCGGAAGTCGCGGCCGGACAGTAAAATTACTACTTCCGGTCGCGTCTTCCGGACTTGTGCACATGGAGCAGCGGCAGCAGACGGAGCGGACGGACCGGAGGGAGCGGCGGCGGCAGGAGCAGGTAAGTGATTTCTATGTATGTTCGTGTTTCAGTGTGTGTTTACTAGTGTATGTAAACCTACTACACTGTGTGTTAGCTAAAAAAATGGCGACACACAGTGTAGGAGGTTTGACCGTTCAATCCCCTCGTTTCTCCCGGCACTAGCCAGGATAAAGGAGGGGGGGATTCTGAGAGCTCACTAGAGCGAGTGAGTTTTCTCAAATTTTGCAGCATAAAGCAATGTGGTTGCTTTACCACATGCAATGCTGCAATTTTGGGAATTGCTCCATCTAGTGACCAGCGCTGGGAAATATTATAAATTAGAATCTAATTTATAATATTTCCTGACTCGTGAAAAAAATAAAAAAAATTAGAACAATGTTTAATCACCTACACACTAATTGTTTAACTAAAAAAAAAAAAATACATTTTTTGCTAGCAACACATTCCCTTTAAATACTTCGTTTTGTGGGCCCTTGACTAGGGTCTATCATGACCCTAAGATGTGTGTATTCCCAGCCTCCCCTTTCTTGCATGTGATACTTGCAGGACATGGATAATAAATGATGTATAGGTAAACCTTCAATGCATATAAAGGACAGGAGCATAAGGTATGGTTGGGGGAAGTGCAAGAGGCCTATATGTATCTGAAACCTATAATTTGTTCACAGCATATGTCTTATGTAGGATTCATTCAGCTCTAGGGGGAGTTATCAATAGGCTTCGGTGCATCAATTTACATAGCTTTATAATTGAACTCACTGATGTCACATCTGTTTTATCATTTTAAATAAAAAAAAATAATATTTTAATATATTGGCAAATCTAAATAAGCTTAAATTGCCTGTAAACATGAGATGATGAAAGGATGACTGAGCAGTTAAGGAAACCCCCAGCTCACGTCAGGTGTAGTGACAAACACTCTTGTTATAAGCATTTATTTTTTTTGCTTGTGTGTGTAAAGCCCCTATTTCACCTGCCGATTTTGGCCGGTGCAGCGAATGCTGATCAACAAAACATCGTTGATCGGTGCCCGTTGCTCCTGTCAGAAGGAGCTATGGATGGGGATGCGCTGATCGCTGCCGACAACGATAATATTTGACTTTTTTAAAACGATATGATCAGCAGATGAACGAGCATTTTCGCTTCCATCTGCTGATCGCTGCCCTGTTTACACAATTATCAGTAACGAGTGTTCAACCCTCTTTACATGCTAGCATTATAATTATGTACTGGAAAAAAACATAAAATGAAAAATTTCACACAGGGGTAGCTATGAGTTTGCTATATACTTTGCTAGCTAATATTAGGCCCCGTTCACACCTGCGTTGGTGTTTCCATTGTTCTGCTCCATCAGAGAAGCAGAATAATGAAAATATCGGAAACGCCGATTCCATTGTACAACGGACAACATCGGAGCCCGACGGAACGCATTGTCTTTAATGGGTTCCATCCGGTTTTCATCAGACTTTTCGAGGTTAATACAATACAAATGGAATCAAAAGGGAACAGGCCTTTAGCTAAATGGCGCCGTACTGGAGCTTGTCATGATACTGGTGGAAGTTCCTAGTTTGGGCAGTTTCTGCTTATTGGTTCTGACGCCGATGACGCGGATGGTCGATGCTGAACGGCACCCGGATGTGCCATGTGTTATTGGACACCGCTGTTAAGCCAGAGTATTTCACGAAAGTTTGCGAAACGCGTGTCGAGGTTCTCCCTAGGTGATCTCTCACACTTCCACCATATCTGTTACAGGTTTTGGACTTATGTGAAAATCATTGTCATCTTTCTTGGCCTATTTACTTGGGACTTAATTTATAGACATGGAGCCTAGTTTAGATGAGCAATTATCATTAGTACTAGATTTAATATTCCTGCCTAACAGGTTGCTATAGTGGATCTTATCCCTGGATGTTTTTATTGATGTTTTTATCTTATTTTCTGGGGGGTATCTTAGTTTGCCTTATTTGTATGTATTAATAAAGACAGATTTTTCTAGATAATTGATTTGGTCTTATAGATGCACTTTATTGCAAGCTTGGACAGTATAGGTTCAATTAAAGGGGTTTTCCACTTTCTGACAACTGATGACCTATCCACCGGAGAGGTCATCAGTATATGATTGGTACATGTCCGACACCCGGACCCCGCACCGATCCGCCTCTCTGGCTGCCTTTGTGCACCGATTGTTTGGAACGGTATGCAGTGGTTGGAGCCGGAAGCAGATGGCTCCGACTACTGCATTGCAGCCCTTCTGCAGAACTGCAGCTCTGCTCCTATTCACTTGAATAGGAGAAGAGCTGCAGTATTGCAGCTCTGCCACTATTCTTTGATCGTAAGCCAACTGCTTCCGGCAATATCGTCCGGTGCTTGGAAGCAACCGGAGTGGCGTATCGGTGCGGGGTCCAGGTGTTGGACACGCAACGATCATATACTGATGACCTATCCGGTGGATAGGTCATCAGTTGTCAGAATGTGGAAAACCCCTTTAATGTGGGTTTTTGTCTTTTTGTTGTAGATTTTAAATATGTTCAGAAAATATATATAGGTCAATAATGTATGGGCACATTGAATGACTATAACGAATATTCATTGGATAAACGATCGTTCGTACATCACCCTACTACTTGCTAACGTGTATGGCCAGCTTTACACATAAGTCAGCGATCTCTGTGCAGTAATGAAGTGGCTATGATCAGTACCATGCGCTGTGTCGGCTGTGCTGCATTGAGGATTACAGAGCAAAATAGATCTATTCTTTAGACTGGCAAACCACACTGTTGTACTTCAAATTGTGCTCTAGTTTATTTGCATACAAAGTGTAGTATAGTATAAATTCATTGGATCCAAGATTCTGGTTCTGCAATTCATATAATGGGAGGAGTAATTAAAGTAGATACAAGTATGTTCTGTATTTATTCATTTTCAGTATTATCATTACATGTAAAATCTGATAAAATATGTTGTTTATTATGTATTTACTGAAGATGCTTTAGGCCTTCAGGTACTATGCAATTATTTTTTTTCATTTTTTAATACGGGTTTATTTGGCTCGTCTGGACAATTACGGAAGTTCTGGATGTTTCAGCAATAAGACTATTTGTGTACCAGGATCTTCAGCTTATTATCTCTCTATAGTCTTTCCCACTCCTTTTTCTATTCTATGATGAAGAGATTTCCAGCAGGAAAATTACAGCCTTTGGTCTGTTTCAGTCATTACGGGTATAATACCTGTAGGAATGAATGGAGGAGGGATGTGACATAAATGATCATGTTATGCTAGTGACAGAAGGGTTGAATAAACAGTGAGAGACATACGGGGAAGTCTTCTAATCCTCGTCTACAAACAGCCTGTAGGCCGGAGTTCCTGTTACTACAGCAGCAAATGCCTTTTATCTTGGTTCACTTCCGCATATGTCTGTGTAATTATTGGGCTTTTCATCGCCAAGGTGTCCAGTCGCATGGAAGAAATATGAGAGTACCAATTCCTTCCACTCAATTATTCTTTCTTAATTATATTAATATTCCTCATTACATGTCTACTGCCTGCAGATTAAGCTTTTTTTCCGCAGAATATTTATACATACGCCTGTATACGATTCAATATGTATTCTTTGTACAGCATATAAACACGATTCTTTTCTTAAATTGCTCAATCGTCATATTTTCTAGATAAAAAGGGATTTTTTTAATGTTAATTTGTCAGCAAAGCCAACTGCATGGGCCTGTACAGCGACACACGGTCACTGAACCTTATACTTCCCTAGAAACAATGCTTCTAGGGGAGAATATCTCCTTAATATGGCACTGGTTTGAGCAGGCCATCATTGCTTTTTATCATGGATCCATACAGTCAAAAAAACCTGTGTGTGCCTCCTTATAATGAGCATTCGGCTAACAGCTATCTTAGGCTGGGTTTACATTTTGTGGTCAAAATGCGTTTTTTGCTGCGAACTGTGGCAAAATTTGCACAATTTTGCTGGACTTTGAAGACACCATGGCAAAAGGGCACAGTTTTGCCACGGTTTGCAGCAAAACTGCATTTCAACCCAGCCCTCATTTTAGATAAAATTACGGCAGTAAATTTTCCATTATGAAAGGGACTATTCACTTTATATAATCCTTTTATGTTAAAATACTCCCCCAACAATAACCCCCTACTGTAATCTTCGGGAGAATTTGTGATCAAGTGTTTGATTTCCATGCAGTGACATTGCATTACACATTTTCCATTTAAAGCAGCACTCCGGTGAAATTTTTTTATTTTGGCCCCCTTTGGAAAATGACCCTGTAAAAGATAAGGCAGGTCGTCCTCTTAGTGGGCACTTTGTTTCCGAACTATCTTCTCATATCCCGGCCGCCGTTATGTAATGTGACTGCCCGATTTCTACAACATCTGCTGTGTGGACCAGAAGTCTCTTTCGCTATGGATTCCAATAAGATGCTCAATGTGGGTCTCACAGGAATGCCGCATAATAAATCGGGCGCATTTTATGCCTTTTCTTAATGACACAACTTTATCTACATTATTTTCAAAGCTGTAAAGTTACAGTAAGAGCAAATGCGTCAGTAGATGTGGTGCATGCCATGTAGTGATGTACACATATTTTTTTGGTGCATATAAATTTTGGTTGAAACCAATGTGTGCTCTGTAAATAGTTTATATTTCCATATAATATTTTGATTAAATTAAATTATAATTATTTTAATATATTTGTAATAAGTGCCATAGTCTATGAGCAGAACAATGTTCAATCTTTTTTCTTTTTTTTATAGCAGTCAACCTTATAAAATGTCTTATCTATATATTGGTAGCTAATATAGGCTTGTAATGTATAATGTGCATACATAAGAACAGATATCACTAGCGTCTAAGGTAAAGTTAGGTCATGTTAACAGATGATCCAACATTAGTGGTGGGGACACCTGATCCAGGTCTAAACTAATCAGAGAGACTCTGGAAACCTGGTGATATCACGGGGACTTCCTTGTGCCACGGAAGTAGGGCAGCAGCAAAAACTTCTGCTCATATTGCAGAATATTTATCATCATCTGGGCAAGTTGGATGATAACAGGACACAAACAAAGTAAAGCGGGCCACACATATCAGAACAACGGGATCCACAGATGATCTAATGTGCATAGAGGAAACCCACACTTCCCCTGACAGCAGATGTTGCTGGGAAAGAAGGTTTAGACATGCCTGATCTTTTGTTCTTGTGGGAGGTAAAGCTCTCCCGGAAGGAGCGTTTGGCTGCCATGTCTATGGCCATCTTAAATAAGAAATGTGAACACACTGGAGTAACTTGTGCATATGCAAATACTTAATGCAGAACTGTGTCGTCATCCAGTGGACAAGCAGGAAAAATTAAAGGGGTTTCCCAGTTCCCAAAATATTTCATTGTGCTGCTGCAGGACATAACAAAAGATGAGATATTTTGGTAAATCAGTTTTCCTTTAGTACTGTACGCAGCAGAAGACTTTCTCCCTAAAATATGTTTGGTAAAATAGTTTCTGCTTGTTACGTATGCAGGGAGGGGTAGCGCCCATGACTTATTTGCTGCAGAATTTCCATTGCAAAATATGTGGCGGAAGAGTTTATTATGCAGCTTTTACTAATATTATAAGGGTCAGAGCTCTGTTGTCCTTTTGTTCAGCCCCATCTGCCTATACGGTCAACTAGAACTGGTTAAGTATGCATGTTTATTGCCATAAGGACAGGGGATAAGCATATAATCTGGCTCCGCTTATCTCTCAGTTGAAGAAAGGATTGTGCATGTTGAAATTTAACATACGGAACCCTGATTCCCCAACAGCATACATCAGAAACATTAGGGCTGCCCTTATACGCATTACATTGTAGTCAGATCCTGTCAACATCATTGAGATCTGCTGACAATTATCTAATGTTTATGCCCAACTTAAAGAGGCTCTGTCACCACATTATCAGTGCCCTACCTCCTACATAAGGAGATGGGCGCTGTAATGTAGGTGACAGCAGTGCTTTTTATTTAGAAAAACTATCATTTTTACCACGTTAGGAGCAATTTTAGATTTATGCTAATTAGTTTCTTAATGGGCGTGTTTTTACTTTAGACCAAGTGGGCGTTGTAAAGAGGAGTGTATGACGCTGACCAATCAGTGACCAATCAGCGTCATGCACTCCTCTCCATTTATTTAGTCAGCGCATAGTGACACTGGGTTGTTCACTATGTGCTGTCTTATACTGACATATTAACGTTACTGAAGTGTTTAAACAGTGACTAGACATTCCTTCCAGCCAGGACGGGATGTCTATTCACAATCCCGACACTTTGCTAACGTTTGTGTGGGACTTACAGCAGAGCAAAGCGTAATCTCGCTGTAACCTGTCATGTACAGCGTGATCTTGCGAGATTACACTTTGCTCTGCTGTAAATACCACAGAAACGTTAGCGAAGTGTCGGGATTGTGAATAGACATCCCGTCCTGGCTGGAAGGAATGTCTATTCACTGTCTAAACACTTCAGTAACGTTAATGTGTCAGTATGAGGCTGGATTCACACTAGCATGTTCAGTCCGTAAAGGATGGAACGTATTTCGGCCGCAAGTCCCGGGCTGAACACACTGCAGTGAGCCGGGCTCCTAGCATCATAGTTATGTATGATGCTAGGAGTCCCTGCCTCGCTGAGGGACAACTGTCCCGTATTGTAATCATGTTTTCAGTACAGGACAGTAGTTCCACGGAGAGGCAGGGACTCCTAGCGTCGTACATAACTATGATGCTAGGAGCCCAGCTCCCTGAAGTGTGTTCGGTCCGGGACGTGTGGCCGAAATACGTTCCGTCCTTTACGGACCGAACATGCTCGTGTGAATCCAGCCTAAGACAGCACATAGTGATCTAGCAGGATCCCTATACGCTAACTAATTGAATGGAGAGAAGTGTATGACGCTGATTGGTCACTGATTGGTCAGCGTCATACACTCCTCTGTACAACGCCCACTTGGTCAAAAGTAAAACCACGCCCAATTAGGCATTAAGAAAGTCATTAGCATAAAGCTAAAATCGCTAATAACGTGGTAAAAATAGATTGTTTTTCTAAATAAAAAGCACTGCTGTCACCTACATTATAGCGCCGATCACATTATGTAGGAGATAGGGCACTTATAATGTGGTGACAGAGCCTCTTTAAGTTAGCCGTGTGCAACTGGCACTGGGTTAAATGTACCCACCAATTATGTTTTTTTGACTACTTTTAGCATATACGCCAGGAAAAGTTCCCGACTTTTACATTAAACATAGGCTTGGTTGGACGCTTGACAATGGCATCCGTTTAACGTATACGTCATGAGCTTTTCATGAAGTATACGTTAAACAGGTGCCATAATAGGCCACTGTTAGGCATTCGTCACAGGCATTTATCACTCATAGTGTACTAAGGCTATTGAAAAGCTCATGATTTATAAGTTTAACAGAGGGATCCCTCTTCCATAGGCTCTCATGTAAAAAACAATATACCGCAACGAGATCCTGTTGTAACGAATAGCATGGTCTATTTACAAATAAGCTAAACAGTAGGACTCAATGTATTCAATGTCAAGCAGTAGCAGCAAAAGCAAATAGGATTTTAGGGTGCATAAAAAGAGAGATGAAAACCTGTGATTCAAGTGTAATTTTGCCCCTCTATAAATCCCTTGTAAGGCCATATCTTGAATATGGAATTTAGTTTTGGGCTCCACATTGTAAAAAGGATATAGGAGAACTGTAGAGAGTTCAAAGGTAGGTGAGTAGATTATTAAATGGGATGGGGGGTTACAATGAAAGGCTGGAGAAATTGGTCTTATTCCGCTTGGAAAAAAAGACGCCTTAGAGGTGATCTTATTAACATGTATAAGTATATGTGTGGTCAATACAAAGAACCAGCACACAATCTGTTCTCTTAAATGACTCGACTAGGGACCATTCATTGCCTGTGAAAGAAAGACATTTCAGACGTCAATATAGGAAAGGGTTCTTTACAGTTAGAGTAGTCAAACTATGGACTGACCTACGCCAAAAGGTAATAATGGCAAATACTATGTCAACATTTTTTTAAAAAGGGCTAGATGTTTATTTACTGACAAATGGAATTGCAGACTAGAATTATTCAGGCAATGACTGGCGTGTAATTGATTGAGAAAGGTTGAACTTGGTGGACCTGTGTCTTTTTTCAACCTATATAACTATTTAGCATTATATGACACTATTCCATACCTCAAAAAAATAAGGTATTTCGACGTATACCTATGGACAAGTTTAGCATATACGCCGGGAGCTTTCCTAACGTACACCCTGAACATAGGGCAAAAACAAGATGTGAACAGGTCCTTACCTAGATTGTCTTCACTCGTCAAACAACTCTCTTATATATTGAGGTGGAACAGAGGGTGGCACTTCTCTTGAGGTCATCAGAGTTCTAGGCATTGTAGTATGGAACTTCACACTTGAGAAACTTGCGATGCAAATATGGTTACTTAACAGAGACATTCGCTTGAGGGTAAATAAAGCAGTAATTTTGGCTCTAACACAACTGAATGCAGAGATGTGAAGAATTTAGTTCAAAATGACAGTGAAGTCTAAATCTAGCCTCTGCATGCACAGTCAGTATTTAATTCATGTTAGATGGCTTTTGTGTATTATTTACCTGACAGTCTATAACTGGTTTTCCCACCATAGAAAGTGATGACATACCCCATATCACATGAATACTTCTATGATATTTTGGTCATAAGTCTATGCTTTCCAAATAAAATGCCTGACAGAGAAACCCTACAGGTACATTCTCACGTAGCGTAGACACTGTGGAATTTCTGACAGGACAGTGAATTAATCATTTGATAAAGTAATTCCACTACTTGAGCTAAACCTATTGTAACATCCGCGGTCGCTGACCACGAACTCCTCTCATACTGCCGACTCCTTTATCTCCAGGGATGCCAGCACATGCAGCCGTCCTGTCCCGCAGTGACGACTCGGGTGAGCGCACGAGCTCAGTCCAGCCTTAAAGAGCCAGAGCGCACACATGTGTGAGATTGAGCTGATTGCTCCCAGATCACCCTGGACTATAAGAAGGGCCCTGCCCCTTCCCTCATTGCCTGAGCCTTGTTTGTACCTTCCCGTGTTAGTCTTTGCAAATTGTCCCTTGAGTGTTCTCCAGTTCCCAGTGTTCCCGTTCCTGCTACCTGTATCCTGTATCCCATGCTACCGTGTTCCTGTGCTGTACATGGTTGGAGTCGTGTTGTGTCTCCTGCTACACCGCTGTGTTTCACCGCACCTGTTGTCTGCCTGCTGCCAGAGTTCCATCTGAGCCTAAACCATCGCTACTGCCTGAATTGCCACAGGTACCTTTATCCGAACTATAGACATTTACTTTGTACCCTCTTTGGCCAGCTGCTATACCGCTACGGCGGTACGGCCCAGTGGGTCCACATACCCACAGATTGTGACACCTATCCAGCAGAGGTGTAACTTGAAGCTCATGGGCCCCAATGCAAATTGTGTAACAGTGCCCCCACCTACCATGTGCAATTTATAATACTGCTTATGTGGCAGAGGGGCCTTTAAATGCCCTCATTCACCTATAACTACGCCACTGCTATCAAGCCTTTCATAGTCAGTGTATATACTATATAGAGCTAAGGCGTATGTATCCATGGAGAGATAGGGGACAAGCACAGAAATATTATAATACGTGTCATGTATTATAAGTTGCCCACAGCCATTATACATCTTGGGCAACAATAAAAATAGCTCATGCCGCCAATAACATGCTAGTTTGGTTTAGCCGAACATAAATTCCATGGTTAATATGCGGTTGTCAAATACTTCTGAAGATCAGACAGGAAATTCTATCCTGTTTCATGGGACTTCAGGCAAACATCTACCGATCCCTACAGAAATAAGTGAGATCTGGAGACAAAAATCTACCACCTTTTGGCTGCTATATTGCCAAGTCACATAGAAGGATTATCTAGTATCTACTGTGCATGGATGCAATGTAAATAATGGTTGTCCATCACATGAAGGCTAATATCTATGCTTTGGACACATCAAATGATATCATTTGCATGTATGAAGCATGGTCAGGCTGTATGAGGCATTCCTTCTTGCACCTACACAATACGATGCAAGGATTATCACAGGAGCTTCTAGAAATATAGGTTGCTGTTTGTGTGAACTCGATCATAGAGACATCTCAGAAGGTACCAGAGTTGGCATTGCAATATTTGGAGAAGCGTTCATGTCTTTCTGTTGCTCTGATCCTTCAGAAGTACACTGATTTCCATAGGGCCTTTGGGTACCAGTTCGATACAGCAACCCTAAAATGAATTGCTCAAGAAGAACTGCATCAGATATTTCGAATTGTGCAGAGGAGGGTCAGATGCTTTGCTGGACGCTGTCAATGTTATCTCCTGTTATGTAGCTAAAGGGTGTACCAGTTGTACTAGGGCACTAGTAGGCTTCCATCAGGCTCTTCTGTATTTCCATATGCCTTTGATTTTATTCTCCATTTGGATTCTGTACGAATTTGACAGAAACTTACTGCACTATTTTTCTTTGGAGGCATTGCTTCTAGTAGAGAATATGTGCGACATAGGCAGTTCACGGAGCACCATACATCGGCACAGGGACGCTGTAAAGCTCTGCCATGTGCATGCGGTTGCATACTCAATTTATAAACTAATGAATGACTTTATGAATGATTGATCTCAGGTTAATTTAGTTCTAGTTAATATTCTCTGATGAATTAAAGGGGTTTTCCCATCAGAGACATTTATGACAGGATATGTCATAAATGTCAGATAGATGTGGGTCACATCTCTGGGACCCGCACCTATCTCTAGAATGGGGTCCCCTAAAACTCGTTCTAGTTTTTTTTTGCCTCCCCGGCCACTTACTGATTACATGGTCGGGAGTTATGGAAACAGCATAGCACTGAATAGTAGTTATGGAAACAGCGTAGCTCAGCGAGTTACGCTATTTCCGTATCTCCCAACCATGTCCCAACCATGTAATCAGGAAGTGGACCATATTGGAAACAGCAGCGTATGCCCATGGTATGTGTCTACCACCCCCCGCCCCTGGTCCAATTTAAAGGGAACCTTTCACAAGCATTTTACATATCAAACCAGCAATACCTGGTGAAAGTGGGTGAAAAATCATTGTTATGTAACTTATAATTACCTTCTAAGTTGGCTCAGAACCTTTAGTATTCTGTTTTTTAGTGTTCCCGCGCCATATGCTAATGAGCAGAAAAAAGTCAAATCTTGATTCAAAAAGTCATATTTTCATTCCTCCAGCGTTTCTGAGTTAACTCCGCCTCCTTCTTTTTCATTGACAGCTCCTTTTTCTCCACCGCACATGAAATCCTGTGCTGAAATCACACCAACGTCTGATGCCGGGACAGAGTTCCAGGACGGCAGCCATGAATGGCGACGACGGCGGCCATGTGTGAGCACCACAGCGGGAGCAATGAACGGCCGCAGCCGAGAATGAACGAGGCAGGTAAGGGTAGTGTAACATAGATGAAGCATGCATGCATGATATTTTAAACGAGATTTAACCATTTTAGGGCAGTACAGGTGGCGGCGGTCGGAGGGATTAAGAAACTACTTAATACAGCAAAAATGTATTACCATAAAAGGCGCGAAGATTTTGCATACCGATATTTATGGACAGAAGAGGACTTTAGGAGGGGGGATAACGGAGATGAACTTTGAACAGCTGCGGCCATTGAGGGGTGAGGAGAGTTCAACAGGTAAAATGCTGATGACAGGTTCCTTTTAATATATTGCGAAAAGCCTTTGTTTTCTTAGCTCTGCTTTTGGAGCATCACTTTAGGGCCTTATACACACAGCCATATTAAAGGGGTTTTCCCAGAACCATAAATTATCACCTATACACAAAATAGGTGATAATTGTCTGATCACCGGGATCCCCACCAATCATGAGAACGGGGGTCCCGACACCCCCCCCCCCCCGTACTTTCACAAGTCTTGACCCCAGTGAGGGAGACATTGAATGGAGCAGCGGTCGAGCATGCTCTCTACCACTCCATTCAAAGTCTATGTGAGTGACGGAAAAAGGTACAAAGCTCGGCTGTTTCCGTCATTCTCATAGACATTGAATGGAGAGGCGGGTGCATGCTCGACCACCGCTCCATTCAAGCTACTCTTAACTGCCGAAAAATGGCATGTTCCATTGAATGCTGTATTATGGGAATAGTCCTTCGTAATATTGTGTCGTATGGAGCCACCATACAGTATGTACCACCGTACAGTCTATACCGTATGTATGAGGCCTTAACAATATTTGGGGGATGACCGTTGGGTAATTATTTTTGGGGGCTGCCTTGTAAGGTAAAGTCTCTAGTTCAATTATTGCAGTTGATGTTAAAAATAGAAAGATTTCATGAAAAATCCACAAATTCCCTCCGCTCCATTTTTCTTCTATTTGATATTATTATAAAATTTGGAAAAGGTTTAGTTATTATATTTGCACACAATAGTTATTACACATTCAATATAGCTTGCGTTTTATAATGGACAGCACGTGATTTTACAAGCCTGATTTTGGAAGAAAGGAGCTACAACTTGGCAGATTTTAAATACAAGCCATGCCTTGGTGGAGAAAAAACACGATACAACCTGAGGCTTTTAGTTCTGTCCTGACCTTTTATCTTATATTTGTTAGCTTGCCTATAATAAAAGCTGTATCATTCATTAACATGTAACTGCACTGGAGCAATGCCCTGCCCATCTCTTCTGCTCAACGTGAGTAGTGTACAATGTTTACAGCCCACGTTTGCTGCTCTTTCATTAGAAATTAGACAAATTAGAGAAATAGAATTTGTAGATATAAATTTATACTCAGGAGGTGTTGATCTGAGGGTGCCTTGTGAGGACCCAGAGCTATAGCACACTCGATGTAAAAGAGAGCCGGTTCTCAGAGCCGGGGTAGGAGCCGCTCCCTCCATTTTCATGTGGAATCACTCCATGTGAAAGTTGGTGAGGTCTCAACTGTGTCGTCTAGAGGAGGCAAGAAGAGAGTCTGGAGCGCTCCTCTACAGTTAAAGTAAATGTGGTGTGACATGAAATGTAATAAAAAAAGCCACTCATCTTTGGTATACGTCAGCAGAGCAAACTTTATTGGTGATAAAACAGGCAATGAAGATAGCAACAAGCTGCCACATAGTAGTGGAGCTCTCCAGACTATCTTCTTGCACCATCTACACTATACAAGTAAAAGTCCTCATACAAAAGTTGGCAATACACTAGAGAGTCGGGATGACTGAAAAAGACGATATGGACCATTTTCTTCCGTCCATCGGAGCCTCTTTGTGACGTGAACGAGTGTGACAGATGCCGTCCGAAGACAGATATTTGTGGAAAAGTTGATCTGTTGTGTTACATTTTTTTCTGTCGTTGTCATGTGTGGTCCTTGGAAAGTCGCTTATGCCAAACAACAGCTCTGCATCCCATAGAAGCCATGACCAGGCTGCGGATCAGGGCAGATATCGATCAGAGATTTGTCATTTTAATATATGGAGTTATCGTCCAGAACGCCAACCTTCATAAGCCAACCATGAACAACAAGTCGTCCAGAAAACAGACGACTGAAATCACTAATGTATGGCCAACATAACTTCTTAGAATGAAACTCCTCCTTTGACTAACATTACAGGCGACAAACATAAAATATAGCATTATACCTTTTCTGCTGTTTTTACTTATTCACTAAAGCCACATAAGTGCGAGTCATGTGTGAATTTCGGCACATGATACGGCGCTGAATACAGATCAGGATTGGGCATCATATTGTGGCCTACTTAGTTCCATGGAGGGACAATCACAGCCCGGGATCTCTCCTGGAAGCAATGAAAAAAATACGTCTAGGGGAGGTCTGATGTAGAGTATCAAATGGAGCAGGCTGTTACTTTTTCATGTGGACTCTGGATAAAAATAAGAATCTCCGTATGGCACCATATATTTATTCAGCGGTATGAATGGCCGTATTGAAATTACCACCATGTTCAGGAACTGTGTGATACGAATCAAATATGGTTGTGTGTATGGACTATAATTCTTTCTGTTACACATTTCTTTAGGCCACTCAGTACAGTATAGGGGCAGTTTTTAAAGCAATAATAAAAGGAACAGGTATTTCCCCTGGGCTTTTAAGGAAAAGTCTAAAATGTTTCTATTTCTACTTCTGCGGTTTTGATGAACTTCTCCTACCTAGACATATAAAATGGACAAGAGGGGAGGCTGATAATCATGTTAGCGACAGTGATCAGTATGGAACATTGTCAGCATGTCATGATGTACAGGAGAGATAGAGGTAAACAGAAATCTTTAGACTGAGGAAGGTGCTCTATAGAAGGATCAATTAGAGGGGCTTTCAACATGAAGCCAACTTTTAGACGCAATTTACACTGTGCAATTTTTGTGCAGTTTTTATGCTTTTTCATTTTAAGCTGAGACAGTATTGAGGCACCCCTAGTTTTGCACATATACTGCAAAAAAGGAAAGTTGTAAAAATGTAATGGTTCACACGGCCGAGTACTCCCTTGACACGGCCTGAGGGCCAAAATTGTCTTTGCCCCTTGCCATGTCTTGTACGATAGAATGGTGGCATGGCCAGTTTACCCCATTAATGGTGTTATCTGTGAAAAAAGGGCCTGTGCAGGTTGCCAACGTGAGCTGGTAACCCACCTTCTCCAAGTGCCCAATATTTGTCAGAGTCAAAGATACATGTGCCATTGCAGAGAGACAACATCTTGCCTAGATTTTTATGGTCAAACTAAAACATTAACCTATTTAAAAATTCTAATATATACAGTAAACTACACTAAGTGGACTACTGGACCATGCTGCGTGCAGTCCTCGTGTACAGTAAACGAAGCGGCACTGCATTCCTCATGTGGCTTCATAGTTTATTCCAGCTCGGTAGGTTGTTTTCTAGAATGTTCTCACAAGCCTCGGCTCAGCTGTGTTAGTGTGTCATTATGGGAGATGCAGCAGGTCCCCAACGTGTCGTCAAGCATTCATAGGGGAGATGTTGAGAGTTTTGATAGAACTTACATACTGTTGCATCATGTCTATTTCACACCTCTTGTTTCAAAAGGAGGCAATTGCTTCAACAACCTCTGTATCTTTGTTTAATACAAGTTAAATTGTCAAAATTAGAATTATTATAACAAATTTTGATATACTATAACCTGGATATACCATAAAGTCTGATACTTGGGACCCCACCCAAGGGCGTAGCTAGTGGGATATTTGCATAGTGCGTGTTCGGTGTAACGGGAGTGTACCAATAGGCCACTAAGCTCATCAATGTGTGATCAGTTGGGGTCTGACCGGATGTTTATCCAGCCATAACTGTGCATCCATACTGCTGATAAACCCCATACAAGTTGAATATTAAATCGGCTGTGGCGCTCCAGGGCATATCGTGGCCCCTTTGTTCTACTGATCATTGGGGTTCTGAGGGTCGGAGCCCTACTGATCACATCCTATCGGTCATCAGTATATCTTACCGGAAAACTGCTTTAAAGAGGCTCTGTCATCAGATTTTGCAACGCCTATCTGCTATTGCAGCAGATAGGCGCTGCAATGTAGATTACAGTAACGTTTTTATTTTTAAAAAACGAGCATTTTTGGCCAAGTTATGGCCATTTTTGTATTTATGCAAATGAGGCTTGCAAAAGTACAACTGGGCGTGCTTAAAGTAAAAGTCCAACTGGGCATGTTGAAAAGTAAAAGTACAACTGGGCGGGTATTATGTGCGTACATCGGGGCGTGTTTACTACTTTTACTAGCTGGGCTTTCTGACGAGAAGTATCATCCACTTCTCTTCAGAACGCCCAGCTTCTGGCAGTGCAGACACAGCCGTGTTCTCGAGAGATCACGCTGTGACGTCACTCACAGGTCCTGCATCGTGTCAGACGAGCCGGCACCAGAGGCTACAGATGATTCTGCAGCAGCATCAGCGTTTGCAGGTAAATCGATGTAGCTACTTACCTGCAAACGCTGATGCTGCTGCAGAATCAACTGTAGCCTCTGGTGCTGATGTGTCCCACACGATGCAGGACCTGTGAGTGACGTCACAGATCTGCACTGCCAGAGGCTGGGCGTTCTGAAGAGAAGTGGATGATACTTCTCATCAGAACGCCCAGCTAGTAAAAGTAGTAAACACGCCCCGATGTACACACATAATACACGCCCAGTTGTACTTTTACTTTTCAACACGCCCAGTTGTACTTTTACTTTAAACACACCCACTTGGACTTTTGCAAGCCTCATTTGCATAAATACAAAAATGGTCATAACTTGGCCAAAAATGCTCGTTTTTAAAAAATAAAAACGTTACTGTAATCTACATTGCAGCGCCGATGTGCTGTAATAGCAGATAGGGGTTGCAAAATTTGGTGACAGAGCCTCTTTAAATAGAGGGTCTGGGCAGTAAACTGAATCACTGAGAATGAGCTGCATGTGGAAAATCTTGCCTACTGTTGCCAATTTGGTTCATATGCAATGCTGGCCATGTATCTTCTTGAATAATAGTAATTTTACTGCCATGATGTAGCATTTATCGCTATAACAGGGAACATTTTGAAAGAATTACCGAAACTTGCTTTGACCAATGGAACAAATTTCAATAACTTTGAACTAGATGTTTTAGTACCGCAGCCATAACAATTGCGTTTAACAATTATCAATATATGGTTAGTGGTTACCTTAAAGCCAAGTTCAGACGTTGCGTTGTTTTGTAACACAAAACCACACCACAACTGTAAAGAAAATATTGCAGCAAATCTGTATGTTAATAATGCCGTATCACTTTGCAGTTTCCGCCCTACGTCTGAATTTAATATAAGCGCCAGAGACCTCATGAACACAGTATGGTGGTACATGGAGTACCTATGGATCCATATTACCATTAGTCACTTTGGGAATTTATTAATGGTTTTACACCATTGTTATGGAATTAAAAAGTCAAAAATTTTGGATTCCCGGGTATTATCTAGGGTTAATTAACCCTTTAGTTAGGGGGATGGCACCAACAACGTACTGACAGATTAATAGATATGCAGTAAATTATAACACATATCTACACCTGCTCACAGCAGGCATAGATTTCCTCATCTGACGTATATTAATCTAAACTAAGACTGGCGTATCAAAAGCCGATCTAAGTAAATCTGCCCTGTTGTGTCATATGGTGTGTCCACAACATACTGTATTCTTTTCTAGAAGCGATGGCTCTATGGGAGAAACAGAGGCACAAGGAGGGACTGTATGGGTCTATAGTCAGCTATGGGTGACCTATTACAGATCTGTACAAAACTGATCCATAATATGACCATGTGCATGTACCATTAGGGTAGTAGTTATTAGTGATAGGACATATTGTTTACTTGGAAGAACCTCTGACTCTAGTCCGGATAGATAGGGTTGTTTCTGGGGAGGAATGGTGGCTGTGGGTGCCATTTTCATGCATTGTTACACTATGGCCAGGTTCACACAAGGACATTTGATGGCATTAAACACACCAGGAATAAAGATTGCTCTGGTTTGAGGACAACATCATTACATGTAACACTTGGATTGCAAATGATTTTGCATGAAAAATAACGGCAGAAAAGGTCTGTACAGATGCCCTATTTGTATATGGCCTTAGGGGTGAATTTGTGTATGATGTGATGAGAACATAATGTTATCTAGTGACACATCCTGATTAAACATAACTTTTCTTTACAGGGCAATGACATACCATACAGATTTTGCAAATGCAAGAGACAATTCAAGTTACATCTAACAACCATGGTAACATATATCCACTCCAATAAAAGGGATGACTTGCCAACGAATTCCCAGCATACAGTAGGATGTGTAAAAGTGTATCCTGGAAGAACTCTGAGCCTGGAAACATCTGGTCAATTTAGCTATAGTCAAATAAAGGACTGTGTGTTTGAATGAGGAGCTGGATAATAGGTGCGGTGCCATCTGGCTTCCAATCAGGTGCTAAGCCTCCAAAATGGTCATTATGTTCAGACATGAATGGGTGCAATTTGAAAAACAAATTATAGTGAACCCCCTCCCTCCCCGCTCCTAAGTGCAAATGATGGAACAACTAAAAGCAGCTGCTAACAAGCTTGTAATGAAACTCAAAACCATTCTGGAGTAATTAAACAATCTATTAACCCCTGGTAAGCTTACACACAGCACCCGTCCTCTAGTACCTGCTGGAGATTGTAATCTAGAGCTGCCCATAAACATTAGATAACAGAAGTTTTGCCTATAGTGCGGAGTAGCTGAACACTATAAAGGAACTATAGACTTTTCTTCATCCAGAAGAGCACTTGTGAGGTCAGATACTGATGTTGGACGAGAGGGTCTGGTTCACAATCTCCGTTCTAGCTCATCCCAAAGGTATTCGATGGGGTTGAGGTCAGGGGTCTGTATGGGCCAGTCAAGTTCTTCCACACCGAACTCTCCCAACCATGTCTTTTTGGACCTTGCACACTGGGGCACAGTCATGCTGGAACAGAAAAGGGCCGAACCCCAAACTGTTCCCACATCGTTGGTGGCATACAATTGTTCAAAATGTCTTGGTATGGTAAGCATTAAGATTTCCCTTCACTGGAACTGAAGGGCCTAGGCCGACCCCTGAAAAACAACCCTATAGCATTATCCATTCTCCACCAAACTCTACAGCTGGCACAATGCAGTCAGGCAGGTAACGTTCTCCTGGCATTCATGAAACCCAGACTTGTCCATCAGACTGACAGATAGAGAAGGGTGATTCATCACTACACAGAACACGTTTCCACTTCTCCAGATTCCAGTGGTGGCGGCTTTACACCACTCCATCCGGCGCTTGGCATTGTGCTTGGTTATGTAAGGCTTGCATGCAGATTTTCGGCCATGGAAACCTACGTCATGAAGGTCCCGGGGCACAGTTTTTGTGCGGATGTTAATGCCAGATGTGTTGGCGACTTTTATGCACTGTGCACCTGAGCACTCAACGACCCCGCTCTGTAATTTTACGTGGTTTCCACTTCGTGGCTGAGTTCCTGTGGTTCTTAAACATTTCCACTATGTAATAATATCACTCACAGTTCATGGTGGAATATCTAGGAAGGTAGATATTTCACAAACTGACTTGTTTTAACGGTGGCGTCCTATTACACGACCACGCTGGAATTCAGTGATCTCTTTAGAACGACCCATTCTTTCACAAATATTTGTAAAGGTGACTGCATGGCGAGGTGCTGGATTTTATACACCTCTGGCAATGGAACTGAATGAAACACCTGAACTCAATGATACAGAGGTGTGTCCTAATACTATTGTCCATATAGTGTATGTGCACACGGATTCCCTATAGCTTAATGCTATAAAGCTGTAGGTACTTAGCACTATATTACAGAGATATTCTGCCTCTGTAATACATTATCCAATGAAGAATGCTACACTTTTCTTCTTTTGTTTTAAATAACATAAATTGGCAGTAAAAACTCTATGGGGGAATATATCAAAAGGTTTATGCCAGTTTTCTGCCGTACAAAAAGTTCTGAAATTTGGCGCACTTCATAGTTGCGCTAAAATTTGTGCCTTTTTACTTTTCTCACCACTTTCTGAAAGTAGTGAGAAAAGGGGCAGGGATTAGTTGAAGGGGGCAGTGCCTCCACTGAAACTATAGATTTATCATAATTTATGACAAAAACTTGAGTAAGTTAAGACGCAAATTTATACCTGCTCATAGCAGGCGTGGATTTGCATTTCTATTACATGGACAGACAGAAATTAGCCAAATATATTAAGGGCTCACTCACATGAACGTGAATCTTGTGCGTGGGACGGCCATTAAAACAACGACCGTCACAAGGACCCATGAATTTCAATGGAGCCGTTGACATGACCGTTGTTTCAACGGAGCGTATGAACGCTCCGTTGAAAAATAGGCCATGTCCTATTTTATTGCGTGTGACGCATCCCTCCATAGACTGTAGTCTGTGGGGAATCCGTGACTTCGCGGCCCGCACGCGTCCACCTCGGATGTGGAAAATTGCAGTTTTTCACGTCCAAGGTGGACTACGTTTGTGTGAATGTAGCCTTAGAAGTGTGCACTTAGTATATTTCGCTCTTCTATATGTGAACATTTTTTGACAGAGCATTACTAAAGAAGTTCTCCACCTAAATGTACTTTTATGTAAGTCCTGCCGAGCCTTTTTTTCTTCTTTCAGTCCGGTGGCAGGCTGGCAGTAATCTCAGATAGGTTGGTTTCTAGCGATCTGTTCTTAACGGCTCATTCAGACGAGCGTAATACTCGTCCGTGTGTTGTGCGTGAAATAACTGACAGCACATGGACCCATTCATTTCAATGGGGCTATTCAGACGGGTGAGTTTTCACAAAGCGAGTGTCCGTTGCGTGAAACTCACTGCATGTCCTATATTGGTGCGTTTTCATGCACCTAGTCGCCCATTGAAGTCTATGGGTGCGTGAAAAACACGGACAGTACACGGATGACATCCGTGTGCTATCCGTGTTTCACATATCAAATACATAGAAAAGCAGAAATAAATGAAAAAAAAAATGAAGTGCTTGCAAAGGACGTTATAAACAAATGCCACACGCAAAGCCCACTGATGCCAATACGCAACACACACGGACAAGAAATGTAGGAAAACCGCTGCATTTTTTACGCGCGCAATTCGGACACGCTCGTCTGAATGTAGCCTTAGCAGCTTCATAGAAAAGACTGTGGTTGTTAGGCACTGTAGCCCTAGCAACCAGAGTGTCAGACATGCAACATGTTAACTTACTCATTTAGGTGTGGTCTTGACAGATATATATGTTATTATATGATGAAATTATTCTTAATAATAATAATAATAATAATAATAATAAAAATAGGTACCATTATAAGGTGATTTTATTTCCATTTGTCAAAACAATTGAGTACAGATTTTTATTTTACAAATTGTATTTGTCAACAGTAGTTTTCTTTCAATGGTTAATTTGTTCTGTTATCAATCCCATCGACAACCATGATATTTCATCAGGGCTATCAGATCCATCTGCCCGCCACATATTCTCCATCCTAGGGGAGACAACAATGCTTCATAGAAGAACTCCTATTCCCAGACAGCTGGATTCACTGGCTGCACCTTTTAATAAGGCCTGAGGTGAACAGGTAAACGGGATCTACCAGTGACCGGCATTGGAGCTTGTTGTAATGGCCCCTCAGTCTGATGCAATGCTCGGGACTACGTTCTTATGTTACAGCAGGAAGGGGTGTGGGACAGCATGTCAAGAAGACTTTGCAGGTGCACTGAGAACAATACCGGAGCAGGTTACTTCCCTTGTTTGAGTAACTCTGCTGCCTGCATTTACAGTGTACATAGTGCCGCAAATCACAATGTCTGGACTTATAGGAAAGGAACAATGTATGAAACGAGAATCTGGGCAGAATCTACATTGGAGATTATGGTCACCATCAGATGGACAGCAAGATAGTTATTGAGATCATCTGTCTAATATATGTCACCAGAGAAAAATATTCACTTAATAAATCCTAAAGAAAAAGAAAAATGTATAATGATAAAATATCCCATCAGGAACGATTAAAACCTGCAGATATGTGTTGGAAAAGTGAACAAAAACAATTTTGCACCTGCGTGGATGCTGTCAATTTCGTTTAGTGATTGTCTGAAGTGGGTTTTTTGGACCTTTGACTGTGCAGCCGCCTCTTGTGCTGCGGACACTTGTCTTAAGCCTTATTCACACGAGCCTTGAATACGTCCGTGTGACAGCCGTTGAAGCAACGGCCGTCACACGGACCTATGTAATTCAATGGGGCCGTGTGAAGGGTTCCCTGAAAAATAGAACATGTCCTATTTTGTTCCGTTTTCACGGATCCCTCCTTAGACTCAAGTCTATTGGGATCCGTGAAAAATGGAACCCGCACGGGGGCACCTCGGATGTGAAAAACATCATGTTTATCACGTCCGAGTTTCCCCACGCTCGTGTGAATCTAGCCCTACTGTACATGCTGCAATCATAATGATAAAAATGACTGAAAAACGAGTACGATTATTTTCAGATCGAGTGGATCTGTTCACTATTATGACCATTTACACGTAGCCACTATCACTACAATATGTCACTTATGTGGCAATACTAAATTTTTTAAGACCAAGAGAGCGCTAAAATGTATAGTGAAATACATAATCTTTAGACTCCAGAGTGCCGAACCTCAGAAGGTTTTTCACTATCAACCTCTGCCACCGCAGTCCCCATGGTTGGACCGTGATCTTCATTGAAGTCTAAGGAAGTTCTGGTAGTGCAGCCACCTTTTCCATTGAACTCCATGGAGAATCGGCAAACAGGGGTCGGAGGACGCCCATGCTCCTGATAGGTGAGGGTTCCAGAGGTGAGATGTGCACCTCTACTGTAATATGCAAAAAATACTTAAAATGGGAATACCTCCTTGGACTAACACACTTTTTGTGAGGCTTTTTTTTGTGGCGCATCTAAAAAAAGTATTTTAGTAAAATGGTACATGCGTTTTTATGGTGATTTTGGTGGCATTTTTTCTAAGGACGGGTTCCCACGGGTCGGATACGCTGCGTAAAAACTGCACAGCATATCTGACCTGGAAGTCACAGCACCTTCCGTCCAAAAACCACACCACATTGTGGTGCAGTTTTTTTAACTGAATTTCCGCTGCAGAATGCAGCGCTGGGTTAAAAAAAAAATACCATACGTACCCCTCCATCTTCTTGGCGTGTAGTCCGGCCTCCCAAGATGACATTGCAGGCCATGTGACACTGCAGCCTGTTATTGGCTGCAGCGATCACATGGGAAGAAACGTAATCCCAGAAGGCCGGACTGCAGGAAGGAGGGCGTTCTGGGTAAGTATGATTTTTTTTTTCTGAGTTGCGATTTTTGCGGCATAATCGCTGCGAATCCGCCGCAAAAGTTGCAACACTTGGCTTTCTGTTGCAGGTTTTGCATCCCTATTGAATTCAATGGGGAAAACCCGCAACAGAAAAGCAACGAAAACGCAGCATAAATTGACATGCTGAGGAATTAAATTCCGCACCGCAGGTCAATTTGTTAACGTTTACGCAGCGTAGCCATGAGATATTCTAAATCTCATCCACTTTGCTGCTACTGTAAATGCTGCGGAATTTCCACAAACAATTCAGTTGCGTAAATTCTGCGTTTACGCAGGAACCCGGCCTAATAGTGTGTTTTACTACCTGTGTTTTTTAGGTGGTCTTTTTCCCATTCCAGATCATGTAATTAAAAGATCACATGATGCAAAGATTTCTCTTTATGATTTATTACGAAAAATGCTATAAGAAAACACCACATACATTGACACATGCGCTTTTTTGAAGAGACAAAAAAAACCTATGGATGTCTATGGGAGAAAAATGCCAGTAAGTGCTGGAAAAAAACACCAAAGCCAGGCTAGCTGCGATTTTGTAAAAACACCACTGAGCTAGAAAACACAAGACAAAAAAAAAAATGCGTAATGTGTTTAATAATCCCCTATTAACTTCAAGCTAACATCTGCCTGCAGCGTTTTTTGATGGGAAAAAATGTCCATAGAAAAATGCTCCAAAAAGCGTTGCGTTTTTCCTAAAAATGCTGCATGTGAAGCAGTTTCCCAATATACATTCATGGCATATAGATCGGATTTGCCATAGGAATTGTTATTGGTTTTATCAGTAGGAGTCTTACTGTTGGGAATTCCATTGTTTCTTAGAGTATGGGTCCAGTGTCCGTCACTTACATGGTAGTTTATGTGAAATGTGGAATTGACTTATGGCACTCACTTGTCTATTTCCATATATCTCATAGACTATAATGAAGAGTGATCATGAATTTGCATCCACCTCTCCATTGCAGACGAAGAACATTGATTGTAACATGCAGCCCTCAGATTAAGACAAGGGCTACATCTGTGACCCCAATAATAATAGGTTGAACACCACTGCTCTAAACTTTGAGAAATGAGTCCTCCATCATGAACTAAAATTGCTTAAAGTGTGTTCTATATTTACTGGGAAGATTTGGTCCCAGGGCTGAGAATTTGGGGACTGCCTTCGTATGGCTTATTTTACTTCCACTAATATATAGTAATACAGATGTCACATTTAGCAAGGCATGAAAAAATGAGAATCCTTACATCTACTGTGGAGCAATAAAATCCATACCATTGGCTTATAACTAGTTTGAGAACTTGTATAGGTGTTACATTAAAAAAAAATGTGTTTTCCTATTTATATCTTGTGTTTAAGTATTGGCTGTATGACATTAGTTTCAGGTTAGGTTTACTTTATAGTTATTTTCCTACTTCATCCGCTAAAGCCACAGACTAAGCCTGAATTGTGGTGTAGCTAAGAACTACTCAACTATTACCCAATAGTTCCTAGAGTTTTGGATAACCCTGGATTGGAACAGTGATGTCAGTAGCTTCCCAATGCCAAGTCCCTGGGCAAAGCATTGGAAACACTCTGCTCACAGACTCTGGCTCTGGTGAAGCACCTCACATCAATGTCCATATAGGGACAGTGACATCATAGGCTTCCCTAGAGCCGGAGTCTCTGACCAGAGCGCATCCGGCTTTCTGCCTAGAGACTCCAGTGTTGTAGCTCCTGACATCACTGTCTATATATGAACAGTGAGATCAGGGGCTTTCCTATCAGAGCTGGAGTACAAGGCCAGATTGCTTATGACACTCTGGTCAGACACTCCGGCAATGCAGCTCCTGACATGATTGTCCATGTATGGACAGTGACATCAGGAGCTTCCCCGGGCACAGCACTTCAGGTAGCGCTCTGCCCGGGGGGTTCATGGCGATGTATCCCACTGTATGCAAATACAGTGGGATACATTGCTGCCTTCCGATGAAGGTATATGTTGAAAGTCCCGATGTATAACTCCAACAGAAGGCAAAATCTTGATGTGATAGGGGCCCAACTGCCCTTTTTAAATAAATGACGGGAATAATCTGCACAAATTAGAATAACTTTAATAATGAGTAACTAATACCTTAATTAGTCTGATGTCCTCAGATCATAGCAGTGCAAGCTATTGGATTCTATAATCCTTCCAAGTCTTAAACCTCTGGTAATGTAGTCCAGGAGGAATTCCAGGATTTATATCAAGAAAATCTTTATGCTCTCATTCCTCCCTCCACAAGGAAAACCTGATAGATAAGAGACTCGGAGCCATTGCTTGCTGAACCTGTCTGAAGTATTCTAGATATATGGGACTATTCAGTTTTTGTAGCTTGATCCCAAACCTAATCCAGTTTTTCATTTTGTTAATCGAGAGGGCCTGACCTAGTGGAAAAACATGACACACCTGTTTTAGAGCTAACCGATCTCCTGCTCTAAAGAGTTATAGAAACTGAACAAATAATAGAAAAGTGTTCATTAAATAGTATAAAATAAAAATTCCATCAAACAACATCCAGAACACAAACATAAAATAAAGTGACCACCGAACACAAAACAAATGGAATTTTATTGAAAAGATCTACTGCCAAAGTAACAAAAAGTTATTGACTTTCTCTCATGTAATACATTTTCTGCATTATAAAGAGTCCGGTGCAATAAATATGATCTTAAAGGGGTATTTAGAAATTTAGCATATTCCTGAAATAATTACAAATTGTTATAATATTCTTCATGTCTGATCTTCGCTTGTAGTCAGTGAATGGAAACCTTCATTGATTACTTAGAGCGGATGAAAATCTATCCTTTTCATTTAATGCTTATACTTGTTAATGGCAGGTTATAGTACAGTTCCTTGCAACGAACCATGCAGCCGTGAGGCTGTGACAGCAGCACATGGCCAGGACAGATTTTCATCCTCTGGAAGTAAACAATTAGGCTGGGTTCACACACACTATTTACGGACGTAATTCAGGCGGTCATTTTTTTTACGCGCCGCTGTCAAATGACGGCATGTAAAAAAGACGCCCGCGTCAAAGAAGTGGCTGTCACTTCTTGAGACGTATTTGGAGCCGTTTTCCCTTGACTCCATGGAAAAACAGCTCCAATTACATCCGTAATGGACGCAGCGAAAAACGCCTGCACATGCCATTACGTCTGAAATGCCGGAGCTGTTTTCTCCTGAAAACAGCTCCGTAATTTCAGCCGTAACGGACGCTGCCGTGTGAACATACCCTTAATGTTTCAAATCACTGACAGCAACCAGGTCTTGAAAAGTGTGAGGAATTGATGCACGCAGTGAATTAGAAATTGCATTAAATATACTAAAAATACTATCAATAAAATTAACAGCAACTATTAAATCTATCAGAGACAGAGAGAGGATTTTGCTGCAGATCAAATCAAGGGACAAAAGTTCTAAGAGGTATAAAAAGTGGAAATAGATGAATGCTGACTGCATCTATATATAAATGACCATCAGGGTGCATGAACACGATCGTACTCCGTGTTACCTCAATCCGTAAGATACTGTCCATATTCTGTTATGGGTCCATACTGTACCTACATGTGCCTCCGCATACATTTTTTCCCATAGATTTTGTGAGTATCCACAAGAAAAAAATTGTGATATGCTTCATCCGATAACGCAAGTATACTCTGCTAGTAGCATTTTTTTCATGGAGAATATAGTGCCTCATAGAGTCACTAATACACAGTGTGTTGCCATATAGTGTCCGTGCATGCAAAAATGACAATGTTACATTGGGTTTTGCCATAGTGACC
Source organism: Rhinoderma darwinii (assembly GCF_050947455.1). Lineage (NCBI taxonomy): Eukaryota > Metazoa > Chordata > Amphibia > Anura > Rhinodermatidae > Rhinoderma > Rhinoderma darwinii. The sequence goes on along the minus strand of NC_134696.1, from coordinate 33,693,902 downwards.
AATCAGATTGCTGCTTTTTATCCGATGACTCGCCTAAAGCACCAGACGGCAGCACAGAGTCGCTACAGATTCATAATACTCTATGTGCCGCCATACAGTGTCCATGCCATGTGCATGGGCCTTTACACGCAGATGCTCTCTAAATATAAGGCTCCTTGTACATGACCATATTATGGCTCCACAGAGTCATATATTTAGAGCCAATGACAATTCAAGAATAGGAAAGGATCTAATCCCTTGCTTGGCTCTAAATATATGACTCCTACACGGAAAGGTACATGGAGCCTTACACCTGATTAACCCCTAGTAGTAACTGGTCAGTTCATAAAAGTTTTCAAGCATGATATTAACACTATGTACACTAAAAATATAAAAACAAATTATAATCTTAATAGTTCATAAAGTCAATTGTGTGTATCTTACATTAGTTTGAATGTTAAAAGTCAAATATAGCAAAGCACTGGAATCTATACAGAGACCATCCAGAGACAGGATTTTACATAGTGTATTCAAATAAGTGAATGAATTATGTCAGTTTTCTAATGCACTGGCGATTTGCCTGCCAAATTATAGACAAAGTGGATGCATGAAAGGAAATTCATGTGGCAGGTGCCCTCTGATTTGCCTTTTGACGACCTGTCTCTATCAAATCTAGAATATAATCTACAACTGTACACATCTATCTATCTATCTATCTATCTATCTATCTATCTATCTATCTATCTATCTATCTATCTATCTATCTATCTATCTATCTATCTATCTATCTGTCTATGGGTATGTTCACACGGCCAAATTTCAGACGTATACGAGGCGTATTTTGCCTCGTTTTACGTCTGGAAATACGTCTCAAATACGTCGTCAAACATCTGCCCATTACTTTCTATGGGTAGAACGCTGTATTGTCCACACGACGCGTAATTTTACGCGTCGTACGGCAATTACGACGCGTAAAATTACGCCTCGTAAAAAGAAGTGCAGGACACTTCTTTGGACGTTTTTGGAGCTGTTTTCTCATAGACTCCAATGAAAACAGCTCCAAAAACGGACGTAAAAAACGCAGCGAAAACGGAGTGAAAACGCAGCGAAAAATGCGAGTTGGTAAAAAAACGTCTGAAAAGCAGGGTCTGTTTTCCCTTGAAAACAGCTCTGGATTTTCAGACGTTTTTGTTGACTACGTGTGAACATACCCTATCTGTCTGTCTGTCTACAATTTATCTATATACAATTTATCTTCACCAGAAGAACGGGGGTCCCGTGACATCTGTTTGATGATTTAGCTAGCTACTCTCCATTGGAGTCTATGGGAAAGAGCAGAGCAAAAATTCTCTGCTGATTTATTTCTTAGGGCATGACCACACATGGCGGAATTCCTCCGCAACTGTCCGCATCAATGCCGCACAGAATCTGCGTTGCAGATTCTGCAGCGGATCTGCACAAAATGTGCAGAAAATTGATGCGGACTGGCCGCTGCGGACTGCAGGAAAAGTGCTTCTCTTCTCCCTATTCAGTGCAGGATAGAGAGAAGGGACAGCACTTTCCCTAGTGAAAGTCAAAGAAATTCATACTTACCGCCCGTTGTCTTGGTGACGCGTCCCTCTTTCGGCATCCGGCCCGACCTCCCTGGATGACGCTCCAGTCCATGTGACCGCTGCAGCCTGTGCTTGGCCTGTGATTGGCTGCAGCCGTCACTTACACTGAAACGTCATCCTGGGAGGCCGGACTGGAGACAGACGCAGGGAGTTCTCGGTAAGTATGAACTTATATTTTTTTTTACAGATACATGTATATTGAGATCGGTAGTCACTGTCCCGGGTGCAGAAACAGTTACTGCCGATCGCGTAACTCTTTCAGCACCCTGGACAGTGACTATTTACAGACGTCTCCTAGCAACGCTCCCGTCATTACGGGAGCCCCATTGACTTCCTCAGTCTGGCTGTAGACCTAGAAATACATAGGTCCAGCCAGAATGAAGAAATGTCATGGTAGTAAAAACAATACGCTCCGCAGCACACATAAGATCTGCGGACTTCATTGCGGAATTTTGACTCTCCATTGAAGTCAATGGAGAAATTCCGCCATGAGTCCGCAACCAGTCCGCCACTGCTCCGCAACAGACAGAGCATGCTGCGGACACCAAATTCCGCTCCGCAGCCTATGCTCCGCAGCGGAATTGTACGCATCGTGTAAACGAACACTGCTAAATTAAAGTGAAAGTCAATGGAAAAACGGCTCCGCTGCGGATTAACGCTGCGGAGTGTCCGCAGCGGAATTTAAGTGAAATTCCGCTATGTGTGAACCCGCCCTTATATAGGTTTTAGTTTTTCTGATACAGAGCTCTAAATCCCCTGTAATGACATAGGGGGAGCTGGAGTAAGATGCGACCAATTTATTAAGAGGTACAGGCGACACATAAATAAATCTCTGCCAGTCAGGAGCTGGCGTAGATATCCTCTATAACTTACATCCATTTCTAATGTAAATGATAGTAAATGCGTTCAGGTCGCATTTTCTGCGACTTTTGGATCATTTGCGACATTTTAACTTCCCCACATACAGTTAAATTATAACATTCTGGTTGCCTGTAAACACCACTGTTTTAATATTGAGTTCAATGTATAAACAGTATGCAGTTCATTCCTAAGCTCCCCCTTGAGGTGGCTGCAGGCAACCAGAAGTTTAGTATTCTGTATCAGAATAACAGAGCTCTGACTGCTATAAAGATATATTAAGGCTATGTCACACAGGATACGCTGCGTAAAGGTACACAGTGTATCCTCCCAAGCAGCCGCAGGGTATTCCGGCCGAAAAGCCGTACTAAATTGTGGTGCAGTTTTTCAGTCGGAAAGTCTGCTGCGGAAAACAGAAGAGGAAAAAAAAACATGTGCATACTTACTCCTTAGGGTATGTGCACACGTAAACTGCATTTACGTCTGAAATTATGGAGCTGTTTTCAGGAGAAAACAGCTCCGTAATTTCAGACGTAATTGCTCGTCCTCGCATTTTGCGAGGCGTCATTGACGGCCGTAATTTAGAGCTGTTCTTCATTGAATTAAATGAAAAACGGCTCAAATTACGTCCAAAGAAGTGTCCTGCACTTCTTTGACGAGGCAGTCATTTTACGCGTCGTCGTTTGACAGCTGTCAAACGACGACGCGTAAATTGCAGCTCGTCGGCACAGTACGTCGGCAAACCCATTCAAATGAATGGGCAGATGTTTGCCGACGTATTGGAGCTGTATTTTCAGGCGTAAATCGAGGCATAATACGCCTCGTTTACGCCTGAAAATAGGTCGTGTGAACCCAGCCTTACCCTCTGATGTTCTGCAGACCGGCCTCCTGGGATTAAGTTTCATCCCATGTGACCACTGCAGTCTGTGATTGGCTGCAGTGGTCACACGGGATGAAACGTCATCCCAGGAGGCCGGCCTGGACAAAGAAGAACAGAATTAGTGGTAAGTATAAGATTTTTATTTTTTTTTTCTGATTTGCAATTTTTGCTGCGAAATCTCAGCTTTTCTGCCGTAAAAATCTCAACATCTGCTATTTGTTGCAGGTTTTACCTCCCCATTGAATTCATTGAATTCAGTAGGGAAAACCCGCAACAAAAAAGCAGCGATCACGCAATCACAATTGACATGCTGCGAATGAAAAAAACGCACAGAGCTGGTTAATTTCTGAGTGTTTTTTCCACTTGTCATTTACGCAGCGTGTGGATGGGATTTCTTCAAATCTCAACCACCCAGATCAGCACAGACATTCATTTTAATGAGCCATCTGCATAGGGCAACATGAAGGAAATTTTTTGATCTACTAATGAAGTTACGTTACATTAAGCATGGGATATCTGACAATGTAATATAAGTAAGTAGAACAGACTTCTAAAAAATATAGGGAACATAGGCTTATATACAGACCTGTGAGAAATATATGTGCCATACAGATAGTTGTTGGATAATGGTGGGCGCCATGACACTACAGCGGGTTACATGACCTGCGACATTATACAGCATAAGATTATGGCTCTTGGGCTAACTGGAGGCAAGTTGACGTGAAGCATTTTCATGTTCAGACGTTAGAATCCGTAACATCTAGTTCATTTACTGGATCAAAGGGAAGAAATGATTAAGCGTAGATGATTGCAATCTTCCCTCCCACACATTGAAAGAGGCCCCAAAATTGCAGAACTCCTGCTGAATGTGCCAGTGCAATGCTGAAGATTAGTTCTTGGTGTGCAGCTTAGGACACGTCAACTCTAAGCTCGGGTGGAGAAGTGAAACTATTTTTTTGGAGGGTTCGAGCTCTCTGTTCTTAGTGGCGCTGTCTAATATGATGTTTCATGCCTCCAGGCTACCAAGCGGCTACACAGATAGATGATAAACTCTTCAGCGTAACCATCCTCCGCTCATATATGATCCTGCCTGTCTTATTTAACAACTTGCCTACAGCTCTCAAAAACTATTTTGTAATCTATTGTCTCATCATTACGGGATATAGTTATGTGCAATGTACTTCCTGTTGTATGATTTGTAGCAGAATCCCAGATTTTAATGACTATTGTATATTTCCAAAGCTATGTTCACACTACTTTCACAGTGCACATTTCTCATATACACTAGAAAATGCTACAGGCGTATACGCCAAATATATCTCTAGTCTTCTATGGGCCCGACATGTGTCCTTCTGGTAATACATCTGGCCGTTACCGATTTGTATGACTTTTCTATTTAACTGTATTGGAAAGCATAGTCGAAAAACGCTTTTTACTATAAGGCCAACTCGCAAATTAACAATAAACCGTCCGCTATAGGTTTTTCTACAATTGGAGCCAATTACAGGTGTATGCAGCTGTATAGCATTTTCCAGTTGCCAAAAATTGCAGTTTTTCTCCATTTAAGTAAATGGGGATGAGCTGTAATACCACACACAACCTGTGGACAGGTGGGGCGCTGTTTTAAAATGAAAGCAGCAATGTTTATTTTTTCCTGGACAACTACTTTTAAAATTGTGATAAAACTGCAGGACTTGTCATTAATCAAATCTTCCAATTTCTTTTGGTTTATTAAAGGTGTTTTTTCCAGAATCCTAAATTATTATCTATACACAGGATAGATGATAATTTTCTGATTGCTGGGGGCCCACCGATTGTGAGAGCAGGGGTCTTGAACCGCCAGATCCTTCTCCCTGCGACCCCCGCATTGAGGAGTAGCTTGAATGAGGTGGCGGTCGAGCATGCGTCCGCTGCTCTATTCACTGTCTATGAGAAGCGGAAACAGCTGAGCGCTGTACTCAGCTGTTTCCTTCATTACCATAAACATGATATTCGACCACTGCTCCACTTAATGTCTTCCTGCGGTTAAGCAGTGAGGAGGAACGGGGAGTTCGGGACCATTGTTCTCATGATCGGTGGTGGTCCCAGTGGTGGGGCCCCCAGCTATTAGAAAATTATCACCTATCCTGTGGATAGGTTATAATTTATGATTTTGTAAGAACCCCTTTAAGATCATACACATACAGTACTAATGATGTTGCTCGGTTTAACAATATTCTACCTATAAGGAGTTAATTTTTTTTATCGTTTTTGAACATGTAGATCACTGATGTCCAAAGCTCAGAATCCCAGTCCTAGCAACGCTGCCACCTTGCTTGGTTTCAAAGTTGATAATTGGTCTCTAAAGGACCACGAGAAGCGAGTCAATTATGGCTAAACATGAAGCATGCACAATTTATTTCCATTCTAGTGCTGGATCCATTTCGCGCTTACAAGCCTTAGGAAAAGCCATATGCTAACATGAATCTATAAAGTCAACAGCTATTTTGTAAGCAGTGTGTAGGTGTCACAGTTTCTAGTCAAAAGAGTAAGAATTGTATTCAACTCACAAAATGCGTGCCTGCCGATGCTTAAGCCAGTGGCGTAACTATAGGGGTCGCAGCTGCGGCCGAAGAGTTGGGTAAGTTTAATACCACTGTCTTGCTGAAGCTGATGGGTGGGGGTCCGACTCCCGGGACCCCCGCCAATCTGCTGTTTTGAAGGGGGTGCAGAGCTCGTACGAGCGCTACTTCCCCTTCATTCCGGTCGCTTTCTCACACTGAATCGCCGACACGGACGTGTCAGCGATTCACAGTATGAGCACGTGAGGGAAATTAAGGGGAAGTAGTGCTCGTACGAGATCTGCATCCCCTTCAAAACAGCTGATGGCGGGGGTCCCGGGAGTCGGACCCCGAACCATCAGCTATTGATGGCCTGGACAACCCCTTTAACGTGTGTTAGGCTTAGATACAGGGCGCCAGTAGACAGTAATCTGATACTGTATAAGGTTACTGTCTGCTGGACCCTGTATCTAAACCTACCTTAGGCTTAGATACAGGGTCCAACAAAGAGTATCACACATGCACATGGGCCCTGTATCTAAGGCCCTGTTCACATCACTGCTGCCCTTCCGTTGAGGGGTCCTGACGGGTTAACCACTCAACTGAAAGGCAAACGGAAACCTGCACTTCCGTTTCCCTCACCATTGATCTCAATGATGATGGAAACTTTGCTAATAGTTTCGGTTGGTCACCGTTGTGAACGGGTTCCATTGTTTTGGCGGAATCAATACACAGTCGACAATGCAAAACAACAGAACCTGTCACAGCGGTGACAAAGGGAAATTTTTAGCAACGTTTCCATCACCATTGAGATCAATGGTGAGGGAAGCGGAGGTTTCAGTTTGCCTTTCTGTTGAGGGGTTAACCTGATGGAACCCCTCAATGGATGGGCAGCGGTGATGTGAACAGGCCCTTACTAATGTTTTCTTTTGTGTTTTTTTTACAGGTTCAGTTGTTGGACTACGTGGGATTCGAGGACTACTTAGTTGACGACTTTTTTATTCTCAATAAAATGGTTAATGAGGGTTGTGTGGGGTTTTTTTATTTCAATAAATGTATTTTTTCTATGTCTTTGTATTCTTTTTAAACTTTATCGCTACCACCTTACTAATGGCCGCTGACTGATTGGCAGCGTCCATTACTAAGGCGGGGCTTAGCGTTAGCCAGTGAAAAGGCTAACACTAATTACCATTATTACCCCAGTACCCACCGCCACCAGGGGTGCCAGGAAGAGCCAGGTACGATCCAGTACCCGACCATCTGTAGTGATAAATGGGCACTGGGGTGGCCGCAGGCTGGTATTTTTATGCTGGGAAAGGCCACAAACAGTGGCCCTTCCCACCTTGGTAATGCTAGGCTGCTGCTGCATTGTATCTGGCTGTTTATGAAAAATGGGGGGACCCCACGTCATTTTCTTTATAAATAATTGGACAGCACGATGTGGGCTTCCCCCATTTTCATAACCAGCCAGATACAACACAGCAGCAGCAGGCTAGTATTACCAGGGTGGGAAGGGCCACTGATTTTGGGCTTTCCCGGCCTAATAATACCAGCCTGTGGCCGCCCCAGTACCCCTCCGTCACTAGAGATGGTCAGGTACGGGATCGTACTCGGCTCTTCCCGGTACCCCTGGTGGCGGTGGGTACCAGGGTAATAATGGAGGTTAGTGTTAGCCTCTTCATGTCTAATATTAAGACCAGCCTTAGTAATGGGCGTTGTCAATCAGCCAGCAGTAATAAAGTTTAAAAAATACAAAGACATAGAAAAAATATTTTATTGAAATAAAAATCCCACACACAATCATCGTTATCCATTTTATTGAGAATAAAAAAAGAACATTATCGAAGTAGCCCTCGAATCTGAAGTAGTCCAACAACCGAACCTGTAAAAAAACACAAACATACAAAAATAATTAGTAACACACAAAAAAGGAAAATAATTCTTATACTTACCTTTCCTAGGTTCAGCGCTGGAGCTGCAATGTCAGCGAGCTGGGCCCTATATCTAATCCTATCGTGTGTGATACTGTCTGCTGAGCCACTGTATCTAATCCTATAATGTGTGATATGGTCTGCTGAGCCCTATATCTAATTCTATCATGTGTCATACAGTCTACTGGGCCCTATATCTAATCCAATCATGTGTGATACAGTCTGCTGGGCCCTATATCTAATCCTATCATGTGTGATACAGTCTGCTGGGCCACTGTATCTAATACTACAATGTGTGATACTGTCTGCTGAGCCGCTTTATCTAATCCTACCCATAGCTATAGGGTCGTATTGCTATAGATATGCTGTGATATGCTGTCTTATATATATGTATATATATATATATATATATATATATATACATACACGCGGACATTTTGTTGGAGGGGGGCACATATGTATTTGGGCTATTCCCCCTGATGTTTTAAGTCCTTAGTGATGCCCCTGGCTGCTAGTGCTGCTTTGTTGGATCACTTAGGAGCCCCAGCGATACAGCTGAAAGCTGCGGGCCATCGGCCATGAGGAGATTGGGGGGGTCCAAGAAGAAGCTTTGCATTGGGGCCCATGAGCCTTTAGCTACGCCCCTGGCTTAGGCAGAGGGTATGACTAGTCCCTGGGCTTCATGCACCATATAAAATTGGCCATACACATAAAACAAAATTTGACTGAACCTTCCGAATTTGTGAGATCTCCTGACTCTGCACTGACGGCAGGGGAAGAAAGATCAGACATATTGAATTTCAACATAGCCAGTTTTTTGCTCTTGCAAGAGATAGGCCGCTGCCAGAAGGTCCTGGCTCTGGCATATGTCCTTCTCCCCATTGAAATAATCATGTACACTCGGCCAAGCCGAGCATGCATGTTTACGGTGGAGTCTGCAAAAATAGTTGTTGGCCAAAATAGCGTTCTGCCGACAATTACTGTATTTCATGTGTATGGCAAAATTCCGGAGAAAAGACATAGTAAGAGATAATGTCGAAACACTTGTTATTGAGCACAAAGATCTTTAAATACATTTATGTGACTGAACCGAGCGTCTTCTTTTCTCATAGTAGATGAAATCACGGTGTTCACCACATATCTCCTGATAGTGGGACTTGTCCCAGGAGATGTATCAGCGCTGTTTGGTGTAGGCGATACTTGGTGTAAATTGTTCTCTGTGCTGTGTTGGTATAAGAAGTCTGCTAAATACTTTGTTGCTCCTTGGCAATGAAACTGGTCATTATCCTGGACACCTTAGGTTATTTAGTAAAAATCAAGCTGTTAATGATAGCAAGCTGGCAAGCTGATTCAGCGCTGCGTCCCCTTCTAAATCTTCCCTGCATAGCAGCGCAGTAGGGAACTTGGGGGCTTTTGGGCAGTTCCCAGTGAAGGGGATGCAGAACTACATCAGTTCTGCGGCCCTTCATTCCCAGGACCGGTGGGTTTCCCACTGGGTTTAGACCCCACCAATCACAAAGTGATGGCATATCCTAGCAATAATCTATCACTTTTTAAGATGGGAATAACCCTTTAGGAGTAATGCCTACAGGATGCCATTTAGAAAGCTAAAATTATAACCCTTGTCATAGAATTTTATTTCAGGCAATAAGACCCATTTTCTTGAGTTTATGGCACCGAGATAGTGTAACATCACCTCATTACACTTCATTAGAGCACTTTGCCCGAGTGTCCTCATATTACCTCCCTACTCCTGTCACCTTAAGACATATAAAATGCAGTATGGTATTATAATTACCTCACACATTAAAACAATTTATAGAAAGTTAATTGTAGAAAAGATTAACGAAGCAGCTTAGTGAGTTCTGTTCCCTGCATATGATTTGGGTCCTGAGAATGGAATGCTCGGCTCAGCTTGCAATTATTAGAGAAAAGATCCATGAAAATATCTTCTTAGGTAGAACTGCAAAAATTATTTGTGAATGTGTTGAATCAGTGACCCAGTATGACACAATGTGGCTTATATATCAATCAGTGACAGAAAAAATTACGCAACTGCTTTGGAAAATATGGTGTCTGAAATGTGCGCCATAATCAGCCAAGTTTAGTAAAAAAAAACAAAACAGAATAAGTCTAGGCTGTTCCTTATTTGTACTCAATGAAGTTAGTTTATAAATTGATTCATCTGACTTACTATTCCGTCACCAAAAACAATGGAAACCTGATACAATGGGGCATAAAGGTCCTTTTACTCCGGCCAATATGGGCCAAGAAAACGCAAGCTAATCAACGAGACAGCTTGTTGATGGTGCTTGTTTGCTCCTCCCACAAGGAGCTATGATTGGTTATATATGGGGACAAGGGATCGTTACTACGATCGTTCATCCCCATCCAATTCAATCATGTCGGCAGCGCATCTCCCTGTTTACACATGTGCTGCCGACAACGATAATATTTAATGCTGCATAAACTATACGATCAGCCGATGAATGAGCGTTTGCTTGTTCATCGGCTGACCCCTGCCCTGTTTACACGGGGCAATGATTGGGAATGAGCGTTCATATGAACGCTCATTTGTCCTATCATTGGCCCGTGCAAAAGGGATTATACTGATGTCCACTAATTGCATCTGCTATCAGAAAAGTCTGATTGTTTATAAACAATACAAAAGAAAGACAGAGAAATGTGCTAGTGTAGACTTATAGGGCTCTATTGGGTCAGGGGCAAGGAAACATAGGGCCACAAGCGAGTAAAATTCAATATTATACATTAGATAACATCACCAAGATTGCAGGACAACTCACCGCACCAACAAAAGATAATGCAAATTACATCCAAACACAAAGCTACATTGTATCAATATTAAATTGCCTGTATCAATAGGCTATACCCAGCTGAAGAAGATTTGGGAACAGGAAGTGTCAAAAAACAGAAGCTCTATTATCAGTAAAAAAAAACAACAAGGCGCAATATGTAAAGCAGATAATAAACATCTATTTCATACAAATAGTATGTACTGTACATATGTATTAGGGCAGATACAGACGGACATTGCGTTTTTGCGCGCGCAAACAACGCGGCGTTTCGCGCGCGCAAAAAACATTTGACAGCTGCGTGTGTCATCCGTGTATGATGCGCGGCTGCGTGATTTTCGCGCAGCCGCCATCATAGAGATGAGGCTAGTCGACGCCCGTCACTGTCCAAGGTGCTGAAAGAGCTAACTGATCGGCAGTAACTCTTTCAGCACCCTCGACAGTGAATGCCGAACACAATATACAGCAACCTGTTTAAAAAAAAGAAAAAGTTCGTACTTACCGAGATCTGCCATCCCGGCCGTTGCCTTGGTGACGCGTCCTTGGTGACGCGCCTCTCTTGACATCGGGCCCCACCTCCCTGGATGACGCGGCAGTCCATGTGACCGCTGCAGCCTGTGCTTGGCCTGTGATTGGCTGCAGCTGTCACTTGGACTGAATTGTTATCCCGGGAGGTCAGACTGGAGGAAGAAGCCGGGAGTTATCGGTAAGTCAGGACTTCGTTTTTTTTTACAGGTTCATGTTTATTGGGATCGGTAGTCACTGTCCATGGTGCTGAAACAGTTTAACTCTTTCAGCACCCTGGACAGTGACTATGTCCTGACGTCGCGTACCGGAAATTTTTTTGCCGGGTTCGGCCAAAACGAGTTCGGCCGAACCCGGTGAAGTTCGGTTCGCTTGTCCGGGTTCGCTCATCTCAAAGACACTCCGTTTGGATGTTCGGAAACAGAAAAGCACGTGGTGCTTTTCTGTTTACATTCATCCTTTTGACAGCTGGTGCGCTGTTTCAGTCGGTTCGCACGGAAGTGCTTCCGTGCAACCTGCGTGGTTTTCACGCACCCATTGACTTCAATGGGTGCGTGATGCGCGAAATACGCAGAGTTATTGAACCTGTCGCGTTTTGTACGCAGCGAACAAACGCTGCGCAAAAAGCACGGACTGTCTGTACTGCCCCATAGACTTGTATTGGTCGATGCGTGGCGCGTGAAAACCACGCGGCCCGCACGGACCGAATACACGCTCGTGTGAATCCCCCCTAACAGTGAAATAAAATAAAAATAGAGAAGGAGCAAGTACATGGAAAAGGTATAAACAATTTAGATCGTGAGCCCCAAGGGTGACACGGACCGATGTGAGGGATGACAATCTCTGTAGAGTGAATAAAAGACATAAAAATAAATAGATAAAGTACATCGCGGTCACACTTATATAAAGATTTCAGAAGCCTAGGATTATTTAGACACTTATGTAGACTATGTTCACAAATTGGGCCCTAATGTACAGTCACGGGAAAAAGAAAGTACACCCTTTTAATTTATCAGGGTCTAAAAAACAAATAAACTCTGGTGACAGCAACAACAAAAAAATTTCAATATGTAGTCATTTTTTGTTTCTTCAAAAAAGTTAATCATCAGACACCAGGTGGAAAAAAAAGTACACCCTTCAGTAACATGTATCTCCACCTTTACCAATAATAACTTGTAGTAAACATTTTCTGAAGCAGTTTATCAGTCTCCGCATGGCGTGGGAGAGATTTTGGCCCACTTTTCCTTACAACACTTCAGTTCATTGATGATTGAGGGCATTTGTTTATGCACCGCTCTCTTAAGATCCCACCACAGCATCTCAATAGGGTTGATGTCTGGACTATGATTTAGCCAATACAACACCTTGATTTTTCTTCAGATGTGGATTTGTTCTTGTGCTCAGGATCATTGTCAGATGGACAGATGGACTCACATTTGTTTAAAAAATATTCTGGTATAAAGTGGAGTTCTTATGTCACAAGCCGCTGCTGCATTTTCTCTGCTTGTGATGCGCGGCTCCAGCCGCAGGATCGGGACCCAGTGTAGCGTGTGATGTTTTTATTACAGGACCACAAAGGGGAACGACTCCAGTGTCTCAGTGCTTGGTTATCAGTCCTGGTGGTGAGTTTCCTAGCGATTTGGCTGTTGTTACTATGTTTCCCTATGTTTAACCCGGATTTCATCTTAAATCTGCATGATTCAACTTACTGTATCTGTTTAGCGACCTCCGGTCTGACCCTGGCCTTGCCTCCTGATACTAATATCTGAACCTGATGTTGCCAATCTGTTACTGACCAAGATCTGTTTTACCATGAAACTGTTCATACCCGCCATCTGCAGCCCGTTTATCTTGAGGACCATGAACTGGGAATCTTACTGGCAAAGTCCATACCACCTTGCCGGTGTTAAGGGTGAAGAATGGGGTATTCTTCAGACTTTGCACCTTAGGTTAGCCTGTGCCAACTAAATAACGGTTTCAATCATTCATTGTTCCAGTCATCTGCCAAACTTCTTCTGTGATGGAGCGCAACTCCTTCGCCAAGGATGCATGGTGTCGCTGGTCTGTTCCTGATGCGCTGTGCTACTCTGTGTCACTGTCCTTAAGACGTCACCTAAGTTCAGACTACGTTAGTCAGGGATCGGCATCAAGGTACACTCTTTGGCATATAGTCTAGCACGAAGTGTTACAACTTGTTCAGTCTTTTTATAATTGTGCTTTCAGGAACATAAACATTTCATGTGCTTATAGAGGCTTGTAGGTCATGTGACATAGTTCTTGGGTTTCTCTTTATATCTTTGAGTATTAAATGGTTTGTCCTTGGACTGATTTTCCTGGGACAACTACTCCTGGGAAGATTGTCAACTGTCTTGGAGGCTCTCCCTTTGTAAATAATCCTTCTCACTGTAGAATGGTGAACTTTACATACAATTTTGGAGATGACCTTAAAACTTCCCAGATTGATGAGCAGCAAAAGTGGTTTCTCTGAGGTCATGGAAAAAAATAACTACATATTGAAACCTTTTGGGGTTTTTATTCTATTGCCTCCAGACGATATATGTTTGTTTATAGATGTTGGTGAGGACCACACAATTTTTTTTACGCTTACGCTTGTGAGAAATAAAAACATAGATTCTTTACCATGACTGTACATAAAAATGTAAATATAAACTCTATATGTACTATTAAGACGTAAGGATCTCATAAAAGAAGGGGTCGCTCACATGGGACCACCTCTGCATGCCACAGTGAGAGCCACTACTATGAGGGACTTCTAGCACAATCACTCCAACCATGTATTACATGGTCGCCCGTACCCTCCCACGTACCTTCCTTTTCCCGTGCCAACTGCACCAGAGGACCAACTTCCTGTCCAGTAGAAGCAAACAATCTGCATGCTGCACAAGACCCGACAGGACAGATCTAGAACATAATGTACAATAGTACGTCTTTTTGTATCTTCATAATTGATGTCAAATTAATTTTGTTTACTAGAAATCCAGACAGCCCATTTAACCCCTTAGTGACCACCAATACGCCTTTTCACGTGAGTCACTAATGGGCTTTAGGCTAGGCTGACGCCTTTTCACGTCAGCCTAGTCTAAGTCCTGCACGGGTCTACTGTGCAGGCAGGAGCCGGGGCTCTGCTGTCTGATGACAGCTGAGCTCCTGCTCCAACGCCCGCGATCGAAGTTTACTTCGATCGCGGCCGTTTAACCCGTTAAATGCCGCCGTCAATAGCGACCGCGGCATTTAACTTTGTTTACAAAGGGAGTGCGCTCCCTCTGTCACCCATCGGCGGCCCGCGAATGCAATCGCGGGTCTCCGATGGGGTGTCATGTCAGCCGGGGGCTTGATAAAAGCCCCCAGGTCTGCCCTGGACATATGCCTGTTAGGAAGCGCCGGAGGCACGTCCTAACAGATTGCCTGTCATATTTACACTGACAGGCAATAATGCTCTGGTATACGAAGTATACCAGAGCATTATAGCAGCGATCGGAACATCGCACAGTAAAGTCCCCTAGTGGGACTAATAAAATCAGTCATCAAAGTGAACTAAAGATTATTAATAAAAAGTACAGTAAAAAAATAAATAAAATCATTTTTTTCCATAAAAAGTGGTTTTATTTAGTAAAAGTGTAAAAAAAAAAAAATGTACACATATGTGGCATCGCCACGACCGTAATGACTCCATTAATAAAGTTAATATGTCATTTAAACCGCAAGGTGAACACCGTAAAAAAAAATGCAAAAAACCATGGCGAAATTGCAATTTTTTTCCATTGCCCCCCAAAAAAGTCATAATAAAAATGAATCAATAAGTCCCATGCACCCCAAAACAGTACCATTCAAAACTACGTCTTGTCCCGCAGAAAACAAGCCCAAAAAATCACTACATTGATGGAAAAATAAAAAAATTACGGCTCTTGCAAAGCGACGATGCAAAAACAAATAATTTTAGTTCAAAAGTGTTTTTATTGTGCAAAAGTCGTAAAACATAAAAAAACCTCTACATATGTGATATCGCTGTAATCGTACCGACCCATAGAATAAAGGTAACATGTTATTTACGCCGCACAGTGAACGGCGTCAATTTAAAAACGCATAGAACAATGGCGGAATTTCAGGTTTTTGTTATAATCCCCCCCAAAAAGGTTAATAAAAGTTAATATAAAAATTATATGTACCCAAAAATGGTGCTATTAAAAAGCACAACTAATCCCGCAAAAAACAAGTCCTCATACAGCTATATAGACAAAAAAATAAAAACGTTATAGCTCTTTGAATGCGACTATAGAAAAACGAATAAAATAGCTTGGTCATTAAAGAGGCTCTGTCACCAGATTTTGCAACCCCTATCTGCTATTGCAGCAGATAGGCGCTGCAATGTAGATTACAGTAACGTTTTTATTTTTAAAAAACGAGCATTTTTGGCCAAGTTATGACCATTTTTGTAGTTATGCAAATGAGGCTTGCAAAAGTCCAAGTGGGTGTGTTTAAAAGTAAAAGTCCAAGTGGGCGTGTATTATGTGCGTACATCGGGGCGTTTTTAATACTTTTACTAGCTGGGCGCTCTGACGAGAAGTATCATCCACTTCTCTTCAGAACGCCCAGCTTCTGGCAGATCACGCTGTGACGTCACTCACAGGTCCTGCATCGTGTCAGACGAGCGAGGACACATCGGCACCAGAGGCTTCAGTTGATTCTGCAGCAGCATCGGCGTTAGCAGGTAAGTCGATGTAGCTACTTACCTGCAAACGCTGATGCTGCTGCAGAATCAACTGTAGCCTCTGGTGCTGATGTGTCCTCGCTCGTCTGACACGATGCAGGACCTGTGAGTGACGTCACAGCGTGATCTGGCAGAAGCTGGGCGTTCTGAAGAGAAGTGGATGATACTTCTCATCAGAACGCCCAGCTAGTAAAAGTATTAAAAACGCCCCGATGTACGCACATAATACACGCCCACTTGGACTTTTACTTTTAAACACACCCACTTGGACTTTTGCAAGCCTCATTTGCATAACTACAAAAATGGTCTTAACTTGGCCAAAAATGCTCGTTTTTTAAAAATAAAAACGTTACTGTAATCTACATTGCAGCGCCGATCTGCTGCAATAGCAGATAGGGGTTGCAAAATCTGGTGACAGAGCCTCTTTAAGGCCTAAAATGGGCTGGTCACTAAGGGGTTAAAGTGTAGCTAAACGTTTGACAAACTGCTGATATGTCATAGAGACATGTCAGAAGTTTGGATTGGTGGGGTCTGAGCACTGGGACCCCCACCAATCCCTAGAACGAAGCAGCTGAAGTGCTCATGTGAGCGCTCAGCCGCTTCGTGTCTGTTTGGCTTTTTCCGGAAATAAATGTATCGGTGTACGTACGGACTCAATAGAAAGTTTATGAGCCCGTACTCTGATACATCGGCTTTCCGGAAAAAGCAGAACAGACACGAAGCGACTGAGTGGTCACACGAGGACTTCAGCTGCTTCGTTCTAGCGATTGGTGGGGGTCTCAGTGCTCGGACCCCCACCAATCAAAACTTCTGACATGTCACTATGACATATCAGAAGTTTGTCAAACGTTTCGCTACACTTTAATTTATAAATATAATGGAATAGGATGGCTTAGGAAGCTACTACATGTCTGAGGTCATCTGTGTTTCTTGTCCATCTGACCAGTGGATTTTGACAGATCTATGTTTGTATACAAGAATGTTCAGGCATGAAGGAGCATTCCACGAAGACAGAAGGTGACATTCCATCTAGTTAGAGCAGTCAGACTTTCCCATAATGGTGACCTTATCATGACTGGCTGCTTACAGTCTTCTATACTACATTCTCACAGGTATCTCAAGTATGAGGTGAACTGGACATACACATAGGATAGCGTTCAGCCAAAAACCTGTCTTCTTCCATTTATCCATTGGATTGGCCAAACATCCATGTGCATTGTATAGGGAGAGGTGGATAAGCAGCTGCCAGACACTTCTGGCAGCACTTATCGCCGGAGGGAACAAAGGATGCAATATTCCTGTTCCTTCTTTGGAGCGGGCTTTGTCTCTGGACAACCTTTGTAGGAACTGTACGGTCATAGATCCCCCACACTACTCATTGTATCCCTATGGACTTGGAAGCCACAATCTAAAAAGTCTACTCGTGACCTAAAATGTATATCAGACACTGTTTAAAAGCCTTCCCACAATGAGTAGTGAACTCTTCAATAAGTCATACAGCAGTTGCAATTCATTATTAACGAAATAACTTAACAAGTGGTAGACTGCTGACTCATCCCATGTTACTGCTCTTCTCCATATCAGTTATTAACGGGTTAATAAAGGCAGTCTCCATTGCATCATGGGACCCCACCTTGTACAGACAAGCCTCTTAAACCGGTCTGACAGGGGAAGTTCCGCATGAAGCTGCCAGCAGTGCACTGAAACGGGAGAGCACAATGAAGGTGTGCAGGCGGTTGAAGGCGAGGTGGTGACGTCACCTTTGCCAGTTCCTGAATCACATGGTGTTGCTATGCATAGTGCTTAGAGTGACACGTTACGTAACTTTACCAGGTGTATTCTGTCTGTTGTAACCCGAGATATTAGTGTAGTTTTCACCTATTAGATAGCAGGTTTTAGCAGATGGGGTACTACAACTCCTATTAGGAAATCAGGCTACGTTAGAGGTCGTGGAGCAGCACTTTAAGAGCCTTACTTAAAATCCTTTTGGGGTCCAATGTAAAACCTATTTTCTGAACATCGTCTCTTTTTGTCTTAGAGGAAATACATTGGGGAAAGCACGAAGAGTAAATTAGGTTTAATTAATTGACCATATTGGTACCAGAAAAAATGGAGCAAAGGTGCCAACAGACTAAGGCCTGATTTACACGAGCGTGTGCGTTTTGCGCACGCAAAAAACGCTGCGTTTTGCGTGCGCAAAAGGCACATAACAGCTCCGTGTGTCATCAGCGTATGATGCGCGGCTGCGAGATTTTCTCGCAGCCGCCATCATTATGACACTCCGTTTGGATGTTTGTAAACAGAAAAGCACGTGGTGCTTTTCTGTTTTCATTCATCCTTTTGACAGCTGTTGCGCGAATCACGCAGTTCGCACGGAAGTGCTTCTGTGCGGCATGAGTGGTTTTCACGCACCCATTGACTTCCATGGGTGCGTGATGCGCGAACAGCGCACAATGATAGGACATGTCGTGAGTTTTTTTCAGCGGACTCACGCTGAGCAAAACTCACGGACTGTCTGCATCCCCCCATAGACTAATATAGGTGCGTACGACATGCGTGAAAAGCACGCGCGTCGCACGCACGTATATCACGCTCGTGTAAATGAGGCCTTAGGCTACATTCAGACGGACCTTGCCAACCTCGGACGTGAAAAACTGCAGTTTTTCACGTCCGAGCTGCACCCATGCGGAACGCGTTATCACGCATCCCCCATAGACTAGAGTCTATGGAGGGATGGGTGAAGCGCAAAAAAAATAGGACATGTCGTACTTTTTCATGGACCTTTCACACGCTCCGCTGAAACAATGGTCGTGTGAACGGACCCATTGAAATACATGGGTCCATGTGATGGCCGTTGTTTTAACGGCCGTTACACGGACGAGATAAACGCTTGTCTGAATGAGCCCTAAAGGTACTTTTACACCAGCCAATTTGGGCCGGTGCAACGAGTGGCGATCAACGAGATAGCTCCTTGATAGGCGCTCGTTTGCTCCTTTCACGAGCTCGTCCCCATACATTATTATCGTGTCGGCAGCACATCTCCTGTTTACACAATGACAAGATTCTGCACATTCAAAACAATACGATCAGCCGATGAACGAGCGTTTGCACAGGACAATTATCGGGAATGAGTGTTCTTTGAACGCTCGTTTGCCTGATAATTGGCCAGTGTAAAAGGCCCTTTAGGCCCCCTGCGCACGGTCTATTTGGTGTCGAAAACTCTGCAACAAATCCAACCCAGATACTGCAGTGAATTCCGGCTGGGAGAAAAAAAAACGACATCTGAATGGGGTTGTTTTTGCTGCAGGTGCATGGATTTCTGTAAGTTCCATTCAGGTGACTTTAACTGATTTTCAATTGCAGACATTTCTGCAACAAAATCTGCCGCATGTGAATTCACCCTTAAAGTGAATTTGTCGCTATAAAACAATGCCCGATTTAAAGAGGACCTGTCATTTCCTATGTCATTTCTATTTTTGTAAATACTTGCCCATGAAATAATAATTCTGGAACATCTTTTCTTAGAACTCTGAATTGTGCCATTCCTCTGTTATCCCTCCTAAAAATGTATGAATAAAATAACAACTGGGCATTACCATTCCAGTTATCAAAGGGGTGTGACCCTACACAGTCTCACTCTGTCAACACTGATTGGACGTTGTCGGTTTGTGTAGGGACACACCCCCTGCTGGTACACAGCTGACAATTTATTCATATATTTCTAGAAGGAATAACAGAGGAACAGCACAAGTAGAATTCTAAGAAAAGATTCTTCAGAATTGTTATTTTATGGGAAAAACAATTGTTTACTAAAATAGACATGTCAGGAGAGTTGAGTGGTCCTCTTTCAGGCCAGCATATAATCGGGACAGGTCTCCTGTACTTTTAGCCCAAACAGCTGCTTAATAGTACATAATAGCATCTAACACATAATACAGCAGACTCATAGTTATTAGAGCATAATACCCATAATTCCCTACCCTCTTTCAATTGACTATCCGTCGTCATGGCTGCTTTCTTCCAGAAACAGTAGCTCAGGTGTCCATGGATTGTTTCTGTATTGCAGCTCAGCCCTATTGAAGTGAATAGAGCTGACCTGCAATACCACACACAACCTGTTGACAAGTATGGCAATGTTTTATTTAAAGGAAGCAGCCATGTTTTTCTAATCCTGTACAAACCCTTAGATTAGTGCACCATATTATGGCTGCAGATCCGATATAATGTTAATGCATTTCATACTCAGAAGTTCTTCTTGAGCCTTATAGATATGTAGGAGGTCTGTGTGCTGCCGTATGTTTGAAATTAAAGGCAATAGGAAGGGAAAGTAGGGCCACATAGAAGTTTCTATGTTGATTTATTTATTGTATAGCACCAACACATTCCGCAGCGCTGTACGGAAGTTTCCCTCACTTACTGTCCCCAGTGGGGCTCACAATCATAATACCCTATCTTTATATTTTTGGAGTGTGCTTCATTTCGGTTCCATACAACTCGTAGGTTGTGCGGAGGTGTAATATAGCCGTGTGCATGAGGACTGAAAATTATTCGTGTTGAAATTGAAAGAAAAAACATGCTAAATATTCTGGATTAATTATGGCGCAATGTGGTACCTAAAGCAGATAGGTTTAGTAAGTAATTAAATTTATTTATTATCAGTTTAGTCATTCTTTCTTGTATAGGAACATTTTGTTTTTTTGTCTTCTCGAAGCGCTCTTGTTTTTAGTACAAATAGCACGGAGGTGGGGTGGTGTACAGGTACATAAGAATAAGGGAAGGGCGGCCAGTGACTAGAGATCTTCCTTGAGGCTGCCTAGATGGCAGTCATGGGGGCAGCGTTGCTTACTGATTATATTCGCATGTCTATTTTTTTTCTTTCCTTACACAATTTCATGCACTGCTGCAATATTTCAGACTTTCTTCAGTGTAAGGGTATGACCACACATGGCGGATTTCCTCCGCAACTGTCCGCATCAATGCCGCACAGAATCTGCGTTGCAGATTCTGCTGCGGATCTGCACAAAATGTGCAGTAAATTGATGCGGACTAGCTGCTGCGGACTGCGGTAAAAGTACTTCCCTTCTCCCTATCAGTGCAGGATAGAGAGAAGGGACAGCACTTTCCCTTGTGAAAGTCAAAGAAATTCATACTTACCGGCAGTTGTCTTGGTGACGCGTCCCTCCTTCGGCATCCAGCCCGACCTCCCTGGATGACGCGGCAGTCCATGTGACCGCTGCAGCCTGTTATTGGCCTGTGATTGGCTGCAGCCGTCACTTAGACTGAAACGTCATCCTGGGAGGCCGGACTGGAGACAGAAGCAGGGAGTTCTCGGTAAGTATGAACTTCAATTTTTTTTACAGGTTGCTGTATATTGAGATCGTAGTCACTGTCCAGGGTGCAGAAACAGTTACTGCCGATCGCTTAACTCTTTCAGCACCCTGGACAGTGACTATTTACTGACGTCTCCTAGCAACGCTCCCGTAATTACGGGAGCCCCATTGACTTCCTCAGTCTGGCTGTAGACCTAGAAATACATGGGTCCAGCCAGAATGAAGAAATGTCATGGCAAAAAAGCAAGACGCATCCGCAGCACACATAACATGTGCATGACAGCTGCGGACTTCATTGCGGAATTTAGAATCTCCATTGAAGTCAATGGAGAAATTCTGCCATGAGTCCGCCACTGCTCCGCAACAGACAGAGCATGCTGCGGACACCAAATTCCGCTCCGCAGCCTATGCTCCGCAGCGGAATTTTACGCCTCGTCTAAACGAACACTTCTAAATAGAAGTGGAAGGCAATGGAGAAACGGCTCCGCTGCGGATTAACGCTGCGGAGTGTCCGCAGCGGAATTTAAGTGAAATTCCGCCACGTGTGAACCCAGCCTAATTATTCCAGGAACTATACCACAGTCTACCCTGTCTTCATAGTTCAGAAATACAATGCCAGAACTAAAAAAATCACTGACATATACATACTGGGGGGAATATATTAAAAAGTTTACATCTGTTTTCTTTTGTAAAAAGTCACAAACGGGGGTAAGGTTTAGTCAAGGGGGACAGGAATTTCACTGGAAACTGGTGTAGGTAATGGTGCTAATCTAGACTTGCATTTCTGTCGCATGTAGTGGATAGTGTAGGTAGTGAGTCCCGGAATTGCTAAGTGGACACAAGAGGGTAACTCAGAGACTAAGGGCTCATGTACAGGGCCGTATTACGGCTTTCTGCAACCTCCAAGCTGTACAGAGCCATAATATAGCAGTCAATGGGACCATAATGTACCTCCGTATGCCTCTGATTTCTGATTGTGTATGAATGGTGGCATGCTTCATCAGATGCTGTATTAAGTAGATATTCTCCCCCAATATGGCACTGTATGTAAGCACTATAAAGTGGCACGTAACGTACCTATGGCTTCAGGAGCGTAACTACGAAAGACTGGGCCCCATAGCAAACTTTTGACTGGGCCCCCCTCCCCTGGGTGCCACACACAGCCTCCCTTGTAGATAGTGGCCCCCTGTAGATTGACCCATACATCGCCCCTGTAGATAGTTCCATATAGCCCTGTAGATTCTGCTATATAGCCCCCCCCCTGTAGATTGTGCTATACAGCTCCCCTGTAGACAGTGCTATACAGACCCCCCTGTAGATAGTGGTCCCACCTCCCCTTTTAGATAGTACCATACAGCCCCCCTTGTAGATAGTACCCTCACCTCCCCCTTGTAGATAGTGCCATACAGCCCCCCTTGTAGATAGCGCCCCCTGCTTCTGCCTTGTAGATAGCATCCCCCAAACAAATAAACCAAAAATAATTATACTCACCTAGGCCCCATTCCCATGAAAAACAGAGCTGCTGTAATGATAGGGGTAGGGAAACGGACAAGTGAGCCCTAATCTACCCGCCACTCTGTCCCTGCCTACTTGCAACGACCCGCCCTAGGCGACGGGGTACAACTGGGCGGCGGTCCCTACGCTCAGTAAGTGCACGAGACAAACAGACAAGGGTACACAAAGCTAAGGGAAATGGGGCAGTTGCCCACGGCAACACCGTGAGCAACAAGAGAAGTGAACGAGCCGAGTCAAACCAGGAGTGTACGAGGTACCAAACGCAGAGCAGGAGAGTAGTCAGTAAGCCAGGGTCAGTATGGAGCAGGATCAAATAGTCAGGAGCTATAGCTGGGCCAGGAAACCACACTAGAAGAATCACAAGCACTGGAGGAACAGGAAAGGCAGGTATAAATAGACAGAGGGTGGGAGCTAGCTGAGTCTGGCCAGACTGCGATAGGCTCTCCCACTCCTAAGCCTGCCAGCCTGAGTGGTGGAAGCTGGAGTCTGTCTCAGAGACATACTCTCAGGTGCCGACTGATTACCTATGGGCGTTAACCCCGCTGTGCCTGGCAGATCCTTTACAGCTGCTCCACAGCATCCTCAATGCCAACAAGATCTTTGCGTAGGCCGGCGTGATCCAGTGACGTCATCACGCCGGCCTGGACAGGGATCCTGTCCCTGCGCCTGATAGGCTGCAGGCTGAATGTAGCCTGTAGCCTAGTAAATGGCAGAGCAGGGAGATACCTCCCTGCTCTACCATAGCGTTCAAAAGTATCTGCGTCCTAGGGGCGCAGCTACTATCCAATGTGTCGTCGCTACCATTGTGGCAGCCATAGTGGCTGCTAGTGGTGCTACCGGGCATCGGGGGGCCCGTAGCAGCCGCTATGGCTGCTACGGCGGTAGTTACGCCACTGTATGGCTCCATTCTATGTGGTCATAGGGACTTCATGTGCCACCATATAAAGGGGACGCTCTCTTTCAGTTATGAGTTTGCTGTATTCATGAGGAGTGCAATCCCACGCCTTTCCTCCCCTCTTACAAGTTTGCTGTTGGCTAAATGATCATTTGTCCACAGCTTTCTTTCCTAACTCCCCCACAAATGTTAATTTAACAGGGGATGAGATAAGAGGCTGACAGACACACCTGACACCACTTATCCTGTGAAAACATAGGTCTAATTCCGCTTTCCCACAGTAAGGCTGGATTCACACGAACGCGGCGTTTTACGCGCGCAAAAACCACTTAACAGCTCCGTGTGTCATCCGTGTATGATGCCCGGCTGCGTGATTTTCGCGCAGCCGCCTTCATAGAGATGAGGCTAGTTGACGTCAGTCACTGTCCAGGGTGCTGAAAGAGTTAACGGATCGGCAGTTAACTCTTTCAGCACCCTCGACATTGAATTCCGATCACAATATCGAGCAACCTGTTAAAAAAAACAAAAACGTTCGTACTTACCGAGAACTTCCCTCCCGGCCGTTGCCTTGGTGACGCGTCCTTGGAGACGCGCCTCTCTTGACATCCGGCCCCACCTCCCTGGATGACGCGGCAGTCCATGTGACCGCTGCAGCCTGTGCTTGGCCTGTGATTGGCTGGAGCTGTCACTTGGACTGAATTGTCATCCCGGGAGGTCAGAATGGAGGAAGAAGCCGGGAGTTATCGGTAAGTCAGAACTTCTTTTTTTTTTACACGTTCATGTATATTGGGATCGGAAGTCACTGTCCAGGGTGCTGAAACAGTTTAACTCTTTCAGCACCCTGGACAGTGACTATCGCCTGACGTCGCGTACCGGAATTTTTTTTGCCGAGTTCGGTTTGGTTGTCCGGGTTCGCTCAGCTCAAAGACACTCCGTTTGGATGTTAGTAAACAGAAAAGCACTTGGTGCCTTTCTGTCTACATTCATCCTTTTGACAGCTCTTGCGCAAATCACGCAGTTCGCACGGAAGTGCTTCCGTGCGGCATGCGTGGTTTTCACGTACCCATTGACTTCAATGGGTGCGTGATGCGCGAAAAACGCCGAAAGAAAGGACATGTCGTGACTTTTTTTCAGCGGACTCACGCTGAGGAAAAATCACGGACATGTCAGCACGGCCCCATAGACACATATAGGTCCGTGCAACGCGCATGCAAATCACGCGCGTTGCACGGACGTTTTTCCCGTTCGTCTGAATAAAGCCTAAAGATAGTGGCTGTTCCTCGTAGACATAATATTGTCAGAGGATTCCATCAAA
Organism: Rhinoderma darwinii; assembly: GCF_050947455.1. NCBI lineage: Eukaryota > Metazoa > Chordata > Amphibia > Anura > Rhinodermatidae > Rhinoderma > Rhinoderma darwinii. The sequence goes on along the minus strand of NC_134696.1, from coordinate 33,668,979 downwards.
ATCAGCGGACCTCCTGACAAAATGACATGTTCTGTACCTGGCAGTGTTGGACTGGAGTTTCTTGGTCCCAACAGAGGAAATTATTCTTTTGGACCCATCGTCTATCTATACAGAACATATGTAAACATCCACATTAAAATGCATTGCACACTTTGAGGTTATCATTTTACACACAGGTCATATCATCAATAAGGTCTGTAAATCATCTCATAAAAAATAGACCCTGGTTGTAAGTTATTGGCTCCAAAGTCAGCTCCAAATAGGGTTGTCTACTGCTGTAAAGTTGGGGTGCATAACGTTGTCAGAGCCTGGGCCAACCAGAGGAATCCCTGGTACTCTGGTGGGCCAGTCTAATCCTGATACATGGTCTATTAACTTCGACTTCAGTAGACTCGAATCCAGCTACAGCCGGATCAATTTGTATAAGGTGCCTGGTCCCAGCAGGTTCACGGCCATAACCATTCTTTACATAGAGAATGCAGATGGTATGTTATTACTTCAGGTTTACAGGCAAAATCTGTAACGTCACACATTCAAATATAAACAACTCAATTAAATTTTATGATTGTAGGTAAATATTTCTGTATAAAAAAAATATAATTAAAGCAACCCTCCGGTCTCAGGACAAATTTATAAATGTGATGGGGTATATGAAATAATATTACCTTGTGTCCTCCAGTTGTGCCCCTCTGCTGTGGATCCACAATTTTAGGGTACTCTCTGTGTTGTTTCAAAATGGCCACAGCGCTTCTCAGACTGAGTCTAAAACACTCCCACTGTTCACGGATCGGACAGAACTGCTCACATGAGCAGCTCTGGCCAATCTGAGAACAGTGGGAGTGTCTCAGACTTATAGTCTAAAAAGTGCTGTAGCCATTTTGGGACAGCACAGAGGGGACCCTAATACACCGGATCCACAGCAGAGGGGCACAACTGGAGGACACCAGGTAATATTACTTCATATACACCATCATAGTTAAAATGTTGTCCTGGGACCTGAGGGTCACATTAATGCTTCTTTACAGACTATTTTATTATTAGATTATAATGTGTATAGTAGTCTGGTATTAAAACAGAAATATGATAACATTCAGGTCTGCAAGGAATTTTAAATTTCCCACCATGCCTAGCAAAAGCATCAGCAGCCTACAGGCTATTTAACATGCTAATCAAAGTGAATCCCTAGTATATTTGTAATACATTGTCAGAACCCAATTGCTATAACCAATATTAAGCCTTCGAGGCAGCTAATGCATCGGACCACAAGTTGTGTTCTTGTTGCTAGAGCTTGAAAACCAATACTGTATGTAATGAGAGATCCGTACAATACAAGGAGTTGACACGTGTTCTGCGTGGTTAACACCTTGTACTATCCGTCTTCTGTCACTTATGGTAAATGAGCATTGTTTTCTATATATGGGTCAAGAATGAGGAAGTTAATGGTATAATTCATGGTAAATTGTTACTCAGGAATTGCAACAGGTTAAAGCTGCTATACGCTATCACATATTGTATACATATCTACGTTTAGCTTGCTGTTATCTGGAGCTGACCTTCTCACTGTTTAGGTTCCTTTTACACCGGCCAATATAGGCCATAAAAACGAGCGCTGATCAATGAGACAGCTCGTTAATCAACACACCTTTGTTCCTTGATCAGTAATATATGCGGACGAGCGCTCGTTACTGTGATCGCTCGTCCCCATGCGTTTACACAGGGACATGTGCTGCCGACAACGATAATATTTATTTCTGCATAAACTATACGATCAGCCAATCAATGAGTGTTTGCTCGTTCATCACTTGAACGTTTACATTCTGCAATTCTTTGTACATGGAGGCACAAGGCAATGCATATGGGTCCACACTTCATGCCCTCATGTGATGCGCCATACTCTCCTGTAGAATCATTACACCCACAATACACCATGTGTTGGATCATACCATAATTTGTTTCTCATGAATTTTCATGAGAAAACATCTGTGCACCTTCGTGTGTAAACAGAGGTAGGTAGAGGTACAGTTTGGACCTACAGAAGGCAATGGGGCCATATTCCAAATACATATCACTTGGCCTTAGAGCATATACAACATAATGTCATGCAGTATGTAGGAGTTACAGGTGTTACCCCATAAATTAGTTTTTGGACATCAGTCAGGCATACTGAGGTCCAAACCCTGAGACCACCACCAATTTGAACTATGAGTGAATCCTGATCCCTGGTATTCGTGGTGAGGGTGCGGCACTTGTGTGGCTCCTTCCTATTGAAAAAAATGGAAGTTACTAAAACCTATGAGGGGGAACTACCAGGGGAAACAATATGAAAAAGTACATGGGAGGGTATTTTCCTGGATTGTTTCACGCTATTACAATCCTCATGGGAATTAGTGTGCTCCTAAAAATTAGATAAAGCCTAGAATTAAGCATTAACATTGAAAAGGTAATGACGTTTTAATAACTGCAGGACACCAGAAAGAAGGAACTTCAATGAGTTTATCGGTTAATATGTTGTATATCATCAGGAGGGACGTGGTGTGGCATAGGTAGAGTTAATCTAACATAGCCAATCTTTATAGAATTGGTTATATCTCTGTATACTGCAAGCATATGTATATTCATAATGATAATTTGTGTTTACTTTTTTAATACTATCTGTAATTTTTGGAATATTATGTGATGTCCATCTATATGATAGAACCGAGGAAGGTTGAAGAAAATACATTAGATGGGTTTACAGGGATTAAAACAGTAAATTTGAGATGAAGCAAAACTAGTGAGAAGAATTAAATATTGTTTCTAAAAAAAAAAGAGAAAAAAAAAGTGGATCTGTCCTTTTACTTGAGGCTCAGGTTTTTTTAAATCTTCAATGGGGAAGGCTCTTTTGCTGAGAGCGATATAGTTCATCCCCAGTGGATAGCAGAGGTGTAACTTGAAGCTCCTGGGCCCCAATGCCAAATCTGCAAAAGGGCCCCCGACTATCACACATCATTTATAATACCAGTAACCCAAGAGGTACATTTTGGGCACTCATAGGCTCCGCGGATTGACTGCAGCCTCTGTATCCCCTATAGTAATGCCCCTGGTGGCCAGGAAGAGGCCTGGAGGGTCTATCATGACAACTGCAAATATGGCTAGCGTAAGCACCAGCCAAACTTGGTTAGATTCCAGGGCCCACCGGGTTTTGGAACCCATGGCAAACGGGTTAAAATTTTTCCACTTGTCAAGCCAAAGGTGGGGTAAAATGTTGCCCACTGTCGCTCAAGGGCTCACATATACCCTATCCAGTCAATGTATGCATGGTATGTTGCTACGCAATAGTCCAGGGGTCAGCAACCAATGGCACGTGTGCCACAGCTGGCACATGGGACATGTTTGCTTAGCACACTGAGTCCTAAGCCCCGCAAGTGCTCTCCAGCCTAAACTTAGCCCAACGCTGCCCTCTTGGCTTGATTAAACATCATTAATTTTTTTATTTTTAAATCGGCACACCATACAAAAAAGGTTGCCTACCCCTGCAATAGTCCATGCAAATCCCAACAGATATCGTATTATGAATAAAGACAGTAAAAACAACACTGGCTTCAGACATCATGATTTCAAGTAAGATTTAATGTGGGAAAGTTTCTCTTTAAGAAACATTGGTGACAGAATTGTAGCTCTATAGCTGTACAACATGGTGGCTATAACTTATCGCAGCTGCTTCCTGGACCCAGCTAGAAGAGGAAGAGGTCAGGACCGTAACTGGCTTCCATTGTATTCACGTTACAGAACATGTCAAGTGCCAGTATACCAAACTGCAAATAATCTTGAATATCACTTGTAAGTGACCTTGAGTGTTTTTTAACACATGTAGTATAATAAAACTATGAGTCTGTTACACTTAGTGATAAGCGATATGAAGTCAGAATCAGCCTTCAGTGGAGAAGTATGTGCACATTTGGTAGGTTCCTATATATTAAAGGATAACCAAATCGGATTGACAATTTCATAAGATGGCAATTCCTTCTTCAAAAACAATGGTTTTGTAGCATCGGCTTCTACATGACTCAACTACATTTGGTCCCTTCTCCATGGATGGTGTGAATCTGCACAGTGCTACCGCTCTCCAGAGGCACAAGTACATTATTAAAGAAAAGAGTGGGGCACTACCCCAAGGGTCATTCAGTCCTTCTCTCCAACAAGGTGTGTGAGCGGGGAGGGGAAACAAGCACCGGGCAGAACAAGAATAGCTGTGTACAAGACATAGGGTAAATTACCCCTTTATCACAAAGGTCACTCTTGGTGGCCCGAACATACCCTAATATATTGTCTGCTTTCCAGAATCAAGTCTAGGGCGCTAAGGCAATAGCTCAATGGCGGGAGTAAAGAGACAACAGTGTCAGCATGTAAATCCACTCAACTTGACAGATAAATCTCCTCTGTGACACCTTCTAGGTTTGATGGCGACAATCTCGCTACTCTTTACTGCCGCTGTAATCTGATATCAGTGCCATCTTTGCTGTGCCATGTTGTGGAGCTGTGCTAGAGTTACACAAATATCGGGGCATAGCTGAGGGAATCCAAATTCAATAACCCAATTATTTTAATTGAGCTAATTTTTGTAGGAATTATGTTTCCAGGGGCATAGCTATAGGGGATGCTGAAGTGGCAGTCACACGTGGACCATAATGGGGCTCAGGAGTTGCAAGTTACCCTGCTGTTCTTTTCCTTATGATCAGTCTTGCCGCTCTTTAAAGAATACATGTCACCTCTTCTGAAATGTATATTTTAGTAAATACTTGTATTCACCATGAAATAACAATTCTGGAACATATTTTCTTAGAACTCTGCATTGTGCCATTCCTCTGTAATTCCTCCTAGAAATTAATGTTTAACTGGCAACTGGGTGTTACCATTCCAGTTGTCAAAGGGGTGTGTCCCTACACAGTCTCACTCTGTCAGCACTGATTGGACATTATCGGTCTGTGTAGGGACACACCCCCAATTGGTAACGCCCAGTTGTCAATGTAATCAGACGTTTCTAGAAGGTACAACAGGAACGGCACATCGCAGAGTTCTATGAAAAGATGCTCCAGAATTGTTATTTCATGAAGAATACATTTTTTTTTACTAAAATAGACATTTCAGAAAAGGTGTCAGGTCCTCTTTAAAGGGGTTTATTTCATCTCTACAACCCCTTTCAATATTTTCTATTATATCACATGGACATTATATAGGGAGTCTTCCCCTATGTGACAGAGCAGAGAGTCATTAATAAAGTAGCTCTCACTCTGGCAGACCTGGCCCATCTATTACATGGTCAGCCATTCATTTGAATGTAATACTACAATTTATCTGCAGCGGCTATTGCAATGGAAGTTCATAGCCTATGGCAGCTTCTCCCTGCTGTAACAACTGGCTTCTGAAGCTGGACCTGTGGCAAATAACTCATCGCCAGGCGCCTTTAATCGAAAATGGGGTTGTCAAGATGAGAGAGTTCCTTTAAATATAAAGAAAAATTGTCTATAAGACAATTGTTTGCCTGAGCGACTTTTCCATTATATTATATTATACTGTATTATATTAGAATGTAATGTCATTCAGATAATACAGACATGTCACATATGGAAGGTTTTCATCTCTAGGTTTCTGTAAATCCATTAATTTCAATGGTGGTCGCACATGCCTGGTCCTGTTGTGATCACCATTAGTAGGGGAGTAAAGTGACTCAGATTCACACCTCATTAAATTATATTATAAGAAAATCCTTTTTAGGATGCAGTCACATTTGACTTGCATTTCTGCAGCGTAAAAATGCGTTGTGGAAAACTTTACAATGTAACCCTATGGGCAAAATATTTTGCAACGCAAGAAATTGAGAAACCTATCGAAGTTGCAGAATATTTTTCCCATCCGCAGCGTAATTTTACGATGCGGAGATAAAAGGCAAATACACCACGTGTGACTGCACCCTAAGGGTGAATATATAACCTTAAAATAGATGTGTTCTCACTGTCATTGCTCCTCTCTTCTCCACATTCTGGAAATACTGGTTCTGACGTAGCTGATTGTGAACTCTCATTTTATGAAGTCCTTACGTTTGATATATCGGCTGATTATTCTGTCGCTACTTGGTTGTTTGCCGACTTGACATTTATCACCTCACTTACTAGAATTATAATAAAGTAACTTGACTTTAACTAATGCAACATTTACAAATGTGACCACCGGGGTTTTTCATTGTGGACAGAACTAATTACCGTCTGAATGCTTGGTATGCGAGAAGGAATATATGAAATAATGGAAGAAATGGATTTGCGGCTTTGTTTAGTCTGTTTATGATACAGCTGGGGATGTTCAGTCTTTGACCACTCAGGTACATATAACTTAACTCACTATATGAGTAAGTTCACACGTAGCGTAAATACTGCAGATTTTCCGCAATGGATTTAGTTGCGGAAAATCCGCAGCATAATACAGTAGCAGCAAAGTGGATGAGATTTGAATAAATGCCATCCACACGCTGCGTTAATGATGAGCGGAAAAAATGCTCAGGAATTGACCTGCCGTGCGTTCTTTTAATCCGCAGCATGTCAATTGTATTTGCATATTCGCTGCTTATTTGTTGTGGATTTTCCCCATTGAATTCAATGTTAGGTAAACCACAAATAGAAGATGTTGCGATTTTTGCAGCAGAAAAGCTGTGATTCCGCTGTAAAATTCGCAACTCAGAAAAAATAAATCATATACTTACCCAGAATTCTGTGCTTCTTCATCGAGGCCAACCTGGTATGACATTTCATCCAATGTGACCGCTGTAGCCAAGCACAGGCTGCAGCGGTCACATGGGATGAAACGTCATCCCAGGAGGCCGGCCTCCAGGACGGCAGAGGGACGCATCGCCATAGCTACGTAAGTATGAAAAGTTTTTTTCTTTTTTATGTGCAGTTTTCCGCAGCGGACATTCCGGACGAAAAACTGCACCACAATTTGGTGCGTTTTTTTGGGCCGGAATTCCCTGCGGTTGCCAGGGTGCATACAATGTGTACTTTTACGCAACGTATCCGTCCTGTGTGAACTCAGCCTACTTGAAGAACATTTCTTCCCCAAAAACAAAACATAAGTTCTTGAATCAACCTCTTCTGCCAAATTGTTACAAACTGTATTCAGCTATTTCTTCATTTATTTTATCTGTTTCTTAAAGAGACTCTGTCACCAGATTTTCAAACCCCTATCTCGTATTGCAGCAGATCGGCGTTGCAATGTAGATTACAGTAACGTTTTTTTTTTTTCAAAAACAAGCATTTTTGGCCAAGTTATGACCATTTTTATATTTATGCAAATGAGCCTTTCTTAAGTACAACTGGGTGTGTTTAAAGTTATGTACAAGTGGGCGTGTATTGTGTGTGTACATCTGGGCGTTTTTACTTGTTTTACTAGCTGGGCGTTGTGAATGGGAGTGTATGATGCTGACGAATCAGCATCATCCACTTCTCTTCGTTAACACCCAGCTTCTGGCAGTGCATAGACACACAGCGTGTTCTCGAGAGATCACACTGTGACGTCACTTCCTGCCCCAGGTCCTGCATCGTGTCGGACGAGCGAGGACACATCGGCACCAGGCGACAGAGGCTACAGTTGATTCTGCAGCAGCATCGGCGTTTGCAGGTAAGTCGATGTAGCCTCTGTCGCCTGGTGCCGATGTGTCCTCGCTCGTCCGACACGATGCAGGACCTGGGGCAGGAAGTGACGTCACAGCGTGATCTCTCGAGAAAACGCTGTGTGTCTGTGCACTGCCAGAAGCTGGGTGTTAACGAAGAGAAGTGGATGATGCTGATTCGTCAGCATCATACACTTCTATTCACAATGCCCAACTAGTAAAACAAGTAAAAACGCCCAGATGTTACACACAATACACGCCCACTTGGACTTAACTTTAAACACGCCCAGTCGTACTTAAGAAAGGCTCATTTGCATAACTGTAAAAATGGTCATAACTTGGCCAAAAATGCTCGTTTTTAAAAAAAAAAAAACGTTACTGTAATCTACATTGCAGCGCCGATCTGCTGCAATAGGAGATAGGGGTTTGAAAATCTGGTGACAGAGCCTCTTTAATATCTGTTTCTGGGGAAGTGATATTTATATAGTTAGCATCATAGCTCATGCAGGGTGCCATTCAGTTTTCCTTGACTCCTTAATGATAATTCTGCCTAACTGTGCAGCAATATAAGTCAGGAATGTATAAGTGTAGAGCCAGGAAAACACATGCAGTAAGGATGCAGTTTTTGGTGCAGTTTATGAAGACAAACACAGGAGTGGTCACAAAAGAAAGGAGATGCATACGTTTTTTCTTTATACCTTTCCTTCCTTTTGGATCCACTTCTGGCTATGGAATAAAAAACTGCTTTAAAAATTGCACCAGAAACTGGAGGCCTGGTGTTTGTTTCCCACTCCAAGCAATTTCCATTACTCTTAGACCAATTCCTCATCCCAATGCAATTCTCCTGGAGATGAGAGTCCTGCATGGTTTTTGACCACCTAATAGCAAAGGGGATGGGACTGTCACGATCTGTGGGTGTGTGGACCCACTGGGCCATACCGCCATAGCAGGATGGCAGCTGGCCAAACTACAGTGTACCAAGTCCATATATATAGTCCAAGCACAAGGGTACCTGTAATAGTCCGGACAGTAGCAACGGCTAGACACAGATGGGATCTTGACGGCAGGTGATGCAGACAAGACAGATGACACCAGACGTGGTGCAACACAGCAGACGTGGCCGATGGCAGAACTCGACTCCAACACTATAGCGGGCACAGGAACAACTACAACACAGGATACAGGATACAGGTAGCAGGGCACGGGAACAACGGGAACAGGATAACAATAAGGGACCATTTGCAAGACTAACAGAGGAATACGAACAACGCTCAGGCAAGGAGTAAAAGGGCAGAGCCCTTTTTATACTCCAGGTTGATCATGGGCTAATTACTGATTTACATGTGTGCGCACTAGCTCTTTAAGGCCGGGTGCGAGCATGTGCGCACACCCTACGGGACACAGCAGAGTGGAGCAGAAGTGAGCGCTGGCATCTCCTGGGGAGGAGATGGGGACCAGTGCTCACAAGTCCATGGCTGCGGCCGCGAGGGATGAGTAATCCCGACGGTCCGCGGTCGTGGATGCAACAGGGACCAACCAGGTCTGGGCCCCCTACCTCTAATGCCTCATAACAGCTACATAGTCTGACTTTATGATACATATACACTTGTATATCCATATGCAAGACTATGGTGTTTTCCTTTATCCCCCCCCCCCCGCCCTACTCTCTATTTGGAGCCCTGTATACTTTGTATATTTTGGGGGGGAATTTATCAACATTTCTATGCCAGTTTACTGGTGAAGAAAAGTTGCAAAAGGGAATTTTACTCCATTGGAGTTTTACGCTGCTTTTGCCACATTTGTGAAAAGGGGTGTGACTTCTCAAAATTGTGCGGGGAAATCTATGTCAGCTAGGTTTCACTTTGTGGGGCATGGAAAGGTAGAGGCCCTGCCGTGCCTTGTACTTTGCCCACCCATCCTCATCGGACAGCACTCAGGACGTTGTATGTGACGCAGCACTCAGGACATTGTATGTGACGCAGCACTCAGGACATGGTATGTGACGCAGCACTCAGGACATTGTATGTGACACAGCACTCAGGACATTGTATGTGACGCAGCACTCAGGACATTGTATGTGATGCAGCACTCAAGACATTGTTTTGACACAGCACCCAGGACGTTATATGTGATGCAGCCCTTTGGATGTTGTATGTAACTCAGCACTCAGGATGTTGTACTTGACGCATCACTCAGGACGTTGTATGTGACGCAGCACTCAGGACATTGTATGTGACACAGCACTCAGGACATTGTATGTGATGCAGCACTCAGGACATTGTATGTGATGCAGCACTCAGGACATTGTATGTGACACAGCACTCAAGACAGCACCCAGGACGTTGTATGTGACTCAGCACTCAGGATGTTGTACGTGACGCATCACTCAGGACGTTGTATGTGGCGCAGCACTCTGGACGTTGTATGTCAGGCAGCACATAGGACGTTGTATGTGACACAGCAATCAGGACATTGTATATCATGCAATACTCAGGATGTTGTATGTGGCATAGCACTCGGGACGTTGTACGTGACGCAGCACTCAGGACGTTGTATGTGACGCCGCACTCAGGACATTGTACGCGACGCATCACTCAGGACATTGTATGTGATGCAACACACAGGACGTTGTATGTGACGCAGCATTCAGGACGTTGTATGTGACGTAGCACTCAGGACGTTGTATGTGACGTAGAACTCAGGACGTTGTATGAGATGCAGCACTCAGGACGTTGTACGGATATAGCCATCTTTATCTTGAGTGTGATATCACACAACAAAAGCCATTAAAAAGTCATTGAAAAAGTCAAGATCTTGCCACTGTGTATTTAATGCATTAAAAGTCAAGATAAAGACGGCTACATCTATATGTGATGCAGTACATAGGACGTTGTATCTGACGCAGCACTCAAGACGTGCTATTTGACGCAGCACTCAGGACATTGTCTGTGATGTAGCACTCAGGACACTGTATGTGACGCAGCACTCTGGACGTTGTATGTGACGCAGCACTCAGGACGTTGTATGTGACGCAGCACTCAGGATGTTGTATGTGACGCAGCACCCAGGACATTGTATGTGATGCAGCACTAGGAAGTTGTATGTGACGCAGCACTCAGGATGTTGTATGTGACGCAGTAATCAGGACATTGTATGTGACGCAGCACTCGGTGCATTGTATGTGATGCAGCACTCAGGACGTTGTATGTGTTGCAGCACTCAGGACATTGTATGTGACGCAGCACTCAGGACATTGTATGTGACGCAGCACTCAGGACGTTGTTTGTGATGCAGCACTCAGGACGTTGTATGTGACGCAGCAATCAGGACGCTGTATGTGACCCAGCACTCGGGACATTGTAAGTAACGCAGCACTCAGGACATTGTATGTGATGCAGCACTCAGGACGTTGTATGTGTTGCAGCACTCAGGATGTTGTATGTGACGCAGCACTCAGGATGTTGTATGTGACGCAGTAATCAGGACATTGTATGTGACGCAGCACTCGGTGCATTGTATGTGATGCAGCACTCAGGACGTTGTATGTGATGCAGCACTCAGGACATTGTATGTGACGCAGCACTCAGGACATTGTATGTGACGCAGCACTCAGGACGTTGTATGTGACGCAGTAATCAGGACATTGTATGTGACGCAGCACTCGGTGCATTGTATGTGATGCAGCACTCAGGACGTTGTATGTGTTGCAGCACTCAGGACATTGTATGTGACGCAGCACTCAGGACATTGTATGTGACGCAGCACTCAGGACGTTGTTTGTGATGCAGCACTCAGGACGTTGTATGTGACGCAGCAATCAGGACGCTGTATGTGACCCAGAACTCGGGACATTGTAAGTAACGCAGCACTCAGGACATTGTATGTGATGCAGCACTCAGGACGTTGTATGTGTTGCAGCACTCAGGACATTGTATGTGACGCAGCACTCAGGACATTGTATGTGACGCAGCACTCAGGACGTTGTTTGTGATGCAGCACTCAGGACGTTGTATGTGTTGCAGCACTCAGGACATTGTATGTGACGCAGCACTCAGGACATTGTATGTGACGCAGCACTCAGGACATTGTATGTGACGCAGCACTCAGGACATTGTATGTGACGCAGCACTCAGGACGTTGTTTGTGATGCAGCACTCAGGACGTTCTATGTGAGGCAGCACTCGGGACGTTGTATGTGGCGCAGCACTCAGGACGTTGTATGTGACGCAGCACTCAGGACGTTGTATGTGACGCAGCAATCAGGACATTGTATGTGACGCAGCACTCAGGACGTTGTATGTGACGCAGCAATCAGGACGTTGTATGTCACGCAGAATGCTGAGGGAGATTGAGGGGACCTGGAGGGGAGAAGAGAAGGGGAGCGGTGAGTATAATTTTATTTTATGTCCGATAGGAGGGGTGGCTGGCGCACAGCTGCGGTCGTTAAAGCACAAAAGTGGCGCATGGCAAGCAGAAAGATGTGACAGTTTTATTAAGAGGTGTGCGCTTCTTAATAAATCTGTTGCACTTTACAACAGCGGAGAAAAAAGATAAGACTGGCGTATGAAACTCCAGTCTTAGTAAATCTGCCCCTGCGTTGTTTGTCTAGCTGTGTGAGGTAAAGTTAGAAAAAAAACGTAATATAATTTTTTTTATATCCTAATTTGTGTGTCAGTGTCAGAGCCATCTGCATTTTTCCGGCCTTTGTCTGGTTGAAGCTTCAGGCAACTGACATTGTTCTGTTTGCAGTACAGCGTGTATAATCCCTTCTTACACCTCTCGACTGGCAGAAACATCATGATTGGAAGATATCTATGTTAGTCAGCGCTGCAGCCACTCCGATTTAACCTTCAGTTGTCCTTCTGAGATGTGTTTGGCCAAACCCATTCCTTACCTATTCTCATAAAGGCCCTCCCTCTTTGTCTAGGTTTACAACAGGTGGCTGTGAGCAGACTTACACTCCTACATCCTAGCAAAAAGACGCCAACGTAGCTAAGTAAACACTCAACTGCTAGATACCAAAAATCCCACATTAAATGACTGAAAACCAAGTAACCAAGTAAAGGAAATAAAATAAAGTAAAATAAGAGTGTTCTTAAATGGAAACTAAGGTAATGTCCAGAATTTCCTATTGTTATTATTCATTAGGGAGTATGAAGAATAGGACTTCTATGAACCAGTGTATGTTCAGACATTGCCTAGCAACAGATGTCACAGGCAGCGGGTGACTACACTGGATCTCCTGATCAGCATAGTCACCATGTACTATGTAGAGTGCTGCAGTCTCCAAAATGTAATAGACATTGGGAATATAAGCTTCATTTATATATTGCAGAGAATCCCTTTGAATAATATATTTTACCAGTTTAAACCAGTTTTATCATTTGAAAAATGGAATCGATTGAACTTTCTGATATTGGAGTACTTATTGATAAAAGCTTATTTTCACACATTTTGACCCCCTGCACATGGGACGAAAATGCTGCCGATTTAGCGTGCAGAAAATCCGCAGCGGATTGCAGTCCCAGCTATCTAGATGAGATTCGAACAAAGTGGATTTCACCTTTTTCAATGAGAAGCGGTAAAATAAGCTGTGAAGCTGCAGCAAAATCCATACGTAACGCGCACAGATTTTTCTGCGTATTCATTGTAAAAAAAATCTGCCACAAATCCGCCACGTGTGTGGGTACCTATAAAGAGCACAAATGGAGAAAACAGTCACTAAAAGGTAATGACGTATGACCACCTGTAGGGGGCTTAGCACTACACTAAAGGGGGTTTTACACTGGGCAATTATCAGGCAAACGATCGTTCATAGAACGCTCGTTGACGATAAGCAGATGAACGAGCAAACACTCGGCTGTCGGCAGCACATCTCTGTGTCTAAACAGGAAGACGCGCTGCCGACATGTTGATAATGCATGGGGACGAGCCATCGGAGTAACGACCGCTCGTCCCCATACATAGCTCCTTGTGACAGGAGCAGACGGTCGCCAATCAACGAGCTGTCTCGTTAATTGGTGCTCGCTGCAGCAGTCAAAATCGGCCAGTGTAACAGGGCCTTGAGTCACAGGTTTCTGTAAGGAGGGACATTGTCACCCATAAGTCACTTTCACATGACAGTATTTTGTATCAGTATTTGTGAGTCAAAACCAGGAGAGGGTACAAAACACGGAAGGAGTGCAAATCTTTCCATTATACCTTTTCTCTGTGTAGTTTCCACTCCTGGTTTTGGCTACCGCATACTAATGCAAAATACGGACCCAAATACTGTCATGTGAAAGTGACCTTAGTAGTTCATAGACTCTTATATAGGACGATACAATTAGTCGTTATCTCCAGAGTTGGGAATATGTTTTAAAAATCTTCAATATAGAAGGAGACCAGGCAACGGCGTACATACCATAGAAGCAGACCATGCGGCTGCTATGGAGCCCTTAGAGAGACGGGCCCCAGTTTCTGGTTGGTCCCATCCTCTTTGCTACGGGGTGACAAGAGCCTGTGCAGGACTCCTCTCTGCAGGACCTGTATTGTTAGCAAACATGGGGGAATTGGCCCAAGGGTAAGGGAAAAGGTGTGCAGGGTACACAAACACTAGCCTTTCTGTCCTAAGTGCCAAAACCCAACACCATATCGGAGTGCCCATCGTGATCTCCGATATGGGGCCCTCTTTCTTCTATGTACACCATTGACCCCAGGGCTGCCAGTTCGGTAAACCCTAATGATCGCATGATTGGGTTATAACTTTGAGGGTTAAACATTAGAGAACAGAGCATTAGTGCAGAAGTATGGCCTGATGCGTAGCTTGATCCTGAAGATCTGTAACAGGCCCTGTGCCATTTATATTACTGGTGTTCTTTTATGTGCTAGAGGGGCCTTGGGCACCAAGTATTGGATGTGATTGCACCCCCTATAGATGTGCCCCTGAGTACAGCTGTGATTGACAGTTACTAATCGTAAGGATATGTTCACACGGCAACGCTAATTACGTCTGAAATTACGGCGCTGTTTTCAGACGAAAACAGCTCCTGAATTTCAGGCGTTTTGACAAGTGCACGCGTTTTTTGCGGCGTCTTTTACGGACGTAATTGGAGCTGGTTTTCATTGGAGTCAATGAAAAATGGCTCCAATTACGTCCCAAGAAGTGACATGCACTTCTTTGAGGCAGGCGTCTTTTTACGCTCCATCTTTTGACAGCGGCGCGTAAAAAAAAGCCCGTCTGCACAGAAAAACCATAAGACCCATTGAATTCAATGGGCAGATGTTTGCAGACGGTTTGGAGCCGTTTTTTCGGACATAAGTCGAGACGTAAAATGCCTGAATTATGTTCGTACATAGGGTGTGTGAACATACCCTTAGAGCATAAGCCCACACGGTCACCATGAAGGGGTTATTGAGTTGTATTTAAATATAGTGTAATTGTTGTATATTGAAAAAATCTGAAACGTTCTCATCATTGCAAGATCTGTGCTTGCCGTTAATGAATTGAAAAATTAACTGTTTACAGCCAGAGGCTAAAAATTTGTGCAGAGCTAAATATATCAGCAGCACAAATCTCTCCTGCCTTACGGATTTGCTACAATCTATCAGCATAGGCAAGAGCAATTAATTTTGAGTCCTGGTTGTTTAGCTCACTGAGGATTGCAGGACTGGATATAATTGCTGCAAACTCTGAGTTTTTAAACTGTGTAAAAGAATGTTTTCATTCACTGGCAACAATACGGGATCTAAAAAATGGGTGGAATAAAGCATTTATTCATATTAGAAAGTTGTATATCTTTATAATTATACAGTTATTCAATGCTATTTACATAAAACGGAACAACCCCTTTGACGTAACATTCTAGATATAAATTCAAATGCATATTATGTTTTTTTATTTTAAAAAAAATCAACAAAAAAAACAAACACAGTCAATGAAAAATCCTCCTTTTGTGTTGTCCACCTCTGCCTCTACAGGCCAATTGAAGAATTGCAATTTTCAAGTAATAATTCAAATTAGGCAGGTTTCTAATATCATGAAATTCATTATTTAACAAAAAATTATAAGCATCAATGTCATATCATTGTTCAAAGATTACTGTTTTTAGGCAAACCATTACTTTGAATGACAAGAGACAGTGCTGCCGAATATTACATTTACAGGAAAGACAGTCGTCTCTTGACTGAGTCTATAATATAATATAATACCAGAAGCACTAGGACGTGCAGACCTGACCTTTGTACAGAAACATTTTCATATCTATAATACATCTACACTCCATGGGCTGTAAATCATCAAATAATAACCAGGCTTTCCCAGGCATCTATAAATGGCAGGATGACAAATAATATTCTTCTACTACAATATCTCCCTTGTTAATGGAAAAATGCAATAAATAGATTAAAGGTTAACACTTTCATACCAAAAGCTCAATACAAAATTACTCTGCAGCAATAAGTGTAAATAAATGTAATTTTATATCCAGGTTGTAAAATACTTTTTGTGATTTTTTTATTTTTTTTTAATGTTCCCATTTGTGCAATAAGGAATATTTTTTGTGTTTGGGCTGTTTGGTTAAAGGAACACTCCAGGCAAAACGGATACACTGCGTTGTGCCCAGTGCAGGACCTGAAGGGCAGTGCATGACACAGGGGTTAAAGAAGAGTGAATCTCTGTGTCTTGCACCGCCCCCTCTGGCTTTGCAATAGGCACAACACAGTGTATTCGTTTTGCCCAGACTCTCACTGTAAGCACAACCTGAATATGTTTGGGCCATAGAAATAGATGGCACAGCCAATTGGTTACATTGCCATGCTCTTGCAGCAGCTGACATAGTAACTCAATATTCTCTGAAAGACATGAGCACTGGAGCAGTAGGTTTTTGTTTTTTCCTACTATATGGTTGTGGAGATAGTGTATTAGGTGTATCAACTGAAGATAGTTGAAGGCTATGTAAACCTTTGGAGCCGTTTTGTTTTTATGTAATATATGTGTTTTGTCGTCCTAAACATTTTTCTAATATTCATTTATTAAAATTTTTATTTAGTTTTAGTTCTGCAGCTTCTATGTTTCCACTATGCATAGAAGCTGCATAACACTGCTGTAAGCCGAATCCATCAGTCAGCTGGACTGATGCTCGGCTGACGGCGTCTCCTGTGTGCCTCTGACACACAATCTAACCCTAAGGGTATGTTCACATGGCCTATTTTTGGCAGTTTTTCGGGTCGTAAACGGCCGAAAAACGGCTGAAAAATCGGAAGCAGAACGCCTCCAAACATCTGCCCATTGATTTCAATGGGAAAACGGCGTTCTGTTCCGACGGAGCGTTTTTCGCTGTGTTTTTTTACGTGTAAAAAAACGTCCGCGAAAAAGAAGTGCAGGTCACTTCTTGGGACGTTTTTGGAGCCGTTTTTCATTGAAAAAAGCTCCAAAAACGGCCGTAAAAAACGCAGCGAAAATCGCGAGTGGCTTCAAAAACTTCTGAAAATCAGGAGCTGTTTTCCCTTGAAAACAGTTCCGTATTTTGAGACGTTTTTGAGCTCGCGTGTGAACATACCCTAATACTGATCAAACCTAAGTTGTGCCTATGGCACATAATATAACACTAATAACAAAGAAATCTAAGTTGATCTGTAAAGGATCTGCCAGGCACTACGTCTGTGGATACTCCCAGGATTAATCAGTCGACACCTGAGGCCAGACCTCTTAGACTGACACCGGCTCCCACCAATCAGGGTGGCAGGCTCAGGAGTGGGAGAGCCTATCGCGGCCTGGTCAGTCGGAGTTAGCTCCGCCCCCTGTCCATTTATACCTGCCGTTTTCTCTTCCTCATTGCTTGTTATTCTTCTTGGATTCCTGGCCCCACTGCTGCCTTGCTCCAGCCTGCTTCTGCCGTGCTTCTGCCTTGCTTCAGTTCCCGCTTATCCTGCTTCACTCTGCCCCTGGCTTGCTTCCTGCTCCTGGCTCTGCGTTTGTATACTCCACTACATCCTGATCCTGACTGGCTCGTTCACCACTCCGTTTCCTCACGGTGTTCCGTGGGCTACTGCCCCTTCCCTTGCTTGTTCCCTGTTTGTATCCCCTTGCACTTAGTCAGCGTAAGGACCGCCGCCAAGTTGTACCCCGTCGCCTAGGGCGGGTCGTTGCAAGTAGACAGGGACAGGGCTTTGGGTAGATTAGGGCTCACTTGTTCCCTTCACCTCCTTCCTGCCATAACATAATAACAAGCCCATACCTAGTCTACCATTTCTCCTACGCTGACGCTATCATGGACCCCCTTGAGAACCTGACCCAGCAGATGCAGGGCCTCTCACTACAGGTCCAGGCCCTGGCTCAGAGGGTCAACCAGTCTGACGCTGCCATAGTAGTACCCCTCACCTCACCTCTAGAACCCGACCTCAAGTTACCTGACCGGTTCTCAGGGGACCGTAAGACTTTTCTCTCCTTCCGGGAGAGTTGCAGACTTTACTTCCGTCTAAAACCTCACTCCTCAGGTTCCGAGAACCAGCGGGTGGGTATCATTATATCCCGACTCCAGGAAGGGCCCCAAGAGTGGGCCTTCTCCTTGGCTCCTGACGCCCCTGAACTTTCCTCCGTCGATCGTTTTTTCTCTGCCCTCGGACTCATTTACGACGAGACTGACAGGACTGCCTTAGCCGAGAGTCAGCTGGTGACCTTACGTCAGGGTGGGAGACCTGTTGAGGAATACTGTTCTGATTTTAGAAAGTGGTGCGTAGCTTCTCGGTGGAACGACCCGGCCCTAAGGTGCCAGTTTAGGTTAGGATTATCTGACGCCCTGAAGGATCTGCTTGTTAGCTACCCCTCTTCTGACTCCCTAGACCAGGTTATGGCCCTAGCAGTACGACTTGACCGACGTCTCAGAGAACGTCAGCTTGAACGTTTCAATGTTTTCCCCTCTGACTTCCCTGCGATTCCCCCCGAGGTCCCGTCTCCTCGCTCTTCCACGGAAGACTCGGAGGTACCTATGCAACTCGGGGCCTCCATGTCCCCTCGACAACGTAGGGAGTTCCGCAGGAAGAATGGTCTCTGCTTCTATTGTGGGGGTGACAAGCATCTACTGAACACCTGTCCCAGGCGCAAGAATAAGCAGCCGGAAAACTTCCGCGCCTAAGTGATCATCGGGGAGGTATTTCCCGTTAATATGAAACGCAATAAAATTTTGCTTCCCTTTCAGGTCTCGTTTGCTGGCCGGTCTGCCACTGGCAGTGCCTTCGTGGATTCTGGCTCATCTGCTAATATCATGTCTTTGGAATTTGCTATGTCTCTAAAAATGCCTTTTATTGATTTGCCTTATCCTGTCCCGGTAGTGGGTATCGACTCCACTCCTCTTGCTAATGGTTATTTTACTCAGCATACTCCTGTTTTTGAACTCCTTGTTGGCTCCATGCATTTGGAGCAGTGCTCTGTACTGGTGATGCAGGGATTATCGTCCGATCTGGTGTTAGGTCTTCCCTGGTTGGAGCTGCATAATCCCACGTTTGATTGGAATACTGGGGATCTCACCAAATGGGGTAGTGAATGCCTGACGTCATGTCTTTCGGTTAACTCTATTTCTCCCTGTGAGGAGGTAAACACGCTACCTGAGTTTGTTCAGGACTTCGCTGATGTGTTTTCTAAGGAGGCCTCCGAGGTGTTGCCCCCTCATAGAGATTACGATTGCGCCATCGATTTGGTACCTGGTGCTAAGCTTCCTAAGGGTAGGATATTTAATCTTTCATGTCCTGAACGTGAAGCTATGAGGGAGTATATCCAAGAATTCGCCCCTCGACTTCTCCTGTAGGTGCTGGCTTCTTCTTCGTGGGGAAGAAGGATGGTGGTCTTAGGCCGTGCATTGACTATCGGAACTTGAATAAGGTCACTGTAAGGAACCAGTATCCCCTTCCTTTGATTCCTGATCTCTTTAATCAGGTTCAGGGGGCCCAATGGTTCTCTAAGTTCGATCTACGGGGGGCATATAACCTTATCCGCATCAAAGAGGGGGATGAGTGGAAGACTGCGTTCAACATGCCCGAAGGTCATTTCGAATACCTGGTCATGCCCTTTGGGTTGTGTAATGCCCCTGCCGTCTTCCAGAATTGTATTAATGAAATTCTGAGAGATTACCTGGGAAATTTTCTTGTAGTGTACCTTGATGACATACTGGTGTTTTCCAAGGACTGGTCCTCCCACGTGGAGCATGTCAGGAAGGTCCTCCAGGTCCTCCTGGAAAATAATCTGTTTGCGAAAACCGAAAAATGTGTGTTTGGGGTACAGGAGATACCATTTTTGGGTCAAATCCTCACTCCTCATGAATTCCGCATGGACCCTGCCAAGGTTCAGGCTGTGGCGCAATGGGTCCAACCTGCCTCCCTGAAGGCGCTACAGTGTTTTTTGGGGTTCGCTAACTATTACAGGAGATTTATTGCCAACTTCTCGGTCGTCGCTAAGCCTCTTACGGACCTCACTCGCAAGGGTGCTGATGTCCTCCACTGCCTCCTGAGGCCGTCCAGGCTTTTGAGACCCTCAAGAAGTGCTTTATCTCGGCCCCCGTGCTGGTTCAGCCCAACCAAAGGGAGCCATTTATTGTGGAGGTTGACGCGTCCGAGGTGGGAGTGGGGGCCGTCTTGTCCCAGGGTACCAGCTCCCTCACCCATCTCCGCCCCTGTGCTTACTTCTCTAGGAAGTTTTCGCCCACGGAGAGTAACTATGATATTGGCAACCGCGAACTTTTAGCCATTAAATGGGCTTTTGAAGAGTGGCGTCACTTCCTGGAGGGGGCCAGACACCAGGTAACAGAGGAATGCCTGCAGGCAAACAAAACCCTATTTCCTGACCACCCAATAGATAATAAAAATAAAGTAAGAGTTTACAACTTTTATTAAGCTACGTGTAGCAAGACAAACTATACACATAAATTTTAAAAAATTTTCACTGCCACAGACCGAAGTCAGTATAACAGCTGGAGAACCCAGCCGAGTATGAGAGAGTTGCGATGTATGCCGAGTGTCGGCAAACAGTCAGTACAGGGGCATCAGTGCCTCTATTAGTATAATAGATCCGGCTGAGGCAGGGATTAAAAATCAATACAGCCCCCCCGACATGTTTCGCTAACTAGTAGCGTCCTCAGGGGTACACGGGGCTAAGCCCCGACACTCGGCATACATCGCAACTCTCTCATACTCGGCTGGGTTCTCCAGCTGTTATACTGACTTCGGTCTGTGGCAGTGAAAAATTTTTTAAAATTTATGTGTATAGTTTGTCTTGCTACACGTAGCTTAATAAAAGTTGTAAACTCTTACTTTATTTTTATTATCTATTGGGTGGTCAGGAAATAGGGTTTTGTTTGCCTGCAGGCATTCCTCTTTTGACTATATATTGCACCCGCTGACTACCCAGGGTCAAACCTGTGTTTTTTGTCAGACACCAGGTAACGGTCCTTACTGACCACAAGAATCTGGTTTTCCTAGAATCTGCCCGGAGGCTTAATCCTAGACAAGCTCGATGGGCGCTATTCTTTACCAGATTTAACTTCTTGGTTACCTATAGGGCTGGGTCCAAAAATATTAAGGCTGATGCACTGTCACGTAGTTTCATGGCCAATCCTCCTTCTGAGGAGGATCCTGCTTGTATTTTACCCCCTGGTATAATCGTTTCTGCCACTGATTCTGATTTAGCCTCTGACATTGCGGCTGATCAAGGTTCAGCTCCCGGGAACCTCCCTGGGGACAAGCTGTTTGTCCCCCTGCAATACCGGCTAAGGGTACTCAGGGAGAACCATGACTCCGCACTATCTGGTCATCCTGGCATCTTGGGTACCAAACACCTCATTACCAGAAACTATTGGTGGCCTGGGTTGCCTAAAGATGTTAGGGCTTACGTCGCCGCTTGTGAGGTTTGTGCTAGGTCCAAGACCCCTAGGTCCCGACCTGCGGGCTTACTACGTTCTTTGCCCATTCCCCAGAGACCTTGGACCCATATCTCCATGGATTTTATCACCGATTTGCCTCCATCTCAGGGCAAGTCGGTGGTGTGGGTGGTAGTAGACCGCTTCAGCAAGATGTGCCACTTTGTGCCCCTTAAAGGGAACCTGTCACCAGCATTTTACCTATTAAACCGACTATACCTGGTGGTAGTGGGTGAAAAATCATTTCTATTTAACCTATAATTATCTTCTTAGTCGACTCTGTAGCTTTAGTATTTAGCTTTTTAGTGTTCCCACACCGTATGCTAATGAGAATAAAAGAGTCAGATCTTCATTTGAAAAGAGTCAAATCTTCGTTTGGAAAGAGTCATATCTTCATTCCTCAAGTCTTTCCAAGTTTAATCCGCCTCCTTACTTTTGATTGACAGCTCCTCGCCTTCCTCCAGCACACAAAATCCCGCGCTTGTGCATTGATGTCCTCTTTTGGTGTGTGCGCACAAAGGGACACCGCATAATTACGATAAAAGGCGCAAAACGTTTGCAGACCGATATTTACAGTCGGAAGAGGAGTTTAGGAGCGGGGATAACGGCAATGAACTTTTTATAGCAGCGACCAGTGAGGGAGAAGTAAAGTTCAATAGGTGAAATGCTGGTGACAGGTTCCCTTTAAGAAACTACCTAACGCCAAGACGTTAGCTTCTTTGTTTGTTAAACACATTTTGCGTCTCCATGGGGCCCCAGTTAATATCGTTTCTGACAGAGGGGTACAATTTGTTTCCTTATTTTGGAGAGCTTTTTGTAAAAAGTTGGAGATTGATCTGTCCTTCTCCTCCGCCTTCCATCCCGAAACTAATGGCCAAACGGAAAGGACTAATCAATCCCTGGAACAATATTTAAGGTGTTTAATCTCTGACTGTCAATTTGATTGGGTCTCATTCCTTCCCCTCGCCGAATTTTCCCTGAATAACCGGGTCAGTAACTCGTCAGGGGTCTCCCCGTTTTTCTGTAATTTCGGGTTTAATCCAAGGTTCTCCTCCGTTTCTCCTGGTTGTTCCAATAATCCCGAGGTAGAGGACGTTCATCGGGAACTGTGCACAGTCTGGGCCCAGGTTCAGAAGAACCTAGAGGCGTCCCAGAGCGTACAAAAGATTCAGGCTGATAGAAGACGTTCTGCTAACCCCCGGTTTGTCGTCGGGGATCTGGTGTGGTTGTCGTCTAGGAACTTGCGCCTTAAGGTCCCGTCCAGGAAGTTTGCTCCCCGATTTATTGGGCCTTATAAGGTCATTGAAGTCCTCAACCCTGTATCCTTCCGTCTGGAGCTGCCCCCATCCTTTCGCCTACACGACGTCTTTCATGCCTCCCTCCTTAAACGCTGCTCCCCGTCCTGGTCCCCCTCGAGGAAACCTCCTGTTCCCGTTCTCACCCCTGAGGGGGTGGAATTCGAGGTGGCCAAGATTGTGGACAGTAGGATGATCCAGGGCTCCCTCCAGTACCTGGTCCATTGGAGAGGATACGGGCCGGAGGAGAGGACTTGGGTACCTGCTCGAGATGTTCACGCTGGGGTATTGGTCAGGAGGTTCCACCTTCTCTTCCCCACTAAACCGGGTCCTCTTAGTAAGGGTCCGGTGGCCCCTCATAAAAGGGGGAGTACTGTAAAGGATCTGCCAGGCACTACGTCTGTGGATACTCCCAGGATTAATCAGTCGACACCTGAGGCCAGACCTCTTAGACTGACACCGGCTCTGCCCCTGGCTTGCTTCCTGCTCCTGGCTCTGCATTTGTATACTCCACTACATCCTGATCCTGACTGGCTCGTTCACCACTCCGTTTCCTCACGGTGTTCCGTGGGCTACTGCCCCTTCCCTTGCTTGTTCCCTGTTTGTATCCCCTTGCACTTAGTCAGCGTAGGGACCGCCGCCAAGTTGTACCCCGTCGCCTAGGGCTGGTCGTTGCAAGTAGGCAGGGACAGGGCGGTGGGTAGATTAGGGCTCACTTGTTCCCTTCACCTCCTTCCTGCCATAACATGATCAACTTCAATATGACCGATATTAGGTTTATATTGTGTGTCAGAGGCACACGGGAGCAGTTGTCAACCATTGACTGACGGTATTGGCATTATAAAGATTCTATGTATACTGCATACATAGAAGCTGCAGCTCTAAAACTGAAGAACATTTTGAATAAATGTATATTAGAAAAATGTTTAGGCTGACAAAAATACATACATTACATTATAAAAAGGCTTCAAAGGTGAACATAATTAGGGTATGTAGTAAAAATTGGACTTTAAACTAACATGACTTAAAATGTATCCTGTATAGTACAGTGTTTAGTAGCATTTGCACATATATAGTATACTACATGAAGCATAATTCTTTATTTCAAATGAAGAAAATTCACATAAGTCTTTTACATTGGTAGGCCTCATGCATGCGGCAAAGCGGTGTGCAACTTCACAACGGACACGAAGTCCCTGTGGTTCCATAATACGGAGCTGTAGGCACTGGGACTCCCTGTGTTGCTATATGGTGCCTCCATATAGCATTTTATTCTATTCTAGAAGTAATGCATCTAGGAGAGAACACCTCCACAAATCTGCATCTAGTGAAACATGCCGCAACCTCGTATAAAATTGGAGACACATAAAGGTACAGTATAGGTCCATAGATTTCTATGGGTTCTGTATTACGGACCTGTACAACACGGATCTGTAATAAAGCCGTGTGCATGAGTCCTCGGGCAGGTTACAGAAAGCTGTAATATGGACGCATTTTGGCATCTATATTAAGGACATAACACCCAGGCCCCATCAGTTCTACTGAACCGAACATAGATCACCATTGAAAGATCCTCTGACTTACTGTGAAAATAAGTCACAAGTGCATCAAGTTCAACCTGTCACAGATGATTTTCATATAAATGTTTGATCAAAAGAAGCGCAAAAGAAAACACCCAGTGTGAAAGTGACCAAGTCTGTCACTGTGATCGTGTCGGCAGCATTTAACCCCTAACATTTCATGTAAAGTTGTCCTCCGCCTGGAGTGTCCTTTTCTATTAATCTCTCTTCTTGTTATTTTTAATTCTTAATACCATTAGTCATGAGATAAATGTCTGGGTCGCATGTTCCTGCCATTACTACATCTTTGTTTCAGGAGTTCTTGTTTGAATGGTATGTGTTTACGTCATATAGGTGTATACAGGATAAGTCATAGAGATAATTACATAGAGTTAAAGTACAGTACAGGGAATGTAAAGATTGCTGTGACATTTACTATATTCCATGTACGTGTTCAACAAGAAGAAAATAACGACTGAAACACAAAGCGCACTGCGCGAATAAAAGCTACGATCGTATAAATGTAATCTATCAATTTTCTACATCTTGCAACATGATGCTGCAAGTTAAAGGTGAAATCCATTTTAATAAATCTTCGCTCACGGGACAAGACATTGTAGATAATGCTATAGTTTGGGTTCATTGTGCTTATACCCCCAACTATTCACTAAACAAGGGTGTTGCTACCTGTAAGCTCAAATCCTATTTGAGGATCTCTACCTCCCCTTTCTGAGTATGGCAGAGGAGGAAATCCAGCAAATACTTATGTATTATTAGCATTGCGGTCGAGACTCTGAGTTATGGGGAGGCATGTGTATATGGGGAGACACGTTTGAAGCCAGTTGATGCCTGTGTCCTAGGCAGCAGCTCTACCTACTGAGCTAACGGGTGCTGCTGGACAGCTCCACTTTTTAAATCTATTGTCCAGGTTCTCTTGATTTCTGCCTTTCTTGCCTTGATTGAATTCACCCTTTTGGCTTACTATACATATTGTATGTCATTAT
Organism: Rhinoderma darwinii; assembly: GCF_050947455.1. NCBI lineage: Eukaryota > Metazoa > Chordata > Amphibia > Anura > Rhinodermatidae > Rhinoderma > Rhinoderma darwinii. Next base: position 33,643,596 of record NC_134696.1, on the reverse strand, counting down.
ATACACTGAAAAAGCAAATATTACATCTGCATGGAACAGAAATACCATGTAAATCAGATACAACTCAACACAAGAATGGAAATGTTTACAGGTGCTTACTCCCTCAAGATATCAGATTTACATATTGATATATGAAAAACAGTATTGAACTCACAACTATGACACAACCAAAACACCCATTTTAAATGTGTAAACACACAAGACAGGGGAAAGAGGGTTTCCTTTTTTTTTTTTTTTTTTTGGGAATGTATTCCTAATTTTATTAAAATAAAAAAAAAATAGAAAACTACACTGTCAATGAGCCCCAAGTCTCAAAAATAAGATATGGCCTAGATAGTCAAATGTCTCCTTATAGCTCCATGCACTCATACAATTGCTCAAATAGTTGAAAATACCGTGTATAGTACATGGAGGTCTATTAAACAATGACCTACAACACCTGTCATCCCCAACCTAAAATTCGATCCCACAGGAGTCCTATCATTTTCTGAATTCCCTAGACACTGCCATCTGGACAGAATTTTTCCTTTTTTAACTGAATATCTGTCAATTATCTTTAGTTTGTGGGTTGACAGCAACCTCAACAGCCTGGTCATAACACCTGTCTTACTTATTGAAGCAATGTAATTATTCTTCTTATAGGTTCAAGAGGGTTAGAAGTACGACTTTCATGATAAGGAGTGTGGGGACATTTCGGTTTATTGAGTATTAAAAAATGTCACTGTTAAAAGAAACCCAAAATAATTATGCCTGGGAGTGCTGAAGGGGAAAATAAAGAAACAAAAACAACAAGATGGATGAGACAATCACTTCAAATCATTAACATGTCATTGAGAAGACGAAAGACCTCAAACGAATATGGAGCATTCCAAAGAAACTCTTTTCACATATTCATTTGATATAAAATTCAACCTAACAGCACTCCATAATAAACATATTCAAAAAGTGAAAAAAATAAAATCTGCCCAAAAAAAGGGTGGGCGGGTTAATAAAAGCTTTTGTATTTTGAGATTTTTTTTTTTTATATCTAGTATCACTGAATATTTACAAAATAAATAAATAAAGTGAAATCGTTTTTAAGAAGCTATAGTGCACTTGGGGCACGTGTGACCATACTGTGACCATGAGTACTTTTTTAAAGGTTCTGAGCTCCAAGACCTTTAGATCTCATATTGGAGGAGATCTCTTCAGACTTGCATTTTAAATGCCAGTCAATTTGTTGGAGTAATATGCAACACATTTATTAAGCGGTAAATACCTTTTCATAAATGTGCCGCGTCTTTCGGCTGTCCGAGTGCCATCGTTGATGTGTAAAGATCGCGATGGTGTGCCATCCATTCCCCCCTTCCTAACAGACATAAAAGTTTTACCAAAAATTACTCAGCTCATCGCTACTCTTCTCCCCCCTGAGGCACTTATGAGCAGTATCAGGGGCTTATATGCGACGCAGCACTTAATGTCATCAGTGAATGTCGCCACTGAAACCAGCCGCCACCACCCCCTCCTGCACTAATTGTACCTACGTCTATAGAATGCAGGTACAATTACATGCATAAGCGCTGAACGGCCAGGCACGTTCCATGCCCGACCATTCAGCACCTTACAATGGCGCTGATTGGCAGGGCCGAATGACTTACCCCGCAAATCAGCGCCTTTTGACGACGCGTGACGCTTCCGTGTTTGAAAGGTGCTGATTGGCGGGGCAAGTCATTATGCCCTGCCAATCAGTGACTTTCAACGACACTAGCGGCACAACGATGTTATCGTGCCGCTACCGTTATTGAAAGGCGCTGAATGGCGGGGCAAGTCATTCTGCCCTGCCAATCAGCGCCTTTCAATGATGCAAGAGGCGCGATGATGTCATCATGTCGCTTGCACCGTTCAGCCACAGCAGACCTGCTCAGAGGAGAGCAGGTCCGCATTGACACAGGACGGCGCGGGAATGGGTTCAAGGTGAGTATATAAAGTTGTTTTTTTCTTTAAAAAGTGTGCATCACAATATTTACAGGAGGGGAGGGCTATATGTTGGGCACAATCTATAGAGGGGGCTATATGTAGGGAACTATCTACAGTGGGGGGCTATACGTAGGGGACTATATACAGGGGGCTATATGAGGCACTATATACAGGGGGCTATATGTGAGGCATTATATACAGGGGGGCTATATGTGAGGCACTATATACAGGGGGCTATATGTGAGGCACTATATACAGGGGGGGCTATATGTGGGGCACTATTTTAAGGGGGCTATATGTGGGGCACTATATACAGGGGGGCTATATGTAGGGCACTATCTACAGGGGGCTATATGTAGGGCACTATCTACAGGGAGAGCTATATGTGGGGCACTTTCTAAAGGGGATATATGTAGGGCACTATCTATGGGGGGCACTGACTACAGGGAATCTATGGGGGCACTATCTACAGGGGGCTCTATGGGAGCACTATTTACAGGGAGTACTGTGTGTGTGGGACACAGTGTATGGTGCTATTATAATCACGGACAGTGTATGGTGGTATTATAATTAGATATGCAGTGTATGGCACTATTATATTTATATTCAGGGCACAGTGGGTGGCATTATGACAATTTTATCTTCGTTTATAGGTGCAGAAATGTTTGAAAAGTGAGCGGAAAACTGCAGAAATGGGAGAAGTCGTCATAGAGGTCTGTACCGGATGGAGAAGAAAAGAGAAAAAGAACTAGAATCTGAGATGTCACCGATGAGTCACTCAATGTAAATGTTTTTTCTACCTCTAATCAGTAATGTAGTCACTGTATGATCTGCAGCGAGATGATGGATGGTATGATTATTTTTTTTTGTGAAACAGCAACTCCCAACATATCCTTACCATTGTTCGGACCATGCTGGGAGCTGTAGTTTTACGCCGTACAAACCTATACGACATGGGTTGCACTAAATTGAGCTGTATTTGAGTGTTGTATTTATGTACTGAGCTTGGTTCTGGGGCTGTATATATGTACTGAGCTTTGCTCTGGTGTTGTATATATGTACTGAGGCTGGTTCTGGTGCTGTATTTATGTATTGAGCTTGGTTCTGGTCTTGTATTTATGTACTGAGCTTGGTTCTGGTGTTGTATTTATGTACTGAGCTTTGTTCTGGTGTATATATGTATTGAGCTTGGTTCTGGAGCCGTATATGTCATCTTGGTTCTGGAGCTGTAATTCTGTGCATGCCAGTACATTTAAATTATCACCTCAGGCAGCAGAAAAAATAGAATCGGCCCTGAGTGCTGCATCGTATACAACATCCTGACGCTGCCTGGCATCTGTATGTTGTATGAGCTGCGGCATGCTGCGGGCACCAGAAAGAAAGAAAAGGAGCGGTATAGTGAGAAACATTAATTGTTTTTGTATTTTTTTAAATTGTCAATTGTCAATTTGGGTGATACCCTGAATAGGTGGTACTCTCATCAGAAAAGCAAGGTACAGGGTCCAACATGAACCATGGCTTTACTGTGCCCCACGGAGTGAAATTTACACCAGTTAGGAGCTGACAAAAATTTCGCCAGTTTTCTGGCAGAAATTATAAAAAAAAATTAACAAAAGTGGGAAGGGCGGTATAATATGGCCAAAAGTTGCTTTTGAGACTTGTCTACACCAGAAAACTGGCGTAGAAAGGTTGATAAAGTCCCCCATAATCCTTTGCCATGTCTTAACTAAAAATAACTCCTTCAAAAACAAATTCATAAAAACTATGTAAAGTCCTATAACAAGAATATTTTTAATCAGATGGGTCACTGAGTTAAGGCTCTGTTCACACTAACGTTGACTACCGGTCACAGTAAGGCTTCTATTGATTTTTGATGGCCAGAATAGCATAGTCATTCCTGTAAAGAAATATAAAAAAATGAAGACCAAACTGAAACCTGATGGACTAATTAAAAGCAAGGGAGATCTGTCAGGAAATGTCAAGCCGTGTTCCCATGGGTCGGATACGCAGCGTATCCGACCTAGCGCCCACAGCACATTCCGTCTGAAAAACCGCACCACATTGTGGTGCAGTTTATCGGAGCGGAATTTCCGTTGTGGAAACAAGCGCCATAAAATAAAAAAAGTTCATACTTACCCCAGTTGTAGTCATGGCGACACGTCCCTCTGTTGTCGTGCAGTCCGGGCTCCCGGAATGACGCTACAGCCCATATGATTTCTACATCCTCCGGCTAGCCGTCATAGGCTACCGGTCAGCGTGACTGTCAGTGTCCAAATGACAGATTACATTACACTACGTAGGTAGTGTAATGTATTATAGCAGCGATAAGTGCTGCAGGTCTTCAAGTCCCCCAGTGGGACAAAAAAAAAAGTTAAAAATGTTTTTAAAAAAGTGTAAAAATAAGAGTTATAAGTTAAAAAAAACCGGTGGTTTTTACTATAATAAGACTTTTATTATAGGGAAATAATGAAAACGTTAAAAAAAAGTACACATATTTGGTATCACCACATTCGTAACGACCCAAACTGTAAAACTATAATGCTCTTTTTCCCGCAGGGTGAACACAGCAAAAAAAAAAAAAACAGATTAAAAACAATACCAGAAACACTATTTTTTGGTCACCACCCCTACCAAAATATAGAATAAAAAGTGATCAAGAAGTCGCATGTACCCAAAAATAGTACCAATAAAAACTACAACCCGTCATGCAAAAAACAAGCCCTTACACAGCTTTTTTTACTGAAAAATAAAAATGTTATAGCACTCAGAATATGGTGACACAAAAAATGTATTATTTAAGAGAAAAAGTGATTTTATTGTGCAAGAGCGGCAAAACATCAAAAAACATACATATGGTATCACCGTAATTTTATAAAACCGCAGAATAACGTAAAATGTCATTTATAGCGAACAGTGAACGCTGTAAAAAAATAAAGAATTAATCGCTGTTTTTTGGTCGGCTTAAGCTCTCAAAAATAATGTAATAAAGAGTGATCAAAAAGTTGTATGTACCAAAAAATTGTACCAATTAAAACTACAGCTCGTTCCACCAAAACTAAGCCCTCAAACCGCTCAATTGACCACAAAATAAAAAAGTTATGCCTCTCAGAATGTGGTGAAACAAAACAATCTTTTTTAAACAAATAGTTTTTTCTTTCTAAAAGTAGTAAAATATAAAAAAAACAATATAAATATGGTATCACTGTAATTGCATTGAGCCGCAGAATAAAGTTAAATTTACATTTTTACCGCACAGTGAAAGTCGTAAAAACGAAACCCAAAAATCAATTGAGGAATAGCAGAATTTTATTTTCAGTTTCCCATTACTTTATATGGTACTTTAAATGGTATCAATGGAAACTAAAGCTCCTCCTGCAAAAAATAATCCCTCACAGCAGTCTATTGACAGCAAAATAAAAAAAGCTATGGCTCTTAGAAGGCAGGGAGTGAAAAATTAAAATAAAAAGCAAAAAATTGATCAGTTCTGAAAGGGTTAATTAATTTCGAATTTAAAAAAAACAAACAAAACACATTTATGACCATATATGGGGTATTGCCGTACTCGGGAGAAATTGCTCCACAAAAGTTGGGGTGCTTTTTCTCCTTTATCCCTTGTGAAAATAAAAAAAATGCAACATTCTATTGGCAAAAATGTTGCTATTAATTTTCACGACCTAAGGCCTTATTCACACGAACGTGTCTGTTTTGCGCGCGCAAAAAATGCTGCGCTTTGCAAGCGCAAAAGTTCAGCGTGCCATCTGTATATGTTGCGCGGCTGAGTGATTTAGGCGCAGCCGGCATCATTATGACAATCTGTTTTTATGTTACGAAACAGTAAAGAAGGAGGGGCTTTTATGTTTCCCCTCACTTCTTTAACAACTGTAGCGCTAATCACGCGGGTCACCCGGAAGTGCTTCCGAGTGCCACGCGCGATTTGCACGCACCCATTGACTTGATCTGACTAAGGCCTAATTCCACTAAATTCTGCAAAATAACAGTGGGGTCAAAAGTTCTAACTATACCCATAGAAAAATTCCTTGAAGGGTGTAGTTTCCAAATTGGGGTCACTTTTGGGGGGATTTCACTGTTTTGACCCCTCAAGACCTCTTCAAACCTGACATGGTGGATAAAATATATTCTAAAAAAAGAAGGCCCCAAAATCCACTAGGTGCTCCTTTACTTCTGAAGCCTGTGTTTCAGTCCATTACCGCACTAGAACCACATGTGGGATATTTCTAAAAACTGCAGAATCTGGGCAATAAATATTGAGTTGCGTTTCTCTGTTGAAACCTTTTGTGTTACAGATTTTTTTTTATTACAAATGAATTTTGGCAAAAAAATGACTTTTGTAAATTTCACTTCTACTGTGCTTTTCATTCCTGTGAAACGCCTAAGGGTATGTGCACACACACTAATTACGTCCGTAATTTACGGACGTATTTCGGCCGCAAGTCCCGGACCGAACACAGTGCAGGGAGCCGGGCTCCTAGCATCATAGTTATATACGATGCTAGGAGTCCCTGCCTCTCTGCAGGACAACTGTCCCGTACTGTAATCATGTTTTCAGTACGGGACAGTAGTTCCACGGAGAGGCAGGGACTCCTAGCATCGTACATATGTATGATGCTAGGAGCCCGGCTCCCTGCACTGAGTTCGGTCCACTACTTGCGGCCTAAATACGTCCGTCAATTACGGACGTAATTAGTGTGTGTGCACATACCCTAAAGGGTTAAGAAACTTTCTGAATGCTGTTTTGAATACTTTGAGGGGTGACGTTTTTAAAATGGCGTGATTTATGTTCTAATATATAGGCCCCTCAAAGCCACTTCAGATCTGAACTGGTCCTTAAAAAAAAAGCCTTTTGAAATTTTCTTGAAAATGTGAGAAATTGCTGCTAAAGTTCTAAGCCTTGTAAAAATTAAAGGACATTCAAAAAACGATGCAAACATAAAGTAGACACATCGAAAATGTTTACTAGCAACTATTTTTCGTGGTATTACTATCTGTTTTCTAAGCAAATACATTTAAATTTAGAAAAATGCAAATTTTTGCAAATTTTGGTGTTTTTGACAAATAAATATTGAATTTTAGCGACCACATTTTTTCACTTACATGAAGTACAATATGTCACAAGAAAACAATCTCAGAATCGCTTGGATAGGTAAAAGCTTTTTAAAGTTATTACCACATAAAATAATACATGTCAGATTTGAAAAAATGTCCACAAGGCCATCACAGGCTCAAGGGGTTAAGCACTTCAACAGAAGAGGACACATTTTTGATCTCAGATGAAATGTCCCTGAACGTAAAGGGGAACCAAAATGAAAAGAAAAAAAATTGTTACATCACCTATAGTGGACATACTGTTAAGAGAAAGGGGCAATTTTTTCTTTTTTGTATTTGTCAGAGGCTAGGCTGACTCTTCTAGCTTTGTTTTTGATTCTTTCTCACCAGTTGCTGTGCACGAGTCCCAGGGGAAGCCCTAGTAATTGGAGTCTAATTAATGCCTGTCAGCCTCTTGGTTGGAAGATGAGAAAATGTTTGCCCTAGGGAGTGTAGATATGCTTCATTGCACTAGAATAGTCCTAACCCTTTCTTTTCCTAGGATCTATTTCATTATTTTTATATAATCTGTGCTGATTATTTTGTCACTAATAGAGTTTGCTGGCCGGCCTTCAGTTACCGGCGACACTTGGCTAAGACAAGGATACTGGGATGACTAGAATTATTGCTTTGGTGACACATGCTGAATATTCAGAGGCTTTTGTTTATGTGCGACATAAAGTAGAAGTCATCTGTCTAAGGCTCAGTTCACACAGAATTTTTTTTGTTCTGATTTTGATGCGGAAACCGAGTCAGAATCAGCGACAAAAAACGGCCGATACTGCATCCCATTGATTCCAATGGGGAGCAGAGGCGTTTTTTTCTGCGGTGGATTTTAGCCGCTTGCTGTGAAAAAAGCGGCATGCTCTTTTTTGCCACGGTTCCGCCTTTGACCTCCCATTGAAATCCTTGAAAGGCAGAGAAAGCGTGTTTCACTGCGTTTCTTGCCCTCAAGAAAAGTCGTGGCAAGAATTTGCTGGCAGGTCAAAATCTGCTTCAAAATTCCTGAAGGAATATTGATGTAGATTTTTCTGCCTGCAAAAAAAACTCTGTGTGAACAGGGCCTTAGGCCTCATGTACACGACCGTAGCCATGTGCACGGCCGTGATTTTCGGGTCGGCCGGCAGCGGACTGTCAGCCGCGAGCCGCCCAGCAAATCACGGGCCGTGCACATGGCCGCGGCCATTATTTTCAATGAGCCCGGACCGCAGAACACAGCCGTAATTAGACATGTCCGTTCTTTCTGCGGTGCGGGCTCCCGGGCCATGCAAGGACCGTAAAAACTACGGTCGTGTGCATGGCCCCATAGAAATGAATGGGGCTGCAATTCTCCCGTGGATTTTCGGGGGAATTGCGGGCGCAAAAGCACGTTTGTGTGCATGAGGCCTGAGAGTGTAGGAATTTGCTTTTGATGCAGTGATGAATAAAATAAACTTTACAAATCCTAGCTGCTTTTATTGACTTCATTTACCGTGCATGTCCCCTAATCCATAATCGTTATTTCTGTAACAATTGCTGTCTAGGAAGCCCCATAAAAGGCTGCTCTTGCTTAGAATCTCTCACAGGGCTAGTTTAATTTTGATAGCAAACAGGAATATTGCAAGTTCCAGAGTGTTTTGTTTTGCAGTTTTATTGCTTGCTTCTACTTTATGATGTATAACTTCATATAAAACCACAAAACATGAGCTGAATACACAAAGTACTTTGTAAATAAAGGTGTACAAACTTTAGGATGGAAGACACTTGAGATGATGTTCTAGGGGAAGATGTTCTGCTACATCGGATAGGCTTTTTGTGAAGTGATCTAATAACAGGAAACCAAGGTGACACCTTTTTGAGTTCCAGTCGCAATGCCCCTACTTCTTTTTACTGGAAAAATCGCTCTAATAAGGGCAGCTGCTCAGTTTCACCCTGGTGTTTACCCTGGGCCAACGGCATACATATCATAGAGGCAGACCATGAGGCCGCTATGGGACCACATTCTGCTTGGTAAGAACCTATCCAGAGGAACTGTCTTTTTAGCAAATAAGAGGGTGGGTAGTTAGTCAAAGAGTCATGGAAAGGAGGTGGAGGGAGAAACAGGCACCACGCCATTTTGTCCTGAGTGGCAAAACCTGGCATTACAATGGGGGGGGGGCTCATTTTGATATTTTATGTACACCACTGCCCTGGGCAAAGCCTACCATGTTGCACAAGTCATGTTAGCCGTACACTCCTGTCCACTAACAACCTAGGCGCTTGAAACCACAGAAATGGTGTCCTTTAGTATCCTCTGATATTCACAAAATATATTTCTTGGGGGAAACACGTCGGGACGAGGAAAAAGAGTTCATAATTTGAACATTTGGTCCTGTAATTTATTCTTACAACATTGTACAGTAAACACTAGGGTGAAACGCCCTTATGAAGGTGATTTCTCTGGGCAAGACAGGAAAGCAAAGTAGAGACATCGATTGAAAAACAAATAGATTTTACCTCCTCTCTAGCACCTATAGTACTCACCTACACGATGACTCTGGTAGACCTAGAAAGGCTTGGTTGGAACACTGTTATTCTATTGTTTCATAGTTTGTTGGGTTTGGGTATGTTCACACGTCTTATTTTCAGGCTGATTTTGGGGAGTAAACGCCTCATTTTACGCTCCAAAATACGCTTGAAATACGCATGCAAACAGATTCCCATTGATTTCAATGAGTGATACACTGTGTATTTTTACGCAGCTGAATTTAAAAAAACGCCTCGTAAAAAGAAGTAGCATATCACTTTTTCTTTTGGAGCTGATTTTCCATTGACACTATGAAAAATGACTCAAAAAATGCCTCAAGTAAAGGCCCGAAAGAAGCTTCAAATGAAAAGAAGCTTTAGGCATCATTTACACAAGCGTAATATACGCGCGTGCGACGCGCGTGCTTTTCACGCGTGTCGTACGCACCTATATTACTCTATGGGGCAGTGCAGACAGTCCGTGGGTTTTGCACAGCGTGAGTGCGCTGCGTAAAACTCACGACATGTTCTATATTTCAGCGTTTTTCGCGCATCACGCACCCATTGAAGTCAATGGGTGCGTGAAAACCACGCAGGTCACACGGAAGCACTTCCATGCGAACTGCGTGATTCGAGCAACAGCTGTCATACTCTGAATGTAAACAGAAAAGCACCACGTGCTTTTCTGTTTAGAAACATCCAAATGGAGTGTCATAATGATGGCGGCTGCGCAAAAATCACGCATCATACACTGATGACACACGCAGCTGTTAAGTGCATTTTGCCCACGCAAAACGCAGCGTTTTTTGCGTGCGCAAAACGCACACGCTCGTGTAAGGCTGGGTTCACACGTGGCGGAATTTCACTTGAATTCCGCTGCGGACACTCCGCAGCGTTAATCCGCAGCGGAGCCGTTTCTCCATTGACTTCCACTTTAATTTAGAAGTGTTCGTTTAGACGTTGAGTAAAATTCTGCTGCGGAGCATAGGCTGCGGAGCGGAATTTGGTGTCCGCAGCATGCTCTGTCTGTTGCGGACCAGTGGCGGACTGGTTGCGGACTCATGGCGGAATTTCTCCATTGACTTCAATGGAGATTCTAAGTTCCGCAATGAAGTCCGCAGCTGTCATGCACATGTTATGTGTGCTGCGGATGCGTCTTGCTTTTTGGACATGACATTTCTTCATTCTGGCTGGACCTATGTATTTCTAGGTCTACAGCCAGACTGAGGAAGTCAATGGGGCTCCCATAATTACGGGAGCGTTGCTAAGAAACGTCAGTAAATAGTCACTGTCCAGGGTGCTGAAAGAGTTAAGCGATCGGCAGTAACTGTTTCTGCACCCTGGACAGTGACTACCGATCACAATATACAGCAACCTGTAAAAAAATAGAAGTTCATACTTACCGAGAACTCCCTGCTTCTGTCTCCAGTCCGGCTTCCCAGGATGACGTTTCAGTCTAAGTGACGGCTGCAGCCAATCACAGGCTGCAGCGGTCACATGGACTGCCGCGTCATCCAGGGAGGTCGGGCTGGATGCCGAAAGAGGGACGCGTCACCAAGACAACGGCCGGTAAGTATGAAATTTGTTTACTTTCACTAGGGAAAGTGCTGTCCCTTCTCTCTATCCTGCACTGATAGAGAGAAGGGAAGCACTTTTTCCGCAGTCCGCAGCAGCTAGTCCGCATCAATTTACTGCACATTTTGGGCAGATCCGCAGCGTAATCTGCAATGCGGATTATGTGCGGCATTGATGCGGACACTTGCGGAGAAAATCCGCCACGTGGGGGCATGCCCTTAATCAGGTCTTATTTTCAGCTTCAAAACACCTTGAAATCAGAGGCTGTTTTTCTTTGAAAACAGCTCAGTAATTTTCAGCCACTTCTTTTTGTAAGTGTGAACATACCCTTATTGTTATACTGTACGTTTTGTTTTAGGATTGTTTTTTGTTTTTTCCAAAGCGGCCCAGACCCTCACTGATCTAACATTTATCACCTGTCCACTGGATATGTGAGAGATGCTTTAAGGTGAAATGCCCCTTTGAAGTATTAAACTAGATTTGTCAGACCAGGAGGATTTGTTTTGTTAGAGAAAAAAAATATATAACAGTAACCAGCTGCTCCCCAGGGTGGAGGGGGACATGCACTAGCAGAGTAATGAGCAGAGAAGGATAATCTTCAGCTGAAAAGGTTATGATACAAAGTATAGTTGAATGAGAAAATCATGATAAAATCGAATTATGTGGAAAAGACACCGGGGCTCATGTGTCATCTTGTTACAATAAAAATTCTGGCAAATATAGAATACTAGATTTCGATTATATTGACTGAAATACCAACAGATCCAACAGTTTTTATTTTGCTTAAAGGGGCTGTCTCATCATGACAAACCCCGGTGATCAGCTATTCTCGACTAGTCTGGCTGCTGAACACTTCACCAGCAGATATCGCTAGGGGGCACTCCAGCTGACCATACATTTCCCCTGTAGTGGTCGCAGTCAAATGAATGGGTGAGCATGTAATACATGGACGGCCAAGTCCATCAATGACAGAGCTGCTACCTTTTAGTGGCTCTCCGTGCTGGCTACTAGAAGTAGGTCCAGAGCGGGGCGGCCTCACTCTTTGACATCCATATGTCCTAACAGGGCATGCCTAATATTGTGCAATGTTTCATACGCCAATATTTCAATTGTGTAGCAAGAAGTCTGCACATACTTGTCCTGAAGTTCAAGTTGCAAAATATGTATGAATTTCCGGGAGACATTTTAAAAAATATACAGTATGTAGCAGATACTTTCCATCCCCATCATAAATGAGATCTATAGATTCAGTACTCCCATTATTGGTAGGCATCTCCTATAAGAAATCTTACAAGCAGCAAGAGTTAAATCCGTTACCTATGCAGCCATCTGGAGACACCCGCTCAGGTGCCGAGGGAACCTTCCATCTTATATTTCATCATCTCACAGATTTCCTTCTGTAATTTGTTTTGATGGTTCTGCTGTCCCTGGATACCTTATCTCTCAGGAACGAAGTGTTTTCAGCAAGTTCACCTCATCTGTGCTGAGAGAAATATTCTATAGTTAACCTATACGTGAAATCATACGTCTAGAATTCCACATCACACCTGTCACTTTTTTGGGTTCTGGTCACACATGAGGAAATTTGCAGGATGTACATTATTCCTGTGATATTGCTTTTTCGATGTTACTTACAAGGTATAGATACCTCCCAAATATCAGTTATTCACACAATGGGTCTTTATCCGATTCTGCACCGTGTTGGTATTATGTATGAAATTGGAAGATACGGGAAATATTGGGCACTTTTTTGTCATCAATTCACATTTTTTTTTGCAAATCACTTTAAGGTATATTCAGACATTGCATTTTTATTGCAATTTAGTTTTTTGCAGTTTAGTTATTTGATGCGGTTGCAGTAAAAATGCATACGTTTTCCGAAACGTTTATTTAATGCGATTTTGACCACACCTGAATACACACTTACCATATACTAGAATAAAATTAATTGTGAGGGCCATTTACACCTAATATTCTAAACTGTCTTTCCTAACCAAAATTATGTCTCATGAATATTTATTAGGGACCACAACCCTCTGTATATTTATTGGAGACCCCCTAACACATTGTTAGTAGCTTCTTCTACACGGCAGGGGAAATGTGTTACAAGGCTCTGTCCACATCCACATCGCGTTTCAGCTTTACGTTCGGCACATATGCTGTGGAAATCTCCCAGTGTAAGTGCCAAATATAGAGCACCGATGTAAGCCACAGTATACCATACAGTGGTACATGTCACCCATCGGATCCCATGCAAAAGAAACATATACTGCACAGTATACATTTCTTTGCAGGGTTCTTCTGCAATTAAAAGAATAGTTGACCATGCTTTTCAGTACAGTGGAAAAAATGAAATTGTGGCACATACCCCCACAAACATATGCCAAAAGGACACACTTTTGGCATTCATCACGTTAATGGGGCCCTATGGATTCGGCGCTATGATACACTGATAATAAAGTAAAAAAACGATGCGAACATAGTCTTAAGGGGGTTTTACACTGGGCAATTATCGGGCAGACGAGCGTTCATATAACGCTCGTTACCGACCATTGCCCTGTGTAAACAGGGCAGCGATCAGCAGATGAACGAGCCAACGCTCAATCATCTGCTGGTCGTAACGTTTTAAAAAAGTTAAATATTATCGTTGTCGACAGCACATCTCCCTGTGTAAACAGGGAGATTCTCTGCCGACATTATAATAATGTATGGGGCGAGTGATCAGAGTAACGACTGCTCGTCCTCATCCATAGCTCCTTGTGACAGGAACAAACTAACACAGACCAACGATGTAATGAGGGCCTTTACATATTTTAGCACTTATTCAAATAAGAGGGATTCTACGTAATACAGAGCAGTTTTAGAACCCTTTGCTTCAGGTCTCTCTCCACGCTCATAAAGTAAAACCTCTAATAGGAAATATGGACAGGGATTACCCTGATAGGACAACCACTTTCAAACATTTTTGGCTGTTTTTTTTTCTTCTTCGGCAGTACTATACCATAAAAATAAAATACAAAATATTGTACTTCTCTAGCAGTGATCACAAAGGGTTAAAAGTCCTAACTGGTAGGGACTAATGTCAGTTTACTAGGAGGAAAGAGATTATCTCCAAGCTAGTCTCATTATAATAGTAGGTGGAGGATTGGAATGACAGCTCTATTGTTCTCTTGAAAGGCCTATATAAATATGGGTGATACAGACAGGGCACTGAGCTACAACCCAGCTTTCCCAGTCTCAGCAGCATTCTCCAGGGGTTAGAGAGAGAGTGTAAAGCGATCCCTCTCTGCTGTGTAAACAGTGCCCAGAGAGAGACAGGAAGTTAAAGTCACAAGACAGGAAGTAGTTTATATGGAGTGAATTAAAAAAATGATATCACGAAAACGAGCAACCCATTTTTTATTTTTTTTTAAATAACACATAAATGTCACATATTGTAGGTTAATGTGTAAAAAAAATGACAATTTTGAAAGAGGTGTCCCTTTAAGATCACTGGAAAATCTAACCTGAACAAATACAACTGGTTTCACAAGATAGAGATGTAACTACTGTGTGGTCTTCTTTAAATAGGATATGCTACCAAGTAAGGGTTACCCTTCATGTGTCTATAACTGACCTTGGCATTAGGATTTTTAGTATATATATATATATATATATATATATATATATATATATATATATATATATATATATATATATATGTATATATTCTTTAGATACTTTGGGCGAGGATGTTATATCATATGATAAGTATAATTTGTTAAATCACCATTGATATATTTACATTATGCTTGACTACATTTCTGAAACAAGTTTGGCCAGTTATATAGAAGGTTCCATCTGTAGCCCCAGGGAAACCTCTGTGTAAGGGCTAAGGGTGTATACAGAAATCATAGGGCCCTATAGCAAGACTATGAAAAGGCCCCCCTCCCCACTGAGAAATGTACTAAGCCTTTATTAATGTTAATATCCACTTTTCCGTTTTTAGGTCCAAAATTCTGTGCGGCTCAATTTCAGAATATATATATGTATAGGGCAGCTCTGTATTGGGGAGCTCTGTATAGGGGAGTTCTGCGTGCCGCTGTATTGTGTTTTATACAGCACCATATTATATGCGAGATATTTTCATCTAGAAGCAAAGATCAGAGGCATACAGATATACAGTAAGGCCCTATAAACACATTGGCATTGTAGTACAACTCCATACAACTCGATGATAAGTATACATGTGATGCTACTCAGCTATAATCACACACAAAAACAGCATTACTACCGTAAGTCACAAAATGAGTCAAAACTGCGCTTAAAACCGCATGGGTTTTGTATGTCACAGTTTTCCCCATTAAAGTTAAAAATTGTGTCAAGACAAAACTGTGAAAAATAAGGCAGCTGCATTTTTTACAAATCTCATTCTCTACAATACCTGGCCACTGCTGTAATTACTGCAGAGGCCAGACCGCTGCAAAAACGTTCCATGCGAATACACACCTTTGTGTTTCTCTTCAGTTAAAGACCTTAAAGGGAGTCTAACACTAAAGAGTCCTGCATTCCAGGAAGTGTAATAAAAGCGCTTTTTAATGGTTCATAATGTGCTGACTTTTGCATAGGTATGTTTGAAAAACTATCATGCTTCCCTATATAGTGGTATTAGCGGTGTGGGAGGTGAAAATGTGATGACAGACACCCTTTTCCTACTATATATAAATATATATATATATATATATATATATATATATATATATATATTTGCCAAATTCTATAATCACACTGTCCTTTCTGTGCACACATTAAGGTAGGCATAAAAGGTGCCAAAAACGCATGGCATGTGCTCCATATTTGGTGCAATTATAGAATTATTGCGCCTTTTGCTTAGTAAAACTGCCCCAATGTGTTATTTGTGGGTTTACATGGGACTGCAGGAAAACCTACTACGTCTTTCCTCTGGAGAGTTATTACAATGCAGCCCAGTCAATTACAAATTCATCTCTTCAACATTTGTATAAATGGCAGTGGGGCATAGTTCAGATCTTTATGAACAAGCAATAACTATGGAACAAAGATTGTGTTTACTGAATCACTGGACCCAAAAATTATTGCGGGTATTGGGCACAGTTTGCACTACTGGTCACCATGGACCAAAATCTGCTCCAGGTTGAAGATATGGAATCCCGAGTTTCCCATTGAGATGTTGATCAGGGATTCATTCACACTGTGCTGTTTTCTATACAGTGACCTCAATGTGTTTAGACTGCTGCTTACACATGATAGACCTGCAGGAGAGAATGCCAGATGTGAGCAGGTCCAGCATTGTTACTCACATCGAAATCAAGGAGAGGAAGATGGTGGCCAGGACCTCGTGCTAGATCATGAATTTTGTTAATCCTTCATTATTTTGTGTTATAATACAGTTGTAAGGGATTAGAAAAAAAAGAATGCTGCTTTTTTTCCCAGAAAATGCGCCAATGCATGGTATTGCAGCTCATTCCCACTGAAGGAACAGGAACTGAACTACAATACCAAACACAGCCCATAGACAAGAGTAGTGCTGTTTTTGGAAAAAGAAAAGCAGAGACTTTTTTTCTGAGCCTTGAAAACTCCTTGGATTTACACATGTGGGTTGATGCCGTTGTCGGTGCAGTTTTTGATGCCGTTTTTTAGCCAAAGCCAGAAGTGGATTCAAAAATAAAAAAGAAAGACATATATTTCTCCTGTTTTTCGTTTGACTAAGAAACTGCATCAAAAACTCTATGTATGAATCAAGCCTAAGGCTGGGTTCACACAACCTATTTTCAGGCGTAAACGAGGCGTATTATTCCTTGTTTTACGTCTGAAAATAGGGCTACAATACGTCGGCAAACATCTGCCCATTCATTTGAATGGGTTTGCCGACGTACTGTGCAGACAACCTGTCATTTACGCGTCGTCGTTTGACAGCTGTCAAACGACGACGCGTAAAAATACAGCCTCGTCAAAAGAAGTGCAGGACACTTCTTTGCAACGTAATTTGAGCCGTTCTTCATTGAACTCAATGAAGAACAGCTCAAAATTTACGGCTGTCAGAGAAGCCTCGCAAAATGGATTTACGTCTGAAACGAGGCAGCTGTTTTCTCCTGAAAACAATCTGTCTTTTCAGACGTAAAAGCCTCTCATCGTGTGCACATACCCTGAAGGGGTTATCTGCTTTGCATGTTCCTTTTGTGTTAGGAAGGTCGCATAAAAATTAGCTGATCAGGGGGGTATCCTGCTGCTCGGACCCTCATTGATCATCTGTAATCTGCTGGAAAATATGGTTGCAGATGTTTAATTTCCCTGCAGTGCCACCACAGGAAAAATGGAGCATTACATGTTGCCCATTAAAATCATTAGGCCACTCATGTAAGGAGCTAGGACCTCCAAAGAGAGACATGGTCTTTGTAGACGCTCTCCACTGCGGCTTATTAATGAAGATCCAGAATTAGGGACCTCCTCATCTTCTATTGACTAAGAATACTCTAATAATGTATAAGGTTTTCTAAACCAGACAACCCCTTTAATGCATTCTGGAGGAGGCCGCGTGAAGAGAGAGAGACAATTTTTTTGTTCCCCGGATGAGATTTTTTTCATCAAATAATCTAAAATACGTATTAAAAACATGATTTTATTATACAGTTAGTCATATTATTAAATGTCAAAGCCATGGAAAACTGTGATTTCTTTAACCTTTTACTATTATTGATTTTTGCATTTACTACAGTCAAACATTTTTAATTTTTTTGTCTCTATGTCAAGAATAGACTGCACTTACAGGATAATTGTGATCTGCTGTTTACATAGTACTCTGAACAGCAGTCATCCTTTTTGTTGCACAGATTTATGACTTGTTCTTGTCAAGAATGGTCCCTCCCAGAAAGGCACAGTCATATGAATTCAAGTTTTCTGTGTGGGTGAGACATGTAGGACACGGATCATGTGCCGTTCTCGGTAATGCTGAGTCACACATAGCTTTCTACACTACCACTTTACAATTAACTCATTTTTTTTATCTAAGCACTGATTTTTCTACTATGATATAAAAATATACAATATTTGCAGCAGCTCCATGGTTTACAGGAAAGAAATCTGACCAACCACTATGGACATAAAAAGTTCAATTATAAATAACTTGCAGGCTATATTGAAAAATAATTTGAAAAAATTATATATATATATATATATACTATATGAACAAAATTATTGGAACACCTACACATTACACCTTTTATGACATCCCATTCTAAATCCATAGGCATTACTTTAGGGTTGGTCACCCGTCCCCTCCCCCCTTTGCAGATAAAATACCTTCCACTATTCTGGGGAGGCTTTCTACAAGATTTTGGAGTGTCTCTGTGGGAATTTTTGCTCATTCACCCAGAAGAGCATTTGTGAGGTCAGGCACTGATGTTGGACGAGAGGGCCCTGGCTCACAATCTCTGTTATAGTTAATCTTAAAGGTGTTGGATGGGGCTCTGCGGGCCAGTCAAGTCCTTCCACACCAAACTCACCCAACCATGTCTTTATGGACCTTGTTTTGTGAACTGGGGCACAGTCATGCTGGAACAGAAAAGGGCCAAGCCCCAAACTGTTCCAAAACTGTTCCAAACTGTTCCAAAAAAGCATACAATTGTCCAAAATGTCTTGAATTGCTGAAGCACTAAGATTTCCCTTTACTGAAACTAAGTGTCCTAGGCCAATCCCTGAAAAAAAAAGTTTGACGTACACGCTAGTCCATAGGCCTCACAGAAGCCAAAAGAGTGTCCTCTTGGCCCCTGTCGGGCTGGTATACGTCAGTATACCTTTTTTTTTTGGAAGATGGAATAGAATATTAGACTACGGTTTTCATCCCGAGGGATCCTGGAAAAAAATCAAGCAAATATGTATTTTGTCTATTTTTAATAATTGTCTTCTTTGCAAAATTTATTAGATTGATGCATATTGATTAAAATGATGAGGGTCCAACTGTTGGGACCTCCAGTACGGGGCCACTCTAAACCAGACAAAAAAACAGATCGCAAATTGCAACATAGTCCCATTCAAGTAAATGTGTTGCAAATCCTACACAGAACTTGGTCGGAAGTGGCGCTGTTTCAGGAAAAAGGGGCCTTGCACTTTACCAAGCAGAACCCCAGAGATTAGAAACTAGTGTTTTTTGTGCATTTCCATAGAATCAGTTCTGTTTCTTGCACACCGTGTTTGCTACGTTTTTTTTATATGTGAAAGCGGTGTGACTTTGGGTGCATAGACAATAAATAATGGTGCACAAGAAAGGTTTTATGGAATAAAAGTCTTAAATCTAAACTTAAATTAGGATTAAAAATAATAAACCTATAGACTACATATGACTAGAAGCAAAATTAATCCTAATCATGTCACAGGACTACCCTGAAGCTGGCAGAGGTCAGTAATTACAAAACACCAGCATACTTCTGAAGCTTATGAGAGAAGAAAGAGGGACAGACATGTTCACTGCCGACTTTCAGATTTGGCTCTACCCTAATATTGCTTATATTCATATATAAATATACCACCTTAGTTCCAACGAGTCCTTGGATAAATAGTGCTGTACACACAATACCCAGAGAATGCCATGCAGTATCATAAAGCACTTATTCACTTCCTGCAGTGTACAAATAGTCAGAGGCGTAACTTGTTGCTCTTGGGCCCCAATGCAAAATCTGCACCAGGGCCCTCAGCTACCGTGTGGCATATATAATACTGCTGTCTCTTTAAAGAGGCTCTGTCACCAGATGATCAAATCCCTATCTCCTATTGAATGTGATGGGCGCTGCAATGTAGATAACAGCAAAGTTTTTTGTTTTTTTTTAAATACTATAATTTTTGCCCAAGTTATGAGCAATTTTATATTTATGCAAATTAGCTTTGCAATGGACAACTGGGCATCATACACTTCTCATCGTTCCCACCCAGCTTCTTTCACTGCAGACACACAGCGTGACGTCACCCACAGGTCCTTCAACCTTGTCATTGGACAAAGAAGATACATCGGCTCCAGGCGTCCAAAAGGTTAATATGCTCGTCTCTAGGGAGTTTGCTATGCTTACCTGCACATGGTGATGATGCTGCAGATTCAACTGTACCCTCTGTCGCCTGGAGCTGATGTGTCTTCTCTCTTCCGACGCCAAGGTTGAAGGACCTGTGGGTGACGTCACGCTGTGTGTCTGCAGTGAAAGAAGCTGGGTGGGAACGATGAGGTCACAATAAAATTGCTCATAACTTGGGCAAAAATGATCGTTTTTCAAAAGAAAAAACTTTGCTGTTATCTACATTGCAGCGCCGATCACCTTCAATAGGAGATAGGGATTTGATAATCTGGTGACAGAGCCTCTTTAAGTATCAATGGGGCTTTCAGGCCCCCTGAGGCACAAGGGCCTAGTTGTGACTGCTACCTCTGCACCCCATATAGCTCACCCCTGCAAATAGTGCAATACCATGCCTAGATACATAGTGAATAATACATTGACAGTGTCTTAAAATTCCATATAAAGTCACACATTATTCACATAAGGCCATACTTTGCCCACATATAATCATATTGTGTCCACACAGCACTAAAAAGTGCCACGAGACTGCCATAATTTGCTCACATGGTACCAATAAGTTCTTACCCAAGCTATACTATACCCACATAGAGCCAAATAATGCTTACACAAAGCTAAACGGTGCCTAGACTGCCACATATTGCCTGCATAGTGCCAAGCAGCACCCATATAGAGACATAAAGTTCTCATATATTGTATAAAGTTGTATGTAATGCCTACATAGTGGCAAAACAGATGCCACAGAGTACCATACTTTTTCCACATATAGCCCTCTAGTGCCCACAAATTGTGACATTGTGCCCACGAAGTGAAAATAAATGCCAAACAGTGAGCAGAGAGTGTCATACTTTGCCGAATTAAGTAGTTAATTATATTGTCCCTTTCATGACTACAGACTTACACTTCCTCAATTATAAAGCAGTCACTACTTATCTCAGTCTCCATGTATCCATGATGTGAATGAGCTCTCCTGTATTGTTGCCCTCTGCTGACAGCAGCTGGTAAAACTAGTAATGTCTCATTGACATTACTAGCCTTTTAATATTCTGTTTTGGGTCTTGGAATAGCAGGGTCTGCCTCTCTGGATTCGAGACACTAAGGCTATGTTCACACAGAGTTTTTTTACGATATTTTTGACGCGGAAAACTCGCCGCAAAACTCGTCAAAAACGGCCCTAAAATGCTTCCCATTGATTTCAATGGGAGGCGGGGGCGGTTTTCTACCGCGAGCGGTAAAACTGCCTCGTGGGAGAAAGAAGGGACATGCCCTATCTTCAGGTGTTTACACCTCTGACCTCTCATTGACTTCAATGGGAGGCAGAGAAAGCGTATTTCGCTGTGTTTTATGCCCGCGGCGGTCAATGGCCGCGGGTGAAAAACGCAGCGGAAATCGGCATGCAGGGAGAGGAAAATCTGCCTCAAACTTCCAAACGGAATTTTGAGGCAGAAATTCCGCCTGCAAAAAACTCTGTGTGAACATAGCCTTATAGGGTATGTTCACACGCTTAACCAAAAATTTCTGAAAATACCGAGCTGTTTTCAGAGAAAACAGCCTCTGATTTTCAGGCGTTTTTGAAGCTGAAAATGAAACTTCTTTTAATTTGGAGCTTCTTTTCAGGCGTTTTTTGAGGCGTTTTTCATAGTGTTCAATGGAAAATCATCTCCCAAAAAACGCCTCAAGAAGTGACATGCTACTTCTTTGTACAGAGCGTCTTTTTACGCTCCGTTTTTTAAAACAGCGGCGTAAAAAGATGCCCGTATGAATTAAATGCTGTTTTTCCTATTGATTTCAATGGGCAGATGTTTGTAGGCGTTCAGCTTCCGTTTTTGTAAACGCCCCGAAATACGCCAGAGAACTCTGCGTGTGAACATACCCTTAGGAGGGATGCATTTGGTACGTTATAATAACTCCTAGGCCATAGGCGTAGCTAGGTTCTCCAGCACCCGGGGCAAAGATTCAGTTTGGCGCCCCCCCCCCCCCCCGCCCAACCTCTTTCCCGACATCTCCTTCCCCCTCGCCGTGTTTGTTTTCTCTACCAATCAATGATGTGTCATTTCTTTTCCCCATTTCTTTTTATGTAACTCGATCATAAAAACATTTGTACATTTTACAAACAATATAGTTCTATACACAACACCAGAACCAAGCTCAGTGCATATATACAGTACCAGAACCAAGCTCAGTACATAAATACAGCCTCAGAACCAAGTTCAATACATATATACAGCACCAGCACAAATACAGCTCAACTTAGTGCAACCCCTGACGTATAGGTTCAAACTAAATTGTTTCCAGCTCCCAGCATGGCCCGAACAATGGTAAGGATATGCTGGGAGTTGCTGTTTCACAAAAAATAAATCATATCATAATCATACCACCCATCATCTCGCTGCAGATCATACAGTGACTACAGTACTGATTAGAGGCAGAATGACTCACCGGTGACGTCTCAGATTCTAGTTCTTTTTCTCCATCCGGTCCAGACCTCTATGATGACTTCTCCCGGTCACAGACCATTTCTGCAGTTTGCCGCTCAGATGTCTTCAGCTTCTCACTTTTCCAACATTTCTACACCTATAAATAAAGATAAAGTTCTCATTATACCACACACTACGCCCCTAAATATAATAGCGCCATACACTGCACCTCTAATTATAATAGCACCATACACCGTGTCGCACACACACACACACACTGTGCCCCCTGTAGATAGTGCCTGCCATAGAGCCCCCTGTAGATAGTGCCCCCATAGAGCCCCCTGTAGATAATGCCCCCATAGAGCCCCCTGTAGATAGTGCCCCTATATAGCCCTCCCCTGTATATAGTGTCCCACAAATAGCTCCCCCTATAGTGCTCTACAGATAGCCCACCCCTGTATACAGCCCCCGTGTAGATATAGCCCACCCCTGTATATAGTGCTCCACAGATAGCCCACCCCTGTATATAGCCCCCCCTGTAGATATAGCCCACCCCTGTATATGGTGCTCCATAGATCGCCCAGCCCTCTATATAGCCCCCCAGTAGATATAGCCCACCCCTGTATATAGCCCCCCTTTAGATATAGCCCACCCCTGTGTATAGTGCTCCACATATAGTCCACCCCTGTATATAGTGCTCCACAGATAGCCCACCCCTGTATACAGCCCCCCTGTAGATATAGCCCACCCCTGTATATGGTGCTCCATAGATAGCCTACCCCAGTATATAGCCCCCCTGTAGACAGACCCCCCGCGTAGATAAATTCCCCCCATGTAGATAAAGCCCTCCCGTGTAGATAAAGCCACCCCCGTAGATAAAGTCCCCCGTAGATAAAGACTCCCTTGTAGATAAAGCCCCCCGTGTAGCTAAAGCCCCCCCCCCCCCGTGTAGATAAAGTCCCCCTTGTAGATAAAGCCCCCCCCTGTAGATACAGCCACACACTTTTTTATTACAATAATAAAAAAAAACTATTCAAACTCACCTTAATCCCGTTCCCACGCCGGCCGGCAGCCATGAAGACCTGCTCTCTTCTGCGCAGGTCTCCTGGGGGTTGAACGAAGCGTCTATGAAAGGCGCTGATTGGCTGGGCAGAATGACTTTGCCTGTCATTCAGCGCCATTCAGCGACGGAAGCGCGACTTGTACAAAAGAGCTGAATGGACGGGCACGGAACGTACCCGGCCATTCATTGCTTCTAATTGTACCTGTGTGCTATAGACATAGGTACAATTATAGTGCAGGAGGAGGTGGCGCTGGCGCTCCCCTCTAAGTTGCACCCGGGGCACTTGCCCCGCCTGCCCCCCCCCCTAGCTACGCCCCTGCCTAGGCCACCAGGATACTATTGTTAAACCCTAAACCCCTATAGAACACTAAGAATAATACAATGTATCCCTAATCACTTTAGACTATCAAAAATACTATTATTAATCTCAAAAGAAGAGTTTTGTAGAAGGATTTTAAGAGATATTAAATATAATGTAGTAGTAAAAAGAGAATAAGTCGGCACCGCTGCAATAAATAGTTCTCCGGACGTTTGGCAGGTCACTGCCTAGGTAGCATACACACTGACCCAGTGTATGTCAAGGGAGGTGCTGGCTCAGCAAGAAAAATTCATATGTATCACAATGTGAAGAAAGAAATAGAGCCGCACTCACCCAGTCTGACGTTTTCATATGTTTAATAGCTCAAAATGAAGTGGGTGAGAGACGGAGTAGTACACAGATTCACAGGCCTGGGACACATTAATTAAAAAAAAATCATAATGATGCTCATATGTTAAAAAGCTGTAGGGTTAACAGTTCTTCCACTATATTGTATTGAGCTACAGGATCTATGTAAAGCTGGACACGTACATAGTTTCTATTGGCTGCTCACTTGTAAGGCACCAAGTAGTATTAGTCTGTGCCCAGGATTTTTTGGCAGTGTGCACTAGGGATAGGCAAAAACAGGAGCTGTACATGATACACAAGCAATCTATTCTGGGCAGGCATGCACGTTTTGAATTTATTTACATGGCAATGATTAAGCAGCAGGCTGGAGATGTTTGAGTTTGAAGACTTCCCTTGTGATAGATGTTTGTTGTCTGGATGATGCTCAAATTAAAGGGACTGTATCACCAGAAAATGACATATTATATTTATTATAAATATATTTAATAAACAGTTTTGGTGTTTTTATTTTTTATGTGACTGTCCGTGTACATTTTTTTTTAAAATATTATGTTTTCACACTGGCTACTAGAGCAGTCACAATAGAATGATTCTTATTGTTTTCCGAAGCTCACTTGTCAGCTTTGCTGTATAGACAGGGAAAATATCAGCAGAGTCATCTCATTATTATTAGACAGTGGGCAAGTTAATGACAGCTCCTTTGTACTGCTGGGGGCCTTGAAAAGGCGGTATAGTAAAGGTTCTTTTACATAGACCATTGATCGGGTGAACGAGCATTTGTACGAACATTCGTTCCCAAACGTTGCCCTGCAATCAGCCGATGAACGAGCAAACGTTAGTTCGTCGACTGTTCGGATCTTTAATGAGAAAAATAGTCGCTAGTTTGCAGCAGATATCACCCTGTGTAAACAGGGGATGTGCTGTCCACAAGATGTGAAATGTATGGGGACGAACGATCGTATTAACAATCGTGCCTCTCCATACTTGCAGTCATTGCTTCATTTGAATGGAGAAAACGATCACCGATTTACATGCTGTACTGTCGATCAGCGCTCGTTTAACAGGCAGAATATCTGCCCATCTAAAAGGACCTTTAGACTTTACAACACAGTGGCTCATAGGGCAGCACAGTGGCTCAGTGGTTAGCACTGTTGCCTTGCAGCACTGGGGTCCAGGGTTCAAATCCAACCAAGGACCCATCTGCATGTAGTTTGTGTGTTCTCCTCGTGTTTGTGTGGGGGTACTCCATTTGAAATCAATGCATCTCAGCCTTTATAATAAACCAGAGGTTTCCATTTGTGTCAGTCAGGGTTCAGTTCTGACAGAATGTCTGCATGAAGCCCTGACGCAGATGTGAACGAAGCCTTAGTACGATTTTGGAGGGGGATGAACACCGTTACCAGACGATGAATTTAAACCCTGACATCTGCCACCTCATTTGAATGCTGCAGTAAATCGAAATATTGTATTGAAGGTGAGAAGTTTATCCCATTATTTATTACCACTGCAGCATAAAGTAGGTATTGTCTCTGAAAATATTATTGATATTGACTTTGCAGTTCTTTAACTTCAGTATCATAAAATATCTTTAGGATGGGTAAAAATTAGCAGGATCATTTCCCTTAGACTCTGCCAGGAAAAGGTAAAATGTAACTCACACTACAGTAATGAAACTATAGCTTGTGCTACAGAGATTTCTATAGGGAATCTTAATTCCCTGCGGCTTATTTGCTCTATACTTGGTATATCCCTGCTTACAGCAGTAGCGATACTGCCAATAAGTACATTGGAAATTTTGTGGCCTTAAAGGGCTTGTAGTAAATACAAGAAATGTCATGTCAGAAAAAAGAAAATACACTTGTGCATAATGTGCACGGGAAATGTTTGTTCTTGTTATTTTACAAGCATTTTACTCACAGTTTTTTCTGTAGCAGCCATGTGTAAAGCTCTGTGCCCAAACACTGAATTAGACCTTATGTAAAACCGTATTACAGATCCGTGTTGTACGGACCCATAATACTTCACCCTTAACCTGTTATGGGTCTATACTGTCTTTGTTTGTGCCTCTAATTTCATATGGACGCACCATGGTCATAGCTATACGTGTCGCAGAAGTAGCAGAGGGGTGAAAAAGGCCCCTCTGTCATTTATTTTCTCGTAGAAACATTGCTGCTAAGAGAGAATATGGTGGCTCACTGATGTCACTCATCATTCAACTTCACATACAAGCATTCCTTAGTCAAAAAAAACAAAAAAAAACAAAAACATTTCTAGTCTGGCTGACATATAAGGCCTAACAAACATTTGATCATTGATACGTCATCATAGACAAAGTCAAAATGTTTCTGCACAGTGAGAAGGATGAGGGGGGAAGAGTACTCTAGCTGTGATGGAGACCTGAGAAAGGTGGAAAGACCCTCTGGGTGTCTGGGTGACAGAAAAGGCAGCTCCATGAGAGCTAATATGGCTGTTGGACAGCTACTTAGTCTCTCAGAAACTGAAGACCATTACCATTTTTGTCTGAAGGTACACTTTAAATATTTCACATCATTCTCACTTCATTAATGGTAGATAACCCTGTGCAACATGAAAACTGGTTGAAAGATAAGTCCATGAAAGATGATTTCAAGCTGAATGAAGACTAGCCAATTACTATGTGGGAGTTCCTATAAAGCCGAATGCCATGTAATCACATACATTGTTTAATGCAGCTCAGATTTCCTTACAAAACATATATATTAAAAATATATGTATTGCCTCAGGCATCTACAATGCATCTCGCCCTTTATAATATATTTTCTATTATATATTATGACACATAACACAAACTGTGACTCAAAAATTATCTACAATATTAAATTATCCATTTTACAAGCCTGTGATTATGAGATGAGTGTTACCTCACATAGTTTGTATCTCTAGGCAACCACCAACCCTGACTCGAATTCTCCGTCTTCCTCCCCCTGATCCTACTGTTTTTTTCATTCAAACAAACACAAGGTCACTGCAGGTAAAACTCTTGAGAAGATGCAAAAACTTAGGGAGTTAAATCACCTACAGATCCTATGTGTTCAGATTCTCCTATAATGACGACTCTTGGTCTATTGCCCACATACAAACTTTTCAAAGCTAAAAACAAGTTTTGCTGCCAGTCATTTTATCTTCCCTGAAAGGGAGTTGAGCTTTGGTTCAGTAATCATGTGAGGAAATTATGGCTACATAAAGTTGTTTGCACTTGTAAAATCAGCACGTATATATATATATATATATATATATATATATACAGAAAATTGTCTATGAACATTTTCTCTTACATCTAATGAGCAGATGTTGGCCACTTTAAAAACTATGTTTAAAATTGAGGTTATACATATTTTTCTAGAAGTTATGCTATCTTGAACAACATTTGCAGGGCTAAGCCACCCCCAGCAAGCACCAAGCACTGTGGCCCTTTTGTTCTGCTGATCAGGAGGTCCCGGAAGGTCAAGCTTCCACCAATCACACATTAATGGCCCATCCAGAGTATAGACCATCAATGGATGTGCCTTTAAAGGGGTATTCTCATCTCAAATTTTGATGGCACATCCACAGAATATTCCATAAATGTCTGATAGAATGGGATCCTATCTCCCCCTTACACCCGTCCTACCTTGTCCCATTATCACTGTTCTCCAGCCATGAGGTTACGTGGTGGCCAGAAGTACAGAAACAGTCAAGCTCACTACGCTAATATTTTTAGGATTGCATTCAGCAGCAAATGGACAAAGACATAAAATCAGCGTAATGTTTCTTTAAAGGGTTTTGTCCTCCATAAGCATTAATGCCATTTTGATTATGCATGCCATCAATAAGGGACCAACCAATAGGACAGTCTAAAATGAAGAAACTGTAATAATGGCTTTCCTGATCCAGCACTCTGTTGGGAGTTGTTTCAGGAAAAAGCAAATGACGCCACAGAACTTTACTGCAACATCTGTCTCATTCATTCACGGCATTGGTTAGGGTCCCAGAAGTCAGACCCCATCAATTAGACATTGATGGCATGTCTAATTGGCATTCCATCAGTTCATAGGTTAATTTATTTGACTAAATCTTAAGTACAGTCAAGGTTCAAGCAAGCATTGACTCGTTCATGTAACCACCATTCCTAGGAGACGCAGCCAGCTCATGTCAATTTTCCACTCAAGGCATCAAATATTATCTAGGCCAGTGAAGTCACAGACTGGCAGTGTAAGGCTTGTCCAGTTAAAATGTAATCCTATTGATTTTCCCTGAATAAACATCACCACTTCCTTATTGGAGAGTCGGAGTAGCCTCCCAGGTGTGTCTCACAGAGCGGCAATAGTAGTCAGCAACTCCCGGCCATTATTCTTATCACCTGATACTGAATGAGATCATGTGCCATGAGAGGGGATTTTCCCAATTAATCAATGCACGTCTATATTTTGTGACGTCATAAGTGTCATTGGGAATATTACAGTTTTTATGTTTGCTCTTTAACCATTTTTAGAAATAAAAAGAAGGGAATGATTATGACGTATCTGTTAAAGTATCCAATTAATTTCTATGGGATTAAAACTGCAAAACTGCAAAACAATCACAAAACGCATCAGTTACATCATCCACTAAGCCAGTCCCTCATATGGTCACGGCTGATTGAAAGTCAGAGAAAGGGGACTGGCTTAGCTGATGAATTGACCAAGGCAGCCAGCCCGTGCCTTCATACACGTCACCGACACAAAGAGAGGAGGGGGGAGCTCCTTCCTCCGGAGCCTGTGTTGACGCGTCACAGCAACAACGGCATCTCCGAACTTCCGGATCCACGCTGTGAAGACTGAAACCCTGCAATCCGTGCAGGTTTGAAAAATAAAGTATATTAGAAGGTTTCTTTATTTTACAAAAGCAAAATAATAAATAGTTTTTCTTTTTGTTGGATATCCCCTTTAAGCTTACTCTAGTGGTGGCTGCAGGCAGACCGAATTTTATGTGTCAGATCACCTTACGGTTCACAGGTTATTGGAGAATATCATATCAGTTAAGGAAGGGGAAACTAAAGGGATTTTTACACTGGCAGATTATCGTGCAGATGAGCGTTCATAGAACGCTCGTTGTCTATAATTGCCCAGTGTAATCAGGGGAACGATCAGCAGATGAACGAGCAAACACTCGATTATCTGCTGGTCGTATCATTTTAAAAAAGTAAAAGATTATCATTGTCGGCAGCGCATCTCCCTGTGTAAACGGTCTGCCGACATGATAATAATGTATGGGGACGAGCGATCGTAGTAACGACAGCTCGTTCCCATCCATAGGTCTGTGTGACAGGAGCAAACGAGCTCCGATCAACGATGACTCGTTGATCGGCACTCGCTGCACCAGCCGAATATCGGCCGGTGTAAAAGGCCCTTAACTCTTTATTAACCATGGTTTGGGTATCTAGATTTTGCCCATGTTGATTGAAGCTGCATATTTATTTAGAATATTTTGCATTACATTAGTTATTTTAGTGTTTTAAATTATGTTTAATGGGGTCACTAATGAATTTGGCTTTGGACTAAACCAGGGAGCAGATTCTAAGGGATTGTGCGAGATTCACCCTTAACCCCCACAAGAAGGTATGGGCTTTCCTATAGAGAATCCCCAGTTTGCTGAGTAGTCTCCATTAGAAACAGCTGGCGCATATATGGACTGTAGACACAAAGACACGGTACAAAGACGGCAGGCAGGAGACATAGTCAGACGAAGTACAGGTCGAAGTAGGTGCATTTCCGTTGTTAACGGTAAACAGGCAGAGGTCAGGATAGGCAGCAGGCAGAAAGACGTGGCTAAATATACAAGCCGGGCCGGTAACAGATGGAGTAGGAATTAACACCTTTGCAGACTTGAGGAACCTAATAAACCTTATTGCTCAAGCAAGAAGAAATGGAGGAAGGGTCCTTAAGAATTCTGGGGTACTTTGGCATTGGCTGAAGTCAGCAACATTTGGTCATTAAAGAGGGCGGGAGCCCAACCCATAGTCAGAGTGGCGCGATGCAGGGGGAAAGAGGGGGCTGAAGGGAGGTCGCCGGCCACCTCGGAATTTGAGTCAGCGTGTTGTTGCAAACAGGCTTTAATATCACCAATATCTATCTATCTATCTATCTATCTATCTATCTATCTATCTATCTATCTATCTATCATCTATCTATCTATCTATCTATCTATCTATCTATCTATCTATCTATCTATCTATCTATCTATCTATCTATCTATCTATCTATCATCTATCTATCATACTACAGATTTGGAATCCAAGCTTTAGGCTGGGACTGTCTTGTAATGTGCTCTCCCATGCAATTTTACATGCAATTTTTATAGAACCCTATTTTTTACAATCTCAGTATCACAGTCGCATTAAATCACATGTACTCATGCAATTTCAAGCAATGCCATAGGAATACAGTATGCATGATCCTATTAGTACAATATTCCCACATTATTTATCGCTGTGGAGCTCTAATCTTAGAGGTCAAATCTAAGGCCCCATGCACATGGCCGTACCCGTATTCACAGGCCTCTCTCTCTCTCTCTCTCTCTCTCTCCAACTGCTGCTCGGTTCCCCCATAGATTATAGCTCACCACTGGGTTTCCAGCTTCAGGACAGCCTGTGATTAGCTTATCATCGGGGGATATGGTTTCCCTAGAAAATACTTATGACATGACATAAAAGTCATCACGGTGGGGGTACAGCAGCTGGCACTTCCACAATCATAATCTCGTACCAGTCCTTGTAACAGAAAGTAAGCTCCTCTTCAATGAAATGTATGGAAGTAACTCAAACGTTGTAAACTTCTATCACTTTCAGCTATTTCAGGTGAAGGAAGCAATGCCATGACATGGTTAAAATTCCACTTCTATAAATGATCTTCCTGTTCAGTTCCAAGGCACACGTGAAATACACCGAACATTTCTATATTGTAATTACTGAACATTTATTCAATGTTGCAAATGTACAAATCTATGACACAGCATGTATCTAATGTCATTTCACTTTTAAGTGGTGACTGCATACAAGTCCAAAAATAGCAATTATCATCTGTAAATATAATAATAAAGTTCAAGGTGACCTTCCATTATTGAATTACTTTAGGCCTGACGTAAGGTTTATAAAATCTCAGGGTATAGAGGCAATTAAATCAGCATGCAATATAAAATAAAGTCACATATATACACTAGAGTGGGAGTATACACATTCATTTTATGCAGGCCTGCTGGGAAAATAAACTCACAATATGGTGGGATATGTTGCAGACCGGTGATTCTCAATGTTCCTCAGCCTAGTACTACTAAAACAAATTATATCAAAGTACCCCCAAACTGGGGCATAGGTTTAAAGGTGCAGAGGTAGCAGTTGCATACGGGTCCTGGTGCATCAGGGGCCCATATAAGAAGTCACCAGTTTGCATTGCGGCGCAGGAGCTTTAAGTTACGTCCTGTTTACTACAAAGCTAAAATCATAAAATGTGCTGCATATATAAATCATAGTAAAGGAAAGTGTGAGTACCCCCTAGAAACATGGCATGTGCCCCTTGACATACATGTACCATAGGTTGAGATTATAGGCTGTAGACAGCTTTTTGTATATAGTGCAAGTATATGCACTAAAAAACTGATCACTATGGTGCTGTACACTGCCGTAGAACAACAGGGGGTCCGAGTGTTACATTCAAAATACATATAGTTAAACACAGGTACAGTATGACCACCTAAATAATGCTTAAATGTATGAGCCCAAAATCCTGGCAATCTCATCATAAATGGCGTGTTCAGGACTCTCAGTGATTAACTTGCGACACATCAATACACGAGGCTCAGTGTATACTACCACACGGCCTACGTGGCGATATAAAGCCCAGCCATCTGATATGAGCTACTTTATCAGCAGTTACTTAACTCTTTCTGTTGGTATAATAGGTATTGATGATATTATATAAAGATTACCTTATTTTCAGTAGAATTCCACTGCATCAGAGGGTTAAACGTATCCCCAGGAGGTGATTGAATCCATTGTGAGGCCTAATTTCCATAAATTGATAGTAGGATTCTCTCAGCAAGTTTTGGAGTAGTGGCTGTTTCGCTAGAAATGAGCTGTTTTTCAGCGAGAGTTTGTCAGCGTCTGTTATCTCTCGCCTTGGCTGGGTTATGGATTGTTGGTGAAAATCTTTGCCTGGTACAGTAGTGTTTTCTCTTTGCTTTCCAGGCCAGGAATTTTTCATTGAATAATTTTTAACTAAGGCTTTGGGAGGGGAGTCGGGGTCTTCCTAGATTATTCACCGCTTAGTCATGTAGAGAGAACGCTTAAAAGCTCCTTTTTTATGTTTCAAGTAACAAGTAAATAAAGCTTCTGGATATAGTTTATCAGCCCCTGGAGAGGTTATCTGATGCAGATATCAGAACTGTGCAGGCCCCACACAGGTAATCAATGGGGACATTTTAAGTTCCCTACTTGTTGCTGGGTGGACATGATGGAACCTGTTGTTCTTTATAATGTAACTTGGGGGGATATAAACAATAAAAATGGCCAGAAATGGCCCTAAATATTTCCTCATTCAAACAACATCAACATTTTTCAGTAATGGGCTGCGGTTGAAGGGGTTAGCCCACTTTATATAAACAAACATATACCTAATTACATTGAAACAAAACCTTCAAGGGATATCCCAGAATCGACAGTTAACAACGATCCACAGGATAAGTGATCATTCTCTGATCGCTGGGACCCCCACCAATTCTAAGAAAGGGTGTCCTGAACCCCCAGATCCTCCTTACTTTTTTTTTTAAAGCCCGAGCCGTGTTTTCTCTCACCCAAGTGCATAAAAAGTGCAGAGGTGCCACACAAAAAGTGCACAAGTATGCGGTCTATCACAGCTCTTCTCTTAAGAGAGGCCTCACATAACCATTCCCCGACCCACCAAACCATAGGCCTAGAGGATCGAGGATCAATGATCCCCCCCCTCGCCGAAGCTTGGGGAGACCCAAACACATTCCTAGGCTTTAACCTGGGCTGCCACCCCAGTGTCCACCTAGGAGCCTGCATCAAGGTCGCACCTCCCCTCCAAAGAAGGGAGGCCGGGTTGCAGGGGAAAATGGAACCAGATGGCCACACATTTTCCCCTAGACCTCAGGAGGGTCCCAAAAGGGCACCGCATCCCGAAAATCCTTGTGACAAACGTGACAAACACACAGTGAATAAACAAAATGAAATAAGTGGATGTGCACTGTGATACAGCCTGGACATCCGTCAGGTATAAAAATTCCTCATATCCCAGTCAGAAGGCCGAGAGAATAAAGGTGTGTGCTCAGAAGTGTGAAAGAAGAGTGCGTGCAAGTGTGCCTTCACTCAGTGGGATCCCACCCGCAGTGAGTTAGGGCACCCCAGGGTGACCAGCCCTGGGGCACATAGCAACCCGGGCTTCCAAACTACCCGACCTCCTGACCTCGATCCGGCGGTCGCTTGGTCACCTACAAATGCGTACACCAGAGCGATGACCGTTGTGGTTCCCTGCCCTCACCTAGGCGTTCTGTTATCCCTTTACGATGGTCCTATCTTCCACTGGCAGGGATGATTACTAACCTCAGCTTGAGCAGGTACTACACTTGATTTTAGCCAAAAGGCCAAGAAGCGAGTGAGGAGGAGCTTAAATGGACCAGCGGTTGAGCATGTGGACTATTGCTCGACTACCGCTCCGTTCAATGTCTCCTCACTGTGTTTGAACACTGAGGAGGAACAGGTTATTTGGGAACCCAGCGATGAGACAACTATAAGCTATGTGTTGAAGGAGCGGGGAGCACATTACAGTGGAAGAAATGTCAACTGATTTGCGACGATTCATTCTCTATACGCTGAGAATGCTAGGAAATCGTCACATGATCAGAATAAGAATCATCAATGAGAAGAGGCAACAAGAGCAGGGGCACAGTCTTGTATCATGGATTTGCCATTTTCTGTTATTTCATTTTCGTTTTTTCCCTCATCACCTTCCAAGAGCCATAATCTTGTTATTTTTCCATCAACATGTATTCACACGGGGATTCCGCTCCTTCAGTGAGCTAGAATGGCGCTAGTAGATAGCAGAGCAGGGAGGTATATACCTCCCTGCTCTGCTATAGTGCCGTTGCTACTACTCATGCCCTCATGCCCGGTGTGCGCCCTCATGCCCGGTGTCGCCGTTAGCAGCAGCGGTAGCGACACCACTGAGTGAAGAAGTGCCCGGGCGCAAAGGCGACTGCTGAGTCGCCGGGCCCGGGCGCTTCTGAAACAAGCACGAGAAGGGAGCCAGCGCAGCACCCCATTCCACCTGCTGGAGTGATGCGCCCTGTGCAAAGACACAGGTCGCACACCCCTAAGGCCAGCCCTGCTCGTGTGAGCGCTCAGCCGCTTCGTGTCTGTTTGGCTTTTTCCGGAAAGCCGATGTATCAGAGTACGGACTCATAGACTTTCTATTGATTCCATACACTGATACATTTATTTCCGGAAACAGCCGAACAGACACGAAGCGGTTGAGTGCTCACACGAATGCTTCAGCTTCTTCATTCTAGCGATTGGTGGGGGTCTCAGTGCTCGGACCCCCACCAATCCAAACTTCTGATATGTCACTATGACATGTCAGAAGTTTGTCAAACGTTTAGCTACAATTTAACCCTTTGGTGATCCAAATTCGGTTCACTTGAATTATGGGGTCATGGGGTTGCAGCTGTAATATGGATGTTAACATGTTGAATCTGGCCCAAGGTTGCATTTAGGGGGGATTTACACTAACGTGATTTGCGTCCGTGCAGCCCGCGTGGTTTTCACGCGGGTCGCACGGACCTATGCAAGTCTATGGGGCAGTGCAGACTGTCCGTGAGTTTTGCGCAGCGTGAGTCCGCTGTGTAAAACTCGCGACATGTTCTATATTTCGGCGTATTTTGCACATCACGCACCCATTGAAGTCAATGGGTGCGTGAAAATCACGCATGCCCCACGGAAGCACTTCCGTGGGATGCGTGTTATTCGCGCAACAGCAGTAAAAGAATGAATGTAAACAGAAAAGTACCACGTGCTTTTCTGTTTACAAACATCCAAATGGAGTGTCATAATGATGGCGGCTGCGCGAAAAGCACGCAGCCGCGCATACATATGAACATGAAACACGGAGCTGTCACGCTGCTGCCACGCGCGCAAAATGCAGCGTTTTTTGCGCGCGCAAAAAGCTCACGTTCGAGTAAATCCGCCCTTACACTTGCAGTTTTTAATGAATCTTTTTCAGAGAGCACAGTGCCCCTTCGTTCTGTTTGCCAGTGGTGTCCTGGAGATCAATTACACATTGATTAGATATTTAAAAAAATGTGACATTAAGAGAGAGAGACATCAAGAGAGAAATATGAAGTTAAAGGGGTTGTTTCATCAGAGACAGCCCCTTTCAGTTTGAAGCCTCCGTAGTATTACACGTGACTTTACACATGCCTTTGGTGCCCTTAATATAATCAAGTCCTGCATGTAATACATGGACGGCTTAAATGAACACTAACTTTTTTAACAACTTATGCTAATATTATAGTATACCTGATATAAACAACTTTGTAATTTACTTACTGTTAAAATTTAGTTGTTTTATCCATGCAAATTCTGTCTGAAGTTACTACCCATAGGTGTTTCCCTTCCTGCAATCTGCTGTCCACTCCGTGATGTGATGTCAGCAAAATCCATCTCTAGTTACAGAGCAGAGGAGACAGACTGCAAATGATGGAGATGTGCCTACTATACAAGCCTATAGAGAGGGGAGGGAGAGAGATACAGATGCTGCTACCCATTGAAGTATATAGAGGGGTGAGCAGAAGGAGGGTGCAGAGGGAAAGACACACACAGACATGCTGCTGCAAATAGAAGTCTATGGACAAGAGGGGGATCAGGAGGAGAAAGCAGGGAGAGAGACACAGACGCTGTCCATAGAAGTTTTTGGAGAGGGGAGGAGAAAGCAGGAGGAGGGAGCAGGGAGAGACACAGATGCTGCCCAAAGAAGTCTATTAAGAGGGGAGGGGGAGCTGTAGGAGGGAGCAGGGAGAGAAAGACACAGACACCCTGCCCATAGAAGTCTATGGAGAGTGGTGATGGAGCAGGAGCACAGAGTAGACACAGGCGACTGGTAAGATTTATATGTCACCCACTGCTGGATTCTCAGCTACAATGCTCATTACTGCTGTATATTGTCCTCCATGCTGCTGTAGTTTCCATATATGTGATAGAGTTGTGTATGGGAGACATGATAGCAGTTGGGCTCCACTCAGTAGCTCAGGAGAAATTAACATTAGAGATAGAGCCTGCAGAGGGGAAAGCTGCAAACAAAAGAATTTTGAATATAAGTTATATAATGGCCAGAAATTGTGTTTTTCCTCATATTCAGTACACACATATGACAACTTATTCTAAAAAGTTAGTAGCTTTAAGCCAGACAGAATGGAAGCCGCTCTAACATCAGCTCTCTATTCTGGGTTATAGAGGAGAGTTCCAAGCAGTAGACTCCCCTCTATAATGTCTAAATACCCAAAAGGGCATATGGACAGGGGTTATCTTCATGAGACAGACAATCCCTATAACTGGAACCAGGGGTATTTTTAGACCACCCTTGTGGGGTCAGCATTGATTTTTTTTTCTCTGTAAAGCAAAGTTGGCCAGAATTGTACAGGGGCCTTTGTCTGGATCAAACGGCTTGACCTGAGAAAGGTTGACCTTAATGGACATGTGTCTTGTTTCAACATAACTGAGTAACTAAAAAACCTAAAAAAAGGAACTAAAAATAAAACGGCCAAAAAAAGGATATAAAAATATATTATAAGGAAGATTTGAATAAAAGGTTAAATTTTAAATGAATAAAACAGTATACAAATTTTTGTTAAAGAAGACAGGTCTGTACACGCTCTTATAATAAAGTTTCTAGTTCTTAACCTGATGTCAGGTCCTCACAATTAAACATGAAGCTTTTAGACTTATCATGCTATTGATTCTGTGAATAATGTTACATTGTTTCAGGGACATGTTTTATAAATCAGTGTATGAACGTAATCTATAAAAAACCACAGTTCCTCATTTTCTGTGTAATCTTTTACTTTCAGTAAGAACAAGTTGTAGATTATTAGACATCTGTCTTGCATTTGAGATGTGCAGCTCATTGCCTTGCTCCAACCATCTCTAGATGTATATTAAAACCTACTTACGCATTCACCGCTGACATGAAAATTACAACAGGTTCAATTTGTTCTATTTCTCCTTCCTCTTCATTTCTCTGATGGAAAGAACACCTTTAGGCCTCATGAGCAAATCCTTCACCGATTTCACTGCTGTAAAAAACGGATCCGTGTGTCCGTTCTGACTTCCGTATGGTTTGCGTGTTCACTCTTCATGCGTTCCGTTGCTCCGTATTTTGCGTCTGTATTTCTTCCGTATGTCATCCGTATTTCACGGTTCGCAAAAAAAACAAACGGAATAAAGTAAAATTGAGCTCATCTTGTCAAATGTCACTGGGAACACTAAAAGGAAGATCACATGATCATTATAGCACTGTTTTCTGTAGCTTCAGAGTATAGAGAGTAGTTTGAGATTCCTGTGCTTGGCTTGCTTAGGCTTCTTGCAACTTTTTGATTGAAAAGATGTGCTCCAAACCTGTGGCCAGTGGCGTAACTACCGCGGTAGCAGCCAAAGCGGCTGCTACAGGGCCCGCGGCTTGAGGGGGCCCGTGGCGCTAGCCGACACGCCCCCCCCCCATATGCCCAGTTGCGTCGCAAGCAGCCGTTACGGATGCTAGAGCTGTAGCGACGCTACTACGTGGCCCGCACCGCCGAGCCTCTAACATTTATGGGCTGGGCAACACGGGCCCCCTCATGCCTGGGGGCGTTGCTAGCACCGGAGGGGGCCCTGGCGCTAGCGACAGACACCCCCTCTTGAAGTAATTGTACCTGCGTCGATAGCACACAGGTACAAATACATGCATTAGCGCTGAATGGCCGGGCATGTTCCGACCATTCAGCGCCTTACAATGATGCTGATTGGCGGGGCAAAATTACTTGCCCCGCCAATCAGCGCCTTTCAACGACGCTAGCGTCGCGATGAAAGGCGCTGATTGACGGGGAAGTCATTCTGCCCTGCCAATGAGCGCCTTTGAACGACACGTCATTCAGCTCCAGCAGACCTGCTCAGAAGAGAGCAGAGTTGCATTGCCCAGTGTATGGAGCTATTATAGTTAGAGGTGCAGTGTATGGCGCTTTATTATATTATATTATATTTAGAGGTGTTGAGAATTTTAATGTAAATATTTATTCTTCCTCTAATCAGTACTGTAGTCACTGTATGATCTGCAGCGAGATGATGGGTGGTATGATTTTTTTTTGTGAAACAGCACCTCCCAGCGTATCCTTACCATTGTTCGGGCAATGCTGGTAGCTGTAGTTTTACGCCGTACAAACCTATATAGCAGGGGTTTCACTAAATTTTGTATTTGTTCTGGTGCTGCATATATGTAATGAGCCTTGTTCTGGTGCTGTATATATGTACGGAGCTTTGTTCTGGTATTGTATATATGTACTGAGCTTGGTTCTGATACTGTATATATGTATGAGCTTTGTTCTGGGGATTTATATATGTACTGATCTTTGTTCTGATGCTGTATTTAAGTACTGAGCTTGGTTCTGGTGCTGTATATATGTATGAACTTTGTTCTGGTGCTGTATTTATGTACTGAGCTTGGTTCTGGGGATGTATATATGTACTGAGCTTGGTTCTAGTGCTGCATTTATGTACTGAGCTTGGTTGTGGTGTTTTCTATGTGTATTGAGGTTTGTTCTAGTGCTGTATATATGTATGAGCTTTGTTCTGGGGCTGTATATATGTACTGAGCTTTGTTCTGGTGCTGTATTTAAGTACTGAGCTTGGTTCTGGTGCTGTATATATGTATGAACTTTGTTCTGGTGCTGTATTTATGTACTGAGCTTGGTTCTGGGGATGTATATATGTACTGAGCTTGGTTCTAGTGCTGCATTTATGTACTGAGCTTGGTTGTGGTGTTTTATATATGTATTGAGGTTTGTTCTAGTGCTGTATATATGTATGAGCTTTGTTCTGGGGCTGTATATATGTACTGAGCTTGGTTCTGGTGCTGTATATATGTACTGAGGTTTGTTCTAGTGCTGCATTTATGTACTGAGCTTGTTTGTGGTACTGTATATATGTCAGAGCTTGGTTCCGGAGCTTTAATTATATGGGATATATCTATAATAACAAAATTGCAGGGCAGATGGAATTGTTCTCAATTCATTGTATATTTCATGGGAACCTGTCTGGTAGTTTTAACCCCTTAAACCGCCACCATGCGGTAATATATGACCTGACAATATTTCCAAATGTATGTTTTTTTTCAGATGCAGCAAAAACGTTAAAATTCACTTTTAAAACGGTGCACACTATATGCTAATTACTCATTAACTTTCTCAGATGCGCCATTGCCTTGTGGCACTATACACAAGGGGGCGCTGTATGGCACTATACACAAGGGGGGGCTATGTGGCATTACATACAAGGGGAGCTGTGTGGCACTGTACACATGGGGGATCTGTGGGGCACTATATACAAGGGGTTGTGTGGCACTACTAAGGGGGGGCTGTGTGGCACTATCTACTAGGGGGGCTGTGTGGCACTATTTAAAAGGGGTAGGGCTGTGGCTCTATCTACAGGGGGCTGTGTGTGGCGCAATCTACGGGGGTCTGTGTGTGGCACTATCTACTAAGAGGGAACTGTGCGGCACTATATACAAGGAAGGGGGCTGTATGGCACTATATACAGTGGGAGCTGTATAGCGCTATATACAGCGGGGCTTTATGGCGATATCTATGGGGGGCTGTATGGCACTATCTACAAGGGGGATGTGGAGGGCGCTATCTACAAGTGGAGTGTGGCACTGTTTATAGGCGGGGCTGTATAGCACTGTCTACAGGGGGGCTGTATGGCGCATTCTATAGGGGGCACTATCTATAAGGGGGCTGCTTGTGGCACCTGGGGGGCCCCAGTCAAGAGTTTGCTATCCGGCCCAGTCTTTCCTAGTTACGCCCCAGCCTGTGGCCCATGTAATTTTAGCCTGTCATTTCTCAGTGCTTTGGATAGCAATCTGCTATGCTTGCAGAAGAACCGAGGCGGAGGAGGAGGTATTGTGTTCATCCGATTGTCTCCCAACAGGCTTCTAAAGGGCATTTCCATACCCTCTACTGTGACCTGTGGCAGCACACAGACAAATGTCAACATTTTTGCCATACAGATGTAGCCGTCTTTACCTTGACTTTTAACGCATTAAATAAACAATGGCAAGATCTCTTATCTTGACTTTTTCAATGACTTTTCAATGGATTTTGTTGTGTGATATCACGCTGCAGCAAGTTATCAGAATTAAGTTAAATCTGTATGTCCATCAACATTTTCGACTGTCTGCTGGTGGCCGTGCGTCCTGGAGTTACTATCCAGGACACATATATGAGGCGCTGCATTTCTCAGGGGCATTTCTCCGGAAGAACGGCTGATCGTCACCTCAAGGTAAGAACACATAATGCCCCCCTGATAGAGCTAGCATAACCGTAAATGCACCCTTTACAAAATCCCACAATGTCACCCTGATAGAGCTAGCATAACCGTAAATGCCCCCTTTACATAATCCCGCCATGTCACCCTGATAGAGCTAGCATAAACGAAAATGCCCCTCTCCAAAATCCTTACCATGTCTTTTTTCTTAGATTTATTTTTTACTTTTACAGATTCTTGGCAGGGAACTCCTTTGCGTCTCTCTGCATTGATTTCCTTCTGTGGAGCACCACCATCTCATGGATTATCTGTGTGACCTGCGAGGTAATCTGTCATCTACTCAGGGAGACGGTGATGCCACAGCCAACTGCAGAAGATTTGCTCAAAATTACAGACGGCTATCTGGATTCCACTGAGTTTCCAAACTACAATGGGGCGCTTGATGGAAAGCACATTTGTGTAACCTCGCTCAGGGTCCCAGTACTATAATTCTAATCAGTTTTTCTCTGTAGTGCTGTTAGCCTTGGCTGACAGCAACTACAGGTTTATAATTGTGGATATCGGGGCCTATGGGAGCACTGCGGATGCTCGCATCTTCGGGGCTTCCAGAATGGGTGAACAGCTTCAATCCAATCGGCTCTCAGTCCAGGAACCCAAACCACTACCAGGATCATCTAAACCGCCAGCCCCATTTGTAATTGTGGCTGACAAAATCTTTGCACGCTCACTCCACATCATTTGTCCATTTCCCATGTGAGATTTGGACAATCGGAGGCACATTTTTAATTATTGTCTGACACGTGCACGTCGGTATGTGAAGTGTGCCTTCGGAATTTTATCACATAACTGGGGAGTGCTTATGTCTGCCATCTAGATGGACCCAGACAATGTGACCCTGGTGACACAAGCGTGTGGGATATTACACAATTTCACCAGGATTCACAATGCTTGTTTGGACACGGATCTCTAACAATACAGTACTGCAGCGGTCCCTCTCGATCAGACACTACATAGAAGACCTGGATCGTCAGGACTGGCTATCTGGGAAATGTATGCAGACTATTTCCTGACCCCTGAGGGAGCAGTCCCCTGGCAGCAGGACTTTATCCTTGCTGCTCGTTGAATATTTTATTTTTTATAGTTTATACTTCCTATTTGATTCAGTTAATTATGTATTCCTGTTTTGTTAGTTAGTGTGGGGACTCGCAAGAGAATGAGGAACCTTGACGCAGCCTTTCAAGCTTATATATTTTTGCCAAAATTATTTATGCTTTGTTGTAAAGAAATTCAATTTTAATAATGTAGTGGTTTTGACAGCGCCTATTTTGGTACAGCAAAAAAATATATTTTGGCAAAAATATAAACAAATACCTCATTATGTGTTGGATGAGCACCTTGCACCATCAGCTATGATCGAAAATGTAACAACAGGGTCTGCTGAAATATGCACCAACAAGTTAAGATAAATAAAATAACAAAACAAAAGAACTACAGATCAAAGATCAAACATATCATGACCTAATGGTCCTGCTGAAGAGGTGGCAGGTGGACCTGTGGAAGGTCTGTCAGCTGAATTGTGCGTCTGCTGATGTCCTTGGTAGAGGTATGCCATCTGCCCTGGATAACATGGCCATCTTGCTGAGGGACCATAATAATCAGGACGAATGTTCATCCCCCTATCCTGGCTGAAAAGGATAGGTGGTGATTCATACTGCTGCTTGTATTGTGGTGACTGGATAGGTGGAGGTCCAGGCGTGACCAGGGTAGGTTGTGGCGCTCCACTATCTAGGGGCTCTTCATTGTGTAGACGCCACAAGTCTACTGCCCGGAAGATGGCCCTTGGATCATTCGATGGCATTGCTGCCTGTAGCATTACTATCATGGCTCCCTGAACCTGAAGGCGACGTTCTGAAGGTAGCCTGGTCAGATGCAGGGTGAGGCTACATAGGAAGGTCTCTTCCGAATTCTCAGTGCAATACATCATGACGATAGTTTCATATGGTTAATTAACATATTGCCTTTATTGCAGTCACTGCTACATTGTTTTTAAAAGTTTTATTAGTAATAGAATAAGAGTACTGTTAAAAAAATGCACAAAAAAACAAACAAACTTGTGGACGAAGTTCCATCACATCTTTGAGGAACATGAGCTTCTGTGTGAACATATAGGCCCGCTTTTTAGATGGCTCTTTCTAAGATAGGACTGCTCACGTCGGAATTGATCATGACTGGAATTCCATCTTGTCTTTATTTCTTAAACTACAAATAAAAATTAAAAAAAGTGTTATTAATCTGGAGAGTCGATGGACTATAAAAATTTCTGAGAGTTGTCGTTCGAACTCTATGCACTCCCGCGGACCAGCTGAAGGGTCCGTGGAGATTGTGCAAGTCTTCCGTTTACCTGATCCGTACTTAAATCTCTGACACACTAATAGCAGCGCAAAACTATAGACCACAGCTACAATTGTGTTGGTGAATCATAGCACGGAGCTGGTAACCATTGAAAGGGAAGCAGCGCTCGCAGGAGCACAGCAGCTCCTTTAGAAAAGCTCATTCGTGCGGCTGCGTAGAGTCTGACCACCAACGAGCAGATATTAATGGCCTAATCTCAAAATAGGCCATACATTTAAAAATTGAACAAGGTCAATGGGGGCATTTACTACAGATTTTTTTAAAATAAAATGTTTTCTTTATTATACCATACAATTATACATCTAATACAACATATAATAAAACATAGAATAAACAAAACAAACAAGACAAAACTAAAAAAAAAGGAATAAATAAGTAAATAGATTTAAAAAAATTAATTATTGTAGAAAAAGGAAAGAAAGGAGAAAGAAGAAAGTAAATGGAAGAGGAAAAAATATATGATGGAGTTAGTTAAATAGGAGAATTTTTTCCCATTATCGTTATATCTACAGTCTGATTCCTTTCTGAGAGTATGTTCTTAGGGTATGTTCACACGGCCTATTTTCAGCCATTTTTCGGGCCATAAACACCCTGAAAAATGGCTAAAAATGCGGGGCTGAACGCCTCCAAACATCTGCCCATTGTTCCGTTCCCACGGGGTGTTTTTTACGGGGCCATTTTTTGTTACAAATATATTATCGTTTAATTTCTATAAATTTGTATTTTGGCGAAAATGCCGAAAGAAGCAGTTCCGCTGCAATTTTATTATTTAAATTTTTTGCACTATACACCGATCATCATAAATATTTTTATACATTTGTTGTACAGGATGTTACGGTCGTGACAATACCAAATATGTCTATATTATTTCATGTTTTGGGGTTTATTGTAAAAAATGTGAATTTCTATGTATTTAAAAAAATAAAAATAAAAATATTTCACATTTTTTGATTTTTATTAATTTAACCTTTTTTTTTAATCCATAGAGAGATTTTTCATTTTGATTTAGATTTTTTGAACTGTAATGTACTGGCCTATATCTATACGCCAGTACATTAGCCTGTGTACTGATTCTACACAGGCATACCTCAGTATGCACTAACAACAAGAAATATGGTCAGACAGCCCTGGGGTCCTTCAATGGAGGCTAGGCTGTCTGGCCATACAAGTTATGGGCTTTGATTGCGTCACAGGGATTTTCTGTGACGCGATCAAAGGGCAGTCCCCCCTCTTCTTATTTACTTTGAATGCCGCGATCAGCTTTGATCGCGGCAATCAAGGGGTTCACGGCAGAGAGAAGATATTTCTCTTCTCTCCGCCGCTAGAGCGGGGCTGTGGCTGTGTATTACAGCCATTGCCCCGCTCCTGATCGCGCGTGGACACGGCTGTCACACAGGACAAGAAAGATTGTCCTAATGCGCAAATTACCCGCCGCTCAGGACGAGTATTCTCGTCCTGTGTCGGTAAGTAGTTAAATAGGTTTTTTTCATCCATCCAAATCTTCCACCTGGTTTGATAGATTGACTTATTGTTATTTTCTCCTATCCAATATTCATATTGAAAATAAACATTGACTTGGTTAGTTACCTCATTTATCAGGGGGATTTTATGAAACTTCCAGTGTACTAATATTTTGCTACGAG
Organism: Rhinoderma darwinii; assembly: GCF_050947455.1. Taxonomy (NCBI): domain Eukaryota; kingdom Metazoa; phylum Chordata; class Amphibia; order Anura; family Rhinodermatidae; genus Rhinoderma; species Rhinoderma darwinii. Next base: position 33,598,626 of record NC_134696.1, on the reverse strand, counting down.
CTGCAGACAGGATTTTACTAACAAACCCCCTGGCCTGTCTAAAAATGTTATAATAACTGTTTTGTTTTTTTTATGCTGTGCACGGGTCCCCTGCTCCCAACGAAGCTGCAATAGCTCCTTTGCTATTTCCTCCCGGCTGCATCCTTTTTGTAGCAGTTACGGTAGGATTCTGATCGTGTATTCCACAATTCAGGATGGTCATGCACCATACTGATCAGCCTCACTACATCCATGTTGTGTTGAATGCTGGGAAAATTGGCCCGCCCTGACATTGGTTGGCAACGGATCCGCAAAAAACGGACCGCACACGGATGCCTTCCGTGTGTGGTCCGTTTTTTTGATGGACCCATAGGCTACTTTGGGCGAAACAGAACCGTAAAAACTAACAGCAATAGGACCTGCTCGATACAACAGACATAAAAAAGCAAAACTCACTAGTGGTTATAGTTACCAGAGACATAGCGAGGTTCTCTTGCAGCCGGGGCAAATATTCAGTTTGGCGCCCCACGCCCCAACTTCTTTCCTGACATCTCCCTCCCCTCGCCATGTTTGTTTTCTCTACCAATTAATGAGGTGTAATTTTTTTTCACATTTTCTTTTTTCTGTATCTCGAGCATAAAACCATTTGTACAATACAGTTCTATAAGGGAGTTACAATAACAATAAATGAAAAGAAAATACATGAAAGAGGTCAGTGCCCGACTAATACAGATTGTCTAACTGATGCTAAAAAGACTATATGGTGACATAATGAACAGCCTTCTCTTGTAGATAGTGTCACAGACCCCCTTGTAGATACTGCCACAGCCCCTCCTGTAGATAGTGTCACACAACCCCCCAGTAGATAGTGCCACAACCCCTCCTTGTAGGTAGTGCCATACACCACCCCTGTAGACAGTGCCACACAGACACCTCTTGTAGATAAAGCCACACAGCCCCACCTTGTAGATAGTGCCACACAGTCCCCTGTAGCTAGTGTCACCCCCCCTTGCAAATACTGCCACACAGCCCCCAAAAAATAAAAAAAACTTGTACTCACATAGCTCGATTCCCACGACAAACGGTGGAGCACCACAGCCTCCTCAGCAGCCTATGAGACAGGAACCTTGCGTAGGTCAGCGTGATACATTGATACATCTCGCTGGACTGCACAGGGATCCTGTCCTAACACCTTAGTGAATGGCAGAGCAGGGAGCTAGCTCCTATGGACGTAGATACAATTGAATGTTGCAGTCCTGGAAGCCAGGACAAGGCGCGCCACCAGTAATAATGCTACATTGGCAGAAGTACATCAGTACCCTGCTGCTCAGCTGTTCAGATCACACATGGAGTGATGATCTATAATTTACATTTACTGGACTGGAATTCAGAAGGGTTTTACAAAAAGTATTTTGTATCACTTTTTATAAATGGGAATCTGTCCTTATTTTAGGGGAAAGTGCATGTGTACTACGGGGTTGGAAGTAATAGCTGTCGGCCGAACAAGCTATCTAATGTGTATGGCCTCCTTTATTCAAAGCAGGCTGTGCCTCAAGCAAATCCCTTACAAATGCCTTAATTTAAAGGGATCAGTCCTAGTGACAGACTGGCTTTATAGTACAATACACAACTATGGTTTTTAGAATACTTTAGATATTTAATAATTTGCTCAAGCAATGGTTATGAGTCCAGGAATATATATACATATGTACTATGTAAAAGAGCATTGATGCTCCAGGTGTGTACCCCTGGATCCCACCTGTTCCTTTATATAGTCCTAATCTTCTACCCACAAAGCATCAAAAAACAGCTGCCCAAAGGCTCCAGATAAAAGCCTGAATTCTGCCCCCCAGGCTCCAATACTTGTTATCATATTGTTATCATTGCACCGCACGGGGACAAGTAAACATTTTTGATTTAAGGCATTATTGGGTGTCAAAGGGCAGTCTTCTGCAGAATACACAGAGACAAAATGGTCGGTTTGCGCATCTGCTTATTGAACTTTGCTTTTTATTTAAAAATCTAATAAGTGCACACAAAACCCCCCAAAGAACAGAGAAGTCAGAAAACACTGCACGCTCTGTGCCTGTTGTGTTGTTGGAAACTGACACCAAGCAACTCCAGGGCTGTGGGCTTTGTGGTGTACATCTGTAATGTCCTCTGAACATTAATTACAAAGCCACCGTCGTAGACTCCGCAGGTGGATTATAAAGTATTCATTCATACAAGTTTGTACAAACACTGAGTCAAAAGGCTGATGGAGTCACTGCAGGAAAATCTATTTACAAGGAGAAAATAATGACAACAGAAAATTGAACAAAGCATCTTCACTATTAGGGGCCTTGGTTACTAAGCAGCACAAAATCCAGCTCCATAAACCTTTTCATTATAATTACTTTACTTTAATAAGCTGATCGTAGAGCATTCTCTGCTGAGAACCCCAACAATCAGCTGTAAACTGTGAGGGAGCCCAGGAGCAAATGTTTAATTCTCCTGCAGCGCCATCACAGGAGAAAATAAGCATTACATGGTTCCTGTTGAAATCAGTGAGCTGTCCATGTAATGTGTGGACATGCCGGGTCCTCCAGAGAGATACACAGATGTTTTTCTTTGCTCTGGCTAATAGACAAGAATCCTAAATAAGGGACCATCCCCTCTACTTACTTAAAATTTCCTGATACAGTATTTGAATATGGGTATCCTAAAACAGTCAACCCCTGTAAGGAGTAGTCTGGGACATTAAAATTATGGCTTATCCTCAAGATAGGCAAACAATGTATGATCGGTAGGGATCTGATCCCTGGGATCTCCACCGATCAGTAGAACAAAAGGGCCATATCAGTACTAGGCACAGCCGCACTCAAGTGTGGTGCTGTGCTTGTATAAACAATGAAGAGGAGGGTCAAGGCCCCTTTATTCTGCCTATCATGGTGGCCCTGGGGTCCCCAATCAAACATTGATGGCCATCACTTTAAAGTCCCTGACAACATTTTCAAGGGGTTATGGCCCACAATGATGAACCAGTGACTGCCCCCTTTAGAATTGGCGCACTGGTATGACAAAAATGCAGGAATTTTCCTTGTGCTTCATGCGCCGGATTCATCATCTGTTGATAAATGTGGCAAAGGCTAAAAACACTGCCTGGTGTCAGTTCCTGCTGCTTTTCTAATTAGAAAAGTGGCAGAAAATGATTATAAATCAATTGTCTTTCCTGGCATAAAAAAATCACACAGTTTGGCGCACGCCATCCTTGGACGAATATTTTCACTTATTTAATTTTATGCCACTTTCCCATTGTGGCAAGAAAAGGGGGCAGGGTTTATCCACAGGGGTGACAGATATATCATAATTTACATCAGAAACTGTCTAAAGTAATGACGCAAATCTGCACCTACTCATCGCAGGCGTAGATTTGAATTTCTGCTGCACGAACAGCCAAAGGTGTGTACCTCTTAATATATTTGGTGCATTTCCCATTGGTGTAAATTAGTTTAAGACTGGCATTTGAAATGCCAGTCTTAATATATTTTTCCCCCCATTGTATTTACCATTATTATTAGAATTACTGTATGTTGCTGTGTCAGGTTTAATTCTCTGCCTAATGTTTTCCAAGAGTTTGGATCCTCTTTGTGAAACTTTCCAAACAAAGGAAGGAAAAGGTTTGGTCACCCATTACATACCTGACAACTGCTTTCGGCTGCCCTCTGCTTTGCTTAGTCACCAAATTAAGAATATTGAAGACCTTATATCCCAAGTGCAGAGCGATGATACAATAAACCCCCATACACCCTGGTGACCCCGTACAATACACGCACACATAATGATCATACACATGTCAGGCAATGACAGATAGACGGTTAGAAGGCTTGGTGTACAAGTATTCAGGAAATCATCCGATTTAATTGCTTGCTATAAGATGACAAAATCTCAGTAACTTACAACTGTAGCTTCATGATGGGTATCAAAATATTTGTATTGAAACTCAAATTGCTTTTGGAAGAAATCCAGCGTGATGTGTGTCTAAGAGGATGGGGTGTCAGTGGCGTGTGGGCCTGCGCTTTCATATTCTACTACATGTAACATGGGAACTGACAGACCTGTCATCAGCAGAGGGGAGTTATCCCTTTCATATACAGCATTACAACAATGCAGAATACTGATGAGATAAGTCTTCCTGGAGGTGACACGACTGAAGAGCTGTAAATTTTACCAGTAGAAATTTGCATTAATATTTAAATTGTATGTCTAGATCTTCTAAAAGATAAAGTCACTTATACAGACACTAAACCGGTAGTCTACCGTCTCACCATTCACTGTGCAGTTGACAACAATCTATTATTTGTTTATCAGAAGAGAGTAATATTCATTAAAGAGGGTTGTACATGATTAGATAAAAGTGTCCATTTTTTCCAGGAACAGTGGCAACCATGTCCAAAGATAAGTCTGATATTAAAGCGCAGTCCATCAAATTATTGGAGCAAAGTTGAAGAGGTGCAAAATGTGCTGCCCACTTTTTTTTTTGTGTGAACCACAGCCATTTCTAAGGGTGCCAGTCATCGGTGCTTCCTCCTGGACAGGCCATCGACGCTTCCTCTTGTGTCACAGGCCAACTGGATGGGCCATAAATGGGGGCACTCTGTGGATGGGCACTGTTAATAAGGACACTTTGTGGCTGAGACACTGATAATCAGAACACTTTCTGGGTAGGATGCTCCATGCATGCACTCTCTGGCTGCAGAATGCATGTCATAGGGCATATAGTGGGGCGAATTTCTGTCTCGGGCACTGTTATAGCGGGCACTTCATTGAAGAGCTCTATACCTAGGCCACTTTCTGGCATTTATTGAGTATGGGGGCACTCTTTGTCAGGCGCTCTGTATAGGGGCACTTTCTGACTTCGGCAATGGTAATTGGGCATTCTCCAACAAGAGCAATTAATGGGGGCATTGTAAAAGGGGGCACTCTGCCTAGGGTATTGCTAATAGGGGCACTTTTTGACTATGGTGCTTTATGGGACACTCTAACTTGGAGAATTAATTCTCCATTTGATATATACGAGGGCAAAACCTGCCGAAGTATAAGTTAAACAGAGGCTGTGACGGATGCCTTACACTGGCATTTGTCACCCGTACACTATAATGGTATTCTTTAAATGGATATGTCATGTACTTTCATGACCATGTTCATGACATATTCCGTTAAATGGATACTATTCTAGCCTATGGGGTAACGGATGCCACTGTTAAGCATCTGTTTAATGCATCTGTCCCCCATAGGCTATATTAGAATCTGTTTAACGAATATATCATCAAAATCTATTGAAAAGCACATGACGTATACGTTAAACGGATGCCTTTGACAGATGCCATTCAGTGGCATCTGTCACCAATAGACTACTATGGTAAAAACCGTATACATAAGGGCATGTAGCGGGAGATTTATTTTAAAGGCACAGAGTATGGGGCACTGAATATAGGGACAACCTTTGGTTTGCACTGTGTACCGGGACACCCTCTGGCAGACATTGTGAATGGGGGCATTAGTGGCGGATTATCATATGGGCGGTTCAGGCGGCACATCATTTTAAAAAAAACACATTGCAGTGCGCTAGCACCGCTAATGGGGAGGAGGGGTGGGCTGAAAGGGAATAGGGCCGCACCGTCCGACCTACCGCCTCTCTGAGGGGGCGGCGGAGCAACTGAAATGCCACCATCCCCTCCTACACTAATTGTACCTGCGTGTATCTGCATAAGCGCTGAATGGCCGGGTACGTTCCGTGCCCGACCATTCAGCGCCTTACAATGATGCTGATTGGCAGGGCAGAATGAGTTGTCCCGCCAATCAGCGCCTTTCAACTTGTTGAAAGGCGCTGATTGGCGGGGGAAGTCATACTGCCCTGCCAATCAACGATGGCAGCGGCGCGATGATGTCATCAAACCGCTTCCATTGTTGAAGGGCGCTTATTGACGGGGCATGTTATTCTGCCCTGCCAGTCAGTGCCTTTCAACGACGCAAGCGGCGCGATGGCGTTGCTCAGCCTCAGCAGACCTGCTCAGAAGATAGCAGGCCTGCATTGACACAGGACGGTGCGGGAACGGGATCACGGTGAGTATGTAAATTTTGTTTTTTTCAACTAAAAAGTCTGGGCGGCATTATCTACAGGAGGGGGCGCTATATGTGGGGCACAATCTACAGGGGAGGCTTTATGTGGGACACAATCTACAGGGGGACTATATGTAGGGCACTATATACAGGGGGAGCTATATGTAGAGCGCTATCTTCAGGGGGCTATATATAGAGCGCTATCAACAGGGGGGCTATATGTGGGGCACTATCTACAGGGGGCTCTATGGGGGCACTATCTCTGGGAGCACTATCTATAGGGGGTTCTATGGGGTACTATCTACAGGGGGCTCTATGGGGCACTGTCTACAGGGGGCACTATGTGTGTGTGTGTGTGTGTGTGTGTGTGTGTGTGTGTGTGTGTGTGTGTGTGTGTGTGTGTGTGACACAGTGTATGGTGCTATTATAATCAGGGACACAGTGTATGGCGTTATTATAATTAGAGGTGCAGTGTATGGTACTATTATATATAGGGACATATTGTGCGGCACCATGATAACTTTCTCTTTGTTTATAGATGTGGAAATGTTTGAAAAGTGAGAAGCCCAAGACATCTGAGCGGAAAACTGCAGAAATGGGTCGTGGCTAGGAGAAGTCATGGAGGACTGGACCGGATGGAGAAGAAAAGATAAAAAGAAGAACTAGAATCTGAAATGAAATCATCGGTAAGTCACTTAACTGGTTGCCGACACAGGACGAGTATGCTCGTCCTGAGCGGCGAGCACTTCGCGCATTAGGACGAGCATACTCGTCCTGTGTGACAGCCGTCTCTGCCGTCTCTGTGTGTGCGATCGAGAGTGGGGCAACGGCTGTAATACACAGCCATGGCCCCGCTCTGACAGCGGAGAGGAGAGAAACATCTTCTCTCCGCTGTTAACCCTTTGAACGCCGCGATGACAGCTGATCGCGGCGTTCAAAGAGAGGGGACTGCACATTGATCGCGTCACAGAATATAACTGTGACGCGATCAAAGCCCACAACTCGTATGGCCAGACAGCCCAGGGTCCAGTGAAGGACCCCAGGGCTGTCTGAACATATTTCCTGTTGTTAGGGCATACTGAGGTATGTCCTAACAACTGCCTGTGTACGATCAGTAACAGGCTAATGTACTGGCATATAGATCTATGCCAGTACATTGCAGTTACAAAATAAAAATCAAAATGATAAATCCCTTTATGGGATTAACAAAAAAAGTTAAATGAATGTAAAAAAAAAATAATGGTAAATAAATAAATAAAAAGTAAAAAAAGTACACAGAAACAGACATTTTTTATAATAAATAAACGTTTTAAAATATAAGTCCAAAAACATGAAATAATATAGACATATTTGGTATCGCCACAACCGTAACAACGTGTACAACAAATGTATACCATTATTTATGATGATCGGTGTATGGTGTAAAAAAAATAATATTAAAACTGCTGTGCAACTGCTTTTTTTCTTCATTTTAATCTAATTAAAAATTTATAGAAATTAAACGATAATGTATTTGTACCAAAAAATGGTACGTACATAAAGTACAACTCGTCCCGCAAAAAACAAAGTCTCATACAACTATGTCGTACAAAAAATAAAAGCGTTATGAGCGTCGGGATGCAAAGAGGGAAATGTAAAAAAAATTGCTCTGTCCTCAAGGCTAAAATTGGCCGTGTCCTTAAGGGGTTAATGTAAATGTTTATTCTGCCTCCAATCAGCACTTGTAGTTACTGTATGATCTGCAGCGAGATGATGGGTAGTATGATATTTTTTGAGCTTGGTTCTGGGGCTGTATTTATGTACTGAGCTTGTTTTTGGTACTGTCTTTATGTTCTGAGCTCGGTTCTGGTGTTATATATATGTAGTGAGCTTTGTTCTAGTACTGCATATATGTACTGAGGTTGGTTCTGGTTATGTATATATGTACTGAGCTTGTTTCTGGTGTTGTGTTTATGTGCTGAGCTTGGTTCTGGTACACTGTTTCCGTAAGTCCCATAGAACTGAATGGTAGTTATGTAAACAGTGTAGCTCGCATGCTACGCTGCTTCTGTAACAGCCATTCACTACTATTAGTTACGGAAAGTCCATGGTCAGGAAGTGGTTGAGAGGCAGCGATAGCAGAAAGAGGTAGAACAGGGTTTAGGGGGCCCGGTTCTAGAGATAGATGTGAGTCCCAACTCTGGGAACTGCACCTATCTGACAGGATCCACAGGATATGTCATAAATTTCCCTCACGGGAAAACTCCTTTAAAGTGTAACCAAACTTCTAAAAAAAGTCCTGGGATCCAGGGCATCGGTGCTAGCGACGGGAGCACTCTCTGACAAGTACAGAGCAGGGGGGGGGGCAATTTTTGGCAGACACTGAATTTGGGGTAATCTCTAGCAAAGCAGTATAGGTGTGTTCTCTGGCAGGCACTGTATATGGGGACAATTTACGTTTTTATTGCAGACCCAACATGAGTGGCTCTCAGAACAAAAAAGTTTTTCACCTCTTAAGCATTTAATAGAGGCTACTATATAAAGATGTCTACCCTGGTGACAAAAGGGGCTTGCTCTTATTTATTAAGGGTCCTGCTATTAGATATTTCTGAAAATGATGATTGAAATTCTATTTACAGATAAGGGATGTTTATTTTGTCATCTTCCATAAGCCTAAATATGCAGAAAAGAAACTAGTCATGCAGCAAAGTCCAATCGTATTTTGTTGCACTAGATCTAGCAACAATAATAATAGTCATGAACATATATAGTTCTACCATTATTCTGATCAGGAACATGTAGCTAACAAAGGTTTAACTCTTCACTAAACCATAAACATAACTATTAACACATTTTAACTTCAACGAGTCACAGTTGGGGACAGTCTGCCAATTCCTGACCTTAAGGGGATGCAAGTTTACAATAACATGCAATTAGAGTATATAGAGATTTGAATATATAGCATCTCTATTCACCAGAAGAATAATTATGGCTTAGTCTTTAGTCCTTATAATAGTTATGAATATTTCCTCACCGAATGTCTACATGACATTTGATATTGCCCCATGAGACCAACTAAGCAGTCAGCCAGCAGATTCAGATCTTGTTACTTAAATAGGGCTCTAGGCCCCCCAGCAGTTGTAGTAGTCTTTTTTATGATTGTCCTCCACATGTCAGACCAGACTTGAGTATTTTAGTATGCACAGAGCCGGTTATGGCATCCAGTTTCTACAGGCCTATTCAGTCACAATGGGAGCACTAGTTAAACTTCATTGGCCAATCTGACCTCCGTCATCTGGGATATGGGGGACCCCTGCAAACAAGACTAGGGAGTATGTTATGTATCGAGTCTGGGGATGGTAGGCCAGGGGTGTTGCCCCACAGAGGAACGATGTAGCAAGAAATTCAGACAACATGGGTAAACTGCAAAACAACATTTTAACTTTTCTTGAGGCACTCGCTTAATGGTTCTCAATATAGATATATATACAGTTCTTGGCGGTTACAGAAATCACAGTTCACAGGCTTGATGGTTACGCTCCCGCAGAGGCACAACTCTTGGCAATTTCCGTAGCAACTTATTCTACAGTCTCAAAGGTGGGCGACACTGTGATAGCAATCTTAGTTGAAGTCCGCCAATTACTTGATTACACATATAGTATATGCATATATACTTTGATTTTATCATAATTGAGCTTACAGGAACAGCAGAAGAATGAGTCGACAGACCAGCTCTCTGTCGGAATTCTGCAGCCTGCTATTTACTAGAAAACACGCCGGCTGCAGAGTCCAAATGGAACAAAATTTGGAATCACAACCAATTGCATTTATCACATAATACAACCAATGCAATAAAGGTGTCCATAGCCTATAACTTCTCCTCTAATGAGCGCTGTGCACCCAAAATTAGGAAAAAGCCCACCACCTGCAAATAAAAGATAAACATATCATTATATTGCATACTTTACACATTGTTGAGGGCCACACCAAAAGCAAATCTGTTTTAAAAATCAACCCCATTTAATATATCATATAAGCATACCTCCCAACCGTCCCAGATTCAGTGGGACAGTCCAGAATTCAGGGTGGTGTCCCACTCTCCCGGATGGCCGGTGATATGTCCCGGGGTCAACTGATACAGTTGAGTCCAATGCTGAAGCAAGGAACCGTCAACTCCATTCTCCAGCATTCACTGTGTGAAATGTCCGTGGGCTGCTCGGCACAGAGGGGCGCAACAAAGTGACGTCATCACGCCTGTCTGCATCGAGCCACTTATAGTACAGAGCTGAGGAGCAGAGGGATCTCTGCTACTCCTCGCGGGAACTGGGCTGGGTAATTATTTATTTTATTATTTTTTTATTAGGCACAATGGGGCATTATACTGTATGGAAGCAGCTAAGGGGGCATTATACCGTATGGGACAGCTAAGGGGGCATTATACTATATGGGGCAGCTAAGGGGGCATTATACTGTATTGGGCAGCTAAAGGCCATTATACTGTATGAGGGCAGTTAAGCGGGCGTTATACTGTGTGGTGGCAGCTAAGGGGGCATTATACTGTATGGGGCAGCTGTAGGGGCATTGTACTGTATTGGGCAGCTGTGGGGGCATTATACTGTATGAGGGCAGCTATAGGGACATTTACTATATAGGGCAGCTGTGGGGGCATTACACTGTATAGGGGCAGTTAAGGGGGCATTATACTGTACGGTGGCAGCTAAGGGGGCATTGTACTGTATGGTGCAGCTATAGGGGCATTATACTGTGTTGGGCAGCTGTGGGGGCATTACACTGTATGGGGGCAGCTATGGGGGCATTATACTGTATGAGGGCAGCTATAGGGGCATTATACTATATGGTGCCACCTGCTAAGGGGGCATTATACTTTAAGGTGGCAACTAAGGGGGCATTATACTTTATGGGGCAGCTATGGGGACATTATACTGTATGGGGGCAGCTATGGGAGCATTATGCTGTATGGGGCATTATACTGTATGGGTAACTTGTGTGGGCGTTATACTGTATGAGGACATCTGTGTTGGCTTTATACTGTATGGGTGAATTTATGGGGTTATTATACTGTATGGAGAAGCTATGGGGGCATTATACTGTGGGGGGGGCAACTATTTGGCATTATACTGTGTGGGAGGCAATATGGGGTATTATACTGTGTGTGGGGCAGCTATAGGGGCATTATTCTGTGTGGAGGGTTCTATGGGGGCATTATACTGTGTGGGGAGGCACTATGGGATCATGATACTGTGTGGGCTGAACCAGGTGTGTATGGGCGGGGATTGGGGCGAGCTTAGAGGTGTGGCTTATGCACGCCACATCGGTTGTCTCTCTTTGCGGTACTTGAAACTTGGGGGCTATGATATAACACTAAAACTCAACACCAAATGCAATATCCTATTACAGCAAAACATTCTTGGGCACATTGATAAAATATAGACAGTTTTCGTTGGCAAATTCCCGAAAATTTACAAAATTCACAAAAATGTAGCACAGACCAATGTGAATTAGGTGCATATACAATATATATGCCAGTCAAGATGAAAACATGCAAAAATTAGCAGTCTGGCACTATATAAATTTGGCATACAACATATTGTTATGATGTATTTTCATTTAAAAAAAAATAAAAAGCCCTGATTATTATATAATTAAACAAAGCAATGTATTAACCTGCCAAATATTTTTTTTATAGATGACTAATGCAAAGTAAGTATTTGTCTATCACAGGAGCCTCAGTTGTAATTTTGAAAAGATTTACAGGAATAGTTGTAAATCATATAATGTAAACATAGCAATTAAATCACTAAATGTAATTACAGGCATTTAATGGTATGGGATATAATTATGACGCACCTTTGACCATGAGGCTTAGTGCTGCAACTTTTGTTTGATAAGGGACCCTCTCTGAAGATCATTAGTCAGCTCTTACTAAGACCCCATCTGTTTCCTGGTTTGGTGTTAATAGAGACACTTGGGGTTACAAGATCATCCATGTAAATCCAGACTTCTATTAATTGTACATAATATATGAATAGTGCATATGGCTCTGCAATAGAGTAATGAAAAATTAGGGTATGTTCAAACGACAGCGCAAAATACGTCTGAAATTACGGAGCTGTTTTCAGGAGAAAACAGCTCCTGAATTTCAGACGTTTTTGCATGTACTCGTGTTTTTCGCAGCGTCTTTTACAGACGTAATTGGAGCTGTTCTTCATTGGAGTCAATGAAAAACGGCTCCAAATACGTCCCAAGAAGTGTCCTGCACTTTTGAAGCGACGCGTAAAATTACACCTCATCTGCACAGAATATCGTAAAACCCATTGCAGGCAATTGGCAGATGTTTGCAAACGTATTGGAGCCGTCTTTTCAGGTGTAATTCGAGGCGTGAAATGCCTCAATTACATCTGAAAATAGGTTGTGTGCACATACCCTTACAGTCGTGCAATGTAACCGTATTTCACAGATAGTCATATATATTTGTTGTCAGGTCATCAGCTGAATCCAGTTGCTTCGCTGAACATCTCTGTCTACTGGTGGTATCAGACCCTTGCCCGATTTTTTATATATTCTACTCATAAATGGCAGTTTCTGGCAGCAGGTCAACTCCCCGGCCTAAGTACAAATATCATATTAAAAAGGTTATCCGATTTAGAAAACCAGTTTTTTAAATATTAAAGAATTTGGAGTTGAGTAGAACTTCATCTATTAGCCAGAGCACAGAGTGGTTTCGAAGACCATCTCTCCCTCTTGGAGGACCCTGCCTGATCATGGACATATTTTGGATAGCAATGAATACCAAGTAATACCTAATTTCCCCTGTAGTGGCGCTGCAGAGGAATTTAACCCATGCTGCGAGGTTCCCTCACAGATTACATCTGATCATTGGGGGAGCCATCATCTTATTTTTGAAAGAACCGTCTAAGAAGGGGATTACTGGATTTCCATCGCCAAAAGTAGGAGAAAAATTTGTAGATACAACTTTTGACATTTTCCGGCATTATCCTATGTTATTTACTTTCATCAAGCATTGAATAGGGATCAATTGTCACTTGTATTAGCAGTACATTCTCTCTTTATTCAATGGTGCTGAGTGTACTCATGTCCTTGAACTGAAGTAGATGCATTGCATGGTATTGTAATTTGAAGCCACTTTGGTAGGCCCCCTCCCCCCCAGACAAGGAGTCCAAATGGTAGCTTGTTAGAAGGGGTCATAACTGTAGACCCATAGTCAGGAGAAAGCAGGCCAGGAGGACTCCTGACATCTATTTAATGTGAAATATGTTGGCGTTATCAGTAATGGATGATAAATAAGTGCAAGGTAAGTAAGATCTTGTGAAGTGTTAGCCCAACCCAAGCAAAAATAGAAAGTTTTGTCCCATTCTTCCATATTCGGCTAGGGCTATACAGGTCACATGGCCAAGGATCACTGTGTTGCACTGCCTACATCATAGTTGGTGGGGGTCTGTTAGGAGAATTTTCCATTCTTATCAATAAAAGTTTCAAAGAGTCATCTGAATAAGTGGAAAAGCTATTTATTCCTGTAGCCTTCTCACACAGGCTATGGACTACTAACCTCGAGAACCGTATTCTCAGGTTTTTATATTAAGACCCTTGATTAATATAACTAAGACTTCTCTTAGTACCTAAGATCCAACTTAGTTTTTTTTTAACATAACCTTATAACATCTAAATATGAAAAATAATAAAAATGTATGTAAACAAAATTATATTACCTTTATTCAGATAAAAACTCGAATCCTCAATTCTCCTTACTACGTTCTTCTATAATCCGTCACTCCACCTCGTCTCTCTGTCTGACTGGCCTCAGTTTGACGGCAATTCAGACAGAGGTCTTTAGATTTAGTGAGTTGATTGAACAACTCACCCCATGCACAGTGTACAATCCTTGAGAGGACGAGGGTCCGGAGATGTTGGATTCCAGTTGGAAGAACCAAGATGTTAGGAGAATTTTCCATTCTTATCAATAAATGTTTCAAGGAGTCATCTGAATAAGTGGGAAAGGTGCTTCTTTTATTCTTGCCGGCAAAAGAAACAAAATTGCAATAGATCAGCAGTTTGTCTGAGCTTCATCACATAAGCACAGGTATATACACATATCAAGGCGTATTGGGATTCAGACTAACTGGAAACCGTTTGTAGTTTTCCTGTCTTATAAAATGTTTTACACTTCAGAATGAAATTAGGCCACAGTTGAACTTCCTCTGGAGATTCCAATGTCTTTATTGGGAAGTTCAACTGTCTCACACACTTGATATCATTTTATCTTTAAAAGCATATTTAACACTTTGTCCGCTAAAACATTTCCTGAGAAGCTTGCATAGCTTAATGCACATTTAATATCTATTACATTGAAGTAAGAATAAATTTAGAATTAAAACTTTCCTAACAGGTCTCAGTGCTTGGACCCCCACCAATCAAAACTTCTGACATATCACTATCACATGTCAGAAGTTTGTTGAACGTTTAGTTACCCTACGGTTTTAGGTGAATCATATCCATAGTTTACAATAGGACATCATAATAAACTTGAGGTACTGAATAGAAACACGTGGTACAGCTGATCCGTCAACAGCAGCTTGTTGACAGTTTCTACACTATACATATTAAAACCAGACAACAAAAATAAGTGACAAAATCAAAAAAGATGATAAAGATATATTACAAAAATGTTACATTTATAATATAGCCACAATGGTGGAGCATAATTTTTCTTTATGGACAAATAGAAAGGCAATATGATTTATAAAGCTTTTATTACTTCTTTTCTACATTGTTGGAGTTCAACATTTAGTGGCCTTGTGAAAATGTATTTTGCAGTAATGGAAAATAATTAACTCACCAATGTCAGACCAAATAATATAAATAATATGAAAGTAGGAAATATATATAATATGAATACTATGAAAAGGGCTTAAAAGGATCAAATCAAGTATAACATTAATGGCTTGTAACACATTTCGTATGGGATTTAATCACGGATTTGCTTTGAAAAAGTCTGCAGGGTGAGTAATAAAATGTCTCCCCTATCAATTACTTTCATTAATCATTTTAATAGTCCAAGTTAATACATCAGATATACAGTAAAAAAAAAAAAAACACAAATATTTTTTTTTTGTCATTCTTTTAATTTGTAGGAAAATTGTGGCCAATTTTTAAGCATATAGTGCCCAAAATAAAAAATTCTTTGAAAACGTGGACAATGATTCTGCAAGGTATCTCAACTTTTGTAGAGAACAGGTCTTCTCTTCATGGGGTGCAGGTTAGATAGAGTGCTATTTTATACATACACCTCCAGCAGCCTCTAGTGGCTGTAGACAGAAATGCTCTTAAAGGGAACCTTTCACATTGAACATGTCGTCAATGTGGGTAGCATGTTATAGAGCAGGAGGAGCGGAGCAGATTGATATATAGATTTGTTCAAAAATATTGAGAATAGCTTGTAATTTGTTCATTTTTATCCCTGCCTGCTGTGAGCTAAAGAGTCCAGTGGGCGGTCCTAATCAGTGATTGACAACCTTCCATGCCTTAGGCCTATTTTGCTTCAGTATTTGGAAGCCAAAACCAGGAGTGGGTCCAAAACACATAAGAGATGCAAATCTTTCCATTATAGCTTTTCTCTTTTCTCTTTCCACTCCTGGTTTTGGCTTCCAAATACTGAAGCAAAATACTGACCAGAATACTGACGTGTGTATGAGGCCTTAGTGTGAATGCAGATATAGCTTATAATCACTGACTCTTTATCCACGAATGAACAGGAATATAAATCAATAAATTACAGGTTATCCTGTATGTTTTCGCAAATAAACTATATATCAATCTACCCAGCTCCTCCTGCTCTATAACCTGCTGCCCACAGATCAGACAACATGTACCAGATGACAGGTTCCCTTTAAAGAGCCCATTTTAAATTATGGAAATATCCCTAAGTACAGTTACGCCTACTAAACAGCCGCCAGAAGTCCCAATCGAGCAGTCGAGGGCAAGCTTTTAGTCTATACAAATCTTGTTATTATCCTCCAGTTGGGCCTCAGAGGCCATTTAGTGGCCATAACTACATAATGCATTTTAAAGATGTCCTAATTTAAAGAGATCTACCATCACGACAGATCCTCTGGATTCTCTTGTTTTGAAGAATATATGATTAACCCACAGATTACTTTAGATTGCAGACATAAATGAAGCATTGTCTACCACACAGTTTTAAATCTTCACCCTCCTATCTGAGTGGCACTATGCCTCTGATAAACCTAGTTTCCCGGTTTAGGAATACAATCCCAAAATTACAGTGAAGACTGGCACTTGCACAGGCAGCGATGGAGTGGTTGGGGGAGTCTGACACTATCTAAGCCCAACATTTGAGAAAAGTGAATAGAGTAATTTAACACCTGCTAAAAATGAATTCCAAATCTAATCTTCAAGCAGATATTTTTATTATGTAACATTTCATGTATGGGAATAATCCCATGATCAGCAGTCCCAGTTAGCACTTTCCTGGGGAATCTCTACTCAGCGACCGGCATTGTTACCATATACACTATAGTACAATTGAATTCAGAGAATATTTATTAATGTAAATAATAAATTGAAATGCTGGAATATGAGAATGCTGGAATAAGTAGTCTGGCTAGATTTGATGCTGTGACATTGTCTGGATACAGAAAGTAGCTAAATTACAGCAGCCATTATAGCAGCTATAGAGCTATTATAGTCACAGAGTCACAGATTCTTTATATAAGTGTTAATACATCCTGAGAAATATCTACATATGGAATTTTAAACCAATAACTCGAGATCTGAATTAATTATTATTTTTTGAGTGTTAATCAACTTTATTTTTAACCGAAAAAAAACATGAGCATGTAACTTTACATAATCCCTTTGGGCACATTCAGACAAGGCAGAAATTTTCCAGTGCGGATTTTGACAAAAATTTGTGCCAATTATGTAACGGATCTACTGCAAAATTTGCATATTTAAGAGTTTAAACCAGACGTGGCAGACTTCCCAGCGTACTTGCCGCAGGTTTCAGCCTTTGAATTGCATTGTCTATAGTGGAATTACTTAGCAAATCTGCCACGTCGGAATGTGTGCTTACAGTTTAAAAATGTCACTTATACTTTAGATGTACTGTATTAAAAAGTAACACATCGGGCACACAGCTCCACTAGCAGAACCATATGTTTCCATTGTTTAGGACATAATACTGTAGTAACTATTATTACAGATCAACTCCAATAAGTTACAATTATTGACAGATGTCTTGTTTTGAAAACTCGAGAAAAAACACATGGCACTGAGTGAAGCGGAACAACATGGCACTGAGCGGAGCAGAACCACATGGCACTGAGCAGCGCAGAACCACATGGCACTGAGAAGCGCAGAACCACATGGCACTGAGCGGAGCAGAACCACATGGCACTGAGAGGAGCAGAACCACATGGCACTGAGAGGAGCAGAGCCACATGGCTCAGAGCGGAGCAGAACCACATAGCTGCAACCATAGCCAGGGGCGGATTACCATGAGGGTAATATGGGCAAGTACCCGGGGCCCGAGGCTGTAAGGGGACCCAGTTTGCCCCGGTACTCCCAAACCGGTTGTTAAAATTGCAGCCGGTTCAGAACCGGGGTGACACAGGACCTCACACCCAATTGTATCCACGTTATTAGGACACGAATACAATTGATTACTATTGCGCTGGTGAGATGGAAACTATCAGTTCCCGCCTCTCCATTCGGCACTTTAACAATGACGCAGTCGGCGTGATGACGACATCACGACGACAGGCGCCATTACCCCCGGATGATGCTGCCTGGTTACAGACCAATGTATTTTCGCTGAAGGACAGCGAGGGAACGGGGACATGTGAGAATGTTGGAAAAGTGAGGAACATCTGAGCGCCAAACTCTGCAGAAATGGGCTGTGGCCGGGAGAAGTCATCATAGAGGTCTGGACCAGATGGAGAAGAAAAGATAAGAACAAAAAAGAATCTGATGTTCACCTGTTAGTCACTCTCTGTGACTGATCAGTACTGTAGTAACTGTATGATCTTTAGCGAGATGATGGGTGTATTTTTGTGAAACAACAACTCCCAGCATGTCCTAACCATTGTTCAAGCTATACTGGGAGCTGTCGTTTTATGTTGTACAAACTTATTTGGCAGGGGTTAAACTGAATTTGGAAATGATCTCTGTACGGAGCTGTATTTGTGCAGGTGCTGTATTTATGTACTGAGCTTAGTTCTGATGCTGTATATATGTAATGAGCTTTGTTCTGGTGCTGCATTTATTTAATGAGCATGGTTCTGGTGCTATATTTATGTACTGAGCTTTGTTCTGGAGCTGTATATATGTACTGAGCTTTGTTCTGGTGCTGTATATATGTACTGCGCTTAGTTCTGGTGCTGTATATATGTACTGAGCTTTGTTCTGGTACTGTATATATGTACTGAGCTTGAGCTTTGTTCTGGTGTTGTATATGTGTACTGAGCTTGGTTCTGGTGCTGTATATATATACTGAGCTTGGTTCTGGGGCTGTATATTTTTACTGAGCTTGGTTCTGGGGCTGTATATATTTACCTTATCTTAAGGTAAAAGTAGATGTTAAATCTACTTTTACCTTAAAAGAAGGTAAATATACAGTAAAAACTAAACTCAAGAAACCATGGAGGAATCACAGTTTTTTCCAATTCAACCTTTATATGGTACTTTAAATGGTGCCAATAAAAACTACAACTCCTCCCGCAAAAAGTAATCCTTCACACACCACTCCACTGAAAAATGGCTTGGACTGTAAGGGGTTAAACAACAGAGACTGGTTCTTTAAGGTTACATTCACGCTCAGCAGATTTTTTTCTGGAAACCATAAACAATATAAAGCTCCTGACTCTTTAGGGTCTGAAAGTATTCTTCTTTCTCTCTTCTGTACGGCTCATTCTGCTTTTACAGTAAATTCAAAACTGTGCCAGATCTGTGGCCGCCTAAGCTGAAATCTTAATCTAATCTTCAAATATATACGGTACAGCGTCTTCAGAGTTCTGTCTTCAGAGTTCAGGGGGGGGGGGCGCAAACTTGAAAAAGTGCCCAGGGCCCATGGTACCCTTAATCCGCCCCTGACCATGGCTGTTTAGTGTGTAAGGCTCTGTGGATGCAGCCAGATGTGCAATCATCATTCAGGGCAAGTTTTTAGAGGCACCCTCCATCCAGCAGCACCCCCGGCATGTTTTTCTTAAAGTGACCCTGTCAGCTCTCCTATACTCCTCTATCTGAGGGCAGCATAGGTTTGGGGGGGGGGGAGAGACACTGTGCTCTGGGGTATATAGATTTTTGTAATTTGATTCCGTACTTTCATATAAAATCTCTTTAAATGCTGCCAGGACTCAGAGAGAAATCCTGTGAGTCTGCTTGTTGTATACCGGCAGACAGGGGCGTAACTAGGAAAGACTGGGCCCCATAGCAAACTTTTGACTGGGGCCCCCCCTCCCCTGGGTGTCACACAACCCCCCCCCCCCCTTGTAGATAGTGCCTTTTTTACAGCCCCACCTGTAGATAACGCCATACAGCCCCCCCTCTGTAGATAGCGCCATACATCCCCCTGTAGAGAACGCCATACATCCCCCTGTAGATAACGCCATACAGCCCCCCTGTAGATAACGCCATACAGCCCCCCTTTAGATAACGCCATACAGCCCCCCCTGTAGAGAACGCCATACAGCCCCCCTGTAGAGAACGCCATACAGCCCCCCCCCTGTAGAGAACGCCATACAGCCCCCCCCCCTGTAGGGAACGCCATACAGCCACCCCCCCCTGTAGAGAACGCCATACAGCCCCCCCCCCCTGTAGGGAACGCCATACAGCCACCCCCCCTGTAGAGAACGCCATACAGCCCCCCCCCCCCTGTAGGGAACGCCATACAGCTCCCCTCCCTGTAGGGAACGCCATACAGCCACCCCCCCCCCTTGTAGGGAACGCCATACAGCGTTCCCCCCCCTGTAGGGAACGCCATACAGCGTCCCCCCTCCCAAAAAAATGCGACCTATAGTGTGCCCTACAAAATACATGTATCCCCTCTCCACAGGATCTCCACAGGATAGGGGATACATGTGTGATCGCTGGCAGCGATAGGGAGAACGGGGGACTGAAAGTCCCCTGAACTTCTCCATGACAAACCTCTGACTTCCGGCGTCTGCGCAGCTCAATAAAAATGAAAGGAGCGCTGGTCACGCATGCGCACAAGCACGACTGACGCTCCATTAATTTCTACGGAGCTGCCGACACAGACCCCGGAAGTCCGAGGTTTGTGATGGAGAACTTCAGGGGACTTTCAGTCCCCCGTTCTCCCTATCAATGCCAGCGATCACACATGTATCCCCTGTCCTGTGGAGATCCTGTGGAGAGGGGATACATGTCCTGTGGAGATCCTGTGGAGAGGGGATACATGTCCTGTGGAGATCCTGTGGAGAGGGGATACATGTCCTGTGGAGAGGGGGGGGATACATGTCTTTTGCTCTATTTTGCGCCTTCAGGACCAGACACCGTTTAGCCATTTTTAGCACGTGTTCGTTAAATGGCTATAACTTTTTTATTTGTTGAGCTAACGACGTGATTTTTGCGACGTTTTTTCCGTAGACCATTTCTTTTTTTATCATTTTTATACACATCTTTTTTGCTATTTTAGAATTTTTATTCATAAAGTTTGAAAATAATAGTAAAAAAATAAGCTTTTTTACATTTCAGCTATTTTTTTTTTTGGGTAATAACATAATTTTACCCTAAAATAGACCTTTTATTTGTGATCGTCATTGTCTACCGTAAATTTTTATATATTACATGTCTATATTAGGGTAATTGGGTCAGCGCTAGCGTTACAACAATGATTGGCGGGGGGAACGTTTTTTTTTTGGGGTGGGTATTTTATGTGTATTTATTATTTCAATTTTTTGCACTTTACTTTATTATTTTTTTATTACTATGGTCTGTCCCCCAAAGGTCAATGAAGACCTTTGGGGAACTTTATATATTTTTTTTCTTTCTTTTACACCATGTTTTTCCACTGTAACTGGAGCTGCACAGCAGCCCCAGTTACAGGGGAAATCAGCCCTCTCATAGTGACGATTGTCACTAATAGGGCTGTGCTGGGTCTAGTAAGACCCAGCAACAGTCTGCCACTAAGGGCACCCGGCGATCATGTGACCAGTCACATGATCACCGGGAGGAATAGAGACAGCGCCGCTGCTGCTGTCTCTATTCCTGTACACAGCGCGCATTCAGCGCTGTGTACAAGTGATCGGAGAAGACAGAAGCAGCAAAAGCTGCTTCTATCCTCTCCTCAGGGTCCCCGGCATTCACTGACAACCGGAGACCCGACATTCAGCTGCCAGATCGCGCGGGCAGCAAGTTAAAACCCGAGCCGTAGAAAGTCTATGGCTCGGGTTTTAAGGACCCTGACCGCTGGCCGTAAAAATACAGCCAGCGGTCGGGAACCAGTTAATGGCAGAGCGGGGAGATACCTCCCTGCTCTGCCGTAGTGTTCAGTGGCGTCCCGCTGTAGCAGCCATAGCGGCTGCTAGCGGAGCCTCCGGCCATGGTGGGGGCCCGTTTCGGCGGGCGGGCGACACGGGCCCCCTCATGCCGCGGGCCCCGTAGCAGCCGCTACTGCTGCTACGGCGGTAGTTACGCCACTGCCGGCAGAGCTGTCTATCACTCCCCGCGGACGGGAGGATGCTGCCTATTTCCCAAGCTTTCTTCTGTATATTATATGGATATAGGGGATATTTTCGTCTTTGCACTAACTCTCTGATGAACCTAATCTCCTCAAGGATTCCAGGAAATACGCTGGAGATGGAGTAGGCTTTAGTTAGATAGGGTCTGTCAGTAATTACTAGGGATAAGGTGCCCAAGTGGGGGTGCCCTTTTCAAGGTGGCACCCCTGCTTAAAAACTCGGTGCTTACAACCAGGTTTAATTTAGGGCTTTATCGAGGAACAATTACTGCCCTCAGCCCAACTGCAACTATCCAGCTATTACTTATCTAGATATTCCTATTTCTACATGTCACGGCGTGGGGTGTGGAGGACCCACTGGGCCGTACCGCATAGCGGGATAGCAGCTGGCCAACTAGGTACAAAACAATGTCTATAGTCCAGAACGGGTACCTGAGGCAATGTAGACAGTAGTGGTGACACAACTTGACTTTCACTGTAGACGGCACAGTAGATGCAGCGTAATACACGACTTGACTTTCACTGTAGATGGCACAGAGGCACGGTAGCACGGGATACAGGGTACAGGCAGCAGGAAGGGGTAATGCTGGGAACTGGAAAACAATGGGAGACCATTTGCAAGACAAACTTTAGGTAGACAACAACGCGCAGGCAATGATCAAGTGGGGCAGAGCCCTTTTTATAGTCCAGCAGCATTCTGGGCTAATTATTGACTAATGACAGCTGGATGCGTACTGGCCCTTTAAGGCCCCCCGCCCTGCGGGGAAACAGTCCCAGAACCCGGAAGTGAGTCAGTCCCAGAACCCGGAAGCGAGTGCCTGCGTCTCCCTGGAGGGAGATATCGCCGAGAACACAGATGTCCATTGCCGGGGCCGTCAGAGGGTACACTACACTTTGCAACTGTTTTTTTTTTAACTTGCATACTGTTGTGTTGTATATTTCTGTTTTGGTATTTTTCATAGGGTGAATGTCAGTTACTCTTTAGACACGGTGTCTCTGTAGTTAGCACACTTGCCTTGCAGCACTGGGGTCCTGGGTTCAAATCTGACCATGGACAACATCTGCATGGAGTTTGCATGTTGTCACCGTGTATACATGGGTTTACTCTGCTTTCCTTTCACACTCCAAAGACAAACTTAGGTTTATGCCCCATTAAGGACAGCGACTGATGTGAATGGCGAAAATCTGTGCAGCGTTGTGGAATATGTTGGCACTATATAAGTAACAGAATAACAATAAAACTTACATTTCATTGAAGTATGTACCGACTTTACTGATTGCACTGCTGTGCTTTGCCTTAACTGACCACTAGATGGCACTCTTCAGCTGTCAGGTGGCTCTATTGTAAATGGCTGGCAGGTTTATAACATGTATTTTCAGTTTGGCCTTATGTTTTCTGGTGTTTAGCCTGATTATTTTCTTAAAAGCATAGTATATCTTTGCCATCTGCACAATCTTTTTACAGAAGCCTAAGCTAAGTGAAGCTCCAATCTGTTGACATCTGCCATGCAAATGAAGTTTTTTCTGCAATAGTTCCCCAAGGTGTTTGTATACCCAGACACAGCATTTATAACAGCGACAGCACTATTCTATACTATGCTCCAGGGCTTAAAGTCTTCAGCGTGAAAGCACATTCACATAGATGGATGGTGGATGTATCGTCAGTGGTTGGAGCTAATTCTTGACCCTCGCTTGGGGACACAGGTCTATAAAATAAATTTTAGTGGGGACAGGGTAGAATTAGGCAGAAGGGATGTCTGCATAGGCGTCTCTTGATAATACCTGTTATTTTCTTCAGTGTTGCTTGCTGTTTAGCTCTGCTGAATTAGAATATTGCAGTGAAAAGTGACTCTGCAGCTTAGATATTGTCTAATGGGAGTCTGTATTAGGCCTAAATCCACCACCTGTGTCATCACAGGCTCAGACTGCTGCTCATTCAACTATTCTGTGCTTTATACTGCAGCTCTGCTTTTTTAGATTAGCTACGGTGTATAAGCACAAGCCCACCACAAACTCACCAAGAAATGATACATGAAGAGCTGATTTCCATTACAGGAAGAATAGCATAATTATAAACCGCATATCATTTACAGTCATGTCTTCTCCTTTAGGGAACAGTTTTGGTTAGTGACTCCATCTTACCTACAGCGTCTAGTGCAGTCCATGGGAGTCATTTACCTGACTTTATTCGTACTATCTTACCTCTGATGCTACTATACTGCTGGTGTTCAACAAGGGAGAGTTAACCCGTTAGTGACCGCCAATACGCCTTTTCACGGCCGTCACTAACGGGCTTTATTCTGATGCATTAGACTTTTTATGGCGCTGCATCAGAATAAAGCACCGCCGGCGGGAGGAGGACAAGCACCCTACTTGGGAGCAGACCTGCTCGAGCGGGTGGGATCGTAATCTACATCAATCCCGCACATTTAACCCCTTCAGATCCAGCGGTCAATAGAGACTGCCACATCTCAGTGATTTTAGATGGAGGGGGCTTCCTCTCTCACCCCAGCGGCACACCCGCGACGTCATGGCGGAGTGCCAATGGGTTCTATAGCAGCCGTGGGCCTAATAAAGGCCCCCCAGGTCTACCTCTAGTGAATGCCTGTTAGGCTATGACAGATGCCTGTCAGTTTTACACTGACAGGCATAATACACTGCAATACAGAATTATTTCAGTGTATTATAAAAGCGATCGGATGATCGCATAGTGAAGTAAAGAAAAAAGTTAAATCATTTTAATGAAGTTAATAATAAATAAATAAAAATCCCAATTAAACAAAATAACCCACTTTTTCCACTTACAATATGCTTTATTCCAAAAAAAAATTACACATATTTGTATCGCCGTGTCCGTAATGACCCCAACTACACTATAAAGCTATTACAATATTTAACCCGCGTGGCAAACGCTGTAAAAAATAAAATAAAAAACAATGCCAGAATTTCTGTTTTCTGTTGATCCTGACTCCAAAATGGTACCAATGAAAACTCGGGAAAATAACAACAAATCTTAAAATATGGAGACAAAAACAAATCATTTTGCAAAAAAAAGTGTTTTTACTGTGTAAAAGTAGTAAAACATAAAAAAATATATAAATATGGTATTGCCGCAATTGTAACGACCCTCTGAATACATTTCTTATGTTATTTATACCACATGGTAAACGGCGTAAATTTAGGACGCAAAAGAAAGTGGCAAAATTACTTTTTTTTATATTCCCTCCCTAAAAAAAAGTAAATAAAAGTTTATCAATAAATTATATGTACCCCAAAATGGTGCTATTAAAAAATACAACTTGGCCTGCAAAAAACTAATTCTTATACAGCTGTGTTGATGATGCAAAAATAAAATAGTTATAGCTCTGCCATGCAACGATGGAAAAATGTAAAAATCTGCTTGGTCCTTAAGGCCTAAAATAGGCTCGGCCACGAAGGGGTTAAAGGGGTTGTCCGATTTGTTTGATGGGTTCCAACTTCACCGAAAACAATTAGATCACAGAATGTCAGAGGTTCTCTTGGGACCTGTGATGAGCTGTAATCTGCAGGGAAACCCAGCAGCAAGTGCTCTGCAGCGCCACCACAGGTGAACTGAAGCATTAATGAGCTGTCTATGTAATGGACTGACATCCCCTGTGCTTCAAAGTCTGGCTAATACATGAATGTCCCAACCGATTCATACTAAAGGGTTATTCCCATCTAAGACATTTATGGCATGTCCACGGGATATACCCTAAGGGCATGACCACACGTGGCGGATTTCCTCCGCAACTGTCCGCATCAATGCCGCACAGAATCTGCGTTGCAGATTCTGCTGCGGATCTGCACAAAATGTGCAGTACATTGATGCGGACTAGCTGCTGCGGACTGCGGGAAAAGTGCTTCCCTTCTCCCTATCAGTGCAGGATAGAGAGAAGGGACAGCACTTTCCCTAGTGAAAGTAAACGATTTTCATACTTACCGGCCGTTGTCTTGGTGACGCGTCCCTCTTTCGGCATCCAGCCCGACCTCCCTGGATGACGCGCCAGTCCATGTGACCGCTGCAGCCTGTGCTTGGCCTGTGATTGGCTGCAGCCGTCACTTAGACTCAAACGTCATCCTGGGAGGCCGGACTGGAGACAGACGCAGGGAGTTCTCGGTAAGTATGAACTTATATATTTTTTTACAGATACATGTATATTGAGATCGGTAGTCACTGTCCCGGGTGCAGAAACAGTTACTGCCGATCGCTTAACTCTTTCAGCACCCTGGACAGTGACTATTTACAGACGTCTCCTAGCAACGCTCCCGTCATTACGGGAGCCCCATTGACTTCCTCAGTCTGGCTGTAGACCTAGAAATACATAGGTCCAGCCAGAATGAAGAAATGTCAAGTTACGCTCCGCACCACACATAACATCTGCGGACTTCATTGCGGAATTTCGATTCTCCATTGAAGTGAATGGAGAACTTCCGCAATGAGTCCGCAACCAGTCCGCCACTGCTCCGCAACAGACAGAGCATGCTGCGGACACCACATTCCGCTCCGCAGCCTATGCTCCGCAGCGGAATTGTACGCATCGTGTAAACGAACACTGCTAAATTAAAGTGAAAGTCAATGGAGAAACGGCTCCGCTGCGGATTAACGCTGCGGAGTGTCCGCAGCGGAATTTAAGTGAAATTCCGCCACGTGTGAACGTGCCCTAAATGTCTGATAGATGTGGGATCTAGCTCAATGGAGAAGTGGCAGGGAATTATAAAAACAGCCAAGCTCGCTGTGCTCGGCTGTTTCCATAACTCCAATTGAAGTGAATGAGAGCTATGGAAACAGCTGAGCACAGCGAGCTTTGCTGTTTTCATAACTCTCAGCCACTTCTCCATTGTCTAATGCCTTTCAGACATTTATGGCTTATCCCATAAATGTCCAGGATCGGCATACCCAAAGGGTATGTTCACACGACCTATTTTCAGCTGTTTTTTGGGCTGTAAACGCCCCGAAAAATGGTTAAAAATGCGGGGGCTGAACGCCTCCAAACATCTGCTTATTGATTTCAATGGGAAAAACGGCGTTCAGTTCCCACGGGCGGTTTTTAAGCAACCGTTTTTAAAAACGGCCGTGTTAAAAACGCCTCGTAAAAAGAAGTGCATGTCACTTCTTGAGCCGTTTTTGGAGCCGTTTTTCATTGACTCAAAATGGGTGTAAAAAAACGCTGCAAAAAAATGCAAATTGCTTAAAAAAAAAACGGCTGAAAATCTGGGGCTGTTTTCCCTCTGTATTTTCAGCCGTTGTTTGTTAAGCGTGTGGACATAGCCTTTAAGTCAAAATTCACTAAGAGAATATTTGAAAATGGGATTTCTAAACAAGACAATGTTTTATTTTCAGTTGGCGAATCCCTTTAACTTATTTAAAGGAGAAGCAGTATTAAATAAATATTATGGACCGGAAGTTGATTTATAAAGTCCATCTACAAATAATAAAAAGGTTAATAATCCCTGGCGGAGCAATTTGTTGGAAAGGCTAGAAATATTTCCTAGGAGAGGAGAAAAGTGGAGAAATCAGTGATAATAATGTCTCAATAAACAATTCTCTGTCCCTTTCTGATCGCCTATCATTGTGATATTTGAACAGAGGCAGACAACCAGTATAAGAGAAGATCCTTTCATGCTGTAAATGCCTGCCTTTTATAATAATTGAGTCAAATGCCATATCTTAACTTAAAAGATGGCCGCAAAATGTCACACGTACAATAACTGACATTTCAGCATAAAGACGAAAAACACATAAAAAGGAATCATTAGGGACTGTGGGCTGACGGCGTTGAACTAGGACTATGGCTGGAAAAATATTATGGCTCTGTGCTCTAAAAACACAACAGGTGTAGACTTCCCCTCATGTAAAGCGTAATACAGCAGCAGAATAAAGGCCTTCTAAAGTTTCTGATTGTAATGAACGGGGGTCTTACAGTAATTCGGACATTTTTACATTCTAATTAAAGCTACATTTTTATGTTTTTCTAGTTATTAGCTTCTAGTTTTTTCCAACCTGTGCCCTATATCTAAATAAATAGAAACCTTAGGGTATATTCACATGGCTTTTTTTTCAGCCACTTTTCGGGCTGTAAACGCCCCGAAAAACAGCTGAAAAAACAGAATCTGAACGCCTCCAAACATCTGTCTATTGATTTCAATGTGAAAAACTGAATTTCGCTCCGACGGGGCCCCGTAAAAAGAAGTGCATGTCACTTCTAGAGCCGTTTTTTAAGCCGTTTTTCGTTGTCTCAATAGAAAAACAGCTCCAAAAACGTCTGTAAAAAACGCATCAAAAAACACTTGATGCGCTTTAAAAATGTCTGAAAATCAGGGGCTGTTTTCCCTTGAAAACAGCTCCGTATTTTACAGCTGTTTTTAGTTTGCCCTGTGAACATACCCTAAGGCCCCATGCACACAAAAGTAAAAACGCACGTAATTACGGCCCGTAATTACGGGCCCATAGACTTCTATTGGCTACGGGAACCTTCCCGTTTGCTTACAGGAAGGTGCCCGTGCCGTTGAAAAATATGGAAGATGTCCTATTTCAGGCCGCAATTACGGCACGGGCAGCCCATAGAAGTCTATGGTGCTCCCATAATTACAGATGGCTACGTGTGTGCACCCGTCATTACGGGAGCGTTGCTACGCATGGTACTCACTGTCCAGCGGTAGTCACTGTCCAGGGTGCTGAAAGAGTTAAACGATCAGTGCTGGATAGAGCATAGGGGCTGCACTGATCAGGAGTAACTCTTTCAGCACCCTGGACAGTGTGTACCATGCGTGGCACTCAGAATATACATTTCTAATGTTTCCTTCAAAAACCCACAATAACAAAAAGTTCATACTTACCCAGAACTCCCTGCTTCTTCCTCCAGTCCGGCCTCCTGGGATAACGTTTCATCCCATGTGACTGCTGCAGCCAATCACAGGCTGCAGCAGTCACATGGACTGCCGCGTCATCCAGGGAGGTCGGACTGGATGTCAAAAGAGGGACGTGTCACCAAAACAACGGCCGGGGTACGTATTAACTGCTTTTTCTTTCTATCGCTGCGTTCCACTGCGGAAACTATGCCCGAAAGGGCTGCCCCTTCTCTCTATCCAGCACTGATAGAGAGAGGAGGCTGCCTATCAGAGCTGGATAGAGAGAAAAGGCTGCCGATCAGAGCTGGATAGAGAGAAGAGGCTGGCGATCAGTGCAGGATAGGGAGAAGGGGGTGCCGATTAGTGCAGTGCAATATCTCTCTACGTGTAAAGAGAAGCAGGGAAAATGGGTCCGTAAATACGGGTGGAATATTGGTGAATATGGACCCGTATTTACGGGCACGGGTCAGTAAATACTGGTTAAATATGGGTGACAAAGGACCTGTATTTACGCCAGTATTTATGGGAGGGGAAAAATACGGTCGTGTGCATGGGGCCTAAGGCCTCATGCACACGACCGTGGTGTTATTCTGGTCCGCAAATTCCAGGACCGTGTTCCGTGGAATGTCATCCGCAGTTCATCCGTATGTAGTCCGCAGTTCATCCGTATGTAATCCGCAAAAATGCGGATGAAAAAAAAAAAAAAAAAAAAAGGGACTTTGAAAGAGGATGCCAAAAGCTTGGTCAAACCCCCTTTAAGGTCACATGATCGCTCTGGAGCCATTTCCTGCTGCATTTTCCCTGATCTTTGCTTTGTGCGAGTTCAGTGAGATTGCGCTGCTGATATAGCTGTGGTTTTTGACAGTTTTACTCACTGCGAACATGTCTTCTGATGATGTGGATGATGTACTCCTGCACTGGCTCCTCTCCAGGCGATTTGGACAGCAACCACCAATGCTGGACGAAGAACCGAGGAGGAGGAGGAGATATTGGGTTCACCCCATTATCTCACAACGGCTTAGGAAGGGGCATTTCAACATGCTGTACTCTGACCTGCGGCAGCACCCGGACAAGTTCCTCAGCTACTGCCGTATGTCCGTTCAAAGTTTTGATCGTCTGCTGGCGGACCTTCGTCCTGGACTGATCTTCCAGGACACCACCATGAGACGTTGCATTTCTCCAGAGGAACGCCTGATCGTCACTCTGAGGTAAGAAAACCTAAATCCCCTTCTACGACATGTCTCTACCCTGCAAACAATATTAGTATAGTTGTCCCCTGTTCATATTGACGCCTTGCCACCGTGCTGCAGATATTTTTCCTGTCTGTGCATATTTTGATATATATGTTTTTGTTTTTTTTTACAGATTTCTTGCTACCGGCAACTCCTTTGCCTCCCTACATTTCCAGTTTCTGCTGGGGTGCTCCACTATTTCCAAGATTGTCAAGCTTACCTGCGAAGTCATCTGGCAGCAACTTCGAGCAGCAGTTATGCCAAAGCCCAAGCCAGAGGACTGGATTCGGATTGCCGATGGCTTCTTCCAATCAGCACAGTTTCCCAACTGTGTTGGTGCGCTGGATGGTAAGCACATCCGCGTAAAAAAGCCTGCTCACTCAGGGTCTCAATATTTTAATTATAAGCAGTTTTTCTCGGTGGTGCTGTTGGCCTTGGCTGACAGTGACTATCGGTTTATAATTGTCGATATTGGGGCCTATGGAAGCTCTGCGGATGCTGGCATCTTCAGGGCTTCCAGAATGGGTGAACGGCTAGCATCTAACCAGCTCGACCTTCCGGAACCTAGACAGCTTCCAGGATCTACAGGACCACCAGCACCCTTTGTCATTGTGGGTGATGAAGGTTTCGGACTGTCCCCTCACCTGATGCGTCCATTCCCTAGGCGTGGCTTAGATGAACAGAGGCGCATTTTTAACTACCGCCTTACACGTGCAAGACGGTATGTGGAGTGCGCCTTCGGAATTCTAAGCAGCAAGTGGCGTGTGTTCCAGAGCTCCATTCAGTTGAATCCTGAAAATGTGACAAAGGTTATCCAAGCCTGTGTTGTCCTCCACAATTTTCTGAGGATTCATGAGTCGGCAGTGGACGCAGAGCTGAACCATTTCTCTACTAATTACATCCCTTTGGACTACACACCACATAGAAGACCTGGAGTGTCTGGACTGGCAGCCCGTAATTTGTATACAGACTATTTTGTATCACCTGAGGGAGCAGTTCCTTGGCAAAGGGATGTGCTTTGTCTGCCAAATTAAAATGTGAGAGGGACTGTTGTATTTCCGGTTTATGTTACAAATGTTAGTAGTTAAAGTTGCAGTAGTAGGTAGAGTATGGACTCGCAAGAGAATGAGGACCCTTGACGCGGGTTGCGAGCTAATCTATTTCTGTTTTTTTTTTTTTAATTCTTGATTAAAAAAAAAAAAAACGATTATTTTCATTTGGAAGAAATGCAGACCAATACCTCATTATGTTTTTCAATAATAATAAAGACAAACACATAATTAACTAGAAACGTATTTTATTTCTTGCATAAAATAGTGTCAACAAACATTACCAAAACTATGTTATATAACTAAATTATAAATTGTAAAATGATTGCGAAGGTGCAGGTTCATGATGTGGTCGTGGAACTGCCTCCCCCTGCTGCATTTGCCCATACTGTTGCTGAGAAGGTCCTGGCATGCCATAAACTGAACGATCGTGACTGAATAGCGGCATTGAGTCTACATATGACGGATGCTGGATGCCTTGCGCGGTTGCTGCAGGTGCTGGAGGGACAGAGTTGTAGGTGCTTGCATCACAACCCCGTCGATGAAACTCGATGGCCTGATGCATTGCACGTGGGTCCGGATGTGTCGCAAATATTTCCACGACTTCCATTAGTGCTGTTTGGCACCTTATCTGTCTGGAAATTGGCACTCTTTTAAGAATATTAGAGAGAGCGCGACAGAAGGTGCCCTCTTCCGTTTCTGTAGCTCTTCTCTCCAAGTGCTCTAATACGCGCAAGTCGACTTCCTGCCTTGGCTCTGTACGTGTTGGACCTTTGGCAGAACGTCGACGTTTACCTCGGGGTAGAATTTCTTCGTCCGCGGCACACACTGGATTATCCTCTGTTGTTGGTTCTGCTGTCACAGGAGTGGAAGTGGACCTACCAGCCCCCAAAGCTACGTCAGGCTCTTCAATTAGAGTCACATCAGAGTCTTCTTCTTCCTCCAGATTATCCTTGGTTCTGTTTGAAAATGAAAACATAATGTTAGGGAATTTTTGTAGTAATTTAACGTCATGTCTACAGCTGGGCAAATAAACTATGTATGCATCACTACATGCAGAGCCCTAACTAGGAAAGACAGGGCCGCATAGCAAAGTTTTAACTGGGGCCATCCCTCCACTGGGTGTCACCCCCCCTTGTAGATAGTGCCTTTTTTCCTGCCCCCACCCCTGTAGATAACGCCATACAGCCCCACACTGTACACTGTATGGCATTATCTACCGGGGTACTATATGGCGTTATCTATAGGGGGACTGTACGGCGTTATCTAGTGAGGGGGCTGTATGCCGCTAACGCCATACAGGCCCACCTCCCCGCCCCACGGACAAATGCCACCTATAGTGTGTCCTACAAATACATGCCTTATCGCTGGCAGCGATAGGGTGAAGGGGGGACTGAAAGTTCCCTTAAGTTCTGCCGTCTGCACATCTGCCAAAAATTGAAAGGAGCGCTGGTTATGTATGCGCACAAGCACGACTTTGGCTCCATTCATTTTGACGGAGGTGGCGAAAGTACGAGGTTTGGGATGGAGAAGTTCAGGGTACTTTCTGTCCCCCGTTCTCCCTGTCAATGCCAGCGATCACACATGTATCCCCTATTCAGTGGTTAGGGGATACATGTCTGTTGTTTAATGTCAGAGCGGGGAGATACCTCCCTGCTCAGCCGTAGTGTTCAGTTGCGTCCCGCTGTAGCCGTCATAGCGGCTGCTAGCGGAGCCTCGGGACATGGTGGAGTCCCCTCATGCCGCGGTCCCCGTAGCAGTCGCTACGGCTGCTACAGCGGTACTTACACAACTGGCTACATGGCCAGACTACAATGATCAAAGTATATAAGCAATACTTACGGGCCAACCTGCATTACATCCAGAAGAAACGAAAGCTGTTTGGTGTACATGTACGGCTTTTTTTTCAGACGTCCGTCTCCGCTCTTCCCCTTGTCATTAATCTCACGCTTGAATTGGTCTCGGCACGTGTTCCAGCGTGTTTTGACGTTTTCGACTATGATATAAAATAAACCAATCACAGATCAACATTTTAGAAGAGTACATTACTAGAGATTATGAAATGTTGTTTATTATCTGAAAATGATGCTGCAAATTTTTGTTGTTTACGCAACAAATCTGCACCCACATTTGCATATTTGACAGGTAATTCCAACGTTGCAGAAACTACAGCAGACTTGCCACGTTTTCCATGTGCACACACGACAGCGTCCGTAACGGCTGAAATGACGTTGCTGGTTTCAGGAGAAAACATCACCCGTAATTTCAGCCGTAAAGGCATTGTCAACGCTATTGCGTATTGTCAACGCTATTGCGGCGTATTTAGCGTGCGTAATAGAGCTCAAACACCACAGAATTACGTACGTAATTAGTGTGTGGGAACATACCCTCATAGTGACATGTCACGTTTTGATCGGTGCTGTTCAGAGCCATGAGACCCCCACAATCTCACGTGCACTTCTGCAGCTTCATTTCAGCGATTGGTGGGTGATCCAACTGCCAACAATCAAAACGTCAGGCATGTCATTATGACATGACAGGAGTACTCAGAAACAGCATCAAGTTGTGAAACTTACCCATGCGCTTCTTTTGCACTTTAGTTGCCTTCTCCCACTCAGGATGCACCTCACTGCAGACCTCCTGCCAGGCAAGATCTTTCATATTCCTGTCTGCATAATCTTCCACCCGCTTATTCCACAGACAGGGCTTGTGCTGGACCAGGATGATTAGTTTCTCTACGTTTATTGAAGCCATGCTGCTCTCTGCTGCTCTCTGCTGCTCTCTGCTGCTCTCATGCACTCTCTCCAGACTTCACGACGACAGAAGTCATTCCCGGTCGACGCCTAGCAACACTTCCGGACAATCCGCAAACTGCGGATGACACACGGCGGTGTATCCGCAATTTCCACGGGCCCATTGACTTCTATTGGCATGTCCGCACCGCATTTGCGGCCCATAATAGGACATGTCCGTAGTTTCTGCGGCACGGATGTGCGGACATGCGGAGAGCCGTGAAAACACGGATAGTGTGTATGGGCCCATAGAAATGAATGGGTCCGCAATTTACCCGTGGATTTGCGGTTGAATTGCGGACGCAAAAACACGGTCGTGTGCATGAGGCCTAAGAGTAGAGGTTTACATTTCTAGCTTCTAGAGTGCATGTGGGCTATCATGTGGACGTTACATAGTCTTTTATCACACAATGATTAGCTAGGAACTAACTATTATAATAACAAGGAGATCACCTGTGAAGGATTTTATTGTATGCGGTGTAAATACTCATTTGAGGGGACTCTAAATTTCAAGTCCTACCTTCCAACTTTAGTGAAAAAACATCAGGGAGATTCCAAAGATGGAAACAAAAAGCACATTTTTCCTTATACCCCTCACATTTATATAGGACACACCCCTAGCCAACGGCATTTGAATCACAAATAGTATATATGACCGCAAAATGAATACAGACCACACACTAGACCTCTAAATAATGATATAGACCACAGACTCGCCTTTTATACAAACCCCAGTCCTACCCTTTATACAGACCAAACCCCCCTTTATACAAACCCAAGACCAAATCCGCTGCTTTCAGACCCCAGACCTGAGGTTCAGCTACTCACGCCTCCCCGTTCGTACGCTGTCCTCCACTCTGGGGCGCCGCAGCATATAACGTCTAGACACCACTTGGCAAGAGGTGAGTATGTAGGATGCCCGAAAGATTTGCTAGCACTTCAAAGAGTCTGGAGGATCTCCGCTTTTTCTGTAAGTCTCCCAAACATTTTGGGAGAGTTGGCAGCTATGTCTAAATGTTTATTAAAAGTAAAAATTAGGTTATTATGGTAACAACAGGTCTGAATGTGCAGTAAATATGACATACAGTATTATGCTTTTACAACTACTACACACATATACTGACCTCATAAATGCACCACTAGGGGGCACTGCAGTAGCATGGATTTAGGGACATATGCATACTGTGGGATTTGTACATAGTGAGAATGCCCTACTTTGATCTTGTTTGAGAGTGGGAGATATTGTGGTAATGCTGTGACTTTGTTATGAAAACCTGGATTACAACCAATATGAATGCCCAGGGGCGTAACAAGTAACCATAGCAAAATTTATATGAAAGAATCATGATTATTTTGTCCCTTGGGACACCTTTCCTTAATCTCGCGGTAATCTACATTGATTTTCCCATTTTCAGATTTTATCCTCCCGGTATCTCTAACTGCACCTCTACTGAGTGGAGATGTGCCCCTTAGTTGTTAGGCCCCATAGCAGCCACTATGATTGCTACCCTAGTAGCCAATATGCCCGCTATTGCAGTTCAGACTTAAAGAGGCTCTGTCACCACATTATAAGTGCCCTATCTTGTACATAATGTGATCGGCGCGCTGTAATGTAGATTACAACAGTGTTTTTATTTCGAAAAACGATCATTTTTACATAAAGTTATTATAGGTCATAACTCCGTCAAAAATGATCATTTTTCTAAATAAAAAAACACTGCTGTAATCTACATTACAGCGCCGATCATATTATGTACAAGATAGGCCACTTATAATGTGGTGGCAGAGCCTCTTTAAATGGCAAGTCTATTTTTTTTACAAAGTACAAAAAGTTTATGGTCAGATGTAGAAGAATTGTAAAGCCTTTATACTGTGTGCCAATTAGAATTAGAATCGGTTTCCATTGGCGAGCCATCAGTGGGGAGTGAAGCTGGCACAACAATCCACATAGACATGTTTCACTTCACATCAAACTTTTCAAAGTGATGACTCAGCCCTTGCTCAACAAGACCCCAGTCCGCCCCGGTACATCTACTTTTATCAACCTGCAGTGGATGGAAAAGCTTTTTGTGTCAACAATAATTCAGTATGTTTCTTTCCAAAATATCTAAAGGTGTACTCTGCGCAATAGGAAACTGAGAACATCATCACAGCAGTGCGCCTGCTTTACTGCATTTACTTTCATGTGCGATTTCATGTGCACAAAATACCTAGATGTGAATGCCCCTTAGATGTGTTTGTAATTCCATTGACGATAAATAGAATAGAAATAAGTTGTTAAAGGGGTATTCTCATCTTATAAAGTGATAGCATAGCGCTACTATATGCAACGATTTAATGGTCGTTGAGGGTCTGACCTTTGGGACCCCCACCGATCCTGAGAATGAAGGGGCCGCTGCGCTTGTTTAGTGCTGCATCCCCTTTATTATTTTCCCCGGCCACCTACTGTGCAGGGAACTGCAGCACGGCCCCAAGTGAATGGGGCGGCTGTAATTCCCTGCACACCCGGGTGACTAGCAGAGCCGATGTGAAGGGGACACAGTGCTAAATCAGCACTTAGGCTCCTGCGTTCCGAGTGTCGGTGGTCAGGGCATAACTAGGAAAGACTGGGCCCCATAGCAAACTTTTGACTGGGCATCCCCTTCCCTGTGTGCCACAGACACACAGCCCACCCTTGTAGCCAGTGCTCCCCTGTAGATTGCGCCATTCAGCCCCCCTTGCAGACAGTGCCATACATCCCCCTTGTAGATAGTGCCATACAGCCTCCCTGTAGATTGTACCATACATCCCCCACCTGTAGATTGTGCCATACAGCCCCCTGTAGATAGTGCCATACATCGCCCTTGTAGATAGTGCCATACACTACCCCTGTAGATTGTGCCATACAGCCTCCCTGTAGATTGTACCATACATCCCCCACCTGTAGATTGTGCCATACAGCCCCCTGTAGACAGTGTCACACACCCCTTGTAGATAGTGCCACCGTTCCCCCCTGTTTCTCAAATAGAAAGTAGCTGTCTGATAGTGACTATTGTCAGCCATGTTAGCTCTAATAGGGCTTTGTGACCCAGTGAGTCCTCCCATCTTCCTCACAGTTCTTCTTAGATTTTCACATTTTTCGCATTTAGTAAATATGGGTGAATAAATTTTCCAACTTCACGATTTGCGAATCTTTGGCATGATGAGACAGATGAATTGATATGCCAAATTTGAATTTTAGTATGCTAACTTCAAGTTGTCAGATCAGTTCACTTTTCTGTATTCACTTACACCAAATCTTGATGCTAACAAACTAAAAAACAAAAATGGTGGATCTAATTAATAGCCCTTTCAGTGCCATTTAATGAACACATCTACCGCAGATGAGTAGCAGTCATGGGTTGTGGTTAGTGGAAATTCAGTGGCTTTTCATAGCCAAGAGTCGAGGAAGTACTGGAGCATTAAAGCTGGGGGCAGGGGGGGGCAGTGGTAGGTGCTACAAGCAGTTCCCACAATTAAACCAAATCCTACACAGGACTGATAAATGACAATAGACGAAGGAGCTTCCAGTGGGAGGATGGGACCATCCTATTCAATAAAAATAGAGACTGGGAAGAATTAAGGAGTGGCAGTTGGTTCCACAGATGGAGGGGAACATTAATTGAGGCACGGCTCCAGTATGGGCCTGGGACCTAGTATGCATGGTGTCAGAACAGAATGTGTAAGGTGTGCCCGGAAAAAACTGACATGGATACCCGCCATAATTGTTTGACAAGTTGATATGTTATGTGTTACCAGCACACTGAGGCCTAATATGTTATTCTATGTACTAGAATGTTCTTTTGCAGGAGAGAAGAGGAGACCTGTGAAACATTGTGAATGTTGTTGCAAAATAATTTATTTTGCTTAGTTGTAGGCAGGTGGTAGCCAAGTGGTTGGTATCATAGCGGCGGGGAGTTACCGCCCTCGTGTACCATATTACTCTGACATAAGTAGGGGGCTATACGAGGAAACCCGTAGATCTCCAAACAGGTGGCATTTGGTTTGCACCGTCATGTGGGAGGGAAGAGCATGTAAGTTAATAAAACTGGTTGGACTTTTCCGCCAATTGAGTTGAGCTTGAGTGCAGAGACTGCTGTTGGAGGTGGAAACGTTACCTGGTGGGACTTGACCACAAGAAGGTCCAGCTGAGCCATGACCGCAAGAAGGAAGAAGTGACATCTCAGAGTCAATCAGGAGCTGTAAGGGTTGACCAGGGATACCATAGGTCATACAAAAATAATTCACAGAAGTTCTTATCCACCTCCCTTCAGTAACTATGAGTAACAACTTTGAGGGACTTTGTTGCTCTGGTCCCTTACACCACTGTATAGAACAATAGATTAAGTTGCAGAGGGGCACCCACCCCAGCTTCCTTACTTGTACTGTAAGGTCTCTTTCACATCAGCATTTAGGACAGTATTTTGCATCAGTATTTGGTAGCCAAAAACAGGAGCCTACACTGAGAAAAGGTGTAATGGAAAGATTTGCACTCCTTCCGTGTTTTGTACCCACTCCTGGTTTTGGCTCACAAATGCTGATGCAAAATACTGCCATGTGAAAGTGGCCTTACTTTTGAATGGGTTTTTCACAGAATCATAAATTATCACCTATCAAAACGATAGATGATAATTTTCTGATTACTGAGAGCCCCTGCTGGGACCCCCACCGATCATGAGAATGGGAATCCTGAACCTCCAGATCTTTCTTACTGCACCCTTCGAAATGAGGAGGAGCTTGAATGAAGCAGCGGTCGAGCATGCGCACGACGCTCAATTTACTGTCCATGAGAATAAAGGAAACACTCAAGCGCTGTATTCGGATGTTTCTGTAATTCCCTTAGACTTTGAATAGCGCAGCAGTGCGCATGCTCAACCACAAACCCATTCAATGCCCTCCTCACTTCGGTTGATCAGTGAGGAGGATGTAGGCTTCGGGACCCCTATTCTCACGCTTGGTGGGTGTCCCAGGGGTGGCACCCTCAGCGGTCAGAAAATGATCACCTATCCTGTGCATACGTGATATTTTGTGATTTTGGGAAAACCCCTTTAAACCAAAGACTAGTGGATTACTACCTAAATTTTTATAGCATGACTATCATAGTAGTGTTACCTTGGCTCCATCCTTACAGCCACAAGCACAAGTACAACCATGTAAACAATCACTGCCTCCCACCTCAGCAGTACTCACCAAGAGCGACTATTTAAAGTAAGTTTAAAATCCCTTTAACCAAACCATCTTATCTCATTAACAAAAATAATAAAAGATAATGCTGTCTTCATTGCTTCGTTACAATAGCCTAGCAATAATCCAGTGTTTGAAAAATGAGCTATGACACATCGATAGACTCAGGCAATATTGATTTATGAACTGAAGACAATGATTAAATCTGTTGTTTGCAGCAGTGATAATTAAATTTAATTTCAGACATTTTATCATTTTTATAACTTTATCATGATTTATGTTTATTATAAATGAGATTTATCCAGTTGTTGACACATCGGATCAAAGTCTACACTATATAAACTAACCTCCTGCTTTTAAAAAAACAAAACAGTTCTAAAATGTACTCAAAATCTAAAACTGACCAAAGTCGCTAGAGTTACAATGACCAGTTGTCCGAAAGACTGGTAATATGCTGGTAGTTTTAGACTGTTATCACCTGTTAACATTGAGCGATGGCTACAAAAAGTTTTGGGTGACATTAATATTCTCTGGTAACTTTATTAACTTACTGGCTTGCAGCCACCACTAGGAGGAGCTTGGGAGCTTACTGTATACTGTTTTATTATTGAGTTTCATGTATAAACAGTATTCAGTAAGCTGCTTAGCTTCCCATAGTGGAGCCTGAACATTATCTCAATGCCTATGCAGGGGACTTGAAACAGTATATTAGAAAAACGAGTCTCCAACTGCTATAAAGATATATTAAGAAATGCATCAACATAGAATGTTAGACCTATAAATAACATTGTGTTAAAAGGGGAACATTCACATTAAGGTAGTACAGATGCATATCTTTATTCAACATTTTTAGTTTATACCTTTTACTTCCTCTCCTATTATTATGAGGAAGTTTCTATTAATGATTATACAAGTTGGAACTACTGAATATTTTTATATATGGAACATATTTATAGATTCTTATCAGCTGTCAAACTTCTCCTTTTAACCACACATCGGAGCGAGATTTAGCAGGATTTTCAAGATGACTGAAAATGAAGGTCCTTCATCATAGCTGTGTGAGATGGGTGAAGGTCAGGAGGCATACGTGTAAAGATATGCTGCCAATCAAATGATCTGATAGTTATTCAAGATCAGAATGTGCCTCCAGTAACATCACACATGCAAAGATATGGAAGCAATAAGTATTTTTTGCATATAAATGCAAACCCTCAACATTAACTATAACAAAAACAGGGTGCCTTGAACCCCCCCTCCCGATTCATTTTACATTCCACTGGGCCACAACCACCGTAAAGGGTAAAGGGGTTGTTGGAGATTAGAAAATAGTATTTTTTTATTTTATTTAAAAAAAACAATGCCACGCTAGTCTATGGGCTGAGTCTAGTATTGCAGCTCATTCGCATTCAAGTGAATAGGTCGGAGCTGCAATACTAGACACAACCTATGGACAAGAGTGGCGCTGTTTCTGAAGAAGGCAGGCTCATTTTTCTTGTTTGAAATTTCGGACAACCTTTTTAAGGCAAAACCACAGTCCTGAGTCCTACCGGATGTTATTGGTTGTACTATATACTGTATTGTATAATAGTCAACAAACTTCTATAAGTTCAATTAACAACATCAAGATGTTGTTCTGCATTATATTTAGCACCTTTCCAATTTCCACCGTCAAACCAGTTCACATGTGTAGATACAATTTAAAAAAATATATCCCATAATGCAATGTGTAAGAAAACTTCTCATTTTTCTACTGACCCTGATTTTCTCTTGGGAGAATTCACAACTTGCCTAATGTTATTGAGAAACCCAGTCACCCTCTATGAACGTTCATTTCATACTGTAGTCCAGCATAATAACATGTACATGAGACGTTCTCTACAACTGCAATCAAGTGCAGCCGAGATGTAATGTTTTTATGTCTACACATTTCTCTGAATTGCCCAGACACGTCATTTCAATGGCATTTTTGGGTTATTACGTATCAGATATCCATTAATTATGTACTTAATTGAACCTTCGCTAATTAAAACATAAAGAGTTAGTTGATCTGCATTTGTCACCAGGAATTTAGCATAATCTCTAACACTTGCTTCCAAGCTGTCATGGCCTTCTCAGTCATAAGCGATAACATGATTTATGGTGCTTGTGGACTGCACAGTACAGTTTGCTTGTATTATAGACACAGGATGTCCATTGTTTAGACTTTATCTGCCTTAATACTCTCTAATTCTGGGATCAGACCTTGTTTGCCTATCTGTACAATCCCTTGCTGGGTAAAGGGAAACATTACCCTTAAGGTTCTTCCCTCCCTTGTTTACTAAGGTCGTACATGTAAAGATAGGAGTCTTGCGCATGGTCGAACCACCAATTGCGAAGGGGTATGTGGCCATCTTGAGCTTAGGGCTCCTCTATGCATGGGCTCCATAGCAGCCACAATGGCTGCCTCTATGCTATGTATGGTACTTCTTTGTCAGAACCATTTGTCCATGCATCTACTACTGGATTTACATCTCAGTAACCCGTTGGCACAGATCGTCTGTTGTGTCAAACTCTTATCTTACCCATCAAGTAAACCAGACCATAAGGGGTTTGTCCAGTCATAAGTAATTGATGGTCTATCCTCAGGATAGACCATCAATATCTGATCGGAGGGGGTACAACTCCTGGCACCCCCGCCGATCAGCTGATTTGAAGGGTCTATGGCACTCGTACAAGCGCTGCTTTCCCTTCATTACTGTCACAGTTTGTACTGTGAATCACCAACACACTTGTAGCAGCGATTCACAGTGTTACAGCTTTCTTCCATTCACTTGAATAGGATACAGTTGTAGTACTTTGAACTGCAGCTACAAGTGTGTTGGCGACTCACAGTACGAGTAGGAAAGGAATGAAGGGGAAGCATCGCTCGTTCGAGTACCGCAGTCCCTTCAAAACAGCTGATCGGTGGGGGAGCCGGGAGTGGGACCCGCACTGATCAAGCATTGATGGCCTATCCTTAGCATAGGCCATCAATTTCTTATGACTAGACAAACCCTTTAAAGGGGTTGTCCACGACCAGTCAACTGATGACCTATCCCCAGGATAGGTCATCAGTATATGATCGGTGCAGGTCCAACACCCAGACTCCGCACCGATCCGTCACTCCGGATGTTTTAAACGGCATGCAGTAGTTGGAGTCGGAAGCAGATGGCTCCGACCACTAAATAGCGGCCATTCTGCAGAGCTGCATCTCTGCTTCTATTCAAGTGAATAGGAGCAGAGGTGTGGTTCTGTAGAATGGGCGCTATGCAGTTGTTGGAGCCATCTACTTCCGACTCCAACTACTGCATACCGTTCAAAGCATCCGGCAGCCGGAATGGTGGATCGGTGAGAGGTCCGGGTGTCGGACCCGCACCTATCGCATACTGATGACCTAGGATAGGACCTGAAGATAAATCATCAGTAGTCCGGTCATGGACATCCCCTTTAAAGAGGCTCTGTCACCACATTATAACATTATAAGTGCCCTATCTCCTACATAATGTGATCGGCGCTGTAATGTAGATAACAACAGTGTGTTTTATTTTGAAAAATTATCAATTTTGAGCAAGTTATGCACAATTTTAGATTTATGCTAAATCACCTC
Source organism: Rhinoderma darwinii (assembly GCF_050947455.1). Classification (NCBI taxonomy): domain Eukaryota; kingdom Metazoa; phylum Chordata; class Amphibia; order Anura; family Rhinodermatidae; genus Rhinoderma; species Rhinoderma darwinii. The sequence goes on along the minus strand of NC_134696.1, from coordinate 33,556,042 downwards.
CAGCCAGGACATGATGTCTATTCATCACTCCCGACACTTCGGTAAAGTTAATGTGGGAGTATGTGACAGCACAGTGTGATCTCGCGAGACCACGCTGTGTTGCGAGTACTGCTAAAAATTAATGGAGAGAAGTGTATGACGCTGATTGGTCACTGATTGGTCAGCGTCATACACTCCTCTGTACAATGCCCAGTTGGTAAAAAAAAGTAAAAACGCGCTCAGTTGTCTATTAAGAAACTAATTAGCATAAATCTAAAATTGTGCATAACTTGCTCAAAATTGATAGTTTTTCAAAATAAAAAAACACAGTTGTTATCTACATTACAGCGCCGATCAGATTATATAGGAGATAGGGCACTTATAATGTGGTGACAGAGCCTCTTTAAGTGATGTATGGCTTTACAATGTTTGTCTGCTCTTAAAAAACAAAGCAAGACATCGTTGTGCTTCTCATAACTTTTAGTACCTTCTGAAGCCTTCCGCTTGTCCCTCCATGGATGTCCCCCTGTGTCATCCCCACAGTACTGTAAATTTCTAATAGATATATGAATACACATAACTTACATATAACGACACCCTGTTCAGTATATTCATATGTAACGTTTCCCAACAGCATATTCCCCTCTCTCAGTGTTGCCTATAGGCACAAGCCTACTGTGCCTATAGGTAAATTCACCCCTGCATACAACCACATTCCCAGACTTTCTTGGCCTTGTTTATGAATATTTGCAGTATTAACGCTGATGAAAGGGTATGCTATTGTCACCACTGTATCTAATGCAATGGAGGATAACACTGAAATTTATGGCTGTCCCACATATGACTTTGATGATACTTGTAAGGTGAAAAGACTATTAGCAAATGTATTACATACACGCATTGGCCAATGTTGCCCAATAGATTCAATGTAAAAAGGCTTAAACGTTCCACAATACAATGGGATTGTGGTCATAGATAAATATCCAACAATGTAATTTTACATTTATGTAAAGAACCATAAACTTATTATGTGCTTTTCATACATAATTTAACAAGGACATTTCTGGCCCTAGTCCATTAAAATGTTCCTCTCATATCTATGCCAGTTTTACATATTAAATACATATAATACTCAATAAAGTCCTGATATTAGCTCATATAAATATTGATTTTCTGATTGAATTAGGAACCACTCCTATTCGATAGAGTATGTAAATATACAAAGTGCAGAAATAGAACGCTGATAACATTAAGCAGAATATATTTAAAATAGCAAACAGTCATGGAGTTTCCCCATAAACAGATCAATACTATTTTTATAGACATTTTGCAAGTCATTTACATACCCACTAATGTTTGCTGGCTGTGAACTGTGTTTTTCAGATGTAACCAGGAGCATACGTACCGAAGAGCAACGTCCTGCGGGGGCTATAGAGCCACAAACCCCATTGGTGTCATCCTCATTTTCTATGCACGGTGTTAACCTATGTAAAGCTCTTCCTCTTTGCAACTGAAAGAGTAAGGTCTAGTTCACACAGAGTATTTTAGCGCTGTTTTTGATGCGGAAACAGCTCCAAAAAACGCCCGGAAATCGTCTCCCATTCGAAGGGAGTCGGAGGGAAAAAAAAAGCGACATGCCCATTCTTCAGACGTTTCCATCTCTGACCTCCCATTGACATCAATGGGAGGCAGAGAAAGCGGTTTCCACAGCGTATTTTGCCCGCGGCGCTCAATGACCACAGCTAAAAAATACAGCGAAAAACAGTGAATAACACAGCAAATGTTCTGCTGGCAAGTCAAAATCTGCCTCAAAATTTGTGAAGAAATTTTGAGGCAGATTTTTATGCCTGCAAAAAAATTCTGTGTGAACAGGGCCTAAAGATCTGGGGGTCAAACAATGAATATGAAGCAGAGATTACACTGAGCCGTCCTTTACTGTGATGGAGTAATATAATGCACCAGTCTCACTCTCATGTTTGATATCGGGTCTTCTCTGTTTTGCATTTACCCACTGATGTAACTAAACTTTCCATGTACACTACTATTCTTTACTTCCAGCATAGTCATAGTAGTTTATGTACTTCTAAACTTGTCTGAAGAGTTGAGCTTTTAGGTAGCATTTGATGGGGGGTGATGAGCAGCAGAGCGTTGGTTGGCCTGCGGTAAGGAAGAGATACAGGAGAAGTCTTGGTAGCAAGAGTCTTAAGAGGTGACTACAGTAGAGAAGGTTGTTAGAAGAGTACAGGTTACATTGAAATTGAAGTATAGAGACTATAAAAGAGATATATGGAGGAGCCAGACTAGAAAGGACTATGTATGGCAGTGTAAGGATTTTAAATTGTATTCTATGGATCATTGGGTCAAGGGTCTAGAAGTGGCATTAGTGTAGACAGACCAGTGAATGAATTATGCAACATAATTGTTTATTGGTTGGAGGGGTAAAGGCCACATTGGGGCTTTTGGGGAATATTTTTTTCAAAACATTGGATGAACATTCAGTAGTTTTTAAAAATAATAATTCCAGCTGAATTAGGGGCATCATTGCAAGTCAGCAATGTCAATTGTAAAATGTAAATATCGCTACGAGTATGTAACTTCCTCCTTGCTTCCTCTTCCTCCTCCTAGTAGAGGTAAATGATGTAAAAAGTTGCTGACGCTGTATGGAGGCCCTGTTACTGACCTTGGGGGCTCCTCGGATAGATCTATATGGTGGCACTGCGGCTAGTACTGGAGGGAGGGTGCTGGAAAAACGAGAAACCAACATGTCTCTGTGTTAAATTCTGCAGAGAATAGTCGTGACTGGAATAAGTCGCCACTGTGGTCTGGCCCAGATGGAGAAGAAAGGGGAAAGTGAACGACTCTGATCAGAGGAAACATCCCCTGTGAGTCACTAGACATAAATGTGCTGTAATCACTTATATGATCTGCAGAGCACCTGTGTATAACTGGCATCTACCTCTATATGGTCACTACATGGTGGTAATATTGCTCTTTGAATAGTGTTTTTTATTCAGTAAAATTATGGTGGTATTATTCAGTAACAGCATGGGGGTATTATTCATTCACTATCTGGTTATGGTGTGATGGCAGTAGCGTAGCTGGGGGGGTGGCCCCGGGCCCACTGAGATGGTGGGGCCCACCATGACCGCTCCACACAGGATGGCCTGCTTCCTGTCTGAGGGGGCAGCGGTGCAACTAAAACCAGCGGGCTAAATGTAGGGCACGATCTATAGGTGGGCTATGTGTGGGGCACTCTATACAGAGGGTGCTATATCTGGGGCACTGTCTACAGGGGGCTATATGTAGAGCGCTATCTACAGGGGGGCTATATGTAGAGCGCTATCTACAGGGTGGCTATATGTAGAGCGCTATCTACAGGGGGCTATATGTGGGCACTATCTACAGGAAGCTGTATGTGGGTACTATCTAAAGGGAGCAGTGTGTGTGTGTGTGTGTGTGTGTGTGTGTGTGTGTGTGTGTATGGTGCTATTACAATCAGGGACACTGTGTATGGTGCTATTATAATCAGGGACACAGTGTATGGTTTTATTATAATCAGAGGTGCAGTGTATGGCGATATTATATTTAGGTGCGTAAGAGGTGGCACCATGAGAATTTTATCTTTGTTTATATGTGCAGAAATGTTTGAAAGTGAAAAGCTGAAGAGAACTGAGTCGTAAACTGGAGAAATGGGTTGTGGCCGGGAGAAGTCATCATTTAGGTCTGGACCGGATGGGGAAGAAAAGAGAAAAAGAACAACTAGAATCTGAAAAGAAGTCACCGGTGAGTCACTTAATGTAAATGTTTATTCTGCCTCTAATCAGTACTGTAATCATTATATGATCTGCAGCGAGATGATGGGTGGTATGATTTTTTATTTTTTTTACAGCAACTCCCAGCATATCCTTACCATTGTTCGGGTCATGCTAAGAGCAGTAGTTTTACGCTGTACAAACCTATACGGCAGGGGTAGCCTGGCTGATATATACAGGGATGATGGGGTTTATATACAGGAATGATGGTTGTTATATACAGGGATTATGGTTGTTGTTATATACAGGGATTATGGTTGTTATATACAGGGATGATGGTTGTTATATACAGGGATGATTGGTAGTCCAGCCATCATCCTTGCATTAACCCCCATCATCCCTGTGTATACCAGCCACCATCCCTGTATATACCAGCCATCATCCCTGTTTAAAACCCCCATTTTACCTGTATATACTAGCCAGGCTGGTATATACAGAGATGATAGGGTTTATATACAGGGATGATGGCTGGTATATACAGGGATGATGGGGGTTATATACAGGGATGATGGCAGGTATATACAGGGGTGATGGAGGTTATATACAGGGATGATGGCAGGAATATTCAGGGATGATGGGGGTTATATACAGAGATGATGGCTGGTATATAATTAGAATGTGCCTCTTCAGTTGTAAACATGCATTAGGGGGGCCCATTGGGTTGGGGCCCACTCAGATATGTTTTGCCCCCCCCCCCTTTGCTAAACCCCTAGCTATGCCTCTGTGTGGTGGTATTATTTAGTAATGTACAACATGTAGAAATTAAAAATGGCTGGCACTGCCTTAGCTTGCAATGTCACAGACTCTGTGCTTCAGCTCGCTGGGACCTGTAGTTCGACAGCCTTTGTCTGGCGGTGCTCAGTGCATGTTGAAGTTAGTTTCAGCAAATGACAACATGTAGAAAAGAAGACAGCACGGCACTCACCATTTGCAAAAGGTTTCTCTTTATTCCAAGATTGAGGCAGGCAACACGGGATTCAAAAGACAACAGAGCCAGTGGCTCTTGGAATAAAGAGAAACCTTTTGCAAATGGTGAGTGCCGTGCTGTCTTCTTTTCTACATGGTATTATTTAGTAACAGTATGGGGTATTATTCAGTCACTGTGTGGTTATGGTGTGGCGGTATTAGTCAGTAACAATATGGTGGTATTATTCAGTCACTATGTGGTTATGGTGTGGCGGTATTATTCAGCATCAGTATGGTAGTATTATTCGGTCACTATGTGGTTATGGTGTGGAGGTATTATTCAGCATCAGTATGGTAGTATTATTCGGTCACTATGTGGTTATGGTGAGGTGGTATTATTCAGTAAATTTATGGGGGTATTATTCAGTCACTATGTGATTTTGGTGTGGTGGTATTATTCAGTAACAGTATGGGGGTATTATTCAGTCACGATGTGGTTATGGTGTGGCGGTATTATTCAGTAACAGTATGTGGGTATTATTCAGTCACTATGTGGTTATGGTGTGGAGGTATTATTCAGTAACAGTATGGTGGTATTATTCAGTCACTATGTGGTTATGGTGTGGCAGTATTATTCAGTAACAGTATGGGGGTATTATTCAGTCACTATGTGGTTATGGTGTGGCAGTATTATTCAGTAACAGTATGGTGGTATTATTCAGTCACTATCTGGTTATAGTGTGGAGGTATTATTCAGTAACAGTATGGGGGTATTATTTAGTCACTATGTGGTTATGGTGTAGCGGTATTATTCAGCATCAGTATGGTGGTATTATTCAGTCACTATGTGGTTATGGTGTGGTGGTATTATCAGTAACAGTATGGGGGTATTATTCAGTCACTATGTGGTTATGGTGTGGAGGTATTATTCAGTAACAATATGGGGGTATTATTCAGTCACTATGTGATTTTGGTGTGGTGGTATTATTCAGTAACAGTATGGGGGTATTATTCAGTCACTATGTGATTTTGGTGTGGTGGTATTATTCAGTAACAGTATGGTGGTATTATTCAGTCACTATGTGGTTATGGTGTGGCAGTATTATTCAGTAACAGTATGGGGGTATTATTCAGTCACTATGTGGTTATGGTGTGGTGGTATTATTCAGTAACAGTATGGGGGTATTATTCAGTCACTATGTGGTTATGGTGTGGTGGTATTATTCAGTAACAGTATGGGGGTATTATTCAGTCACTATGTGGTTATGGTGTGGTGGTATTATTCAGTAACAGTATGGCGGTATTATTCAGTCACTATGTGGTTATGGTGTGGTGGTATTATTCAGTAACAGTATGGGGGTATTATTCAGTCACTATGTGGTTTTGGTGTGGCAGTATTATTCAGTAACAGTATGGGGGTATTATTCAGTCACTATGTGGTTATGGTGTGGTGGTATTATTCAGTAACAGTCTGGTGGTATTATTCAGTCACTATGTGGTTATGGTGTGGCAGTATTATTCAGCATCAGTATGGTGGTATTATTCAGTCACTATGTGGTTATGGTGTGGTGGTATTATCAGTAACAGTATGGGGGTATTATTCAGTCACTATGTGGTTATGGTGTGGAGGTATTATTCAGTAACAATATGGGGGTATTATTCAGTCACTATGTGATTTTGGTGTGGTGGTATTATTCAGTAACAGTATGGGGGTATTATTCAGTCACTATGTGATTTTGGTGTGGTGGTATTATTCAGTAACAGTATGGTGGTATTATTCAGTCACTATGTGGTTATGGTGTGGCAGTATTATTCAGTAACAGTATGGGGGTATTATTCAGTCACTATGTGGTTATGGTGTGGTGGTATTATTCAGTAACAGTATGGGGGTATTATTCAGTCACTATGTGGTTATGGTGTGGTGGTATTATTCAGTAACAGTATGGGGGTATTATTCAGTCACTATGTGGTTATGGTGTGGTGGTATTATTCAGTAACAGTATGGCGGTATTATTCAGTCACTATGTGGTTATGGTGTGGTGGTATTATTCAGTAACAGTATGGGGGTATTATTCAGTCACTATGTGGTTTTGGTGTGGCAGTATTATTCAGTAACAGTATGGGGGTATTATTCAGTCACTATGTGGTTATGGTGTGGTGGTATTATTCAGTAACAGTCTGGTGGTATTATTCAGTCACTATGTGGTTATGGTGTGGCAGTATTATTCAGTAACAGTATGGGGGTATTATTCAGTCACTATGTGGTTATGGTGTGGGGGTATTATTCAGTCACATTATGGGGTATTATTCAGTCACTATGTGGTTATGGTGTGGAGGTATTATTCAGTCACAGTATGGGGGTATTATTCAGTCACTATGTGGTTATGGTGTGGAGGTATTATTCAGTCACAGTATGGGGTATTATTCAGTAACAATATTTGCATTATTTATGTTTGTTACTTGTATTTTAAACTAGTAATAAAATGTGCATTATAGATTTGCATAGTTTTATATGCGTGCGGGCGTGGTTAGGTTATGGGGAGACAGGACACATTCTTTGCACAGGGGCCCTCTGCAGTCTGTGTCCGCCTCTTATGGGGACTCTATATTTACTGTAGGAACACTATGGCTGGAACTATGGTATAGGTACTATGGATGGTTACATTACATGAGAATGTTTTTTTTGTATGTGTACTGCTTCTCCTGATTGTGAAGTCCTTTCAAATATCTTGTTGCTATATAAATAAAGATTGTTTTATTTTTTCAACTCTTTCTTTTTATTTTATACAGGTTATGAACACTATCAACATGTCAACAATCAGAATTATATGTCAGATTAATCCAAAGTATAACATGAAGGCAACAGGAAAGAAAAGACAGCCTCTCAAATTAGTTGGATATTCATGTCATTTTTAAGGACAAACTTTTAAGCAATGTAAAATATAGAGAATAATGAACAGATAAATGCAGGGTTGGACTAGAATAAATGCCCACCGCCCTGCTATACAGAACAAGTGCATGTTCCCTTTAATTGCATCAGAAACTCTGCTGGACCTCGTGGGCGCTATTGTTGCTGGGGCCCATTATCATGTCAGGGCTTGGGCCTACCAGAGGATGCCCCACAGAGGCATGGATATAGGGGCTGCAGAGGTAGCAGTCGCATCCAGGCCCTGGTGCCTGAGGGCGCTTAAAGTGGTTGTACGGTTTTAGCAAATGTTATTTTCTTGTATAATTAAAAGTTATGCAATTATCCAATATACTTCCGGTATTAACTTCTCATGATTTTCAATATCTCTGCTTGTTGTTACACAATAGGAACATTCATTGTTTACTTCCAGCAGATGGACACACAGGTGCCGGTATCGTTAGAAGACACAGCTCTGATACACATGCTGTAACTGTAACGATCCCAGCACCTGTGTGTCCATCACATGACCATGGACAGAATTTTATCTGCTGGAATAAACAATGAATGTTCCTACAGAGATCTTCAAAACTGTGATACAGAAAGTATATGAAAGTATTGTGTACCTTTTAATTATATAAAAAATAACATTAAGTTGCTGAAAGTGGATGAAGCCTTTAAAGGCCCCTTCACCACATAAGAAGACACAGGAATTATAAATGGCACCTGGTAGGAGGGGGCCTGTTATAGATTTTGCTTTGGGGCCCAGAGGTCCTAAGGCGAGCCAGTCCAACCTTAAAAAATACATAATTATATATTATGAAGAAAAACAGTGTATATTATATATTTAACAACTTATTTTAGTATAATGCCTCATGCAAGTTATATAATAGCCTAAAACTAATAGGCATTTGATATGACACCTGTTTGCATTCTTGATATACATGTCTGCTGTGCATACCTTAGGAGTTTAGGATTTAGTAGATAATCTTCCTGATCAGCTAATTGAGAACAATAAGATGGCTCAAGTCATAGTAAAATAATGTCACGCTCCAAGCAATTCCAAACCAATAAGTAATTAGCAATTTTAATAATTGATGTATTAATTTTATGAATTGCAGCGGATTACCTTAAACAGAGACGTTCTAAACAAAACACATTTATTTGATATATTGCATCCCTGTCAAGATGAGAGAAAATCATTGCAAACCATTTTGTGCATTACGGAATTATATTATGTGTAACTAATTAATTCCATTGCCTTGTGGTGTCTTTACTGCTTGGATTGCAAAAACAGATTTATTTTGTTTCTAATGTGTTCAACTTTATTTTGAATATTGTTGCAATGATCTGATTCCTATGATACCAAGAGGAAGAACCAATCCGTACGGCACAACTGCGCTTCGGGTCAAGGTCAGGGGCCCTGGTGCAAGAATTCAACTTGGGCCCTCCTACCCCTCCCCAACACCACCAGCCTATGACCAGCTACCTTGCCCTATAGACCCCATGAATGCCCCCACAGTATAATGCCCCCCATAGCTGTCCCCACAGTAGAATGCCACCACACAGTATAATATCCCCATAGCTGGAGGTGATGATGGAGATAGTCGCAGTCAAAATAGCTAGAGTCAGTAATGGTGGTCAGACGGATAAGGAATTCTGTACTATGAAATAGCCAGAACCCTAGCCAGGCAATCCAGGGTCAGGTTTAGGAGGTTGGGCAGAACTGATATGCAGCCCTGTGGGATAATAAGAAGCAAGGTCAGACAGACCAGGGTCAATTCAGGTCACAGGCTGCAGAACACTTAAACAAAACCGAAAATAAAAAAATGGCATATTACCACTATAACTGGCAATGAAGCCAGGCAGAACAACCTCTAAATGGAGCACCCATGTCTTAGAATTCGCTAGATGTCCACATGCACCGTGCATGTGCCACCCAGCATCCATACCAGCCATGAGAATATAGTTCAGCAACAAGCTAGAAACTGAATTAGTCCAGTTGTAAATGAGAAGCATACATAGCAGTGGAGGCCATAATAAAGTAAAATTGATTCCCCCTCATAGTGCTGGTTCAGACCACCACCCTTTCTTTCATGGGACAGGACCCAGTGCTTGCAAGCTCACTGCTCTTTCCATTAAAGGGGTTGTGTTTTCTCATGAACGCAACCCCTTTTTTAAAAAGAAGCCTGCAGGTCCAGATTCTCTCACCCCCAGTTATCAACTGTTAGTGCTGGGGGAAGCAGCAGCCAGCCACTAAATCCACAATGAAAGGAATGGCCGTCCATGTAGCTCTCCGTTTTGGCACATAGGGGAGTTCCAAGTAGGGACCCCCTCTATGAAGTCCATATGCTCCAAAACGGGCATATGGACAGGGGTTGTCCTCATGGAACAACCCCTTTAAGCCTCATTTAAACATGCATATTGTACACATTTAAAAATCCATTTTCCGAATGAACCCCGCAATTCTACTAAACAGGACATACAGGACCCTAGATCGCTATAGTGCTGTAATTTTAGTTTAGTAGAACTGAGGGGGGTCAAGGTGTTACACTTGGAATATGTATTATTGAACACGGGTACAAAAAACCTGTATGAATGAGACCTTACCATGAGGAACAATGTAATACTTGGGTTAGTTTCCTTAGAGGGCCTGTGGAGAGGGAGACCCCTGTGTAGATTTATACCAGTTAAGGAGAATGGTAATGGGGCTGCGTACAGATAGGTCCAGAATTATTTTGACAGTGACACAAGTTTTGGCATTTTAGCTGTTTACCAAAACATATTGAATATACAGTTATATAATCAATATGGGCTTAAAGTCCAGACTCTCAGCTTTAATTTGAGGGTATTCACATGCTAATTTGAGCAAGGGTTTAGGAATTACAGCTCTTTAATACGTAGCTGCCTCTTTTTCAAGAGACCAGGTAATTGGGCAATTATCTTAAAAACTATTTAATAGGCTGCATGGGTTATTCCCTCATTAATCCATTATCAATTAAGCAGGTAAAAGGTCTGGAGTTGATTCCAGGTGTGGCATTTGCATTTGGAAGCTGTTGCTGTGAACCCACAACATGAGGTCAAGGGAGCTCTTAATGCAAGTGAAACAGACCATCGTTAGGCTGAAAAAAATGAAGAAATCCATCAGAGGGAGAGCACAAATGTTAGGAGTGGCCAAATCAACAGTTTGGTACATTCTTGAAAAAAAAGCGCACTGGTGATCTCGTGAACTCCAAAAGGCCTGGACGTCCATGGAAGACAACAGTGGTGGATGATCGTAGAATCCTTTCCATAGTGGGGGAAAAACCCCTTCACAACATCTACCCAAGTGAATAACACTCTCCTGGAAGTAGGTGTGTCAGTATAAAGAGAAGACATCATGAGAGCAAATACAAAGAAAGGGTTCACCGCAAGGGATTCTCTACAAAGTATTTTTTTTTAAAAACATTTTATTTATGGTAATGTTAATTTGTCCAATTACTTTTGAGCCCCTGAAATGAGGCGGCGGTGTAGAAAAATGGTTGCAATTCCTAAACGTTTCACAGGAGATTTTTGTTCAACCTCTTGAATTAAACCTGAAAGTCTACACGTCAATTGTATCTCAGTTGTTTCATTTCAAATCAAATGTGGTGGCAGCAGAGCCCAAATCATGAAGATTGTGTCCCTGTCCAAATAATTCTGGACCTAACTCTAGCTTTGTAGTACGTATTCCCTGGGATATAGGTGACCTTGCTTAAAATGACTTTGTTTTAGATTGTACTGATAAATGGGGTTCTCTCACAAGTCACGCATGTGCAGCTTATCTAGTTGTAAGCTGTGCTGGTGTCGTACGTGCATGGACAGCTATGAGGGACTGGCAAACACACCAAGCAAAATGTTAAGGAATAAAATAATACACTGATGTGGACATAATCTGCTCTTACATGGATGTAGAGCACTTGCAGCAGGATCGCTGCATATACCTGCCAGGATCCATTGTTCATAACTTTTAAACTTTCTGCTATGTGACCTTGGCTGCTTATTTGCTCCACTTTTAGGTCTGTGTTTTGGAACCACCATTTTCTCCAACTATTGCTGACCTCAACTTTATCCTCGCTTCAAGATTAGATTTTAATTTTGTGCTGGGTCTACGGGTCAGTTACATAACTTGTCCTCACTTCAACCTCATTTTTTGTTTTTCTGAACTCCGATATTGTTTCAGTCAAGATAATTCTTGTTCTTATAACTTGAATCATTGCCAGTAAAGAGTGATGACTGATGACTGGCCAGTATAATTCCCCATGACCAATTTATTATGGTGCTTTTCAATGCATTCTCCACCATATCCATCAGTGGAAGCCTACTACTTTATCTTCACGCAGACTGCTATGTTGTTGCATAAAAACGATGCATTGAGAATGGAATGACACTGGGGACACAAGCTTTTTTATTCAATGGGGGAGATTTATTAAGACTTGCTTTTCATACGCCAGTCTTAATCTGAAGTGTGTTGGTGGAAAATTGCTATATTCTTTTCCAAAATACTGGCGCAAATCAATTAATAAATTTCCCCAATGTTTCCCTGTGACAGATCCAAGTTAAGGTTCCAAATATATAGTTCCACCCATTTGACTGATGTTCAGGATTCAGGGTCCCTGGATAAGGACACTCATTTCAAGCTCAATAACACAAGGCTACTTTTCCTAATAAAGAAGCTTTATTTCATTATAAACCAACATAATTGCCCCCTCCACAACAGAAAGAGATATATAAAAGATGAATTAGAAAATTAATTCCATTAGGAATTAAAATTCCTTTTTGAACTTTCCACTAATCTTTATATTCCCACTGTTCATCTCAGATCACTTCATCCTGAGAAACTTAACCAAGGTTGCCAAACCTGTGAGATGTTGTGTTCTTGCACACAAGCAAGTTATACGGAGCCATAATACAGCACCAAAACACTCCTATGTGACCCTATTGTATGTATGGTATATAGAGGCATTTTTCATTGGATTCAACATAATTCCAGCAGAGAAAAATCTTGTCTTGCTGGAATGTATACCTAGTATATTCTAGGGGAGAATAATTATATAATACGAGGAAGTACGTTGCACCATATAGCAGCACATAAAGTGCCTATGGCTCAGGGACGCTGTGTATATGAGGCCATTTCTCTCAACGGCATCAATTCAGTATTCACACATACGTAGTAATGTACGGCCTCCACAAACTATAGAAAAGATCTTTAGGTGGTTTCTACTAAGGAACACCTCTCTTCTCTGTCCATTTTTTGTTTCTTTTTTCACCCCTTTCTTACTCTCTTAGGCCTCATGCACACTTCCATTGGCCGTCGTACGGCCACTAATGACGGACCCGTGAAACACGGAGCACACACGGATAGCTTCCGTGTGCAGTCTGTTGTTTCAACGGACCAAATGAATGAAAAGGCCGTGACAGTTGCATCAAAAACGGACAGGAGTAGGACCTGTTCAATTTTTGTCGGAACGGCCCCACGGTCCTGTTAAAACAACAGAAGTGTGCATGGCCCCATAATAATTAATGTGTCAGTGTGCTATCCGTTAAAAAGTCAGATAGCACACTGAAGAAAATAACTGAAGTGGACGTGAGGCCTTACCCTTTCCCCACTCTCCTGCCTATAATGTTGCATCTTTATAAATCACTTGTACAGCCACAACTTGAATATGGGGTACAATTTTGGGCAACACATTGTAAAAATGGATGGAGAAGGTTCAAAGGCATACAATTAGTTTCATAAAAGGCTCAGGCACCCTCTACTTATAGTGTGTCCGTCTGTCAGCTCTACTCCTATCACGATAAAGACAAGCAGAGCCGTCAGTTAACTGCAAAAGGAAGGAGAAGGTTTGGAGCTCCATACTGGACACTTCTCAGTTTGGTGGACACTAGAAACCTAATTTGGACACAGCGCGTGGCAGAATAAATCTACATTTTAACACTTATGCAAGAACTAAGATATACAGTATAGGTATGTTTCTACTGCTTTCCCCTATGGCTAACTAGTATGGTTAGCAGTTTAGGTGGTTCAAAACTGATAGACTGCCTTTAACTGAACTTATATCACTGTAAAACCCTATATTAGTCTTAAAGTGTACTTAAACGTTTGACAAACTTCTGACATGTCATAGTGACATGTCAGAAGTTTAGATTGGTGGGGGTCCGAGCACTGAGACCCCAACCAATCGCTAGAACGAAGAAGCTGAAGCACTCGGTGCGTACTATACCACTTTATTTCAGCTTTCCTCAGTAGGCCGAGCAGGCAGTTTTCATACTCACAGACGTTGTATTAAGACGTACACCACTGGCTCAGCTTTCCGAGCAAAGTCGATCAAAAACTAAGCGGCATAGTGCTAACCCGAGCACTTCTGCAGCTGTGTTTTAGCGATCGTGAGGGTCTCAGTGCTCAGCTCCCACCGATCCAAACTTCTGGCATGTCACTGTGACAGGTCACATTTTTTTTAAAAGTTTATTTACCCTTTAAATAAAAAATACCACAGCGTCCTGGTATCACAACCAATGTGTGTATAAGAAAATATAACCATGACTTCTGCTTCATCGCTCTAAAAAATTATTTATTTTCAGCAGGGATAAAAAAAAAAGTAATCCCCAGAATTGCTGCAAATCTAGACCCGCCTTGAAGATTTACTTGTAAATCATATCAAAGCAACTTCTTCCAGCTATTACATCTTTTTGTTAAAATTCAGTCGATTATTTTAAACCTATAACAATAAGCCAGCGTAATGCTGTTATGTAAGCAAACAATATCAGCTTTATCCATTATTCAAAGGGAGCATTAAACACAAAAGTAACTGTAAGATTTAGAAAACAATTTAATCTGTAACTGCATGCAGGTGTCTGTATCGTAGGAAACTGTATTATATTACAAAGAGAATATCATTTCTCTAGTTTATTGATCAAATTCAAAGGAAAACCCCTGTTAAGCCAGGGCTACACCTTAACTTTTGTAGCGCTACTGATTAATTTTAACTATTACCTGACAGCTGCAGTCCACAAGATTACATGCAGCGGGCCAATGATCAGGCAAACGAGCATTCATAAGAACGCTCGTTCCCCGATGATTGCCCTGTGTAATAGGAGCAACGATCAGCCAATGAAGGAGCCAACGCTAGTTCTTTGGCTGATCTGCTCTTTTACGCAGAATGAAAAATCATCGTTGTCGGCAACTCATCTCCCTGTGTTAATAGGGAGATGTGCTGCCGATATGATGAAAATGTATAGGGATTAGCGATTGTATTAAAGAGCGCTCGTCCCTATACATAGCCAATCATTGCTTCATGTGATAGGAGCAAATGAGCACCGATTAACGAGCCGTCTCATTGATCGGCGTTCGTTTACACGGCCCATGTCGGGCCGTGTAATAATACCTTCAGACCAGTTTTAGCTCAATAATTCAAATCAATCAGTAGCACTACAAAAAGTCTAGGTGTAGCTATGGCCTTAATAAACTCTTTATGTTTTCCTGGATTGTATTGTGACAATGGTTGCAACCCCTATGAAAAAGGGAAAATTCTCAAAGATTATGTCCACCTTCACAAAAAAAATGTTGCTGTTTTTTATTGTTCCAATGCATCTAAAATTAAAAGAATGAAACAACTACAAATAGTCTTAAATAAAAAATCTCCTACCATTTTGTGCTACAGCTCCTATGCAGACCTATTTGTTACCATAGTAACAGACTACAAGCAAACTCTGTGTAGTCTGACCCTGCAGACATATTGCAATTTATCTGCCCCTACTTCTTGCTAACCTACTGAATGTAAGTAAGTTAGAAGTAAGGGGAAAATGGGAACATGATTGCAAGATCAGACTATACAGGGTTTTTTTGTAGTTTGTTACCATGGAGACACATAAGTCTGCACAGGAGCTGTACACACATAACAATAATTGACTATTTGAAAGATGCTTCGTTTTTTTCATATTAGATGCAATGTCGCAATAAAGAAAAAATTGTTTCGTAGGTGAAATGGTTGCGAAGGTGGATCTTCCCTTTTAATGGGTTGTCTGGTTTAACCAATACATTTTCTATTACCCTATTAGGGCATTCTAAGATAATAAAGGAGGTTTAAATGGAAACTGTGTAATACTTGATTTCTCCTGTAGTGGCACTGCAGGTAAATTGAACATTTACTGATAGGTTTCCACACAGAAAATAGCTGATCACTGGGGGTTACAGCACTGAGATGCCAATAATCAGCCCTCAAATCATTCTAACAAAAGAGGTTTGTCCAAAGTAGATAACATATGTTTTTGTATTTGTTAGTTGTTTTATTGTTTGTTATATATTTTTATAATATATTGTTTTTATTTATTTTTAATGCTAATATTTAAAAAGATGATTTTTGGGGCACAAACTCAGATCAGTGTTTTCAATCAACCTGTTTTGATACTTCCTTTCATAAGGATGAGTATTCACTGAAAATTTGAATGCTCGTCCTTTATACAAGAAAGGTATGACGCTGCCCAACATCGAGTTTATCCGGGTCTCCAATCATTCATGAGAAGGGGTACGGAAGCTGATCACCTGTTTACCACCTCCCAGTGATCAGCAACCATTCAATTCTCCTCAGCCCCCTCACAGGGGAGATGAAACATTACACAATGGCCATTAAAATCAATGAGCTGTCTTTGTAATTCACAGATGTGCTGGATCCTCCAAAGTGATAGTCGTTCTTTGTAGCTGCCCTCTACTCTGGCTGATAGATGAATATTCTAACACAGAATTCCCTAATAGAATATTTGAAAATGGGTTCTCTAAACCAGACAACCCCTTTACGTTGTGGAATTTTTAATGATACAATGATAGGGGTAATCCAGCCATAGCAATATCACTAGGTTATGCTAGCACTTGCTGGTCGATGGGGGTCTGACTGATGGGATTCCAACTGACTACTAGAATGAAGGGATGTCCAGCACAGCGCAGGTACTGAATAGGGCCGAGTTGCAGTTCTCTGAACAGGGCCTGGACGGGTGTGGCGCTGTGCAGAGAAAATGCCCATGTGGTTGGATCCCCACTGATCAGCAGGTGAAGGCATATCCTAATGATATTCCATCCCTTCCTACAATTGAAGTACCCATTTAAGCTCTATTTACATAAAACTGGAAAACCCTTTAAATAAACCGGTCGATTTTATGATGTACTCCTGCACAGTCCAACCCCTTGTTTACGAAGTTTAACAACACCACAGTATGTTCTCGTATGACATAGTTTACATTTCTATGTTATGTATTCTGATATTATCTTACTATAATCTGAGCAGTTACCAAAGTCCAGAATACGTCCTCTTCTTATCTCTATACATTTCATCATAAGAATACAAGTCATTTCCTCTGTACTTTGTTTTGTGTTAAAAAATGTCTTATGCCATAAACACCGACTGACTCATCTTTAGGATTACGTGCCTTCATTTACATAGGACATACTGTAATTTGCACAAGAAACAGAAGCTTAGCCACTGTGTCATACTTATTTCTAACAGGTGTCATATAGAATTTGTATGCATCAAATGTTTATTCTTCAAAAAATGTTCCCTTTTAGAATAGAAAATAATTATGTATTTCCATCTAAAATATAAAATAATATGTAAATTCTGTAAAGTATAATATGTAAAGTTCTTGGGCCGCTGTTCTCTTCTGTCAGCTCTGGGCCCCAGTACATTATGTAGCAGGGCCCCCCTTACTATGTAGCATTTAAAATATAGGTATATACTTTGCTTTGAGCACCACCGGGCACCATGACCTGTGTGCGACTGCTACATCTGCACCCTTTATTGCTACGCCACGATTGTTTTTACTGACGCAACGAGGATCACTTACAGTGGAGGAGATTTTGTACGTTTGCCCACTGTCAAAGTCATGAACAGTCTAGAATTTTTAGGCTAGGTCAATTTTACCAGTGAGAGACAGATTATATTTTTAAAAAATAAAGAAAATCACGTGGTCAAAATTATATATATTTATTTGCATTGTGCACAGAGAAATAAGTATTTGATCCCCTACCAACCATCAAGAGTTCAGCCTCCTCCAGACCAGTTACAAGCTCCAAATCAACTTGGTGCCTGCATTAAAGACAGCTGTCTTACATGGTCACCTGTATAAAAGACTCCTGTCCACAGACTCAATTAATCAGTCTGACTCTAACCTCTACAACATGGGCAAGACCAAAGAGCTTTCTAAGGATGTCAGGGACAAGATCATAGACCTGCACAAGGCTGGAATGGGCTACAAAACCAGTAAGACGCTGGGTGAGAAGGTGACAACTGTTGGTGCAATAGTAAGAAAATGGAAGACATACAAAATGACTGTCAATCGACATCGATCTGGGGCTCCATGCAAAATCTCACCTCGTGGGGTATCCTTGATCCTGAGGAAGGTGAGAGCTCAGCCGAAAACTACACGGGGGGAACTTGTTAATGATCTCAAGGCAGCTGGGACCAGAGTCACCAAGAAAACCATTGGTAACACATTACGCCGTAATGGATTAAAATCCTGCAGTGCCCGCAAGGTCCCCCTGCTCAAGAAGGCACATGTACAGGCCCGTCTGAAGTTTGCAAATGAACATCTGGATGATTCTGAGAGTGATTGGGAGAAGGTGCTGTGGTCAGATGAGATTAAAATTGAGCTCTTTGGCATTAACTCAACTCGCCGTGTTTGGAGGAAGAGAAATGCTGCCAAATCCTGAGTGACAACCTCCTTCCCTCCACCAG
This sequence comes from Rhinoderma darwinii, assembly GCF_050947455.1. Lineage (NCBI taxonomy): Eukaryota > Metazoa > Chordata > Amphibia > Anura > Rhinodermatidae > Rhinoderma > Rhinoderma darwinii. The sequence goes on along the minus strand of NC_134696.1, from coordinate 33,537,698 downwards.
GACATTAAAAATGGCTCGTGGCTGGGTCTTCCAGCACGACAATGACCCGAAACATACAGCCAAGGCAACAAAGGAGTGGCTCAAAAAGAAGCACATTAAGGTCATTAAGTGGCCTAGCCAGTCTCCAGACCTTAATCCCATCGAAAACTTATGGAGGGAGCTGAAGATCCGAGTTGCCAAGCGACAGCCTCGAAATCTTAATGATTTACAGATGATCTGCAAAGAGGAGTGGGCCAAAATTCCATCTAACATGTGTGCAAACCTCATCATCAACTACAAAAAAAAGTCTGACTGCTGTGCTTGCCAACAAGGGTTTTGCCACCAAGTATTAAGTCTTGTTTGCCAAAGGGATCAAATACTTATTTCTCTGTGCACAATGCAAATAAATATATATAATTTTGACAATGGGATTTTCTTTTTTTTTTTTCATATAATCTATCTCTCACTGGTAAAATTAACCTAGCCTAAAAATTCTAGACTGTTCATGTCTTTGACAGTGGGCAAACTTACAAAATCAGCAAGGGATCAAATACTTATTTCCTTCACTGTATGAAGACAGGTACACCATTCAACTGGTGTGCCAGTATGTGAAAGTAGTGCAATGTGTGTGCCATATTTCATGGAGTACATTTGTTGAGGAACACAGCATATGCTTCTAAACAACGCCTAGTTTCACCTGGCATTCTTTTCTGACACTTGTCACTTGGAATGTGACTGAAACCCTACCCTATATCCTCCTTCCCAACTAATTTGTATTACTTTTCCAATGCATTTAAATGAACCAACTTTTTTTGTTGTTGTTTTTTTTTAAAAAAAGGTCCTATAGTTTTATGTCAACAGCTCCTATGCATTCCTGTGTGTCTCCATGGTAACAGACTACAAGCAAACTCTGTGTAGTCTGATCCTGCAGCCATAATCCCTTCGATCTGTCCCCTACGTCTTACTAACATACATGCTAGGTTAGAAGAAGTAGGGAACAGATAGAATGGAGTAAAGGTTGATATCCATGGGCATAATGAGTGCCAATTACTGATTATAATAGGTCTTTTACACAGGCAGATGTAAACTTCACGGGAATTAACATTCATTAATACGATCGTTCGGTCCCCATACAATTGACATATTGTCGGCAGCACATCCCCTGTTTACACATGCGATCAGCCAACGGATTAGCTTTTTCTGAATTCTTATTTTCCATTCAATCTGATGCCCCCAGCTCTATACCATGATCCGTATAGTTCATATTATTATTATTATTATTATTATTATTATTATTATTATTATGTATATTTATTTTATTGTTACACAATCTTCATTACATATGTTTTATTGTAAAGTGCTAAACCACAATAAAAACTATTGTACAGTCAGAGACAGAGAGAGAAAAGTGTTATGCGTCTGGCTCTAACAGATACTCAAGGGAAAAAAAACAACAGATCACACTTTTCACCTATATACCGCTGTTATTGTCACATGAAGTACAAGTAGTTTTCCCAAAACTTATTCTCTGAATAACTTTAGCTATAAAGACCTAAATGAAAGTTAGTTTACCGAAGTGCTGGTTGACTATGGTGGTTGACTATAGCAATGGTAGAGGAAGAAGAAGTGTCGTACAGGTAGGGTGGTCTGCAGTGACACGGTACAGTGACATCAGTCAAGATCGTAGTCGATGACAGGCAATTAGTCATGGTGATGCACAAAAACATCAGCCAAATGTATATATGCCAGGTATAAGACAGAGGAGTCGTCAAGATAAGCTGGATCAGAATATGGGGTCCAAAGATCACAGACAAGGGTAGTAAATTTCAATTAATGTCATTCACTAACAATGTGGTGCCCTGAAGACCGACATGATGCACAGTCTGCAACAACATACAGTAGGTATAATGTAGGCAGTCAGGATTTGGCTAATGGCAGGACACTGGTTGGGTCTCTAAAGTGTGTTCACAGACCATTAAGATTTATGACATACATTGTAGGGATTTGCTGCAACAAGGTCACATTATGTAATGCATGAACTGGAACGTAGGACTTGGCCAAGGTCAAAACCAAGAGCGTGGTTTGCATTAGCTGCTCTGAATAGGAGTGTCTGTTTTCAGAGTCCACTGCTGTTACTCATTGACCCCTCCCGTATTTGTTCATACTAGCAGTGATAGGATACAAGCAAATTAAACAGTTATATGGGATAAGGATATACTAATGGAATTTTATCACACAATAGAGTCTACTGAGACGACCGTACACTACATTATGAGAAGCTGTAACTTTCCATGCTTAACATTAACTCTGTACTGAGATTTTGCAGTAGATTGAAAGTGTCTATCAAAAGTGCACAGAACTATATATGAGATTAATATAAGCATTATGTTAAAAAGTAAACTTTTTCTAAAGGCTGCCACTGCAGACTGGCATTGATCAGACAAAATGTCAAATAAAGATCTTAATTTGTCTAAAGGTGCACTGTTAAAATCAGGCATCAGCAAAGAAATTCATTAGTGGACACAGCAGTAGGACTAATAATAACGATAGAAGAATTGGTATTTGTAATGGGAATATGTCCCTTAAGAGCCCCCCCCCCCCCCAATCATTGAGCGAATGGGCTGCTGCGCTCATGTCATCTGTCTCTTTTATTCTCATCGGCCTCCCTTGTCTTTCTGCTGCCCTACTACCAGTACATGTGAACATACCCTTATATCCCCTCCAGCTCTAGGAAACGGCACATCTTCTCCCGAAAAATTCCACAAGCACATCTGCCATATGGACGTGACCACATGGATGGTATAGTTCTGCATGGTCGCATTTGCTGGTTGCTAGGTGGTATTACAAAAAAATGATGCCCCCCGTATATGAAGCTCTGCACTTACAGAACATATTTAGTTAGGCAATCTGGCAATGATTCCCAACAATGGCGTATGCTGGTGTTGTTTCCTGCCATCTCATGGCAATGATCGGGAATGAGAGTTCTAAAGTGCACTCATTTGCCCGATCATTGGCCTGCGTAAAAGGGCCTTTAGTCTGCTCCTTGTATAAGTGTTGTCCAGGATGACAGGGAGAAAGAGAATACCAGTGTCTCACATGGTCAAGGTGTTTCTAAATCTGAGTTGCCTCTGCCCACTTCAGGGACCACCCAAATACCTTTCAGTTACAAAGGAAGAGAATGTTTCTAGAAAGTGTCTTAATTTTTACATTGTAATGCTGGTCATACACAATAGATAAAAGTCAGAGGAACCTGACGATTTCAGCCGATGTTCTCATGTGAATAGGGGCCTCCTAAACGAAGGTCAATATCGACATAAGGAAGGAACGGGTTTCCACATGCCTGATCCGTTGTTTTGAATGGGGATAAGCCACTGTCATTGAAATTAGCATACACCCGACATTTGAGTTGTCTTTCAAAGCTCTATAAAGAGTCGGACATTGGCTTAGAGGGTAGTCACTTATAGGTGGCACTAGAGAGACAGTTTTTTTTCCTTCTGATGGGGGCCATTTTGCATATTTCTTCCCAGGTAGCAATGCCCTAAGACTCCCTACCAGCTGGATCTCCACAAGGAGAATCAGTACCTTCCAAGAGCTAATAAGGGAAAAGAGAAGGCACAAAGGCCTACGAGCATACTGATACCTCAATGGGTGAATATTATTGAAGAAATATTAATGTACACCATCTTGATTTACCGGGTATATTTTATGAAGTCATAGGAAAAAATATATGGCTGGAAACAATATTATCCTTTAAGAGTGAGGGCAGGCAGAGCATTCCATAATTATTAGTAAAATGATCTGGCCAAGATTTATTGACTGCTTTGCCAACCGAGCAATGTCAAAGATGTCAAGCTGAAATCTGTTTGTAATCCCTACTTAAAAGCCTTGTTCACACAGTGCAGATTTGCTGAAGATTTTCCATGTATTTTTTAAGCCAAAACCAGGAACGGAACCTAAACAGAAGAAATATATAAAGAAAGGGCTTAAAAGGTCTGCTCTCCTGAATACAATACAGTTTTTTACTTGAAAAATGCATTCAAAATCTGTAGCAAAGCTGCTCTGTGTGCACACGGTGTAAAGTAACACTTCTTGCCGCTGCAATTTCCTGAGGATCTCCGAATTAAGTCCCAAGGAAGACAGTGGTTTCATAAAATCCTGGTATGGACACACAGAATTAGGGACGTAAAGAACTCCCTTACAAGTTTTCACCAGGTATTCTTTTAATGTTTGATTAGAAATGTAAATGGTCACAGGTAAACTGAACATAATCTAGGAAAACAAGTAAGGTTCGTTCACATCTGCGTCGGGACTCCGTTCATGGGTTCTGTCTGAGCTTTCTGTCAAGGGAACCCAAGCACGGACTCCAAACTGAAACAAACCTTTTGCATCACCTTTGATTTCACTGGTGACGGATCCGGTGCAAATGGTTTCCATTTGTCACTGTTGTGTCATTTTAACAGAATCAATAGCGCAGTCGACTATGGTATTGATTCCATCAAAACAACGGAACCCTAACACAACGGTGACAAACGGAAATCATTTACACCGGATCTGTCACCATTGAAATCAATGGTGATGCACACGGAAACCTATGGTTTCCATTTGTTTCAGTTTGGATTCCGTTCATGGATTCCCCTGGCGGAAAGCTCAGATGGAACCCAACGCAGACGTGAACGAAGCCTAAGTGATTTATGTATTCTAAGTGGAGTTGCTTTTTATGGTCATATGATGAAAGATGTATTTCTGGCTACATTTATGAGTAGCACTATATGCTGTTCTATACATAGGATTCAATATAATGGCTGCTATAAAAAAAACAGATGATGGAACAAGAATAGGGGAAAAGGTAACAGATTCATTTCTTAGACCATCTTCTGTTATCTGTCAGTCTCTTCATGCAGATCAGTGATCTATGTGTAAGTATAAGGGTATGTTCACGTCTTAACAAATTACGTCTGAAATTACGGAGCTGTTTTCAGGTGAAAACAGCTCCTGATTTTCAGAAGTTTTTTGTGCCACTCGCGATTTTCGTGGCGTTTTTTACGGCCGTTTTTGGAGCCTTTTTCAATAGAGTCTATGGAAAACGGCTCCAAAAACGTCCCAAGAAGTGTCCTGCACTTCTTTTTCGTGGCCGTTTATTTAAACGTAAAAAAAACGCCGCGAAAAAACGCTCTGTCGGAACAGAATGACGTTTTCCCATTGAAATAAATGGGCAGATGTTTGGAGGCGTTCTGCTTCCGATTTTTCTGCCGTTTTTCGGGTGTTTACGGCCCGAAAAACGGCCGAAAATGAATATGTGAATATACCCTAAGGAGTTCCTCGCTTCTCTTGTCAAAAAAAAGAAAAGATAAAATAATCCTACATCCTTATAGACGCCATTTCTTCTTCTAAGTCTATCACACATGATATTGCTGTTAGGATATGTGCAAGCAGCACTGAATAGTGATTGATCCCAAGGCTGCCCTGTTTGACCCGCTGTCTTAATGCTTGGCATTCCACTTGTAATACAATGAGAGGGACTTCGTGTATGAATATTTGGCTGTATAATCGCTCCTAGACATGGGTGGAGTCACACTAGAAGCTTTACTCTTCAGAAAATATTCTCCTTTTGTTCATATAATATTAGGGTCATTGGGTACATTTTCGAGGAATATATGTCAATGTCAACATGACAAATATCACCAAGAGTAGGTGGGCCGTATTCATGTACACCCCTCGGTTCACACAGGCTGCTTCATTGACAGGTCAATGTATTGAGAATATAAATGAATATAAATGAGTACACCAATGAAGCAAACAGACATGGTTCCAGTGTAATAAAGTATCAATAGTTTCTCTAATGTAAAAAGATTGACATTAAATTGTGTATAAGTACAAGCTCACTGGCGGCCAGCTCACATGAAGACACTGCTGATGTAGAGAATCTAAATGAGAACCCGTTGGTGATTATCTGATCGCCACAGGATCGACAGCTAAAATCCCTGGCAAATTAATAGGGTCCCATATAATGCTCTTTGCAGCAGTTCTCCCCTTTGGCTAAGGGAAAAGGGGCCAAAGCATGGAGTTCCTCTCTGTGGCATCCATAGGGTGTGTATCTAATGGTTTTATACCTCACTCTGAGGTGTCCAGTGGTTTTGTGCTACAGTCTAGAGTGCCAGCCATCTGCAGTGCCCACATGCCCCCAGGACAGTGCCCACCAATCATAGTGCCCCTATAACAATTCCATTCATCTGCAATGCCACATAATAATACCAGCCCAATACAGTGTCACATAACAGTGACCACCAATCCTAGTACTCCCATAACAGTGCTATCATCTGCAGTGCCCTCATAACAGTATCAGACAACTGTGGACCCCATAGTGTTACCCACCAACCATAGTGCCCCATAACAGTCTCATCATCGCTAGTGCCCCCAAATATGTTCCAGCCACAGTGCCCTCATAACAATAAAAAAAAATGACAACAATTTTTTTAAGAGTGACAGTTGGTGAGTGATGGAGGAGAGAGACAGAAAGAGTGAAGCGTGTGGGAAAAGCAGGAGAGGGAGAAAGTAGTCAGTGCGTGAGCCGCTGTTCAATAGCCGGGCAGGACGAGAGCTGCCAGATTTGATAGCCAGGCAGGGCGAAAGCTGCCAGATTGGATAGCTGGATAGGGCAAGAGAGCTGCCAGATTGGATAGCTGGGCAGGGTGAGAACTGCTAGGTAGGGTGCAAGCTGCCAAGTGACTGATCCACCAACGAGACGTTGTATTGCTCGGCTGAATGGCGTATCGCCAGCTCAGTACTTCACATGACAGAACAAAGATCCCCTGCACCACAAGTTTAACTTGAGACTGAACCGTTAGACAACACAGCGTCCCGTTCTCATCAGTTATATCAGAAACCGACAAGTATAGAGCCTATTTATTAGTGAAACCGTCAAGATTATGTACCAAATATTGTAACCATGACGATTGTGCCCGTGTTGGAGTAAAGTTCTGTTCAGCATCTTATACCTGTGCTGTCTAAAGTTCTTGATGTGCCATTTCCTCTGCGGGGAGGTTGCCATCCAAAAAACCCTCCCACATGTTACGAGTCTACCACAGTAACCTACAAAAAATGTCAGCAAGCCATAGTGCCCACAAAATATGGACCCTGCCTCAGTGCCCTAAAATATATTAATCTATAACCAAAAAAAACACGTGGAGGTGTGAAGCACAAATATATAGGGTATCCAATATATATATATATATATATATATTAGCAGAGTTACCCGACTTCGCATAGGTCTCAATACTTGCATTTTTATTCTAAGGGTATGTTCACACGCTTCGCAAAAAACGTCTGAAAATACGGAGCTGTTTTCAAGGGAAAACAGCTCCTGATTTTCAGACTTTTTTTAAGCCAGTGGCGATTTTCGTCGTTTTTCGCTGCGTTTTTTACGGCCATTTTTGGAGCTCTTTTCTTTAGAGTCAATGAAAAACGGCTCCAAAAACATCCCAAGAAGTGACCTGCCCTTCGTTTTCGCGGCCATTTTTCTACGTAAAAAAACGGCCAGTCGGAACAGAACGCCGTTTTTCTTATTGAAATCAATGGGCAGATGTTTGGAGGCGTTCTGCTTCCGATTTTTCGGGCGTTTACGGCTTGAAAAACGTGAAAATAGGCCGTGTGAACATACCCTTAAAGTTGACACATTTTGTCAGTCTGGAGACGGGCTTGGGTCTACAGGAGAGTGTCTGCTCCTCTGTCTCGCTGAGACTGCAGTCGTGCCTCAGTATACTGGGGAGATTCAGCCGCTCGCTGTTGGCTGTGGCGTTTCTTGTCAGTCTGGAGACCGGCTTGGGTCCGTTGAGAGGTTTCAGCAGCTCGGGAAGCCGCCATGCGCTTTGCTGCAGGAGTCTTTCATCCAAGTGCATGGTTCCTTTTTGGAGGCTTGACTGGTCTGAAAGGGGTTCAATTGAGAATGCTGAAATCCAGTATAGGTACAGTGTAGTATAGGTATAGCCCGTTCAAAGAAAGATGGCTGGATTGTTATGGAAACCCGGTTTAAACCAAAAATGACTGGATTGTTATGAACCTGGTGTAAAACTGTGAGTGAAGAACCTTCGAGCTTCTATTGGCTAATACGGGTCATGCGATGTGATATGGAGGAAGACCCTTGATGTGGAGGCCAGCGGTGCCATATTTTTTTGTGAATATGCTGAGAATGGTATGCGCTAGAGTGCTGGTGTAAAACCTTGTAAAGCGCCTGATTTAATTATGTGCCAAATTTGGCGTAGATTGATCCAGTCGGGCCGTGCATAAAGAACAGACAACAGAAATTCATTTTTATATACAAATATATATATATATAGATCATCATGATATAATTAAAAATACTAGATATGACAACTTAATTTGATCCAAAAAATCCCTTAAAAATATAAATAGATCTGAGTTAGAAAACACAGCTCCCAGTATCGTATTAGTATGGTATTTCTATCCTTTTCACAGAAACGCATTCGCCATAATAAATATTTTTTTCTTTCATTGTTTATTCTTTAGTGTATTTGAATTGATGTTTTACAACCACGTTTCTCTATCCGGCATAAAAAGCGTCATGGTCTCTTAGCAACGACAAATTTGTGCGCATTGAATAGTTCTTTCCGTCTTCTTAACGCGCTGCATGACGGGAATTCAAGTTCTCTTCTGTCGTAGCAAAAGCTTCTTTGATAGGACTTGAAACTACATTTCCCGTCAACCCCCGGGCTCATTCGCCCATTCTGTTCAAAGGCGGAGAAGAGCATGAAAGCGGCTTTGTTACCTGAGGCAGACATAGACAGGTGAGGCGACGGGGACGCGCAGCATTCTGGGTAGCGTAGTTTGTATGGCGGGTCTTTGACGCTGCTGGTTAATGAGGTCAGGTGCTGGAGAGACTACAAGTCCCAGAGGGAGGGACGCTGCAAAGATGAAACTGAGCCTTCAGGGTTGAAGTGGGACTTCTCATTGCGGAGGTAAGAGGCAGAAGATGCCGGGAAATGTCAGCGAACCTCCTGTGTGTATTTATGCTGCAGGCTTATGTGGATAGTTATTCATACGTCTGATATCTCCATGGCTCTAGAGCAAGCAGTGCCTGAAAGTAGAACTTCACTAGTCAGAAGACAGAGTGGGGCACGTTTTATAGAAAGTGTTGTTGTATTTTGCCAAAAATTGGCACAGGTTTTATGAATCTGGCGCCAGAACTATAGCTTGCTGTATGCCCACTCAAAATAATGAAGCACTGGGCACATATACAATTATTGGCGACTGCTCTGTGTTATTCCAGTGTGGAGTAGTAATCTATGCTGTATTCCCCAACGTGGCACATGCCACGGAATGGTGGCCAGCTACCTGGAGGCAACTTTAATGCCACGCCCTTCCTATACCAGTGCAAACAATGGCGGTGATATGTGTAGCTATGGCGGGCTCATGCACACCTTCTTCAGTGCCCTAGACGTTTTCTGTGGGGTTTTTTTTGCGTATAGACTACTGAACCGTTAATTTCTATGGGGCCATGCACACGGCCATTTTTATTTTTGTTGGCAGTGTTTTTGTACCCTTTTTGTTTTTTTTTGTTTATTGCCCGTGGCCTATAAATCAAATGCAAAAACCGCTCCAAACGAGTGCCGCAGGTTGTTTCTGCCTCATTGATTTTCAATGGGAAACACCTCTCATTGAAATAAATGCGGCGGGGGGGGGGGTGGTTTGGGATGTTTTATGGCGCTGATTCGGATGTGTTTTCTGCTTCAAAATCCGTGCCAAAACACCCTGTGTGAACTGACCCCAGCACTATCTGCTGTTAAAATAGACGAGCTGGAGATGTAAACAGCGGAATTATCCGTGATCTAATTATTCCTTATGGGATTCACTTGTCCCATGGAATGAACCAAACACCTGATGAGCTGCTTTACCTGGGAATAAGGTCAAGCTGCTGAACATGTATATAGATATGTGAGAGTGCGTGTGTATATTTCAGAAACTTTGTCGTAAAGATATTGACCTTTTTCTTCACTGTAGCGGTTGTTTTTGCAAAAATGACCACATGAAGTGCGGCCATAATGGTTGTCACCTATGAATTAGCGTCACAGAAATGGTGAGTAACGTTGTCGTTTTGTTACTGATTGAACGTGCTGACGGTGGCACTTTACCATCCATCTCTGAGAAGATGACTCCAAGGTGGCAACCAATATGGTGGCACTGTTGTCCCTCTTGCAAAAATGTTCGCTACAACAAAAAATGCCAATCTCTAAGTAAATGAAATGACTAAACTTTACCTTCTGATTCGCTAATATATGACCACTTTTTTACCTTTTAGGGTAGAAATCCTCTTTAAGGGAAACCTTTGGGTGCTGTCTATGCCCTTCCCACTGCCATCACAGCTATTCTGTTAGACTGGATTGAAACTAAGTGGTGGTGTGATCGTTCTTAAAGAGTTTCTCCTGACGATAACCCTCTCTCATATTCTCTATTAGGGCATATGGATGACGTAGAGGTGGCTCAGTGAGCCGGAGCAGCCACTGCTCTCTAAGACCACCTCTGGTGGACCCAGTCCTTCCATGTATCACTTGGTTGGCCATTCATTTAAATGTTTGGCTTGTAATACTTAATTTCACCTCCAGGGTTTCGTGTTGTCCATAATGGGGAGGAAAGTCATTATGGACAAATTGCCACCACAGCCGGCAGGCCCTCAAAACTGCCACCACAGCCGGCAGGCCCTCAAAACTGCCACCACAGCCGGCAGGCCCTCAAAACTGCCACCACAGCCGGCAGGCCCTCAAAACTGCCACCACAGCCGGCAGGCCCTCAAAACTGCCACCACAGCCGGCAGGCCCTCAAAACTGAAGTCTTAATTTCAAAACTGGGCGTGTGGATTAACTCACTCAAGTGGCATGGCAGCTGTCTGCTGCCACATGTAACTGGAAAAATGCCACAAAGGTGCCCAATGTGACTCAAGCTTTACTGTTCTGCTGCATGCCTATTCATAGTTGTGGTCCACATGGGCAGGCTACCCTGGTTTTTATAGTCCTCTGTGACCATTGTGTTATACTGGCAGACGTGGGATAGTGGTCGTGGCACTGGGTCTCTTTGCTTAGACGTGCAGGTCAGAAATCTGTAAAGCCTTTTGTTTTGACGTGCAGAATGTTCTCCCCTGTCTGTATCTCTATAAGTGCGCGGTATAAAGCTCATTTCGGTGATCTTACAGGAAGGAAGTGCAGTGTGAAGGACGTCCTGGCTCAGGTCTCACGTCACCGAGAACTTTCCACCAGGTAAGTGTTTTTTGGATGTTTCAAAACATCTGTGCAGCTTATTCATTCTGCTTAAAAATACAAAATACCATAAAAAATAAACCGAGACTTGCAAAATCTTCACATTTGTATGAGCCATAGATTTGTTGAAAAGACACTACACCAAGATGAATAGTGTGAAGCCGAAGATGCCACATTACTCAATCATGAGTTTCCAGCGTTCTTTTAAATGATTCATGTCGCCCTTTACATTCTGTTCATTTTGTGGTTCTGGTCTTGGGGTATGTTCACTCAGGGCGGATACGCTGCATAAAACCACCCCAAATTGTGGTGCAGTTTTTTGTCCGGAACGTCCACTGTGTAAAACTGCACATAAAATAATAACTTCATACTTGCCCGTAGCCATAGTGAGGTGTCCCTCTGCCGTCCTGCAGCCTGGTCTCCTGGGATGACTTTTCATCCAACTTGGCCTGTGATTGGCTGCAATGGTCACATGGAATGAAACGGTTTCCCAGGAGGCCGGCCTGGACGGAGACCCAGAATTCTGTGCTTAAGTTTAAGATATATATTTTCTTTATTTAAAAAGGCAAAATATTATAGCTTCCGCCGCAAAACTCACAGAACTTCCCTGCGGCGCTGTTTTCACCGCAGGGAATTCCAGCTGAAAGACCGCACCAAATTGTGGTGCAGTTTTTTTTGGCCAGAATGTTCGCTGCGGAAGTCCCTCTGACATTCTGCAGCCCTGGAATTACATTTTATCCCATGTGATCACTGTGATTGGCTGCAACGGTCACATGGGATGAAAAGTCATCCCAGGACGCTGGCCCGGACGAGAAGCGCAGAATTCTGGGTAAGTATAAGATTTTTTTTTTTGATTTTTTTTCCCCTGAGCTGCGTTTTTTGAGGTGGAATGGCAGCTTTTCGGCCGCAAAAATCGCAACATCTGCTATTTGTTGTGTGTTTTCCCCAGTCACCCCCCCCCCCCCCTAAATTCAGTAGGGAAAACCTGCAACAAAAAAGCAGCGATTATTCATACAATCGACATCCTCCGGTTTAAAAAACCCGCACCACAGGTCAATTGCTGAGCGTTTTTCTCGCTTATCATTTACGCAGTGTGTGGATGAGATTTGTTCTAGTCTCATCCACTCTGCGGCTGCTGTATTATGCTGCGGATTTTGTGTACTTGGCCTTACATGCGCTATGGAGATTCAGACCCTTGCCTGTCTTTAAAGTGTTGTTCCAAGAGCTACATGTATCCCCCTATCCAAAGGGTAGGTGATTAATGTCTGGTTGCTGGGGGGCTCACTGCTGGGACCACCACTAATCATGACTGCAGTGAGGAAATGTGACTGGAGTAAAGTATGAGCATGCTGCTACATTCAAGAGCTTATGGGACTGGTGGATATTCCGATCGCTGTACTTGACTCTCTAGTCAGTCCCTTGAAACTTTTGAATAGACTGGCAACTCTAATGCTCGACCGCTGCTCCATCTTCTCTGCAGTCGTTCAGTGAGAAGAAAGTGGGGGTTTAAGGACCCCTGTCCTAGTGATCGGTGCGGGTCCCCACAATCAGACAATTATTACCTGGTACAACCCTTCTCAGTAAACTTTTTAGCTCTGTTCATTCTTCCTGATTCATTACTCGAATACCAGAACTATAGTGGAGACGGACTCTTGGGGCTCATTTTCACAATCCTATGGATGGGATTTAATTAAAATCAACAAGGAAAACCGTTTCCAAGAGATATTTTCCTTCTTCCTCCTGCTGGAATCTCTTCTGGGCAAAATAATCTACAGAGCTACAAAACCGTCTTAACAAGGCAGTCAAGAAGAGAGCAGTGCCGGACAGGGAATGTAGCTGCATAACCGTGCACGCTTGTCATTCAGGGCCCTTGAAAAACTGGGTAAATGGAGCCAAGCTGTAATACCAGACACTGCCTGTGGGCAAGAGTGGTGCAGTTTCTGGGAAGAAAAGCAAAGTATTTGTTTTAGTCTTAGACATCCTCTTTAAGTTGCCAATACAATTTTTGGATATTTGTGGGTGATACATTCCTATGGGAGATTGCGACGTTTCTACTGAAATTCTGCTGCCAGGGGAGGCTTTGATCCAGCAGACTGGAAGTTACTGTCCCATCCTATTGTCTCACACAGACGTGGCCTCTTGCATGTCTAGTATTTAGTTACCTCGTTGATATGACCTGCACCTACGGCCAAGCTGATCCTGCATGTTGTGGGCATCTGAGTTGGTAATTCTCTGCTGAATGATTGTTCGGCCAAAACCTATTCCATGTCTATGGCCACCGGGTGTAGAAAAATTCTGAGTGCCCTCATTGTTGGTAATCCCCCGGCGCCGGGTCAGCCGCAGTTCATCAGTATACGTCCTGTGATGTGGAAGTTTTGGTGCTCTCCATAGTGGTGTTTAGTTGAAAGATGGTGGAGTGCCACTCAAAATGGCTTAGTTCAACTCCTTCTGCTAAAAATTTCTCTTCAAATTCATACACTTCAGTAGAGCCTGTGCCCTCCGAACACACAACCCGTTCCTACGTCACACATGAAGAATACAGTTTATCAGCTTGTGCAGTGTCATCCTGACGCCATTTACAGTATATAGCGGGACTTCTACAGTTCTTGGGTTTAACGAGTGGACAATCCCATTACTGAAATAATTATAGGGAAGAGCTATCCCTTTAATTCCTGCTATTTTTAAAGGGGTATTTACCAGAAGTGACCTTTATCACCTATCCACAGGATCGGTGCTCCGCTGTTTCACTCAGTCCCATAGACATTGAATGGAGTGTCAGGGCGCATGCTCGATTGCTGCTCTATTCAAGCCCCTCTCTGCGGATGGTGCAGTGAGGAGGAACAAGGGGGCTTGGGACCACTGGTCTAGTGATCAGTTGGGCCTCCAGTGATCAGACGCTATCCTGTGAGTAGGTGATAAATGCCAATTCTGGAATACCCTGTTCCGTACAATGCACAATGTTTGGATGGTTTTGATGGCCTTGTGTTATTTGTTACGTTTGTATATTGTGTTTTTTATTGCTCTTTCTCTCCTGTTATAGAATCATGCTCCTTCCTGAAGGGAGTTACTGTTGACGTCACCACAGCAGCACTATCGGAACTGGGTTCACGTTGTCTACTTGGGACATTGACATCAGAATCTGTATTTTGTGACAGGCGAACATTTAACACTTTTCAGGTTTACTTTTTTTTTTATTTATTTTTTTTCTCTGCGTTTTTAGTGCGATAATTGCCATTGTTTTGGGGCTACAAACTTGCAGACATGTTAGGCAAATATCCATACATTTTTGGACTTCTTCACTGCTTTATCTGTATATCCAAACTTTCTTTGACTTGTTAAATTGGTTGACTGGGATTAGAAAAACATCTCTTGTCTGGTATTTCAGCTCAACCCCATTCACTTCAGTGGAGCGGAGCTGCGGTACCACCTGTGGACAGATGTTACACTTTTTGAAAGAAAGGAGCCGTGTTTTTCTAATCCTGGAAACCCCTTTAACGAACGCCAATGACAAGTCCCCTTATTGGCCAGTGATTTTGTGTTCAACCTAGCCGCCCCTACTGCTGCCAGTTCATGATGGAGTAGACAGGCAGACACTGGTTAGTGATGTCACTAGACTTGGATGATGAAGGTATTCAGTCCTGATATTACATCTATAGTGACTATCCCACCGGACAGTCTCTTATGTATACTGACTGTAGATTATTATTGAAGAACTATCCGGTGGCGCATGGATTGCCTATGTATTTGTAATACGGTACCATAGGACTCGGTGGGCTGCTATATAGGCTCTGTACACACCAGGACAAGGTCAATGTATGACTAGCTAATTTCCATTACATCTAGGATAGAGCTATTGTAAACTACCAACAACTAACTCCTATTACACGGCCCGACGTGGGCACTGTAAACTAGCGTCCATCGACGAGACCGCACCTTGTTTGTTGCACGTTTGCTCCTTTCACACATGAATATTGGCCTGTGTAATAGGACTTTTGATCACCAGTGTTGAAGAGGCAATTTACAGCCGTTCTTCACTTAACCTTTGCACCAAATGCATGACTGACTGCACATTGGGGCATATTCATCCATGCAAGGGTGCCAGTTTTTTGGTGCAATGGAACTGATAACCCCCCCCCCCCCCCCCCAGAATGTGCTGTAATGATTAATACAGTGCAACAAAGTTACACACTGGCATACCTCTTGTTACGCCAGTATTTATAAATATGCCCCAATGTACTTTATGAAATGGATGCAGTACAGAACTCATCCCCCAGGAGGCAGCATCAACACTTGATGCCAGTATTTTTGGCGTTCTGCTCTTTATCTCACAGCTCGCTTCAATGTTTTAAATCTTCCCTAGTACTAAACCGTAAGGAACTTACATCAGTATGACTACACTTTCCACAAGATCTACTTTAGCGTTCTAAAATCCATTTGGTTGTATGATCATCCTGCCAGAACAAAACCAATCTTTACAGCTTGTAATCTTGAAAGGAGAGCCAGATTATCTGCGTGTGCCCGGCGGGAGGTTGTCTCTGCATGATTGGTATGTGTGCCCTTTATGTATGCCGCTGCAATCACTACCCAGGCGACATGTGCTGGGAATTGGTTTCCCCCGACCCATCTCCCTGTCACTCGCAGACCGCATGCCACATTGATTTAAACTCTTATTATCAGCTGTTCCACACTGTAACCGTTTCTCTGAACTACATTGATTTTTCTCTTAATGGCAGGTCTTGCATGTGAAACTTATCCAGACGCTTAGAGATAACGTCCCTGGTTACATAGCAACGTCAAAAAATAAATCACTTGGTATGAAAATGCACGGGTAACATTTTTTTTACCTCTAATTCCAAGGTGAGTAGATCACTGGTATTCTGGATAATATAAAAGTATGGGCTACCATACAACAATCATCGTTCTTCTGCATTAATAGCAGTACATGGTTTTGACCCCGGTTTTCTTGTGTTAGAATGGCCATGTCCTGTCTCGTCATCCTGGGCAGGTTTATCATGGATTCAGTGGGAGACTCAATGAACTCATTGGTATGTATAATGAGCACATGTATGATCTCTCACATTACAATGATCTACTGTATGGATATATTGTTGTTCAACTAGACTATGGGTGGCACATATCAACCTCACAGCCCATAGACGTTGCATTGCACCAGTTATGATTTTAGAAAATAAAGATTATTCTATGTATAATGAAGTTATACAATTTTCCAATATACTTTCTATCAATACCTTCAGTTTTCAAGATCCCTGCTTGCTGTCATTCAAATAGCAATATTGGGTCTGCTGGGAAGTACACTTTAATCACTCTTCCATGGCAAGATAACTCGATTAAATAGTAGCGATGGCTGTTCCCACAGACATCAGGACAATGAGGAATACAGGAGGGAGTGAATCATGAAGGGATGTTTTTCACAACGAAGCATAAATAATAAGGGACCGGGTTATGTCCTGTAGTAAGGAGGGTAATCATTAAATTCCTTCATATGTGATCCATGGTGGTTTCACTTTTATATTGAATGTGTCACCAGCAAATGTGTCAAATCTATATTTAGAAAGTTTTAAGTGGTGTGTAGTGGTCATTTTGTGTTTTTAATACTTTATTTTAAGTCCTGAAGTCTTGCAGTTTTTACTCTGGCCACTGAGCCTCACAAGAGACTGACCCTTCCTGTTCTGTAGAGATCACCACAGGCAGAATTACACTGACCGGTAACAGCTCTATATAGATAACACAGAATCCACCATTGACAATAGATGATGGACGCAGCTCCCCCCTCCCTGCACAATGACGTCTACACAGGCCACAGAGCATGCCTAGAAAACTCTACCATGAAAGTCAATGGGTCCCCCCCCCTGTTCACAAGTTCCTATGGTCCATGGGGCTGATATATATTTTTCTCAATCCTTGGATCAGGATTATCTGCCTTGCACCCGCCGCTTTAGTGGGACTTTCTATAGAGTGCTGCTGTTTTCTATCAAATATATATAATTTCTGATCGAAAACAGCAGCACTCTATAGCAAGTCCCACTATAGCGACGGGTGCAAGGCAGATAATCCTGATCCAAGGATTGTATAGTATATCAAAGAGAAATTAAATGTGATTTATTCAATCAAATGCAGAGATGCGACGTTTCTGTCCAGCCTTAGGACCTTTCTCCAGCATGGCTGGGCAGAAACGTTTCATCTCTGCATTTGATTGAATAAATCACTTTATTTTTGCCTATGTTGGAGTTCTACTGAATTTCTTTGTTTTGAAAGCAAAGGGTGGTAACACCAAATTTTGATTTAGATTTATCTTCTGTTCATCCACCTTGTTTTTTATTTTATTTTTATCAATTAACACTTCTATTTTTGAAAGTATTTTTCCACAACTGCCTTAAACTTTTGCACAGAACTGTACATAGAATATGTGTGTGTTTGCGAGTGATACATTAATTTTCCAAGGTTAAATAACTTCCCTTTTGAGCATAGCTTACATAGTCCTGTACTGGGAAAGGTGCAAATAGTAGAGTGTGAAACAATTTGCCAAGCCTTAATAAAAGTAAATATAGGTGTATGTATTATATATATATATATATATATATATATATATATATATATATATGCAGACTGAACATCAGGCCATGTGCATGTCACCAGTAGAAGGATGAATCAACTCCTTTGAATGGAATACCAGAAACAGAAGACAAGTAACCGCACCAGGACTTCAGCGTTGGGGAGATGTTGGTTTATTCACCACCAGAGTGAGCAATGTTTCGGTTCACACCTGAACCTTTCTCAAGCTTGCACACAACATAGGCCAGTTTTATTGTTATTTAACCTTACTTTTATCTTTGCTTGCGTTAGGTCTCCAGCTGCTGCAGTGAGAGGCTGATCTTAAATGACTCCTGTCCTGTAGATCAGAGATGCAGTCCAGGTAATTCTTGACCTGCTGGTTGCCAGCGAGTGCCAAACATAATGTGCTTCCGATGAATTACAATTGTACAGTAGTTGTGTAATGTTCATGCATCTCTAACGGATTATAATGTGAAAATTAAATGTTTATGTAATACAGCCAACATGTGGCTAATATTGGCCCTTCCTTCTGCATGGCAAAGAAGTAGAACTGCACAATATCCGTATATGCATCCACTCTGGTGATCCATGGGGAGGGCTGTAGCCTGACATACTGACCACACTGCTTTGATAGTAGTTGTATATGGAGTCTGAAGTGAGTATAGAGCCTTCAGTTTCGCAAGGTTACGCATTTTGCATAGGTGTTATATTGATGCCATAACTGTAAATCTGCAATAGACCGCAACTGCTATTAGTAATCTGGTAGGGCCTTGACCAGACATCAGAGAAAGATGTTGGCGGATCACATCTATAAGAAAGTAAAGTTTTATATAGATCCATATTGTTATCAGGATTTTTGAGATTAGGTCTAAGGCACAGGAGAGGCTGCAGAATGTACCCTTGCAGCAGCATGCTTGTCACAGGCAATGTGTAAACTTTAGGCCACTGCATGGAAAGCCAGAGATGATTGGATTCAGTGACCATAGAAGGGTTAAAAATAATTGTTACCCAGTGCATTGCTGGCTTGTTGCTGTGCCACAGCCCAGACATATTCTAACTGATATTTTAATATTCAGACACCGAGGTCGTCTGTACAGGCCATTTTACATTTTAAAAACAAGTGAATGCGTGTTTCTACGCATGAGACCGAACTAAGCCCAGTGCCACAGCTCTACATCCGCTTGGTGCAGGTGGGAAAGGAGAGCGGCAGACCTAATGAGAAAGCTCCTTGCTGTCAGTGAATGGTGAGCAGCACCAGAGGTGATTTAAGGCGCTTTCACTTTGTAAAACAGGCAGCACTCAATTGGTCAGTTTAGGCGCGCTGCAGTGCGGGAGCCCGGAGGATGTATACTGCAGCAGCCTCTGCGCTGAGCCAGGGGTGGAGAGATGTGTGGGGAGCCGCAGCACCGGTTTCACAAATTGCACCCTGGTGAGCAGCTTCTTGGTCATACAGATGGGGAGATAAGGTTTCCATATGTAATCTAGGTGGTGCATTGGGAGTAGGAAGCATCAATGTGTACTGCACTTTGTTCTCCGGCTGGGAATTGGTGGCCGCTGTTTGAAGAACCTGGTGTCCGTTGCTCTCCAGTTGGGTAAAATAAAAAATAGAAATCCTGGTCTTTCAGGGCATAGCTGGCTGAGCCAGTGAGAGAGTGATTGCTTAAATTCAATACAATGTATATTACCGACTACATGCTGCTTCCTAGACGTGGATTGTTCGCTCTTGCGGTGTAGAGCAGCGTCGGTGGTTTTTGGAATCGTCTACTGCTCTGGTCCCTGAGTGACAGATCTCATGCTCTTAAGGCCTTATTCACACGAACGTGTTATACGTCCGTGCTGCGCGCGTCGCACGGACCTATGTTAGTGAATGGGGCTGTTCAGACTGTCAGTGAATTTCACGCAGCACGCACCCATTGAAGTCAATAAGTGCATGCAAATCGCGCACGGCACACGGAAGCACTTCCGGGTGCGGCGCGCTACAGTAGTAAAAATAATGTGACTGAAAACCGAAAAGCACCTCATACTTTTCTGTTTGTAAACATAAAAACAGTGTCATAATAATGCCGCAGCCACGCACCATATTCTGATGCCACACGGACCTTTTGTGCGCGCAAAACTGACATTTCCGTGTGAATAAGGGCTTAAGTTAAGGTTTCACACTTCTGTTCAGTGTGTTATGTATAATAGGTTTAGCATAATCTATATTCTCTATGAAGCATGGAAGTTATGTTCTAGTAATGTTTCCCTGCATAAATAGTGAGTTAACACCACGTATGCTTACGTATTACTTATTACTCGTCCTTGGCTAAAAATTCTAAGAGTATTGCGAAGCGGAGTATTTTTATTCTGCTGGAAAAAAATGTAGTGCGACCTCTGCTCGGAAACCTGCAGGAGACAGCAGTGACATCACATCATGTACATGAGAAGTCACAATTTCCCTTAAAGAGTTGCCCCCCTTCTCTGTGTATGCTGTATAGGGGTAATCGACTTATACAGGGGTCCCCCTTATGTCTTTAAAATAAAATTGCCAAATCAGTTTGGGATGCCAGAGTATAAATTCATGTTGTGAGGGCTGAAGCTGCTGAGACCAGTTAGTCTAAACATCACAAATGTTATGTCCTCTTTACATTTGTTCTGACTGCGGATCACACCCAAAATCCCTTCAGTGCACAAACCATCATAAATGACACCCTCTCATGAGGGCTCGCTGATTAAGGAATGGGGTGGGTTTCTGCTTGGTATGTTGGGTGTGTGCAGGAGAAAAGAAACCAACACAACGCTGTATTTTAATTCACTTTCTTAATCTTGTGTTTTTTTATTCTTTATTGATATGATAAAATAGTTTTAATCTGAAATCAAATGGCTCAAATTCTTATAATCCAGTTTTGGTCTGAGAACTACAAGACGATTTTACGAAATTTTAAAATTTCTTCAAAATGATTTTGTTTTTACCACTTTCTTTATATAAACCCGATTAGGGTATTTAATAAGAAAAAAGGGAACGAGAAGGATCCACTGCACGAACAGTTTGTAAATGTATTTTCAGCACTTGTTCAGTTCATGCAATTTTTGTGTTGTCGTTCGTCATAAAGATGGGAAGCGACTACATGGGGGACAGGATTGTGTTTGAATATCGCAGTCCCGGCCTTGTTCCAAGTGTTGTGAAGGGGGAGGGAGAATAAAGAGAGAAGCAAGGGGGGTTACGGGGAAAATACAATTATTAAAAAAAAAAAGCATGTAACCTATAATATTACAAAAGTCCTGTTCTTTTATACAATTCTGTGACGGCATCTTGAGAGGAATACATTAAGGCTGTCTATTAACGGGTCCTCCCTACTTGCGTCTATATATGGTGTTAAACACTGTATAAGGGGAGAAAACATTGTTAGGCATTTTGGTAATACAACCTGACCCCTATAGGCAAAAAAAATAAAAATTGTGATCTAGTGTCAATGATTCTGAGACTTCTGGGCAAATGAGTCTCCCACTGAGCACTCTTAAGGGCCTGGCGTATATGATCTGGTAAAATGGAGACCAAACTCTTCCATGTATTAAAGCTTTTCTCTTGCTTAAAGATGCGTCTTGTTTCATAAGTGGGGTGATATATGAGCAATGATAAATTTGAAAATACACTTTCGTAAATCGAGTTGACTGTAAATAATCTATAGAGTTGTCATAGCCCTAAGAAGCACAGATGAAGTAGCAGCCGGATTTCCTAATTGCCATTTTGCAAGTAAAGTAGTAGAAGTCATCCAGTGGATTACGCAGCAATTTGTAGTTTAGGGACGTTTAGTGGCGAGACTCATTAGACCTATTCTTCTAGGATTTGAACTATGGATTCCAGTCAGCATCAGTAAAATTTGAGATCAACTGGCTGGTGTATGTGGTGTGTGTTTTTGTTTTTAATCGCAGGAATCTGTTTACTGATCGCAGTATATTTTATTTTGGGCTTTGCCCTTTTATAGCTTTTTATTCTTTAACGGGACCGTCCAATAACCAAGAATATTTGAGTCTGACCCCTAGCAGGGCACAATGTTACATTATAGGGATTGCCATCTGTTGTAAACATTCCTCCCTTGTTTTTGGTTTCCATCTGTTTTGGAATAGTGTGTGTGTGTGTGTGTGTGTGTATATATATATATTCACACTCACTATCTCTCACCGTCTCCTGTAATTTATTTTCCTTTTTCCTAGGATGCCTTCAGGTATGGCTTAATAATGCAAGCATATCCTGTATTAAATGTACTAATGAAACTGACATGGAAGTGTCTCAGAATCTGACGGACTGCAGAGATGGTAAGTGGGTGTTTCCCCCCCCCATCTATTCACTTATTGTATAATGCCAAATACATGTTGTATAGTGCAGTGGTCCCCCCTCCCCCTCCCAGCTTTTGCAAAGCAGCAACTCCCAACATTCTCTGACAGCTGGGTTTGCCAATTGAAGACCACTTTTTATAGTATCATTTTATTTATTCATTTCTTTGCACGGCCGCCTCCTATCACTCAATCCATCATCCCTTTGTAAGTCCTCTGTGGTACAGAACTCTTGGTGCACCGTTCACCGTGTGCACCTGTTATATTATGCAACATGTGGCTGCAGAAGCGGTACATCCAGTTAGACCGGAGAGGCGGCATTTGACACAGCTGCCTCACATATCTCAGTCACACAGACAAGTCGCCTCTTGTCCACCTGACAAAGCGAGAATAAAAGAAGCGAACAATTCATAAAGACCCAGTCATACAGGTTCATCATTGTTTGAGTATTTGTACCAGTCAAATAAAAATACCCCAAAAAATGTTAAGAACATTGGAATTTGTGATTGAAGAATAAAAGTAAAAGACCTGAGGTAAAGCCGGTTATAAAAGTTACTGATACAGCCCACTCTTTTCATGACTATTGAGTCAAGCATCTTGCTGTATTGGCTATGCTTGTATCTTAATGCAGAAGTGCTTAACATTTTAGGTCTAATGGCAATTCACATTGTTACTACTTGTCTAGGATTAGAAAAAAAAAGTGTTTGGTTTTTTCTATTGCAGATTTTCATGTAAAAAAAACAAACGCTTTAATGTTGCCAGATGATTTTAAAGAAGTCTTATCCACAGGATTCACCTCTGGGACCCTCTCCTATTGAGAGAACCGGTCCACTGTCTCATGCCCAGCCACTTATCCATTGAATTTGTAGCTGGATGAAGCCGCCTCCCCAGGCAGAATCAGGGTCCCAGATGTAAAATGTTCAAATATCAGACCTATATGTTATATGGCAAAAAGTTACAACATCTATACACCAAAAAGGTGGTATTTCCCAAAACGGTGACCATCTCCCCTATATAAGCTTATTAGACTTCCCTTTGCAAAATCCTGGGTGTTAAAATAGTTGAGGGCCCACTTTTGTGGCGATAGCAGCCTCTAGTGTGTGTGTGTGTGTGTGTGTGTGTGTGTGTGTGTGTGTGTCTGTCCACTGTATCTAATCCTATCATGTGTGATACTGTCTGCTGGGCCACTGTATCTAATCCTATCATGTGTGATACTGTCTGCTGGGCCACTGTGTCTAGTCCTATCATGTGTGATACTGTCTGCTGAGCCACTGTATCTAATCCTATCCATAGTTTATAGGGTCGTAGTGCTATAGATATGCTATGCTGTCTCATATACACACTTTTTTTGGGCGGACACATATGTATTGGGGCTATTTCCCCTGACATTTTAAGCCCTGAGGGTATGCTCACACGGCAGCGTCTGTTACGGCTGAAATTACGGTGCTGTTTTCAGGAGAAAACAGCACCGTAATTTCAGCCGTAAAGGCATGTGCAGGCGTCTTTCGCTGCGTCCATTACGGACGTAATTGCAGCTGTTTTTCTATGGAGTCCATGGAAAACTGCTCCATTTACGTCTGAAGAAGTGACAGGCTTTTCTTTGACGCGGGCATCTTTTTTTTTTTTATGCGCCGCCTTTTGACAGCGGCGCGTAAAAAAAAAAATGACCGTCGGCACAGAACATCGTAAGACCCATTCAAATGAATGGGCAGATGTTTGCCAACGCTTTTGAGCCGCATTTTCGGACGTAATTCAATGCTAAAACGCCCGAATTACGTCCGTAAATAGGGTGTGAACCCAGCCTTAGTGACGCCCCCGGCTGCTAGTGCTGCATTGTTGGGTCACTTAGGAGACCCAGCGATGCAGCTGAAAGCTGCGGACCGTCGGCCATGAGGAGTTTGTGGGGGGCTGGCCCAGTAAGAATTTTTGCATCATGGCCCATGAGCCTTTAGCTACGCCCCTGGTAGGCACTATGCATTCTGGTAGATGGTGGTCTGGTATCTACCAAACCCAGACTCATCCATCAGACTGTAATATGGTGAAATACGTGACCAGCCATAGCTTGGCATTGTGCGTGGTGATGTTGGGCATGGTGAGCTTGGGCTTTGTGTGCCGTGGAAACTTGTTTCATTAGGCTCTAAGACAACAGTTCTTGTGGTAATGTCCCTTCCAGAGAATAGGGGATTGTTTAGCTCCATATGCTTCAGCACCTGACGGCCCCGCTCTGAGTGTGTGGCTCAGTTATTACTCCTAAGATGCTTCCACTTCACAATAATGGCACTTACAGGTGACCGGGCAGATCAGAAATGTCAAACTAGTGGTGAAGGTGCCATCCTATGACCGTGCCACATTTAAGAGCCCAGTGCTCCTCAGTATGACACTCTATTACTACCGTTGTTTGTCTATGAAGACTATATGGCTGTGTGCTTGATTTTATGCAATGTGTGGCTGAAACACTCCTCAGATTCTTTTTGTGATTGAATGTCCTTCTGGACATTTAGGATGCTTTCACACATGTAGTCAGCCAATAAACTGTGTGAAGGCATCCTAACCGGGAGCCTGGAGACTAGGACCGGGGGACTACAGGATACAGTAAGGTGAAGATACCAATTCCAAAAATAAGATCGGTTACAACGTACTAATATAACGGAGTATACTTGGCAGCATAGAAGACTAAACTTCCAAGAGTCACACACAACGGTATTGTGAGATGCATACGATCCAGCGATCACACATGGTCATGTGTTTATATTGTATGTCTACAGTCTTGAGGGTTTTTCTTTTTACAGGTTTTTTCTTTTTCCATAAGATTTTCTTCTCAATATGTTTAGTTTATAGAGACTATGGATGTTCAGCTGATCCAACCAGAATATTTATAGGATTTTAAGTTTCTCTTTTGGTGACCACGAGCGAAATTTTCTGGACAAATCAAAATCTTACATTTATCCAAAAGAGGCTTAAAAATTACATTGTTGCTAGTGCTCATTACAGCCCTAGATTTTTACAGGAGTTAAACAACCACATCTGTCGTGGCCGCATCTAAATGTATTTGCCTAATGGGAGTGAAATAAATACAGGATCATTTGTTTAATTCTTGGGTCATTGTACGCAAGTTTGCTGTCATAAGGTTCCCAGGTGCAGGACAGTGTTGCTTAACCCCCTTCCCACTCCACATCATATTAGCATGGTGTGGGGAGCAGATACTTTCTGTACTATCATGGCACAGGCAAATTATATACAACTGATACCCCACTGCCCTGCTATTGATGTAATAGCAGTGGTAGGCCTATAAAAGTTCTCCAAGTGTGCCATATAGGTGAACCTATTGGTCTCTGTGATATGAATTTGCAGTCCTTTTTATGCCCTCTAATGAAATATTTTTTTATTTTTTTTTATTGTGGGAAAAAAAATCGCTGCAATTAGAACAACCCAAGCAATTTCATTAACAAGTTGATTTATAACAAAAGGTGAACCAATAAAAAAAAAAAAAAACTAAACTATGGCGGAATTGCTGTTTGTGTTTATGGTTTCTCCCAATCGGTGCCAATGAAAGCTACAACTCCTCTTGCAAACGAGGGCTTTAACTGCTGCAGAGCTCAGTCTTTCACTCTGGAGGACCTGACACATCCATGCATATTGATTTTGATGGGAATGTAATGCTTTTATTTCTCCTGTGCTTCAGAGAAATTGATCACCCTTCTAAGGCCCCAGTCACATGACAGGGATTCTCGCCCGTCACATGGCTGCAGTAGGAACAATAAACACCAAATGGGGCTATTCACACGGCAGTTTGGTGTTTTTTTTACGTCAAAAAATTAAACCTGCCCTACTTTGGGCCGTTCTCCTCCTGGCCGCACGGCTGTCACTAGGATGTGATCCGAGTGACGGCTATGCATTCTGCCGCCCACTCTCTCTCGCCCCCTCACAGTGTGAAGTGCATAGGAGGAGGGTATTTTGTTGCTCCCTATAGGAGCTGAATCCCTAATCCCCAGCCACCGCTGTGGTCGGGGATTCCGCTCCAGGAGAAGTCACTGACTTCACTGTCTTTCTCCTAGAGTGGTTCTCTACAGGAAGAGGGGGGGGGGGGAGAGAGGTTGTGTGGCACTACCTTCAGGGGGGGGCAGGTTGTGTGGCACTACCTTCAAGGTGGGGGAGGTTGTCTCGCACTACCTTCAAAGGGGGGGGGGAGGTTGTGTGGCACTAGCTGCAAGGAGGGCTGTTCTGGCAGGATCTACAGAGGGAAGGGTGTGGCAGGATCTACAGAGGGAAGGGTGTGGCAGAAAATGTACAAATGTAATTCATCCATTTTTAAAACCAGGATAAAAAAACGGTCAAAATCGTGCATTAAAAACGGACCTAAACTTCTGTTTTTATCGGACGTCACTCGGACCCTGTCGTGTGAATAGAGCCTAACAAAAATAGTTGTGTGTAGATGTATGTTTTTGTTTAAACAAAGTAGACCACCCTTTTGTTATCTGAAGGGTATAATCCAGCAGCAGAGAGTCTTTCATTGGCAGCGAGCTGGCCTGCGGGTGTAGTAGGTGGGGTCAGTTGCTATAAATTGCCGTTTTGCTGATCATTTGCACATCGTTACTGTCACTGATAGTTTCTGGAAAATGTCTGCATATCTGAACAGCCCGTCCACCTTGCTTCTGAATTCTTGGCATTTATCCCATGATTCACCTCCGTGCTGTCCTAGCTTTAATGTTGCACGTGCGATAAATCAACATCACTAAACTCTTGCTGTTTTAAAGGACTTATTACTGCATAAAGTGTCCTAACTAATCTGTAACTTAATGCCTTTTAATAAAGTGTGAAAAGGATCTGAACAAGAAATACCTTCGTGTTATTTGCCGCATAGAGGGAAATACTATTTTATCCTAGAAATAATGGACTGTCACAATACTTAGTCCAGCAGCACTTTAGGTTCAGCAGCATAAGATCGGCATGGTGGCTCAGGTTCTAATCCAACCAAGGGCAACATCTTCATTGAGGTTTCCCAGTGTTCACTCCGGGGAGTGGGGATTTCTGTACAGCGCTACAGAATATGTTGGTGCAACATAAATAAATAATTATGAGCAATATAAATAGAGCGCTCATGATGTATAAGTTGAACGGATGCCTAACAGTGGCATCCATCACCCATAGGCTAATATGGCACTCGTTTAACGTATACTTCAAGGAAAGCTATTGAAAAGTTCATGATGTATATGTTCAAGGCATGCCTGTGAAGAATGCCATATA
Source organism: Rhinoderma darwinii (assembly GCF_050947455.1). Classification (NCBI taxonomy): domain Eukaryota; kingdom Metazoa; phylum Chordata; class Amphibia; order Anura; family Rhinodermatidae; genus Rhinoderma; species Rhinoderma darwinii. The sequence goes on along the minus strand of NC_134696.1, from coordinate 33,510,324 downwards.
TAGGCTCCTATATAGAAAGAAAATAAAAGTGTACTGTGCAGTATTCTGTTTAATAAAAAAAATTCTTGGGTGCCTTTTGCATAAATAGCGTAGTCCACTATCAGCCAAACGGTGTCCCCCAACAAATGATATAATGGGAGCCTATGGGTGCTTATGACTTATTCACTGGGAGCTTTCCCGATGCATGCGTCAAATATGCAGTGGGAGAGGGCCCGAGGTCTGCATGTTTATTTTAAAAAATTGGACCAAAATAAATCTGGAACCTATTGAATTGATTAACACCGCGTGGTGTGTGGTTAGTGCTGTTGCCTTTCAGCACTTGGGTCCTGCGTTCTATATGGATAGACTAGTTGTCTTCCTTTAAAATTCACCCTAGTGTGTAAAGTTGATTATGAATACATTGGGGACAGGGACACTATACAGCACCGCAGAATATGTTGGCTCTATATAAGCAAAAGGAAGTAAATATGTCAAGCGAAACTCCAATCATGCAGAAAAATGCTCCTCAATAGTCTCAAATCCACTCCTTGAAAATAATTTTAATAGACTTTTTTTTTTTCCTAACTAATTTTGCTGCCCCCAGTCCGTCAGTCTCCTGAGGCAGTCATTCCAGCATTGTTATCTATGTTTTTGTTTTTGCCATGTGTCAGTTACCACTCAAGCATCGGAAATCCACATGAATATCAGCACAACTCCATCTGTTCCTCATCATCTGAGTAAGTGTAAACTCTCTGTATTCCATTTGTTGCTTTGCTGGATTCTCAATGACTGTTTCATGCTGGGAGGATGGTCTGTTGGTGAATATAATGTAGGAGACCTTGGTGTATGCTAGATTTTTTTTTTTCCTGCATGTAAATTGAACTGCGGTGCGTATTTTAAAATTTGCGACATGTCAATTTATCTTTCGCTTGTGAATTGTATCTGACTTTTTAAAAAAAAACAACAACTTTTAGGAGTTCGTATTCTAAAATAATTCTGCAATCATTAGGACCATATCGTATGTCTGTTTAGTGACCTAGAAGAATGGAGGCAAAACACAAATCCTGGGAACATTGTGCTCCTCAAAGGTGGCCTCAGATTACTTGAGACCTAATGAGTAAACTAAGATCAATACACTTATCATACCGTGATATGCAAATCATATGAGCTATGAAGGCACGCTAACGCTGCCCATATGTGCAGTAATGTTGTTTGCAGCCAAACCGGACTGTGATCCTGGGGTTAGGATTGGTATGTGTATGACCTGCTTACTTTGCAGATCTTCCAGGGGTGCCCATAAATTTGAACGCGCAGGATTGCATGCTAGGAAACCACTGTGTAAATTTAATGTGCTCTGCCAAGATTCCATGCAGTCCCCAGTATGGGAGGGACAAATAGCTATGGCCATCCTGAGCCTTTTATTTTCATCGAATGCCAGAATTACTGTGACTACACAGGCAGAGCAATAGGGAGAAGATCCAGGTGTGGGAATACAACCCCCCCCCCCAAAAAAAAAAGTGCAGATCTAAATGTCATACAGGGTGTACGTAATGCATAGGTTCTGTGGTCACTGCTGCTAGTGGTTGTCCCATTTTGGAAATCTAGCATTACTTTGCCTACAAAATAAGCTTAAAAAAAAACTAAATGGAATATTAAAGGAGTCTGTTATTGCAGGCTAGCCTCCTTTTTAAGTGAATGGGGCTGAGCTGCTATACCAGACGCAGCCTTTACATAAGCGTGGCACTGTTTCTGGGGTAAATTGCAGATAACACACTATATATATATATATATATATATATATATAATTATATTTTAAAGGAAGCTGATACACTTGTGAAGTCGGAGCCCAACTACTTTTGTCTTCTGACTCGCATCACATGACTTCACGTCTTGTGCAAATTTTTGTCTCTCCCCGTAGATGTTGCGGTTTTTATTGATTTCTGTGAGTTGTGACTGCTGCATTAACTGGATTTCTGTTGAACATGACTGTTGCACAATTACTACCACTGCCTACAAACACACGTGTCCAACAGTCATGTGACCGCCATTGGTTTGGTTTTCCCTATAATTAAGCTCAACCGTTTGGAGCCAATTTAAACATAAAACCCCTTTCCATTGTTCCCTATCAGCACAGATGGACATCATAGACGGGGGTCCCAGCTAAGAATCAGCAGCACTGGCGGATGCAGGTCATCCATACATTAGACAGCCATTTATCTGAAAGGCCACCATGTAATACCACGTTCTGCCTACAGGGGCAATAAACGGGCAATTGCAACTTCCCCTGTCAAAATCAGCTGTTTGTGGGTCTCCGTAGCCAGACCAGTGATCAGCTGATCACAGGGTTTGTATGGGAGACTTTTTTAATTTCATATTTCTATTGATTGCCCTGCAAATCTGTCAACAGACTGGACATAATCAAAATGGAAATGTAATATTTCCCATCATCCTTGGGTCTTCACTGCGGATAATGGGAGAATCTCTGAGAATAACATATTTGCATAAAGCCGCTTTAAATATGGAGCGTCCCTTGATGTGATGGCTGGAGTTAATTTTGTTCATCGCTGTTTACAGGTAACCCCGGGGTGGCTGCATCTCTCCTGCTGGGGACGCTCTTCATCAGTCTCTTCCTTGTTCTTTCTGTAGCCTTGTTCTTTTACCTCAAACGCTCTCACATGCTACCAGAAGTCTTCTACAGAAGGAATAAAGGTATTTGACGTATGAAGTCCGGTGCGAAGGTCGTTACTTTAAGCTCTTGCTTGTTTTGTACAGTATGATGGAAACCATTTTACCAGATTATAAGGGTATTCGTGACCAATTGCTGCATTTTACCACCAATGTATTTTAGAGATCCGATCTCTTCAGTAAAACATTTATTCTCCAAACAGAGGAATTGCTTATGTTCAAAGCTGTGTGCATTTCTGTAATTTAATTTTTTTTTTATTATTGAAGAAAAATTCTGCAGAAACTATAAAAAAAATTAAAAATATCAATCTGACCGTTTTGTGTTCGTAGCTCCTACATAGACCAGTCTTTCCATGGTTACAGACTGCAAACAAACCCAGAGATCATATATTCTTCTCTTCCACTTGCTCTCTGTTCGGTTGTCTGTAAAAGGAGTGACTTCAGGATTGGGCTATGCGTGATTTTGTTTAGACTATAACCATGGGATGAATTTAAAAAAAAAAATTAATATGTTTTGTGTATACTGGCGTGCTGCTGTTTTTTTTTTATTTTTTACAGTTTCTGTATTGGATTGATACACACACAGGCTTGCACCCAGGTAGTGTGTGGTGTGTGTGTGTATAATGAAACTAATGCCCATGTTTGTTTGTCAGATTGTGACATTATGCTGTGGCAGATGCAGTGATGTAGCGTCTACCTTTACTTTGTTGCGGGGAAAGTCTGTCACTCTCGTTATATTTGTCACTCCGTTTTACCATATGTTGTAGAAAGATCATCTGTACCTGTCAATGTTTCACATCCTAATTAAGCAGAGGTAATTAGAGCAGATTTGGGATTGTTGCCACATTCCTTATTCTCAAGACCGTTCACAAAATCTTCCTTCTGTTCATCGTATGACTGTCCCTGCCAGCGATGGCTGTAAATCTTATCTCGGAAAATACAGTAAACCCTTAGAATGAAAATGCATAAGATAACTTTGTTCTACGCTGCGTTCTTGGAAATCTTTGTTGTAAATGTAAATCTTTAGGAAACTGCAGAGTGACATGGAGGCTATCACCACATAATGAAATGCCACACACTGGGGGCATATATCGAAAGGTTAATAGTTACGCTAAAATTAGCGTCGTCGTTTTTTTTGTTTTTTTTTTATCGATACTTTCTGATAGCGGTGTTTCGTCAAATGGGACGTGCCTGCTCGAACTACAGATTCATTGTTTACGCCAGATCTGGCATAAGTTGTGGTACCAATCTACACTTGTTCACTGCCAAAGATGGGCCAAATTTATTAAGAGATGGGACGATGTAAATTAGTTGGACTGACTTTTGAAATCTTAATATATCCCCCCCCCCCCCCATGTGTTTGAGACCTGGTGGTCAGAAAACATTGGATGCAGGCCATAGAAGTTAATGCAGCTTTTTGCTGTTGACCATCAGTCTTGTGTGGACAGTGAAATGCCAGTCTGAATATATTCCCCCAGTGAATTTTCCATGCAAACGCCAGTCTTAAGTTTAATTTGCGTCGGTGGGAAATGTGCCACGTTTATTATGAGGTGCACACTTTGGTGCTGCTTTTTCTGTGCGACAAATGCAAATTTATGCCTATGAGCAGGAGTAGATTTTATGCCATAACTGACTGCCGTTTCTGCGGTAAATTATGATAAATATCGTTCCGGTTAAGGGCCTGTCCTCTGGCGAAACCCCACCACTTTTCTCACCTCTCTTGGAAATTGGCGTGAAAAGTATAACATTGCACGTTTTTGTGCAACTGTGGAGTGTGCCAAAATGTGCAACTTTTTTTCGCGTTCCACCAGAAAATTGTCAAATCTTTTTATATGCACCCCCTTCCTTTTTTCCTATTGTGTAGCCCAATGATTTGTGTCCTTTGGAAACAAAAGTTTGGGCATATTAGAATCCGACATGCCTGATTCTTCTTTCTCCCTGACATCTGCAAACCGGACACTCGTTAGGCAGCCATGTACATTACATAGTCAGCCGATCCCGATGAAATTGGGGTTTTCGGCCAGCTTCTATCTAATGCAGATTTAGAGCTAACCCAGCCAGCGCAAGAAAGACCAATGAAATTGTCTAGTGTGTGTGTGTGTGTGTGTGTGTGTGTGTGTGTGTGTGTTTAATATAATTTTTATTAAAAAAAATTTATGTTCTACACAAAGTATACCTGCAAACAATCTATGTACATATAGTAAACACATATACAAAAGAGTTTTTAGATTAGATGTAGATTATTTCAACAGAATTGCTAAATGTGCCTTCTCTTTCTATTTAGCCTCCATCTTACAGCCCAGTGAAATGGTAAGAAATTCATGTACTCATCTGTGTGCTATGGAATACCAGTAACCGCCAAAACATCTATGCAAATACAATTTTACATCCAACCTCTCCCATTAAACATGCTGGCCTATCTGCAGGAAGCATATTATGGAGCAAAAAGCTGGAGGAGCTGGGCAGGTAGACTGTGTGTATCCATGATTACTCTGAGCTGAGGAGCCCAGTGGTCGTGCCCATGTCAGTGATTAGATGCAGGCTCCCACAGGAGAAGCTGTCAGACGTCTGTCCATCACGAAGTAGGACCACCCACCGGACTCCTAAACCCAGAGTTCGCAGGAATTCCACTTTCAAATACACGTTACACCTCTCTGCTGCATTTCCACTTGATAAATTTGCCTGTGTGTGAGGTTTGTATGTATAGCATGGCTTCACTTCTACATCATTACAGTTTGCTTTTTTTTTTCTTAGGCATCGATGATTCCAGAAACAAACATTTCAGGTAACTCAGAACTTTATTGCGGATACCAAAAATTGTTTGTTCGACTTTTAGAAGCACAAGTTATTGCCGATCAAAGGATTGGGCATGTTTAAAATCCAACTTTTCCATTCCTTGTTTTTTGGCCATGAATGCCTTTGGGGGAAAATCGGGAGGCACACCCCATACACATTAGATTGATGGCGAATTTAATCTGTGTATGGGCAGTCTTAAAAGGGTGGTATAAGATTGGCAAGACTGTTCGGGCCATCTTTCACTTGGATCACGTATTGGCTGACGAAGAAATCAAGTAAAGCTTGATTTAGGTTGTAAGAACTTAAGAGAATCTATTCTGTACTGCCCAAACCAGTACACTTAGAAGATGGGCCTATGAGAACCCAGTCTTAATCTCTGCTCTTTCAGGTCGGAAACCAAGATATGTCAGACGTGAACGAACTCACAAAGTAGCTGCCCCAGTGTTACTGGATCCTTCTGCTGATACACAAGTAAGCAACGTGTGATGTGGGGGGGCAGCCAGAAATGTACCGGAGTATTCTCACTGTGCCATAGTCACGCCAAAGGAAAACTGTATTGGCAAATGGACTATAAAGAAACCGACTCTCCACTGAAGGGGCCAATGAACTGATAATGTGTCAGCCCACGTGGCAAGTGACTGAATTTTTTTTTTTTTAAATTTAGCAATTTTGTAAAGCATCTTTTTAAAGGAATAGGACCACTTCACTGCTCACCCTATATCCAAGTGATCGAACAACATTCTGTTTTGTAAAGTGTAAGACTATATATATATTTTTTTTTTTGCAAGGAATTTCTATGTATAAAAAGCAATTGCACTCTGTTTTTAATTGGGAGACTTCCTTTTTGTATTTTTTAATAGATTTCATGGACTTTAATAAATTAAGGGAAATAAAAAAAATTGTTTTGAAAGAACTTTAAGTGTTTGTATATTTTACATGTCATGTGTGATTAAAGAAAATTATACAACCCGATTAGGTTAACATGTTGGGATCAAAATGTGTTTTTGTTTTTTATGTTTTGCTATGAAGTGTGGCATTTTGTCATGCTTTTTGCAAAGGCGTGCAGCAAAAAATACATTAACTTCTGCCAGCACCAATTAATTCAAAGAACTTGTGCCGTTCACTTTACTTGGATAAAATAATTTTAATGATCACAAGCGACGTATTTCACCTCGGCAGATGTGTTTCTGTTCTTTGGAGAAGTCTTCAGATGTTAAGTAGACTAGATAAATTCTGAACACTAGGGGTATTAACATCCTCTATGGAAGTGATCTTTATTTGACATCCAAGTTTAAATACTGTACATGTGAAGAGCTCTTAGCTTGGAAGGAATTCATGGGGATCTTGCCTAAAATGATCTCCTTTTACTCAATATATTAAGTTTTTGTTGACTTTCTGTAGACCTACAAAATATACTTTTTAGATCTACCCGTTTACGCACACTAAAGGGAATTTCTCAAGTCAGATTTAGCAGTTTATATTAAAACTTAAATCGAGTGAAGTTTTAAAAGAGTACATTATCTTAAATACGTAAAAAACTGATGTTTACAGCATAAGCCCAAATTTTACATCCCTTCCAAATAAAATAGAAAAATACCCCAAAAAAGTAGTTGTCGTCCTGCCGAGCTGCCCAACTTCGCCACTTCCCGAGTGCTTGTGTGCCCCCTTACTACTTTCGAGACTATATGGGACTTCACTTCTCTGACCAACGGATATGACCTTGACTTTCATAATGTAACAGAAATCCTGTATGTTTAGCAGGATACGAGAAGCAGGGTTCAGGATACTGGTACGTTGGTACAGCGTCTCCTCCAAACTAAATATCCCATCTGTGTAGTCATTGTCCCCTCTGGCGCTGTGGAACATGAGGGGTACTATTTGCATGTTTTCCTGGAAGTCTTCTGGTGTTCTGGGACTCTGTGTGGCACACCATCTATGTTGACATATTGTACCCTTGGCTTGTGCTTGCATCCTGGCCTTGTGCAGACAAGTGAAGCCCCACCATCTACGAGTTTTGAGAACTCCCAGGAGTATACCCCTTGTTTGACCTGAGGACGTTTGAAGCCATGTAGATATCTTGAAGTACTGGGGATGACTGTTTCCCCTCCCTTGATTTGAGGGTATGTTCACACGAGCGATTTTCAGACGTAATTCAGGCGGTTTATGCCTCGAATTACGCCTGAAATACCGGCTCCATTACGCCTACAAACATCTGCCCATTGCTTGCAATGGGTTTTACGATGTTCTGTTCAGACAAGGTGTAACTTTACGTGTCGCTGTCAAAAGACGGCGCGTAAAATGACGGCTCGTCCAAAAGTGCAGGACACTTCTTGGTACGTTTTTTGGAGCCGTTTTTCATAGCCTCTATTTAAAACCGCTCCAAAAACTCGAGTTGCTCAAAAAACGTCTGAAAATCAGGAGCAGTTTTCCCTTGAAAACAGCTCCGTATTTTCAGACGTTTAAGTGTGTGAACAGACCCGAAGAAAGGAAAAAAAATGTAAAAATGTGCCTTTTATACAAAAATATGTATACTGGGAAGAAGTTTTAACACTGAGAAGAGGACAACTCGTGGTAGGGGGAGTTGGAGAAAACAGTGAGAACCTTTTATCTATGGATTTTGCTTTGTGCTCATCTCGCTCACTTGTCTCGGTTTATCATTGCTTGTCATATTTTACATCGATAAGTTGGCGTCAGATTTGTCTTCTAACCTTTGCTCTATGTGAACGTCTCTCTTATTTATGAAGAATCATGACCTCTTCTCTGTCAGTTTATAACTATTGATTTATTTTCTTTCCCATTATTAAATTCTGCATTGATGGTTTTATAATTAGGACTGTAACTTGTTTTAGGCAAAGTGCACACTGGTCTTTTCTGTGCAATTTTCTTAAAGTTAAAATAAGACTGATCATGACTGACTTTATTAATTTCTATGGGAATCAAATGATGCCACATTGGATCAGTTGTGTTTTTTTTTTTTTTTTTAAAGCGGTTATTAGTTCTGTCCTATTTATTACTAGTTCACACTTATACATACTTAGCCGCCTTACAGATCTGTGTGCGTGGTGGTGTACAGAGTCCCTGCGGCTTTGTATTACATGTGCCTCTGTGTGGTTCTTTGCATGGTGATATATTGCAGAAGCTTTCGCCCCCTACAAGCAATGCTTCTATGGGAGAATATTTTCATAATGCAATCTGACCGAGAAAAACGTGCGGTTCTATGGAGCAGTTATATTCTTGTGTGCACGAGGTCGAATTGTCAATTCCCAATGTGTTTTGCTAGAAGTCATAGAAAAATGATCAAATCCTTTTTACATATATGATCGTTGAGGTCACTAGGCAACACTGGATTCACCAAAACTAATGTATTTCGTGTCCATAGACTGTGATGAGGCAAAAAAAAACTTCCTTTTGGCCACCATATGTCGCTAGATCTTTGTATTCCTATAGCTGTACTGAAGAGTTTCAATACAGTTGGAGTCAGTTGTATAGGTCCTGGCGCTCCAAACTGGCTTTAGTATTTTTTTTTATTATCGAACCGACTTTTCCACGGTCCTCCATGGCATATTATCACACTGGTTTTATGAGGGCTTGTTTTTTGTCATGGCGCCACTTATTGTACCGCATAATGTACTGGGAAGCTGAAAAAATAGTTTCGTGTTGCCATGTTCTGTTACCATTTTGGGGTATATACGGCTTTTTGATCACTTTACTTTAGGGGAAAATGTTTGTTTTTTTATTTATTACATTTTATACTTTTTGTTTAAACTGTATTGCGGTATATCGTGTTACGGACAGTCTCCTGTGAAACCCTGCCAGAGGCCTCCAGGCTGCTATAACAACCATTATAAACAGCCAATCGAGCCGCGGGAGGGGCGCGATGGCCTGTTTTGAGAGGGCGTCCCCCTGATTCTAGCAATTTAAATGCCGCAGTCACTATTGACCACGGCATTTAAGGTGTTCAACGGTGGAATCAAAGTTTTGCTTCCGCCTGCTGGAGTGAGGTGTCGGGCTGCGTAACACAGCCATCACCCGCCGAGTTTAGAGCACGTGAGCGCGTTCCATACTGCCCCATGGCGATGTTTCAGTAATAGTACGTCGTATGTCGCCAAGGGGTTAAACTTATGCCTGTGTAAGTGTTCCCTGTAGTTCTAGCATTCTGTTTATGAACCAGGAAGATCAGGATGAGCGTTCTAGGTTCATTTTGTTAATGCATTATTTCTGTTTAGTAAGTGATGTTGCAATCTCTAGGGGCTCTTGACTAATCTGTGTAAAGTCTTCTATGCAGTAGGTGTTTTTGAGAATTTGTATACAAGACAGGAAGTCCGTTTGTTATATACATGGCATGTTTGTCGAAGCTTTAGGTTGCATATAGCTCATGTCAATAAATGACTCAGAGGGTTTATTTTACACTGCCTGTTAATGTAGCCTTTGTATAACCAGGTAAAGTGGTTAAACCTAAGCAGTAGTATCCCCGCAGCACCTTCTGATAACTTTATGGCCTGATGTCACTGCCCCCCCCCTCCCCCCAGTGAGGTTGATGAATAAGAAGTCTGGCGCTGATGGAGAGAACTTATCAAGGAAATGTTTCCTAATGTAATGAAAAGATAGTTCCTTATTGTTTTCCAATATGAACCCAGTATGCAAATCAGTACAGTGAGTTATATAGGAAATATGACATCTGTTGGGTACACTCTGCAGGAGGCTGTTGGCACGGTTTAACTTTTGGTGTGTGTGTGATCTTAGTAAAACTTTTTTATTGATTTTTTTTCATTTAGAAATAAATGATTATAATAATTTTTATTTATTTTTTTCTAGTTCAGGGAAAGGGAAAAAAAATCACAATGTTGTGTCTTCTATCTAAAGCTGGGTATAGACCGAACCGCAACCCTTAAATGAGCGGTCTTGCCCTACTCGGGTATATGATTTTGTAGAGGAGAAGGCCCATCCTTGTATTTCATGGACGTCCATTCATTTAAATGGCCCAGGACGTAATTCTACATTTCCTCTAAAACTGGACATCATGGTGATCAGCTGATCGCCAGGCTGGCATCAATTTAAAAAAGTTGATCATGAGACAACCTTTTTTTTTTTTTTTTTTTAAGCAATTGGTTCTAAACATTTGTCAGGTCTGCTTAAAAATTGTCCGTAGTCTTCTGTATCCTAGTATTTGTATAAAGCTACAGGCTGAGAATCTGTTTTGGTGGCCATGCAAATGAACATTATTTTAATAATGGGAAGGTTGTTCCCCATGGAAAATTGTGACACCTGTATGACCAGCTTTAGCAAATTGTGCTCTAGCTGGACTGTAACAACATTTGACACGCTCGTGTTTAGACTCTGGTTGTGTAACCCAATCCAAACCAGAAACGGCTTTAAGATTAATGTAATTTATAGGGCGACATTCAGTGATTTATGTCACAGGATTGCCGTTATTGTCATGTGTGATGCCCCCGTCTGCTCTAAAGGTCCTTGTGTCAATTAAATAACACAATTTCCTGTCTCAGTGACAAGAGTCTAGTCTCCTTATAGACCAATCTGGGCTAATTTCAGCCGTTTTTCAGGCTGTAAATGTCCTGAAAAAATGGCTAAAAAATCTGTAGCAGAACACCTACAAACATCTGCCCGTTGATTTCAATGGGAAATACAGCGTCCTGGTCCGACAGGGCGTTTGTTTTTTTTTGAAAATGAGGCGTGAAAAAAAACAAACATGTAAGAAGTGCATGTCACGTCTTGAGCCGTTTTTCTTTGACTCAATAGAAAAAACGCTCCAAAAACGGCAGTGAAAAATTGAGTTAAATTAAAAACGGCTGAAAATCAGGAGCTCTTTTCCTTTGAAAACTGTGCCGTATTTTGTTAACTGTGTGAACATACCCTTACATTACAGCGATGTATGCAGCACGACACCGTGATCTGAATTCATGTAAGCATTTACCTGGTAGTTTTTTTTTAGCTTGGAAGACCTCCAAAAAAGCAAAAAATACACTTAAAAACCTGTCCAGTCAGTGGCATCTTCTTTGACACTGTTACATTTCCAGGATGGCCACAATAGTATGAGGATAGCATAGCTGGAATGAGTTACAGGAATCTACACTTTTCTACCCCACATTGAAGCTAAGTATACAGATCACAAAATGTTAACCAGAAATGACCTTATGTCTGAAGATTTTTTTTTATTTTTTTTTAATTTTTAATAAAAAAATAAATAAAGACTGAATGATACAAACCAATAACTGGGGAATGTAGAAGGAGATATTTAGGGCTCTTCAAGATCAGAAGTGCTCAGAGACTAACATGTTGGCAAATCTAGTGTTGATAACTTGATCCTTCTACAAAAGTGAATGATCGGATTCCACTGGCTTAGTGGCACTGGTGCATTTAAATACGTATAAGCCCTCTTGCACACGACCGATGTGCCACTTGGGCTGTTTTTAACGGCATAAGAGTGGCACCTGATTCACTCGCTAAAGTGAATGTGTCTGTGAAAACTGACCCGATTCTCCGATCCGCGGAACGATAAGACAATAGGCTTAACTTTCTGGATTTGTGTGCAGCCTTAGGAAGGCCCTGTTTGTTTGTATTTTAATTTTTTTTAATTTTATTTTTTTTACACTATCAAAAGGCTTTATGTCCACGGCAGAGCCACATGTAGCCACTGACAGCTGCTCCTCAGTGTGGTGACACAATTAGAAGATTCTCAGAAAGCAACAAGTCCTTTTTTATGATTTTGATGTATGAAGGGGTAAAGGATATGGGAACCTTTTTGAAGACTTTGTTTTACTAAAAAAAAAAAAAAAAAAAAATTTTTATAGTGTTTAATGAAACTTTAATTTTTTTTTTTACTTTTTGAGAGAGCTCTAGCTAGCGCTGAAACCCAAATAGTCAGGTCAGCTGGACTGACTGCTTCAATAACAGCTGGATCCTGCGTGTCTCAGATGTGGTTGACACGCAGGATCCATCTATTATCGATCACATGAGACACACAAGACCCACTGTTAGGCTGGGTTCACACGAGCATGTTTGGTCTGTAAAGGATGGAACGTATTTCGGCCGCAAGTCCTGGACTGAACACACAGTGCAGGGAGCCGGGCTCCTAGCATCATAGTTATGTACGACGCTAGGAGTCCCTGCCTCTCACTAGAACTACTGTCCCGTACTGAAATCATGATTACAGTACGGGACAGTTGTCCTGCAGCGAGGTAGGGATTCCTAGCGTCGTACATAACTATGATGCTAGGAGCCCGGCTCCCTGTAGTGTGTTTGGAATTGCAGCCAAAATACGTTCTGTCCTTTATGGACCGAACATGCTCGTGTGAATCCAGCCTTACCGGAGCAGTCAGTCCCGCTGACCTAACTATTCGGGTTCCAGCGCTATATGCACATTATATCTCAAAGTAAAATTTGTTTTTTTTAATAAATTACAAAGTTGCACTCTATACTATGAAAACCGTTTTAGTAAAAAAAAAAAAAATTATTAAACTTTGCCATAGCCTTTTAATAGGTCAAATTCTGTACTGATTGATTTCTTTATCTTTTTATATTGGTCGGTGCGATATTTTTCTGTTAGAGCTCAAAATCCCCCCCGCATTAAGGTTGTTTTTGGTTTTTTTGCCACCACTAGAGGGAGTTTAGGAGCTTACTGCATACTGTTTATACATAGAACTCAACACTGTATGCTGTAATCGCCCCATGTGTTGTCAGAATATTATTTTTCACTCTGTGCAGGGTATGTTGTATTTTCTGATACAGAACTCTGAGCTTCAGCTGCTCTAATGTTTTTTTATATTAAGAAATTCATTGGCACCGAATATTGGATCTAATGTGATATGGGGTTAGAAGGTAAATATTCACTTTAAAGGCAACATTTAAGATACAATCTTAAAAAAAAAAAAAAAAAGAGATCGCCACGATACATTACCCAGTGATCACATATAAAGGAAATACTGAATAGATTATCAATTACTTTTAAAGGTACAAGACATTACTGTTGTGTGCTGCAGATTAAAATCTGATAACATTTCTTATCCGATTGTTCTAGAAAATGTTTTATAAACTGGAGCCATATATCAAACGTGCTAATGTTTTAAACACAAAAAAAAAAAAAAGAAAAAGATTTCAGATAAATGCAGGTACAACACCCCCCCCCCCCCCTTATGGAATTTCAAAATGCCTTGTAACCACTTACTGGGGTGTATTATATTGTCATGCGGTATCCTATGGGTACAGGAGTAGATGTTATGTGCTCTATCATTTAATATCAATTGTATGAGTCCTGCTCATAGTCCACTCCAGTGTTTGTTCCGTTGTCGTGCAGCACTTACGGGCCGCAACCTGACCTGGGGCTACATCTGCTGGCAGTTCGTGTGTTCTCCCTCTACTTCTGCGGGTTTTCTCCTACACACTGAAAATGATAGTTGACTTGATGCCTGTAATCTCTACAGCACTGCTGATATGTGGACGCTATATCGGAACGGTTTTGAACACTGCGCTATAGATGAACTATAAAGCTTTATTCGTCCACCATTGGAGTTGGGTAAATGTTCGATTTGGCTTGAACGACTTATTTTTTATTTGTACGTGGCTTTGCTCAAGGTTCCAGCTGATGGAGACCTCTGCCAAATAGGGGACCGCAACTTAAAGACCTCAAAAGAGATTTGGGGTACTGTATGGCCCCATTTAATTTTTCTATTAATATAAAAGTGTAGACGCCAACTAAAACTCAACCATTGAAGCTGAACAGATATACGATTCCTTCTACCAGTGGTGATACATGAAGTATAGATCAGGCTGGTGCGGCATGCTAACATTTTGGGCCTGCACGAGTCACGGTAAAATCATAAGTTATTGCAACCTTGGTGTTTCCCTATGGGGAACCACATGCAGATGACTTTGCTACAATCCCAAAAATATCCGGCAACATTTCATCACCAATTGTTGGTGTATAGCCCCCCCCCCCTGCCTCACTTCTCTCCTACAGTCCCCTCTTTTTTTTTTTTAGATTCCTAAACAAGTTTGCAACATTGACACTTTTAATCTATAGTTTCCAATATATTGCATTAGGCATATGAAATGTTAACATTGTATGCATCAAATCTATTCCATATCGGAAATTAAACTATTTTATGTGCACTTAGCTGGCAACTTCAGAACTCCAGCTGCGGCTCACCCCCATGTACAGACTGCTTTCTGTGTTTTACTGCCACATGTAGTCGGCTAATGTCTCTCGCTACAAAGCTGCTATAGGGAGAGCGGGTGGGTTGGCGACCATGATCATTTTTAAAAATAGCCTTCTAGTCAAATGACTCATTCCAGAGCACAGGAAATTTTGGGTTTTTGTAGTAATTTCCCAATTTTAAGAGAAGAATTTGAATTCCTCGCTCTGCTCTTAGTTTTCCTTTTCACTTTTTGCCCCTTATTTCCTTATTACACTTGATTTATGCCTTTAATCCATTTCCTTGTAAACTCTTCAGATGCTTTTTACATTGGGAAATTATTTGACTTCAGATAACCTTTTACAACATAGATGATGCTGCAAGTATTTGTGATCTTGTAAAAATGTACTTATCAAAATATCCTTGATGGGCCATTGATAACGTTGAGTGTTTTTTAACCCCTTCGCACCATGGCTGGGTGGCAAGCCCGATCAATATGTTATTTGTGGAGCATTGTGTTATAGTGCTTTATAAGTAGTCGATAATAAATTTGTGAAAGTCATGTGATCTAATAGGGGAGAGGGGGACAAATACAACTTTTTCTAGCCTTAAGACATACAACTGCTTATTGTAATGATCACTACTGAGATTCTTATATCGTTAATGCCTTCATTATATAAACTTATTGCGGGTAACTGCAGTTTACTCAACTGCAATTAAAGGGGGAGGGGAGCAACTATTTCAGTATCAAAGAAGAGGATGTCATAAATTTTTCTTCTATCTTTAGTGCTCTTTTTAAGTATTTCCTTGTACCAAAGTTTAACTTATGACTCGCCAGCATCGGGACTAAGCAGACTTGGGCTAATGATGGAACCCACTGCGTGTGGGAGGTCTATGGCCATCTCCATAAACCTGCCCTTTGCTTGTCAAGCCAAGGATAGGGTATACATGGGTATTCATTTTAACTTTGTTGCCCATTAACCTCAAGCTGGTGTTAGTCCCCATTTAAACGTGCTGTCTCACCTGGACAGCCCCTTGCCAATGGATCCTGCTTTTCTAACCTCTGTTTTTTTTAGCGGTTATTGCGGAAGAAGCTCCGCCGGAGAAGAAATGCAGCATTTCGATTTTGCCGATTTCAAAGGAATGAACGATTATGTAACACGTGGATGCGCTGAGACCTCCAGAGCTGGAAGCTCTATGCAGCAACTCTGCTTTGGTTTATAAAGTGGGGGTTCAAGTGGGGGAATAACCTATAAGAATTCCAAACACCATAATAAGGCATATCATAGAGGGAGTTGTCTAAATGGGACAATGCCTTTAAATTCTTATGTAGGTTTTGTGATGCCCTGTTTGGGTTTCCTCTGTTCTGAATGTTGAAAGACTATTCTTAAGCTTAAACTCAGGGCACTGCATCCCCCCCCCCCAAAGAACTATCCCCTTAAAGGAGTTGTCTGGGCATGGGTGGTGGTTTTTCATACTGATGACCTACCCACAGGATAGGTCATCAGTATATGATCGTTGGGGGTCTGAAACTTGGACCCTTCACCGGTCAGTTGTTCTGGCACCCGAAGTTATGTGGTAGTCTGTGCGGGAAACAGATGGCTCTGACCACTGTATAGTTCTCATACTGCAGCTCTGCTTCTATTCACTTGGACTGGCGCAGAGCTGCAGTGTATCAGCACTGCCGCTATACAGTGGTCGGAGACATCTGCTTCCGGCACAGACATCTACATAACTTCTGGTGCTGGAACAGCTGTCTGGTGCAGGGTTTGGGTGTCGGACCCCCATCGATCATATACTGATGACCTATTCAATCATCAGTATGAAAAACCGCCCCATTTCCAGACAATTCCTTTTTAAATAAAAATATATTTCTCAATGTAATATATGTTAATTATAAACATTACTTTTTGTGCTGAACTATAAATGAATATACAAGAAAAGAAGATCGCAAAGAGAAAAAGTAAGATGTTGCCAAAAGATTCTGCAAATGAATATTGGCCAATAACTCCAAATGCCTCACTAATATTGCCCACATCCTAGAAATGATCTATATTGAATAACCATAGCCACTATAAAGTTATTACTTTTAATGTTATTGAACCACAGTTTCACCCTCACATGTTCTACCAGTGATTTATTATATGGTGACTAACTATAAAGTTGCATAAAAGGATTGGAAATATTGTTGGGAAACAATCTAGCGTTGAGAAGAAGTTCTTGGCCATGGTAGACCGAGTCATTTTAGTGTCTCATGAGATTCTACCGTAAACCTGTATACATGGGCTTTCATTTATTGTATTAGAGTCCAGTGACAGGCAATTTGTGCTATAATAAAGGTGACATTTACCAGTAACCATTTATTGGCATAAGCAATCACTTATCTGGATATTTAGCTTGTCAACTATTGTTAGAGAAGAACCAAGTTTGGAGCAGATCAGATAACCGGCTGAACGGCCAACCTGATATAAAGTGGGATAGTTTGGTTTGGCCACAAATAAAATAGAGACGAGGCAGCACTTCCAAAATAAATGGGAATTTATTCACCCACCAGTGCTATGTTTTCATTCAACCGGACCTTTCTCAAGCATGCTTGAGAAAGGTCTTGTTGAATGAAAACATAGCACTGGTGGGTGAATAAATTCCCACTTATTTTGGAAGTCTTGCCTCATCTCTATTTTATTTGTGGATCCCTATTGTGGGACTTTGGATTGCGTCCCTCTGAGGCTTGCACCCAGTACTTCACATTTACTCCGGTGCTGTGACAACTACATTTTTTTCTCTTTGAAATCCAGGGTCACTTAGATAAACTGGTTCTGCAGCAAACCTTATAATGTATGATACTGGAATAGACAACCACAGAGCAGCACATTCCCTGGCGGGAACTGGTTACTGAATCTCATTCTAAAAATACTTTAAATTAATTCTAAACAGTCAAGCTCAATAAATTCTTAAGTGTAGATTTAACTTTGATTTAAACTATTAGGCAATTCTACCACATAATCAATCAATTTCCTAGTATTTAATTATTATCTAATTGTTCCATTAAAGAATACTACCTACTTTTACATAGAGACTTGAGATGGAATTACATTTCTTACAATATAAACCCACCTACAAGTTCAGGTCACATCTCCTAGCAACTGTGTTTCTTGTTTTGTTGCATTACAACTTAGAATTAAAATGCATTTTAAATCTTGGTTTTATGTAATGGACCTTACAAAATAGTCTAAGTTGGTGAGGTAGAATGAGAAAAAAATCAAAAAAACCCAAACCTAAAGACTGAAATTGTGAGTGCATATGTATCACCCCCTTGGCTATAAAAGCCCTAAATAAGTTCTGGTCAAACCACTTAACTTCAGAAGTGACATAATTAGTAGAATAAGGTCCCCTGATGTGTGCAAAGTGTCACATGATATCAGTATAAATACACCTGTTCTGAAAAGTCCTGAGTCTACAACACTAAGCAAACAACATGAAGCCCAAGGAGATCACCAAACCGGTCAGAGGCAAAGCCGTGGAGAAGTATAGATTCGGGCTGGGTTTAAAAATAAAAAACATAGCCCAAACTTTATACATCTCATGGAGCTCCATTAAATCCCTTATAACAAAATGGAAAGAATATGGCACAACTACAAACCTGACCAGAGAAGGCCGACCACCAGAACTTACAGGCCGGGAAAGGAGGGCATTATTCAGAGACTCAAGAAAGACACTAATGATAAGACTAAAGGAGCTTCAAAGAGCTACAGCAGAGATGGAAGTATCAGTCCATAGGACCACTATAAGCTGTACACTCCATAGAGTGGGCTTTATGGGAAAGTGGCCAGAAATAAAGGCATTGCTTAAGGAAACACATAAGAAAACATGCTTTGAGTTTGCCAAACAGCAAATGGCAAACACCAACACATGGAAAAAAGTTCTTTGGTCAGATGAGACTAAAACCAAACTTTTTGGCCATCATGGGAATTGCTATATATGGCGCAAACCCAACTCTTCCCCTCACCCCGAAAGCGCCATTCCCACAGTGAAGCATGGAGGTGGCAGCAGCATCATGCTGTGGGGGCAGGGACTGGAAAACTGGTCAGGATTGAAGGATAGATGAATGACATTAAAGACAGGGCAATTCTTGAGGAAAACCTGTTTGTCTGCCCAAGATTTGAGACTGAGGCGGAGGTTAATCTTTCAGCAGGACAATAACCCTAAACATACTGCTAAAGCTACACTGGAGTGATTCAATGGCCTAGTCAAAGCCCAGACCACAATCCAACGCAGAATCTGTGGCATGACTTGAAGATGGCTGTACACCAACACAACTAACATGAAGGAGTTGGAGCAGTTTTGCTTGGAAGAATGTGCAAAAATCCCAGCGTCTAGATGTGCTAAGCTAATAGAGACATACAAGAGACTTGCATCTGTAATTGCAGCAAAAGGCGGCTCCACAAAGTATTGACTTTCAGGGGGTGAATACTTCTGCACATTAAAATGCACAGTTTTTTTTTGTCTTCACTATTGTTTGTGTCACAGTAAAAAATATTTTGCAACTTCATAGTGGTAATGATGTTGTATAAATCAAATTTTACAAACCCCCCCAAAAATCCATTTTGATTCAAAGTCTGCAATGCCACGAAACAAAATAAACACCAAGGTAGGGGTGAAAACTTTTGCAAGGCACTGTTTATCTTTAGAAAACAATGGAACCTCTACTGTATACATTATTGTATATATTATCTGACTATGTCCAGCTTGTGGAGATCACTGGATGAGCACACTCCCGGTTATACTTATCTATGGAGTAATGTCCTGTACATTCTAGAATAAACTGAGAGGTATGTGTGATACATGAATGTGCACAATTACTGGAGAACACATTTATCGCTGGTAAGTACAAACCTGTGTGAGTAAAGCACTTTGTCTGACAAGAACTTCTATGTGTGTAATGTACAAAATTACTTTTAGGTAAGGAAGTCATTGACAAACATTCCTATCCTGGCTACACATGTAAAGGACCAATTCTGGAGTCACTTGAACGAATATTTAAAGGATAACTAAACTTTGAAATACCTTCTGACATGCCAGAAGTTTTGATCGGTGGGGGTCCGAGCACTGAGACCCCTTCAATCGCTAAAACAAAGAGGTAGAAGCAGTCGGGGGAGCTCTGTGCCACTTCATTTCTGATCTACTTTTCTTGGAGCGGTGAACGGGCTCAAGAGAAAGGCTATAAATCTGTACACTGCTAGATCGGCTTTCCGAGGAAAGACTATCAGAAACAAAGCAGTACAGCGATCGTCCGAGTACTTTTGCTGCTTCGTTTTAGCGATCAGTGGGGGTCTCATTGCTTGGACCTCTATGAATCAAAACTTCTGACATGACCCGTCGAAAATTTAGCTATCCCCTTAATATAATTATACGTACTATGAAAATTGCCTTCCTTAAAAGTGCCCAATGGCAACAGGGAATGAGTCCGACTATATATCTACCCTTTCTTAATTCTTGTGGTAAGGCGGTTGTAGCGCTTGACCTCAGTGGCCATATGTTACATTGAAATGTATGGGAAATTGGGAAAAAATGCAGCGTGACCTACACCACGTTGTTTTCGTACAACTTTGTCCCAGTTTTCCATCGACTTTAATGGGGAATAACAGCATAAAAAACCCTAATAAAAGGTCCTTACCTGTGGTGCATGCAGCATCTGTTACATGGATGTTCTAGAATTGTAAAATGACATCCTTCCTCTCCTTTTGTCTTTGGCCTCAATCATGCAATGTGTATGGTCCATCTACGGTGGTACACAGAGCCCCCCATGGGTCTGTATTACAGATAGAGTTGCCACCCTTCCCATCCATACAGGCCAGGTCTAGGGTGTATTTACACATACTGGTTTTGTGTAGTCTTTTGATGTGATTTTCGCAAATCACCACATAACAGATATATGGCAATATACCCCACCATGGGTAAGTACTGGGTGTGGTTTTCAGTGTTATTTGCCACTTACAGATCTGGGTGCCTCAAAACAGACAATGAGTCACTATAACTCAGTCAATATCCTCTTCCGACCTCCGCTGCGCAGGCAGCCTTCATGTATCCGGCTGCTGAATGTGAGTTTGGCTCTTTGCTGCCTTACCCGCTGCAATCTTCTGCCGGAGCTAATCTCACACTTGACCTAGTCCTGACTGTGCACACACTGTTTTATTAAGCCAAAATAATAGCAATTGCGATTGTCGATGGTAATCCTATTTACACCGGCATAGACACTCTTTGTGTTGCCTTATGGTGCCTCTGTAGGGCACCGTATTTTACCGTAGAAGCAATGGGAAAGTGGGAAATACCTCCATAATACAGCAGCAGATGCAACATGCCACAATTGGGCTGGGTTCACACGACCTATTTTCAGACGTAAACGAGGCGTATTATGCCTCGTTTTACGTCTGAAAATAGGGCTACAATACGTCGGCAAACATCTGCCCATTCATTTGAATGGGTTTGCCGACGTACTGTGCAGACGACCTGTAATTTACGCGTCGTCGTTTGACAGCTGTCAAACGACGACGCGTAAAAATACAGCCTCGTCAAAAGAAGTGCAGGACACTTCTTTGGACGTTTTTGGAGCTGTTTTCTCATAGACTCCAATGAAAACAGCTCCAAAAACGGACGTAAAAAACGCCGCGAAAACGGCACGAAAAACGCCGCGAAAAATGTGAGTTGGTCAAAAAACATCTGAAAAGCAGGGTCTGTTTTCCCTTGAAAACAGCTCTGGATTTTCAGACGTTTTTGGTCACTACGTGTGCACATACCCTTATTTTTCTCACAAACTATGAATCCGTGGGGGAAAAGAAAAACCTTGGTGTGTGTCTCCACATGAAATCGGAGCCACTAAGAGGGTATATAGTACAGCACATAGTTTAAAGGGAACCGGTCATGTTGAAC
The DNA here is from genome assembly GCF_050947455.1 of Rhinoderma darwinii. Lineage (NCBI taxonomy): Eukaryota > Metazoa > Chordata > Amphibia > Anura > Rhinodermatidae > Rhinoderma > Rhinoderma darwinii. Next base: position 33,488,788 of record NC_134696.1, on the reverse strand, counting down.
CCGCTGTACTATCTGCAGGCAGCATGTTATAGAGCAGGAGTTGCTGAGCAGAGATATATAGTTTTCTGCAAAAAGATTCAGGATAACGTCATTTATTCACACTGTGGGCTGAGTCCAGTAGGCAAATGTTTTCCTATTCTTTTTATGATGTGTTCCCCAAAAGGTAAAAAAAATACCTTTTTGGGGATTTGATTGTTGTACAGATTTTTTTTAATTACTTTTTCCCCCAGTAACTGGAGCCGCCATAGCATCCCTAGTTACGGGAGAAAACAGTCCTGATAAGGGACGACTGTCACTATTAGGGCTGGGTCTAGTTAGGGGCAGCAGCATGGTCATGTGACCTGTCACCCGGCGATCACCACTGCCTCTATTGCATACACAACACTCATATGAGCAGTAAAACACTATTTCTGCCTTCTCTTGTGGGTGCCTGGTTGTGATGGCTGCCTGATCTCCCATCCAGTCGTGATCCTACAGTGCCGCTCTACAACAGAATAAGGTTGCAGTCACACGCAGCAGATTTTGTTGCAGAAATTTCTGCGACTGAAAATCAGTTCAATACATCTGAATGGGGTCGTTTCTGCAGCAGGTGCATGGATTTCTGCAAGTTCTATTCAGATTCAGATGAATAGAACGGATTTTCAGTCGTGGAAATTTCTGCTACAAAAATCTGCTGCATGTGACTGCACCCTAAATTTTGCCCTGACCCTGGGGAACCCTTTCCTGCAGAGCCAACCCTAGGAACAGGCCTAATAGAAAATCCCATCCAGTATATTATAAGACTGTATATATAACTATTCCATAATATACACATTTTTATCATGGATTACTCCAATTTATAAAGAGAATGACTAATAGTAGAGCAGGGCAGTGGTGTGTCCCAGCGGTGCCCTACTACATGGTCAGATGTTTGCTTACAACAGCCCATATTCTGCCCACAGACTCTCAAAAATATTCCCGCACTGCAAGGAACGTCTGACTGATGGACTGCAGTGATATTTTTTATGTTTGAAGTAGAATTACCACATATTCTATTCAAAATGTAATGAACCTAAGTAAGGGTATGTTCACACGGCCTATTTACGGACGTAATTCGGGCGTTTTTGCCCCGAATTACGTCTGAAAATAGCGCCTCAATAGCGCTGACAAACATCTGCCCATTGAAAGCAATGGGCAGACGTTTGTCTGTTCACACGAGGCGTATATTTACGCGCCGCTGTCAAATGACGGCGCGTAAATAGACGCCCGCGTAGAAGAAGTGACCTGTCACTTCTTTGGCAGTAATTGGAGCCGCTATTCATTGACTCCAATGAATAGCAGCGCTAATTACGGCCGTAATTGACGCGGCGTTCAAGCGCCTGCACATGCCGGTACGGCTGAAATTACGGGGATGTTTTCAGGCTGAAACATCCCCGTAATTTCAGCCGTTACGGACCCCCGCCGTGTGAACATACCCTAACCCTTGTAAACTCCGCTCAGTAAAACTATCCCAGGCTCCCATTGTATTGCCACATGCAATCAAATCGTACTATAAAGATATTTCCACTAGATATGTAGCGGTCCATTATGGCTTGATATTGGCAGCCATGTATTCAGCTTATTTATCTTCACGGTGCTAGACAAAGAACTAATAATATTAGTAAATTCACACATAGTGTAAATACTGCAGATTTTCCGCAACGTACGTCGTAGCGAAAAATCCGCAGCATAATACAGTAGCAGCAATGTGGATGAGATTTGTCACACGCTGCGTAAATGACAAGCGGAAAAACCACTCAGAAATAGAGCTGCAATATGTTTTTTTTAATCCGCAGTATATAATTTGTATTTTTTTTTTGTTGGTTGGGCCCATTGATTTCAATGGGAAGGTAAAACCTGCAACAAATTGCAGATGCTGTGATTTTTGCGGCAGAAAAGCTGCGCTTTCAACCGCAAAAATCACAACTCAGAAAAAAAGGAAATCTTATACTTCACACACAATTCTGTGTTTCTTTGTCCAGGCCGGCCTCCTGAGATGACGTTTCATCCCAGGTCACATTGGATGAAACATCATCCCAGGAGACTGGGTTGCAGGATGCCCGAGGGTAAGTATGCATGGTTTTTTTTTCTATTCTGCTTTCTGCTGCGGACATTCCGGCCGAAAAAAATGCATCACAAACTGGTGGTTTTTCGGGCAGAATTCTCTTTGGATACGCGGTGTACCTTTTTACGCAGCGGATCCGCTCTGTGTGAATTTGTCCTATGTGGTAACTTAGGAGCTTTTAGTATGGGTCATCAGACCCATGGTCAGGACAGGTCGTGCAGCCATAATACGGGCGCATAAATGTATTACACTCACATGAAACTGGCCTAACTCTTATGCTAAATTTGTAGTTACTCCGAAGTTGCTATTAATAACTGTTCATATATAAAGCGCTGGTATTATTACAGCTGTATAGATCTTGGGAACTGCGGCTTTAAACTGAGTAGGACTTAGTGGGGTGGTAGAGTGGCCGACCTGACAAAAGCAACATTTTCGGTTCATGTCATGAATTGCTTGCAAAGAGCTGCTAATATCATTAACACATGGGTTCAAATGTGTCATTTCCTTGTCTTCCACCTTAAACATAACAACTTAGATGAAAATGGGATGGGATGGAGATAAGTGGCTGCCAGACAACTCTGGTGCTGGTTATCTTATTCATTAGGATCAGATGGGTTAAAATCTAAGGCTGGGTTCACACGAGCATGTTACGTCCGTAAAGGACGGAACGTATTTCGGCCGCAAGTCCCGGACCGAACACACTGCAGGGAGCCGGGCTCCTATCGTCATAGTTATGTACGACGCTAGGAGTCCCTGCCTCGCTGCAGGACAACTGTCCCTTACTGTAATCATCTTTTCAGTATGGGACAGTAGTTCCATGGAGAGGCAGGGACTCCTAGCGTCGTACAGAACTATGATGCTAGGTGCCCGGCTCCCTGCAGTGTGTTCGATCCGGGACTTGCAGCCAAAATACGTTCCGTCCTTTACGGACTTAACATGCTCGTGTGAACCCAGCCTAACAGAGGCAGAAGATAAGACAGGGCAGAAAATTAGAGTGTCATTGCCTAGACGAAAGAGGCACGGGTGCTAAGGTACTTTTACACGGCCCAACGTGGGCCGTGTAAACGAGTGGCGATTAACGAGAAAGCTCATTGATCGGCGCTCGTTTGATCCTTTCGCAAGTAGCTTTGTATGGGGACAAGTGTTCGTTACTACGATCGCTCGTCCCCATACATTTCTATTATGTCGGTAGCTTATCTCCCTGTTTACACAGGGAGACGTGCTGCCGACAACGATAATATTTAAGGGATTTAAAACCATACAAACAGCTGGTGAAGGAGCATTTTCTTGTTCATCGGCTGATCGTTGCCCTGTTTACACAGGACAATGATCGGGAACGAGCGTTCAGTGAACACTCAATTGCCCGATAATTGGCAGGCCCTTACTATAGATGTAGCAGCTGCTGTGGGGTCTGGGAGACGGACATAGGTGCAGGAACACTATTTTTTTTTTTGTGGGTAAATACTGTGGTGGCTTTCTACTATCTGGTACTTTTGTAGGTTTCCTTCTTTGTACAGAAGATCTGTTATATGACATTATTATTATTTATCCCTTCTTTGTTGCTCAAGTAAAACAAAATGCTGCTTATATCACGTTGCTGCAGTTCAGTTTACGGTCACTAGGTGGTGAGGGCCCAATCCTGAGTTTCCTGTGGGGCCCTATAAATGCTAGTTACACCCCTGGAAGTGCGATCACTATGCAGCTGACAGCAGGATATGCGGACACTATAACCTGATTGCTATAATTTAATAAGAAGATATAATTCGAGATTACGTGGAGAACATCATCCCTCCACCAAATGTGTTGTGCAGAGGACATGATTATTACGTTTTGTTTATACAGTATATGATGGGTAGGGGGGTTTTCGTACGTGATTTCTGGGGATGTATTAGTCCTGATTCAAGGCCATTAGGTTGGGAGTGTTTTGAGGGTGCGGCTTATATGTTAAGGGGTGGGAAATATGTTAAATAATTTTGTTCCGCTCATGGAGCGTGCCACCCGACTGTCTTTTTAATGTCTTTTCTTAAGGGTACGCAAGCGTGACCTTCAGACATAGTATAGATACGCAGAAAACAATTACAGTAAAATTCCTTTTAAACTTTCCATCATACATGGGAAGACATAGGTTCCAGATTATTAAACATTCGGGATTATAAAATGGTCTATTTGGGATTATAAAATGGTCATAGAAAAGTGTATAAAATTTACTAGCACCATCAGAGTAGAGAACCTCCTGGAGGTTGGCAGTATATAGTAAACTAGTAAAATATGTTGGGCTACTGCTTTTTTCATCAGTTGAACCCTATAATCCGCTCTTATGAGATTACAGATTATTTATGCCCCTCCCCCACCACAGGAATGGCGCACAGTAGTATTTTTTTCAGCTAAATTATTATAAGGCTGGTCACATGATTACACCCTCTATGGCCAGGGGTTTTCCAGTATTCGAAAACCTGGCTACTGTCTTTAAAAAAAAATCCGCACCACACCTGTCCACAGGCTGTGTGGGGTTATTGCAGCTCAGCCCATTTCACTTCAATGGAGCGGAGCTGCAATATCAGACACAACCCACATACAGGTGTGGCGCTGTTTTTGGAAGAACGCAGTTGTGCTTTACTAATCCTGGACAACGTCTTAAAGGCATTTTCACATGGGGCTGGATTTGTGGGTGGAAAATCTGCAGTGTATTACAGTAGCAGTAAATCTCATCCACATGCTGTGGGGGAAAAAATAAGCGCGGAAATTGACATGCGGTGCAGGTTTTAAGTCTGTAGCATGTCAATTTCTGTTGCAGATTTTCACCACGGATTTCACTCTTTGCAATACATAGGGTCAAATTTTATTTGTCGCAAATCCGATACGTGTGGACCTTCCCTTAAAGGGTGACTGCACCTTCAGCAAACTTTAAATATGTCATAGAGACATATCAAAAGTTTTGATCAGTGGGGGCCCTGGTATGAGACCCCCACCATTTCTGAAACAAAGGCGCAGAAGCGCTCAGCTGAGTGCTATGAATCGTCGGCTGTGATCGGTGCTCCTTGTTAGGCTGATGATGGCTAGCATAGAGCGTCCTCACCCCAATGAAAAGCGCCAATCACAGTTGAAGGTGCATAGTGCTGAGATTAACAATTCTGCCCCTTCGTCTCAGCACCCGGACCCCCACTGATCAAACCTTTGCTGAAAGTACAGTTACTCTTTATGCTCCATATCTGTGTCTGCACATCCACTCATACTGCTCTGCCCAGACATGGCAAAGAGCCTATAGAGATGCTATAGAGTCCATGGACGGTGCGTGACAAGACGACACAGCATATGACATCACAGAGATGACATTTACACGCGGCCACAGTCATCAGACAACACTGTAGCACGAGATATTAGAAAATAGATTGTATTGCGATCTCCTCATAGCAGAACTTTAAAAAACTGGTTAACCCCTTCAATCGGTAATTGCGAAGAAAATTAAAAGGGTGGGATTTGACTTTTCAATACACAATTGACACTTGCCTGCCATATTCCTATGATAAATCTGGTGCTTGTCCATGACTGAAAGATGTTCAGTCTTTTCAATTGTCTGTGGTTACAATACAGGGATGGTAATAATAAAGGTTTACTAATAAAAGTGAGCTATGTGCCAGTCTGTGCCAAAGCACTTGAGAGCCATTCTTTTAGCGCGTAGAACGTCTTCCTTATCTCTGTCTGATCGCTTTATGTCAGATTACACAGTCGCTCCCTCCGCAATACGCTTACGTCAATGTCCCTTGTAAACTTCTTTTCCTGACTTTACTGCGTGTTTCATGTCTGGAATATTGCAGATGTCCTATATTGCGCCATTCGTTTATTTAATGGTCAGTGAATAAAAAGGCGCAGCGTCTCGGTTTTACTGTGTTTTGTACCGTCTGCAATCATTACACTTTCTGTACTTTTTACAGTCACTATTACGTCACACAAAACTGTTGTATAATCTGGTCTCATGCTGGATCAAAGTCTCCTCCACAGTTATATGGGCAAACAAAGGCGCTGGCTGATTTTTCGAAAACCTGTATTTTTGGTTGTGTGCAACGAATATATATGTAGGGGGGCAGCAGTGCTGGCGTGTAAACATCCGCAGCATGAATGTGGACGGGCATTTAAAAGATCACCAGCAAACGTAACATTGTATAACATTACATCCACCATTTATGATGTCACATATGACATCTAGAGCTTCCTACAACTGCGAAGAAAAAACATCATCCTCTGACGCACAGTTATTCGTTTTCATGTAAAAATATATATTTTCTAATTCATGGATAACCTCTTGATGTCAAAACTGTGTGAACTTAGCCTAAGGACTACACTTGCGAATGAAAATACGGATCAAATATGGATGCGCAGTATGGAGGTTTTTTTCTATAATTTGCTCTGGTTTTTTTTCCCGTATTGTATGTGTTTTCCTTTCATATCTGGTTAGAAATTGTCAGTTTTTCATCCGTATTTGTTCAGTCTTTTTGTTAAAGGATTAACTTTTGTTGCTGTTTTTAATGTTGCTGAAAACGGAACAAATATGCACCTGTGAAATATGCAAAAATGGAACGTGTTTTTTTAAAATCAACCCATTGACTTCTATGGTCTAAAAAATGGTACCAATATGGATCTGTTGGGACATGCTGCGTATTTAAAAAAAAATAGAATTAACATAAAAAAAATGTGCGTACAGAAAAACAGAACTGTGAATAAAACCATTTAAATGTATTGTCTCCATTTTTTCTTTGAAAAAGCGGTAGCATTATGAACCCAATATAGGAAAGTGTAAATGAGCCCTTAGGGCTAATGCGCACATCTATGGTGTGGACGCAGACCCATACAGCAATACACAGACTGCACTGCAGCCCACAATACAGACCTGTAGGGACTTTCGTGTGCCTTCACGAGGCAATGCTTCTGGTGATCATAGCTCCGTAATAAAGCTGGGATGGAGCTTTCCACAATTCATTTTTATCATAAAAATTTGAGTCACGCAGGAGGTACAGATATAGATCACCAATCCGTAGCTGGTGAATGAGGCCAATAGGCTCATGTTACATAACAACTTGGGCTGCACGATTCTTGGCAGTGATCTGTTGCATAGAACAGTTAAAAAGCCTTGTATACCAGCCGGTTGTAATTACAGATCTGTAACTGTCTTTGACGTCAATGGGAACGTTGCACTCGTTGACATGTATGGATTGGTCGGGTATACAGTAGGTTGCAGTCAGCTGCGCATCACATCTACATCAATTGGGAGAAGAAAATATATTCCCATAGGATATTGCATTGCACAATATTGTGTCCGGTCAACAATTGCTGCGTAGTCCAGCCCTAAACTACAGAACATAGTATTAATGGAAGGCAAAGCAACACTGTCAATTTACCAAAATTTTCTTTTCAGATCTTCTCCAGATCCATTCAAGTAAAAAATATATTGGACCCCTGCAGATACCCTGATCCTACAATCCATGTACTACTACGGTGCTTTTCCACTGTCATAAATAAATGTTACTGCTCCACACAAAACCAGACAATCAGCGATATATAGCGCTATACATCATTACTGCCAATATCTTCTCCATTCCTTAACTTAATACGAACCTATCACTAACACGGCCAATAAGGAATAATCCAGCTCAGTCCGGGACAGTGTAGTTCTGAATTGACTACAATATAAGCAGGACGTGCCGTCATTTGTTTCTCCATGATTAACTAGAGTATTAAATGCTTAAGTGCCATAAACCTGCAGAGGCGCTGATATTATTTTTACTTCTTGTAATATAAAGCGGTCGTACTACGCTGAAAATTGTTCAGAATTTTAAATCGCTCTTTTGTCTCAAAGTCAAATAAAACATTCAATTACCCAAGTTCTCCAGCACAGACAGTAAAATACATGTACAAAGGCCACAATATAATTCCAGGATGATCCTATTAATGGTAAATATAATAAGAATATAATGAGAGCTGCAGCAAGTCGTCGTGGCATGGATTCCACTAGGTGTTGAAAAAGTTCTGCAGGAATATTGGCCCATGCGGACAGGATAGCTTCTAGCAGTTGCCGCTAAAGTGTCCTTCTTCCAAAGGGTAAACAGCTGCCATGAAGGGATGAACTTGGTCAGCCACAATGCTTAGGTAAGACCTACTTTTCAATCATCTATCGACAGGTATCCGAGGACCTACAGTGTGCCAAAAAATACTCTGTCCACCACTACTCCACCAGCCTGAACTGTTCACACTGGACGGGAAGGATTCATCGATTTATGCTGCTTGCACCAAATTCTGACCCTCCCATCAGCTTGGTGCCACAGAAATCTGGATTCATCTGACCAGGCAATGTTTTTCCACTGCTCAGTGAACCATTTTTTGCGCTTTTATGCCCAATAGAGTCTTGCCTATCTCTTTCCCTTAGACAGCAATGGCCCTTGAACTGTTCGTCTGCTGTTTTAGCCTAGCTGTGATAGGGAACTATCAGTTGTGTGTTCAAACGCGTTAGTTGGAGCACCAGTGCCGTGTTCGGATGCAATGTTCTTGACTGTACACCGCCTGTTCGTCAGAACGATTCTTGACATCCTCCTCTGACCACTTTTTTCGACGAGTTGTTTATGTCCACAGGATGCCCTTTCGCTGGATGAACAATTTTAGGCTTTATGCATTCCAAGTGCTGCCTCCATATGGCGCTGTATTACAGAGATTTTCTCCCCAACAAGCATTGCTCCATAAGCAGCATCTGACGGAACCATCTGTATGGACTGTTCTCTATAGTTCAGATGGATTGTTGTATAATTTCCCAAACATTAAAAGGGTTCTCGTGTTTTGGTCAAACTGCATAGTACAAATTCCTGAAACCATTTGGTTACATTCAGGTCCTTGTATGATCAATGCTACAGGACAATTGTAAAGCTCGATGGAGTTCTGTTTAAGAGGACTGATCAGATTAACTCAGTAAGTATGAAGCTTCAGTGTATAACCATTTAGCTAATTACTTTGTCATATCATATTCAGATAAAAGCCATGGATCAATTATGGTGGTTGCATTTCTTTATCAATCCTTGGTAAGAGCAATGAGCCTGTTGCCTACATTTCAATGGAATAAAGTTGGCCGTACATTGGAAGAAGTCTCCCCTTAAGACAGATCAATTAATGACGAGGACATTTCTTAACGTTTGTAATATTGTGTTTCTGGTTGTTTCTGTATCTACTCACATACAACCTTATTCTTGACTTGGTCAACACAAGCTGATTGCTGGGGGTTCAACAAGTGGGAAAATCTATGATCAGCTTGTTTTCTGTGAACCCAAACAAAAAGGAATTATAAAAATGTAACAACTTCTTTAATGGGCAGAGTTAATATGTCTATGTGATAGTTACAAGTTTAGTTAATCCTCTGACAGGGAGATGGTGGGAGTGGCGCTATTGGCAGTACAAGATCAAAGATGTCATTCTATTCCAGGAATGTAGCACAATTAGCTTCCCTTTTCCATATACTTCTGTTCACATTAATTATAGATACATAGACTCCACCCTGATTGATTTATCTTCTTCGCAGAACAGAATAAGGCTTGTAGTTTAGTTTCTACTATCGAATCCCTTGAACCTCCCTTGTGAAGTCATTGCATTCTATAAAAGAAGCTTAATAGACCCATTAATGCATAAAAAAAGAATATATGCATTGAGTGAAAAGAGATGGGAAGATGGATTAATGGAGGTTTACACATAGGGGCCTTACTACTAGGAGCCCATTCCATAATCTGGTACTTGAAGGGGAAGCCACAATGTAAATACTCATGACTGGGCAGCCGTTAAAATCCAATGGTATCCACCAGTGTGGTCCTCCATTGCCGAGGAACCTACTAGGCACGGCTTTGGCCAACAGTATGTGAGCCTAAGTGGCGCATCTTATTTTCATTAGCGAATTATGAATATAAAGCGGAGCTTCCCTTTAGGTCAGTAGTCTCCAAGCTGGGGCTCTCGAGCTGTTACAAAACTACAACTCCCAACATGCTTGGTTTGGGGACTATTGCTATGAGTGGCATATTGTAAACATCATATAAAAGTAGTAGTTTTGTAGATAAGAATCAATGTTAAGGTTATGTTGTTGCTGGCTGTTACTTAACCACTGCATTTGTTTTAACCCTGTTTTCGATCTGGAATGTATCCACCATGCACTGGTATGTGGCGTTAATAAGCCAATCACAAGCCTTTTCCTCAGAAAACATACACGCGTGGAATGCGCAGACAATTTGCTTGTGCTTCATCACTGTGCAAAACCTGTTGGCATACTGGAACATACAGGTTTTATACAAGTTTCCAGCCCTGTTCCAGATTCTGCCTTATGTCTCTGATAGGTGTCATTGACCAAGGAATGCTCATTTTGCGGGCATATTTTTAATGAATTACATTGTTTTTGTACCAAACAAGTCTTTATTGTTTCTCTCTCAGATCTTGTTGACATATCGTCCACCGTACTGACATCACTAACTCACCTTTACACTTACTATGTTCTTCTGCTGATAACATACCGGTTCCATCCTGCCCCAAAGGATGTCTCATCCACACTGCAATAAACTTAACAAGTAGCTCTACGTGACGTCTCTGGTTTTGTTGGGTTGTGCGGCTACAATTTGAAGGGTTTGTTTTTAGAATTTTAATTGCTCCATTTTACATTTGTAGCGTGAGAAAATCAAAGCAAATAGCGGATTATCTCTGTCCTTACGTGGGTTGGAGCATGATTTTAATATGCCATGTGCGCTGTTGGTCTATGTGCAGTATTCCTCACATAGACTGGTATTGGTGCTACGGTTTTAGCTTTGCCAGAAGATTTTACATGTTATCCACCGGTGGCGGATCTTCATGAGGGTGGTCCGGGCCCAGTGGTGTCTCAGGACGCAGATACAAATGAATACTATAGGCTGCAGGCTACATTAAAGAGGCTCTGTCACCAGATTTTCAAACCCCTATCTCGTATTGCAGCAGATCGGCGCTGCAATGTAGATAACAGTAACGTTTTGTTTTTTTTTTTCAAAAACGAGCATTTTTGGCCAAGTTATGAGCATTTTTATATTTATGCAAATGAGCCTTTCTTAAGTACAACTGGGCGTGTTTAAAGTTATGTCCAAGTAGGCGTGTATTGTGTGTGTACATCTGGGCGTTTTTACGAGCGAGGACACATCGGCACCAGGCGACAGAGGCTACAGTTGATTCTTCAGCAGCATCGGCGTTTGCAGGTAAGTCGATGTAGCCTCTGTCGCCTGGTGCCGATGTGTCCTCGCTCGTCCGACACGATGCAGGACCTGGGGCAGGAAGTGAGTGACGTCACAGCGTGATCTCTCGAGAACACGCTGTGTGTCTGAACTGCCAGAAGCTGGGTGGTAACGAAGAGAAGTGGATGATGCTGATTCGTCAGCATCATACACTTCTATTCACAACGCCCAGCTAGTAAAACAAGTAAAAACGCCCAGCTGTACATACACAATACACGCCCACTTGGACTTAACTTTAAACACGCCCAGTTGTACTTAATAAAGGCTAATTTGCATAAATATAAAAATGCTCATAACTTGGCCAAAAATGCTCGTTTTAAAAAAAAAAAAAAAACGTTACTGTAATCTACATTGCAGTGCCGATCTGCTGCAATACGAGATAGGGGTTTGAAAATCTGGTAACAGAGCCTCTTTAAGCCTGCAGCCTATAAGGCGCCTGGAAGACTCCCCACGCAGGCCGGCGTGATGACATCACTGCATCACGCTGGTCTGCGCAAGCAACCTGCCTAGAGGATGTGCAGCGCTCCGTCCGTTGCGGGAACAAGGCAAGGTAAGTACAATACTTCCCTATGTTCCATGTGACCGGCAATGGACTGCTGCTATTGGTCCATTGCCAGCGATTGCTGTGATTGGTGGGTCTGTTGAGACCTACCAATCACAGTGCGTTTTCTTGCAGGGCGTGTAAAAAATACTGGATAACAGGCTCTGATCTCTTAGTTGGTGTTTAGTAGTTGTAGAGATCAGAGCCTGTATCGTGTTGTCAGCCCAGTCATAGTGAAAAAAGTGAATAACCCCTAATTTTCACTTTCCTTGTTCATAGTGGGTAACCCCCACCACCTCCCAGTGTATGAGGGAGATTTATTTTTATCATAATTCACTAAAAATTATAATTTGATTCAGTTCTTAGGTAGTTGTCTAGTAAGTTTAACTAAAAACAAAAAAACTTGTGTTGGTCAGTGTTAGTGTTTAGTGTTTTACGTGACAAAAACTTAGTGTTTCATTGTTAGCGTTAGTTAGTGTTTTATGTGAAAAAAAATCTTTGTTACACTTTGTTACAGTTCACTGAGCTAAGTGTGTGTAAACACTACATATATATATATATATATATATATATCATGCCCAGGCCAATCGGTGGCAAACGACCAACTGTGAACAAATGCACAAGTTTTGGGGGTTAGTCCTCAACATGGGCCTCACTAAAAAGCCAGAAGTGAGATCCTACTGGTCCACGGACATTCTCTATCATTGTCCACTGTACCGCAACACTATGACCAGACCCCACTTTGTGGCCCTTCATAAATTTCTGCACTTTAGTGACAACTCCCAATACCCCCCCCCCCCCAGGATGATCTCAATTTCGATAGACTTTTTTTAAAATTAGGCCCTCGTCAACATTTTATCCTGACCTTCTTCAGTCTACACCCCTAAAAAATAAATATGCATAGATGAATCCCTGGTGCACTTCAAGGGCAGGCTGAAGTTTTGCCGATATTTGCCAAATAAGCGCGCCAGGTACGGGATAAAAATGTACAAGATACAGACCGGATACACACATGCTTTCCGGATTTATGAGGGGAAAAACAGGATAATACAGCCCCCAAATTGTCCCCCTGTCCTGTCCACAACAGGGAAGATCGTATACAACTTGCACTTGGGCAACTGGTACACAAATGTACCCCTCTTCAAATGCCTAAAAGACAAAAAACGGTGGCATGTGGGACGGTGCGAAAAAATCAGAGACACCTTCCCAAGACCCTCATCGGCCAATCCCTCCCAATTGGCGAAAGCAGGGCATTGCTGCAGGATGGGATCCGGTGTATCAAACGAGACAAAAAAGATGTATGCATGCTGATATCTATACATGATGCCAGCTGCACCCGTCCCCAAACGTGGATTCAGAGCATCCACGATGAAGCCTGTGTACATTCAGGCATATAATAAATTCATGGGGTGGTTCATCTGAATGATCAGGTGTTGAAACCATATAGTGCCATGAGAGAGTAAAATCTGGTACAAGAAATTGGCAGTGTACCTTCTCCAGATGGCACTATACAACTCCTTTTTAATTTTCAGGAAAGCTGGCCATCCAGGTGTTTACTAAGTACCTAGAAAAAAAAGTACCAAGGGAAAATTATAAAATTTCTTCTGCTTGGAGACGAGGTGGGGGAAACGTCTGCTGCTCCTTGTAATGTTTGCCGAATTGTTCCTGGGCAGCACTTTCCTAGTGAAGTGGCTGGCACAGGAAAAAAAAGGCAGGGCACAAAAGGGGTATCTGTAAGGATACCACATATCAGTGCGACACTTGCCCATGTAAACACGGACTGTACATGAAGGACTGCTTCCGCATCTACCACACCTCCCTGGATTAAAATTTTTATACTTTTAAAACCCCCACCCTTCCCTTTATCATTCAGGTCTTTTACCCATTTTTAAAATTGGACACTAAAAAAAAAAAAAACCGTATAACAAAACCAAAAACCCTCATTATACCCCTAGATAAATACCTAATACAATAACAAATGTTTATGATCTGCAAAATTTTTTCAGGTCTATGCTTGTGGCCAAAAATCATCAAAGTAAAAAATAAGGCTTCTAAATCCTTGTGGTGCTCCTTCAATTCCAGGCACTGCTATGTGTCCAGACAACATATTTAGACCACTTTGGGAGTATTTCTGAACTCAGAAGAAAAACCTCAATAAATATTGAGGTGTCTTCCTTCACGTACATGCACTTTGTCTGAAAAATCTGTCCTATAAATGACGTATTTGTGAAAAATGTAAATTTTATTTTTCATGCCAGATTTCTACTAAATTCGGCAAAAAAACAAAACTATGGGGTCATAAAAGTGATCACACCCCTAGATAAGTTCTTTGAGGGGTTCAGTTTCCAAAATAGAGTCACTTCTTGGGGGTTTCCACAGTACTGGTACCTCAGGAGCTCTGAAAATGTGACATAGCACCCGAAAACCTTCCCAGCAAAATCTGTGCTTCAAATGTTTCTGCTTCCCTTCTGAGCCCCGCCGTGGGTCCAAACATCAGTTTATTACCACATATGGGGAATTGCCGTAATCGAGAGAAATTTGCTTTACAAATATTGGGGTGCTTTTTATCCTTTATTCCTCGAAAATGTTAAAAATTTAGTTTTTTCAGAAAATAAAGTCTATTTTCATCTTCACAGACAAATTCCACTAAATTCTGCACAAACAGTGTGGGGTCAAAATGCTAAGTATACCCCTAGAAAAATTCCTTGAAGGGTGTAGTTTCCAAAAATGGGTGACTTTTTGGGGGTTTCGACTGTTTAGGCACCACAAGACCCCTTCAAACCTCACATGGTGCCTAAAATATATTCTGAAGGAGGCCCAAAAATCCTCTAGGTGCTCCTTTGCGTCTGAGGCCGGTGCTTCAGTCCATTACCGCACTAGGGCCACATGTGGGATATTTCTAAAAACTGTAGAATCTGGGCAATACATATTGAGTTGTGTTTCTCTGGTAAAACCTTCGGTTACAGAAAAAAATATTACAAATGAATTTCACCTACTTTGCTTTAATTCCTGTGAAACGCCTAAAGGGTTAAGATACTTTCTGAATGCTGTTTTGGATACTTTGAGGGATGCAGTTTTCAAAATGGGGTGATTTATGGGGACTTTCTCATATATAAGGTCCTCAAAGCCACTTTAGAAAAGAACTGGTCCCTGAAAAAAAGCCTTTTGAAATATTCTTGAAAACGTGAGAAATTGCTGCCAAAGTTCTAAGCCTTGTAACGTCCTGGAAAAATAAAAGAACATTCAAAAAACGATGGAAACATAAAATACACATACGGGAAATGTTAACTAGTGACTATTTTGTGTGGTATTGCTATCTGTTTTACAAGCAGATACATTTAAATTTAGAAAAATGCAACTTTTTGCAAAATTTTGGTGTTTTTCACAAATAAATCTTGAATTTAAATCGACAAAATTTTTCACTAACAAAGTACAATACAGTATGTCACGAGAAAACAATCTCAGAATAGCTTGGATAGGTAAAAGCATTCCCAAGTTATTTCCACAAGTGACATGTCAGATTTGAAAAAAAATCGCCTGTGTCCACAAGGCCAAAACAGGCTACGTCCTAAAGGGGTTATACCAGCAACAATGCGCCGCCAGTAACGATCTGACAACTGGGCCGAACACGGTGCCATCGCGGACGTGTCAATGCCATTACGCGGGGCCTTACCCTAAGTCGTGCACTCTGCAAAGGAAAGAGTTAAACAAAATTCTAATTAAGTTAATGATCCCAATAGTAGCTCTACCTGTCTGCAGGATTTAGAATTTTTGACTATCCTTTCCAGAGCACACCGGAAACCGTGCAGACTACCAGAAGAGTGTGACCCTAGAAATTAAGCCGGTAATTGAATTCCATGTTGTAAGGATCCGATAATTGAAAATGTCCAGTAACTTGGTATTCCTGAGTGTATCCGGCTATAGGAAGTTTACTGTATAAGTAAAAAAACATGCTGTGTTGAATATCACACTGAAGACATGCCTTTCATTTAGTGTCGGCCTTGCATGCCTGACCCTTGGTGTAACCAAGACCAGGTATTACGGAGCTCCCCAAGATAATGGAACCTCTAATGCCACATTCAGTTTGGCACTCACTAAACTAGGATACATGGAGGTATGGACTTTACTGGTCAGGGCCTCGGAGTAGTCACGGATTGGAGGCAGATCCGCTACTGTAGGACAGGTGACTGATGCAGATGTAAAGGTGATGAAAAAGTAAGGGTCCAGTACCAGGAAGGCAATCCTAAGAGTAGAATGCAATAGAAATATTACTAGGAAGCCTATCTGAGGTTGATCTCAGATCTGGGAGGCCAAATTAGGTTTTGATTAGCCACCAGTAATGACACCTTCAGTCTGCGCCGGTTATGGTTGAGAGAGCAGAGCGCCGTTGTTGAGCTCCATTAGTTAATGGCAAGGTGAGTAACACCATGGACTCACTAGCCCACCATGGTCTGACTCTATAATAAGATTCAACCCCAACAGAACCCATGAGGTTCATCAGTGAACACCACCATCTGACGTGGACAGTGACATGCATCACTTGCTGTTGGACTTTTGTCACCTTTTTGGGTCATTTCACTGGCAGTCCTTTGGTCTGTATGTGCAATAATAACAGTAGAAAGACGTATGAACCACAGCCTGATGGTGGGCCTCAGAATAATTTCTTCCAAGGGGCCAAGCTACCTCAATTTGAACTTCTGTAGGCAGCTGCCTCGGATGTCCTGTTTTGTGCTTGGCCCAGCTAACTAATGTGCAGGACTTGAAACATTTTGTACCTTGAGCAGTAATGACCGAGTACGAAGTCATTACCTCAACTCACTTTCTTCAATAGACCAAGTCGGAGCGTGCACTTTACACGTTACTAGAGAGCTACTCAGGCAACGTACATCCTGCATTGTAGATAAGATCAGTACATTAGGTATTATAGGATTATCAATCTGAAGATCACAAGCCCTGGACCTAAGCCTTGTAATGTGTACATACATTGTTTGTTAATACATTAGTGGCTAATAATTACTGAATATGTAAATTAAATAGCTAAACATTAGATCACAGCCAGGTATCTATGAGTACGTGCTTTATAGAATCATAGATTATGTAATGGAGTAAAATACAAACTCCTGCAATGTTACTGACATGCTTCAATGTTAGGGTATGTTCACACACAGTGACCAAAAACGTCTGAAAATACGGAGCTTTTTTCATGAGAAAACAGCTCCTAATTTTCAGATGTTTTTTTAACAACTCGTAATTCCCATTGAAAGCAATGGGCAGATGTTTGTAGGCGCATTAGGGGCATTTATTCAGGCGTAATTCGAGGCGTAAACCGCCCGAATTACGTCCGAAAACACTGCGTGTGACCATACCCTTACTGACATGCTTCAATGTTACTGACATCCTTGGATTCATTCTAATAACTACAAAATCATATTGAAATATTTTATAGATTTTCTGCATTGTTAAAGTATTATTATGCCATGGAAAATACTTAAGTTGGCAATACACGTTAAGGCCTTATTCACACGAACGTTGAATACGTCCGTGTGATGGCTGTTAAAACAGCCGTCGCACGGACCTATGCAATTCAATGCATTCCGACATGCAGTGTTTTTCACGCAGCGTGTGTCCGTTGCGTGAAACTCACTGCATGTCCTATTCTTGTGCGTTTTTTTGCGCATCATGCACCCATTGAAGTCAATGGGTGCATGAAAATCACGGACAGCACACGAACACACATCCGCGTGCTGTCCGTGATTCACTCACAAGTTCATAAGAAATTAAGAGAAAAAAAATTAAAAATAAAGAAATGCGTACATAAACAGACAACAACTGATGCCACACAGAGCACACACGGAACTGCAACTCATGACAAACGTGTCCGTTTTTTGCGGACACCAAAGGGCCACGTTCGTGTGAATCAGGCCTAAGACTAACATTGCCCAACCTGATAATTTCGGTAGGAACGGCAAACCATTTACTGTATATTAGAAGTTTGTTCGACAGATGTCGGGCAAAAAGAGGATCGGGCATGTTGAATTTTAACACGCCCGATCCTTTGTTCTCTAGAAGAATAAGCCGCCCCAGAGGTGCCTGGCAGCGGCTTATTACACTCGCCCCATTGAGTATGGGAAGGTCGGCAGGAACAGCTGTTGGCCGACAGCTATTAAAGGTGGGCCCCCAATTCAAAATCTGTAATAGGGCCACCAATTATCACTCATTTATAGCACTGGTCTCCGCACAAGAAGGTATACCGCGACCTCTAAACCTCCTATAGTTACACCCCTGCTGTAAACCGATTCTGCCGCTCAGATCGCTGGGACAGCACAGCAATGGCGATTTACCTAAAAGGCCTTTTCTAATCGATCAATGGACAGAGATCTCTCCCCTCTTATACTGCCCTGATGGAGGGGCCTGTATAGTGCTCCTAAACACCCACAAGTTTAACTTTTTTTGTCTATTCTCCTGTTTGTCTTATGAGACACAGTTTGAAACAGCAGGTAAACTGGAGAGGAAAACTTGATGAAGGCGCATACGTTGATGTAGGAGTATAGTTGAGGGGGGGTATAATATTGTAAGCCGGGATTCTTTGTAAGTACAATAATTATAAAAGAATTAGCATCCTGTAATTTATTTAGTGTGAGAAACCGGCGGGAACATCTCCAAGCTATGACCAATTGGAATTACTTATGAGACGAGTGTTGCAGAGCTCAGACCCTTGTATATAGCACAAGGTTGGCATCGCTAATGACCACCAGCAAAGTCCAAACCAGGGTCAGTGACTGAACATCGGGTAATGAAGCAAGAGCGGTGAACCTGTACATGTGTGAGTTATCCAGCTATTAATCACTATTACCATGGGAGGTCAATTGTCCCCAAGTAATCGTATGAATCATGAGATGAACACAGCACAACGTCATGGTGACTATCCTTAAGCGTTTTTTGAATATCTCGTCGTCTTATTCAATCCATATCACAACCAGACAAATCATTAACCTGCCATGAAGTAACACGTTACTGGTATATGGCAACTACACAAATATTGATGGATTCCCAACAGGCCGGAAAAGGCTTCACTAATAAAATGATGTTAGACACTTGTCAAAGCACATTAAAATTCTTGAGTCTTCCTCCACTTTCAAATGACCCATTATGTTGAACTTCTTCATACTTCAGGTAGAACGTGAACACTACCCCCATCGTGGTGACGATCTCGCTTCACATCCTCAGGATACCAGTATTGCACACACCCCGCTCTCCAGATATTCCCCTGACCAGATCAATGTTCCAGTATTTCTTAAGATCAGGATGTCCCTCTGAAATCACCGCGCACGCCCGCACACTTTGATGATGCTCCCTATGAAAACTTAGATTCCAATACGGCTAAATTTCTTCTTTTGCATTGAGCCATATACAATATCCTAAACAATCTGACTAATGGAACAGGCTTCCATTACCTGAAAATGATCATCATAGGCAGGGACGTAGTTATAGGAGATGCAAAATTAGGAGTCCCTCTGGGGTCCTGGCACCTGAGGCTTGATGGGACCAATAATGACTGAAGAGTGGTCTCAAGCGCAAAAGTTCTACCTGGCTCAAGTGAATGGGACATATGTACTTGCGTGTACAAAGTACAAACGAGAAGAAAGCCAAGTAAACAGTGAAGAGAGCGCCGTGGCCCCTTCAAAAATCTGATCAGCGGGTGTGCCGAGAATCGGACCACCACCCATCTAATATTGATGTTATACCCTGAGGATAGGCCAGTAATTTAAAAAAAATCCGGATAACCCCTTTAAGTAGTGTATATGGGAAAATAATGGTTTTGAATTATGACAGTAGAAATGTCTATATCTTCAGGAAAGTTCAGTAGAACAGGGTAGAAGTTAGTCAATAATAAATTCCACCAGTAGAATGTGGAAGGACTGGATTATCAGAGAAAACAGATCAATTCTATGGTGGAGATGAAGGGAAACAGCTGGGGGACATTTTCCAGAACTCTAAACCTTGTAAACAACGGGGGAATTTATGAAAACCTGTGACCGTTTTCTGGCATAGAAAAGTCAGAATTTGCATAGAAACTTGTTTTTTGCACTAAAATTTTCGGACTTTGCTGTTTTTTTACTACCTCCAGCAAGTTTTTAAAATGGGCGGAGCTTAGTGGAAGAATCGGGCTTCGCGGGAGGGGCAGGGCCACAGTGCCCCCAAAAATTTCCTATCATTTGCGCTAGAAAACTGGCCTAAATGATAGCGCAAATCTACTCCATCTACCCAGGACCTCTGCTATCCACAATTACTACAGGATTCAAAATTAAAAGGGGTTGTCCTTGTTTCAGAAAGTGAATGTTATTTTTTTTGTAATTTAAAGTCATACAATTTTTTTAATATATTTTCTTTAATTCCTCACTGTTTTCAAGATCTCTGCTTGTTGTTATTCAGTAGGGACATTCATTGTTTACATCCAGTGGATAAAATTCTGTCCGTGGTCATGTGATGGACACACAGGTGCACGGCTCGTTACAATTACAGTATGTGTATCAGAGCTGCGTCTTCTAACGATCCCCAGCACCTGTGTGTACATCACATGACCATGGACAGGATTTTATCCACTGGAAGTACACAATGATGGCTCCTACTGAACAACAACAAGCAGAGATCTTGAAAACTGTGAGGAATTAATACAAAAAGTATATTAGAAAATTGTACAACTTTTAATTATACAAAAAAACAAACACATTAATTTACTTAAACCGGAAAACCCCTTTAAGGAGGGACTGGCCCAGTGGACATGGTGCTCCGATCTCTGACAGGTGATGGGAGAGGGCAAACAAGCTTTGGACCCAGGACGGTGGAGGAGGTATAGTCTGATCCTCATTGTATACCATGGTTTATAGTAAGGAAACTTGGTCATAGGATCTCTCTAGACATTGTCCCTAAAACTGAAATGTTTTGCAATGATTGTTCTAGACCTCCTGGAAAATGTTGTTATAACCCGGTCAAGTCACACAATCCGCATATTGATGACCGAGAATCTTGTCTGATGTGGTGACAACAATGACTTAAAGCCCCACCATGACCACCTGTAAAGGGTAACTAAACGTTCAACAAACTTCTGACATGTCATAATGACGTCAGAAGTTTTGATTGGTGGGGTCCGATCACCGAGACCCCCACCAATCGCTAAAACGAAACGGCAGAAGAGCTCGTGTGACCGCTCAGCCGCTTCGTTTCTGTTCGGCTTTTTAGAGATGCAAATACGTCAACCTCCCAATAGAGCTTACACCTCGGACATGAAGAACTGTCATCAATATTCAGGCTGTTTCTTAAGAGCTACATGGAAAGTCATTAACATACAGAAGAACACAAACAGCGGCTCATCCAATAGGCAGCAAGTTCTGCTTCTTAGAAATCCATCGTGTGTGATCGGTATGAAAGGAACTCCCTCCCTGACTCACCTCGCTCCTCAATGAGGCTACATAAGCACCTGGCGGTGGAGGAGAAGTTAGTACAGTACAACCTGCACACTGCTGACTGGCAAGAACTGGGAGTGTAAAGTCAGGACCCACAGCAAGTCCCTCCAGCCTGGCTGTGCAGCTATCCAGGAATATAAATTACTACAAGACCTGGGAAAAACTTCTGGTAAGTTAAAAAGGAGAAAAAAAAAAAGTTTGACAAATAGCAGAGCTGAACTTGTCATTAGGCACAAATCATCATATCTGTGTTCTACGTGGAGCCGCAAATAAACTTACAAAGCTGCTTGGATGCACAAGCCAGCCTAGTGAGGTAAATCAATTCAGCTCTGCTACATCTGTAACTAGTGAAATATATAATTTGTGCCTCCTTTACATTAGTTCATTTGTTTTTTTTAATGCTGTAATGTATTAATACAGAATATTTGTGTGTATATATATATATAATGCAGCGCATCTACTTTTAATATATATTTTATAGTTTGTTTCTTGAATCATTTATTTCTATTTAATCACAGAGTTTAGTATTTTTAGGTCTCATTTTATGAAATAACTGGGATTGATATTCTTAATTGTCTTTTTACAAACTTCATAAACTACAGATGTTTCCCTTGGTCCGTTTTGAAACCCAGACCTCATGCAATGTATTTACAGCGAAGCTCCACGTCTGGCAATGATGGACCTTATAAGAAAGACTAGACAATTGCTTAAGTAACAATTCCCTAATATGTCGTTATCAGAATTGCTCCTTTTAGACAATTCCGCTATTTACCTGCAGCCTGTCATTGCTATGCAGTTAGGGGTTATAATGTGTGCCGACACTAGTAAGCGATTCTGAGATAGTGTATTAGGGAATTGCTAGTCATGCAGTTCCTTACCATATTATTTAAACTGGTTCAAAAGTTGGAAAAAAAGTCTCGAGTTCTCCTGGTTTTGGCTTGCGATCTTCTATGGGACAAATCATTGATGTAGGAGTATTGCTTGGTGGAATCCGCATACGTCCCTGGTATCGGCATTGAAGTAAATGGATTATGATGATGTCATGATTGACTGTTTGGGTCATGTTTACAGAATGACAGGAGAGCGGTTGGTGCAGAGATGACGGCGTACAATGAATAAGATGCAGATCTTTGTATCTCAGTCATTCGTCCACTAGTTACTCATAGGTCTACGTGTTTTTCTAGGCGATATTTGTGAATTATTCTTTGTATTCGGCAGCACACGCCCCGTGCTTGCGCTCCGCTGATCCGGTTGTGCGCAGTGCATGTAAAGGGTGTTTTATTTTTGGGGTGTGTGAAGTTTTATCTGAGGTGTGGTAACGTGTATAAATATAGACGGGATGCTCATAAAATCCATCTTGTTTTGGTTCTCTAGGAATGTGCTGGATACGGTTAGGCTTTGTTCACATCTGCGGTCAGTATTTACGTTGCTCTACTCCGATATAGGAGCAGAACAATAAAAACACTGGAAGCTCCAGATCCATTGCATGACAAACACCATTGGTGCCTGATGGAACGCATTGACTTAATTGGGTTCTGTCGGGTTTCTGCCATGGGGTCCGTCGTTTTACCGGACAAAATGGCGCAGCATGCTGCTCTCTTTTGTCCAGCATATTGGACCGGATTTGCGACGAAGGCTCCTAACAGAGCCTAACGCAGATGTGAACGAAGCCTTAAGATGGACAGCTTCTTATATTAGATTTGCAGCGCTGAGCTCACCATTAAGTTGTGCAAGACCAAGTAGCCCAAAACAGGCCTTAAGCCGATATTTAATATGCAACATAAAGATAATAGGTTTTATAGTAAACTGGAATACGCTAGTTAAATGTACATATTGCGTACCCTTAAAGGGAGTTGTCTAGGACTATACAGATGTAGCAGAGCTGAGTTTGTCATTTGACACAAGTCATTGTTATATTAGGATGTGCTATTATAGGTTTTATAATAAAAAGTGGTGCGCTGAAATAAGGTAAATGGCAAGTTCAGATCTACTTAGACTGCCTTTAAATTACTGAGCGCATGTAGTACGTTATCTTTCTATTAAACTTGCTCTTGCATTTGCTCTGACCCTATAAAATATTGCTAGGATATTCCATCGAGGTTCCATCAGTGACGGTCTGATGGTTATAATGAAGTGACATTTCTCTAGCTAGGCTCCTCGCTACTTAATCTGCATGAACAATAAGGGGCAACCCATGCGATGCAACGAATGCAAAAAATTTTTAAAAACCCACAAAACCACTAAATGGCCACACAGACGGCTAGCGGGTGGCCTCGTATTAGCGCACACTTGTGCTTTTGCTGCTTATGTATTACACAAGCAGATAACGATACCTCAACAGTCATTTACAATATTGTAAGGAGTGAATGAAGCGTTGCGCCAGGCTTGTGCTGACTGGGCTGGGGCTACAGGAGTGGGGCAACGCCAGGCTGAACTGGTCACGTAGCGTCTCTGATACACAGCGTCTATAATAACTGCATAATCACAGCAGAAGATATGGAGAAGGAACGTCAAGTAGCCAATGCAGGATTGTATGTATAGTCAAAGGAGCGATTATCATTTTTCCTTATTTGGGGGGGGGGGTTACCACGAGCGATTTAATTTGAATTTTAATAAATTAATGCAGTGCTTGTGAATATGGATTACTGTTTTTTTTATTATTACTAGGATGTTACATTAGTACAAAAATCTGATTAATAATGGCGGTGGAGATGGGGAACTGGCATGGTATTACTGCTGCCCAGCTGCTTTCCCCCTTCTCCACTATCAGATCCGCGTCTATACAGTTTTTAAACTAAACAAGTCTTTTGAGACAAACTGGTTGCTAGAGATACACTGCCTAACAACCAGTCTCGTAGGGTTGTCAGACTACAGTTCACTGGCAACTAGTATCACATCTCCAGCGTGTCATTTTCTGACATGGCAGAAGAGGTCATCAGTGGGGCCTGTGCCCTGTGACCACTACCAATCGGTAAAAAGATTGTGCCATTCCTCTTGATCGGACTGAGATAATTGGGTCCCCGCCCGTTAGAGCTTACAGTCTAAGGCTAGATTCCCACGAGCGTGTCCATTTTGCGCACGTAAAAAATGCAGCGTTTTTCCGTGCGTTGCAGTCCCGTGTGGCATCAGTGTGTGTTCCGTGTGGCATCAGTTTTTGATGCCAGTGTGGGTGCGCATTTTTTTTTTTTCCTCTGCATTTCTTTAGCAACTGGTGCGTGAATCACAAACCGCACACGGAAGACGTCTGCGCGCTGTCCGTAATTTTCACACACCCATTGACTTCAATGTGTGCGTGTGCAAAAATGCACCAAAGTAGGACATGCAGTGAGTTTCACGCAACAGACACAAGCTGCGTGAAAAACACCATGTCTGAATAGCCCCATTAAATTTCAAAGGTCCGTGTGCTGTCCGAGAAAAAAAACGACAGCACACGAACGTGAAATACGCCCGATTGAATAAGGTCTAAATGACATGTATGAGGAGACCAGTATCAGTACTTAATCCAACCTGGTCTAGATCAATGCAATTTTTGTACAATTCTTACATTTTAGGCCGAGAACTTCTTTAAAATTATTTTCTACGGTCATTGCCCCATTTGCTGAGGCTTAATGGTGTCTTAACGCAAAGTTAACCCTATAATCAGCCTTCACTTTAACCATAGCCTCCAATAAAGAGGAAAGTTGACAAACGTACACATCCTACTAGCTACTGGAACTGGGGAATGAATATTTCAGAACCAGTTTAGACCAGAAATGTTCCAGCATCCAGCAGGTTTATAATCGTATTCTTCCGAAAACAAAATCAATTTAATGGTTTCTAAATATAAACCTATAAATTATCCCATCAGCCGGTTACACACACACACATATATATATATATATATATACACACACCTGCCTATCCCGCCCAGTCAGACCAAACTATAGACCGGATATCGCCGGATTTACAGAATAATTTTTTTTATTTTGCATATGATCTATTTAAAGAACTCCCATCCGTCTATTAAATGCCATCTGATCAATGTTCACATCCAGCTCTGATAATATATGAAATCATTAGATAATTCACATTATAATTTAGCGGCGTATTTCATGCGCTGGGTTGTATTCACCCAATACCAGGAGGCTTGTAAATATTTGTTGTGCCCTAAAGTGCCCTATAGGGCAGCACGGTGGCTCAGTGGTTAGCGCGGTTTCTGCGCAGCGCTGGGGTCAAGGACATCATCTGCATGGAGTTTGTATGTTTCCCCCGTGTTTGCATTGGTATCCTCCGGGTACTCCGGTTTCCTCCCACACCCCCAAAACATACCAATAGGGAATTTAGATTGTGAGCCCCAATGGGGACAGTAAAAGAGGACCTCTGTACAGCGCTGCGTAATATGTTGGCGCTATATAAGTAACTGAAATAAATAAAGATAAGGGACACCTTCCAAAATTGTAATGTTTTGTTCCTTGTAGGGTCTATAAACTATAACTATTACTGGAAAAGCCAGCCTGTATCCCTTATGGGTATGTTCACACAGCATGTTTGACGCAGAAAAATATGAGGCTGATTTCAAGAGAAAACAGCCTCTGAACCCAGGCGTTTTTGGAGTACATTTTTTAAAGCATTTTTTTATTTATTTTTTTGCAACCGTTTTTTAAACGTATTTTGAGGTATATTTTCTAAGCATTATTTTGTAGTGTCAATGGAAAATCAGCTTGTAAAATGTAGTGACATCACTTTACGAGGCGTTATTCAGCAGCGTAAAAATACGCCTCATATGAACTACACAGTGTGTTCCCTATTGAAATCAATGGGAAGCTCTTTGCAGGCATATTTCAAGTGTACTTCAGAGCGTAAGGGTATGTTCACACGCAGTGACCAAAAACGTCTAAAAATACGGAGCTGTTTTCAGGCGAACACAGCTCCTGATATTCAGACGTTTTTGTAACTACTCGCGTTTTTCGCAGCGTATTTTACGGACGCTAGTGGAGATGTTTTTCAATGGAGTCAATGAAAAACAGCTCCAAAAACGTCCCAAGAATTGACATGCACTTTTTCGCGGGCGTCTTTTTATACGCAGTATATTGATAGCAACGCGTAAAATTCCACCTTGTGGGAACAGAACACCGTAAAACCCTTTGAAAGCAATGGGCAGATGTTTGTAGGCGTAATGGAGCAGTTTTTTCAGGCGTAATTTAAGGCGTAAAACGTCCAGATGTCTGAAAACAGTGCGTGTGAACATACCCTTAGGGTATATTCACTCGACTTATATTTGGCCGTTTTTCAGGCCGTAAACTCCCGAAAAATCGGAAGCAGAATGCCTCCAAACATCTGCCCATTGATTTCAATGGGAAAAACGGTGTTCTGTTCTGTTGGGCAGTTTTTTTTACGCTGCAGTTTTACAAAAAACAGCCACGAAAAAGAAGTGCAGGTCACATCTTGGGACGTTTTTGGTGCAGTTTTTCATTGACTCTATAGAAAAAAAGCTCCAAATACAGCCGTAAAAAACGCCACGAAAATCGCGAGTGGCTTAAAGAACGTCTGAAAATCAGGAGCGGTTTTCCCTTGAAAACAGCTCTGTATTTGCAGACGTTTGAGTTTGCGTGTGTACATAGCCTAATACAAGCGCTAAAGGCTGCGAAATACGTCTGAAAATAAGCCGTGTGAATATATATATCCTAAGGAAGTCTTCCATCACTACAATTCTGGAGGAAGCGTGAGGCCAAACACCTGTGACATAACCGCCCTCTGCTGGCCAGACTGTGGCATTGCAAAAATTAAATTCACTAATAATGAAGTAATATATATGCACTACGATTGTATTCTTGAACCATCAGAAAAACACCATCACCACAGTATGGCTAGTACCACTTACATTAGACAACCGCAGTTCTAAGAGCCAGGTATTTGTGCTTATTTCTAGAAAAACATTTTTTATTGGAAATTCCCTTTCCCAAAATTCTGTCATAGCCCTTTAAGGCCAGGATGCAGTTTTTGGCTCAGTTTTTTTTCTTTTAGTCAAACACAGGAGTGGACACAAAAAGGAAATGGATCCGTATTTTCGCTCTTTTTGGATCCACTTCTGGCTTTGGTTTAAGAAACTGAGCCCAAAACTGCGTCAGGACTGTGTGATACTGGCCTTATATTGACAACAGGAGAGTTGGAACACCAAAGGCTGGAGATCTAGACCAGTTAACATTAAGACTGAGGCTTAACTTGAAGCTCCTGGGCCCTAATGCAAAAACTGTCACAGGCCCCCCCCCCCCACCCCCCACCACCTCTCATGTGTAAGTTATAGTATGGATCTCATCATATGGGGCAAATAGACCGTTAGGGCACCCTTAGGCTCAAGGACCCAGTGCGACCACAACCTCTGCACCACATATAATTACACCTCTGTTCCAAGATCATTTCCGACTGAGATTTTTGAGACACCAAAAGGCCAAAAAGAGCGGGTTGTGGGTATCAGTGTGTGCGTGCCCCACAGGACTTCGTTCAATGCAATGAAGCAAGGAACAAGAGCATCCATTGTTTCTCCCCAGGGACATGAATACCCCTTTGTCAGCAGATGAGGTCACTGTCTGTTCCTCTCCCCCTGCTGCTTGTGATGAGAGATGCTGAGCATAGACACAAAAATGTGCAGCTAAGGCCTGCGATCACATGACTGCGCTGACACAGGGACGCTCCTCCACGTGACTTCACCCAGGAATCCAATTCATGCTTATGTAAGAAACTCACCACATTAATAGGTCAACAATGTCATCCTGAGGAACATTCACCACACACTTGTTATGCCAGTGTTACATGCCAATGCAACGTGCCGAGATCATCGTGTGATGCCAAGCAGTACTGACATTGGCCGTGACTGTGACTAACCTGCAGCATGCTCCTGTAATATCAATCCCCATGTTTTTGCATAGGCCGGGTCATGGGTTCCCAGTATTTGGTAACAGCACTCTTGTTGAATAGACAGGGAAGGACAATTTTTGGTAAATGCTATTATCCATTGCAACATAGTAATACGGGTTATAGTCACGACTATGGGTATTCCACAACATTAGGTACCACTCCACTAATAAATTGTTGCTCCCCATGCGCATAATACACACGGCATGTGTTGTGCACAATGTAAGTAGTTTATTAGAGATATAGCAGAGCTCCGTTAGTCATTTGGTCGTCCCGGCTCATGTGCTTGGCTCCCCCTTAAAAAAAGACTCGTAACACTGACTGGATTCATTTTTAGTAATACACAAATCTTGAATAGGCACCTGAGTGAAGGGGCCATTTACTGCACCCACCCGCTGGTTATTGCCCTACAGAGTTACAGTACTGGGTAATAACTTTATATATTCTAGAAGCCAGCATTATTTTGCATACCTTTCATCCTGGCAATTCGGATCTGACCTCCAGGTACCAGCCAAAATCAAATCAGATTAGAAGTGATAAACTCGGCTAACTCCGAGAACGCTGCATTTCCCAGGAGGAGACTCCGTTTATTTTGCTGCTCACATAAATAGCACATTATAATTACTGTGGTTGTAAGAGGAGAAGATATACGATATACTATATACACACACACACACACACACACACACACACACACACACTACAACAAATGAACACAATATTACACTATTTTTGCTCGAGAAAATTGCACAAATTAGTCGTGACCGCACGTCACACATAGAAACGTCTCACTCTGCTCCACTCTATCAGACATATGACTTACCTGTGTCACTTATCGGAGATCCCACAATGCACTGCTCTCTGGTAACAGAAACAAAGAATATAGACTTTACGCCAGATAATAGACACAGAAAAGAGAACAAGAGTTGCAAATGTCATCAAATCTGACGGGAGGAATATTGCAGCGTTATTCTTTCCTTAAACGATGGACACCAAGATGAAACCCCAACGGATCTCATTGTAAGTCAGTGGGGTCCATTGGGCAACACTTGTTGAAAACGACCAAAGTGCGATCATAGCCTTAGAGTACAGCTAACAGGGGCGCTTTATTAAAACAAGTTTGTCACATATCGACAAAACCACGTGAGCCGGAACAGTAGATTACACTCAGCCGGAGATACTTTTTATTGAGATTACAAAATAAGGGGATGATTCCAAGTTGAAGGAAATCATTTGCTGGGAAAATACCTGGATGTGGTATCACTAGTAATCATGACATTGCAGTCTAGCACTTCTATATTTGGACTTCTGGGTGTGAACGGTGCGAGGGGTAGGACGTAACACTTCACTACATCAGGTTATACACTTTCTAAAAATCTATAAGAGGAAGCCAGCCCCATTTAAAGCTCAAACAGCCATGGTTTATGAAGCAGACTGATCAGCAAGGAGCCGCAGTATCACTGCCGCAATCATCTCACGATAAAAACGGCGACAGAAAACGGTAGGACAATCTAGACTGCCAATTGTATCCCTTATATTTTACCTGGGTGAGTAATGTAGCTGTAATTAAAAAGGGTTGTAGATAAAACTATAAAAAGTGCTTTTTTTAATTTATTTTTTCAGAAACAGCGCCACTCTTGTTCATGGTCTGTGTCTGGTAATGCAGCTCATTTTCCCATTCAGGTCTGAGCTACAATACAAGACACATCCCATGGACAACAGTGGCGCTTCTAGGCAAAGGAACCCCCATCAATTCTTATCCCGTCAATTTTAATCGGTCTTTTTTTGATTTTTGGTAACCTCCAGAAATATTTTGTGTATTGGGATACAGATATAGCAGACCAACAGAGATACTGAAGAAACTGGGGTAACATCTATTAAAATAGTTCCACACTTTTTTTTTTATATATAGTGAAATGTTATAAATGTTTTGTAAGAATTAATTTACTATTTTTAAGCAGTTAAAAAATGGTGACAGCGCACAGTCAATTACATTTTACATGGTCCTTTTTGTCTTAACAGGTCCAACTATGGGTGCAGTTCCAGAAGTCTGGCATACGCAGATGGAGCCAGAGGATAACGTGGAGAATATACCGGAGTGTTCCATCTGTTTCACCACCTATGACAATATATTCAAGACTCCAAAGGTTTTGCAGTGTTCACACACCTTCTGCCTGGAGTGCGTCGCAAGATTAGTTGCCTCACTACCACCGGAAAGCCAACACGACCAGATCCTGTGCCCTTTCTGCAGGCAACCCACACAAATCCCACAAGAGGGTGTCCCGGGACTACAAACAAGCAGAGACCTACTGTCTAACCTTCCTACCCATTTACAACATGAAGAGACAGTTTGGATTGAGGGCACAAAGCTTTGTTATAAACAGGACCCTCAGTCCGATCCCAGCCAATCAGACATGTGCATTTGCGTTGACATTGGGTTGACTAAAAAAGAGGAACCAACAGTGCCAAGACCACGGACTGGATTATATAGATTTTGCTGTGGGTGCAGTGACTGGAAAAGACTTTTACTAATTGCTTCCATGGTGATCATCTTGTTCTGCATCCTTCTATGGCCAGTTCAGTGTATCCTGAAGACGGGAAACCTACGTTGCACCTCTGAACCCACACCCACCAAGCTGCCGTTCTCATCTATCCTCGTAACACATGGCGTATGAGAGGGACGCTAGGAGGACTACGCTCATGTAAAGACTGATATGGGTGTGAATAATAATCACTGTGACTTGCGTGTCTTCTGTAGTTGCGGCTTACAGTACATGCGTCCTGCAAGAGTTAAATGCACTTTGTTCATGTCTTTATTCAACCAAGTTAAGAACAAACAGAAGACATCATGACGTAAATGTGATCTCCTTATGGGGTAGATACACGGGTAGCACTTCATAGGAAGACCTAGCATGGGCAATATGCACTACATGTGACCCTGGGGTGTTAAAAGGGAGATGCACAAGTGTGAAAAATGTTGGGTTGTGCCTTCAGATGCCATCTCAGAAAATGCAGTATTATTGGAAGGCAACACGAGGCCCAGGCCATGCCACATGCAACGGGGCTTTATCAGTGTTTAGAAATCAAATGGCGGGCTTTTTTGTTTTTTACCAAATCCATTGTATACAGAAGTTTCTACCATTTTTAATAAGCAAATTGTTCTAAAACTACAAGACTAGAATAATATGTTCTCCATCAATCGTGCAGATCAAACTTCGGAGCTCCATAGGTATTAATTTACTAACTTTTTGTATTCTGAAGCAGTTGGCCATTAAACACTGATAATTGAAATTTGTGATGTGGGTTGTACACTCACGGCGAAAACACAGTACCTGGTCCTACACCGATACAGCCATAACTCCACGTGGAATACACAGCGAGGAGATCAGCTCTATTAAAGTACCGCTGTTACCTGCGCAGAATGCCTCCAAGGACCAAGATAAGTTACTTGATGTTGGGCAAAAAGTATTCAAACCGTTTCAAATTTGGCATATGAAGCCCACCATTAAAGCCCATGTACACCGTTGAAATTTTTTTTTTTTTTTAACCAAAATGTGCATCAGCGTGTTTGGTGCAACTTTAGAAATACTTTGTTTAAAATTTTTTTTTTTTTTTTAAATACAGCTGCTTTATATCTGGTGTAACGTGCGCCGAGACCTGAATCCGTCAGGTCGTCAGTAGCACAGACGGGTTCAGTGTCAGCGAGTCCTGTGTGTCTTCGCCGTCACTGAACCCTTCAGTGCCACTGACCTGACCGATACAGGTTTCAGCGCTACATACAGCCGAATCTCAAAAAGTAAAAATAATTTTAAATAAAAAATATTTCGAAAATTGCACCAAATACAATTATTTAAAAACAAAAAAAAACAAAAAAACACTTTCAAAAAGTGTACATAGCCTTTAAAGGGCTAAAATGGGCATTAAGCCAGTTTAAGGCCAATAAATTTGCTGGGAGTCCCACAGATGTTGGGAGATTCTGGATAACTACCACTGTTGTATTTCATATACGCACAATCTCCATGAAAGACTACGGAAACGCTTGCTCTGACTCGGGACTTGGGTTATTTACCGGGATCTTACTTTATTTTGATACGTATTGTAAAAACTGCAATCAATCTGTTGGCGAGCACTATTAAGGATTAGAATTATACTGCATGTCAATAACCTTTTATAAGCATTCAGTAATACTACTTAGCCTTTGCCATTTTCTACCATCCATATCCTCACACTAATCCCGTAAAACTAAATTTCCCAGATGCCATTGCCGGAATTTGGATTACGATGTATTTAGGAAATAAAGAAT
Organism: Rhinoderma darwinii; assembly: GCF_050947455.1. Taxonomy (NCBI): domain Eukaryota; kingdom Metazoa; phylum Chordata; class Amphibia; order Anura; family Rhinodermatidae; genus Rhinoderma; species Rhinoderma darwinii. Next base: position 33,456,237 of record NC_134696.1, on the reverse strand, counting down.
CCTGGTCTAAAATGGGTATAGAGCATTAAGGGACGTGTTGGATTTTATTTGCTACAAACAACCATATAACCGGTTGAGTAGAAAGAAATCATTAAAAGACGGGAATTGGATTTTTATGCTTCTAAAATGCCAGGTTCCACTGCGATGCTGAATCAGAAATAATGGACCTGTAAACAAGCATTTACTGCGATCAAGCACATTAAGGAACAGACGTGAGGAATATCTGGTTTTAAACTAGAGGTCACAGCTCTAAGAGGCTAAAACGTTCAAGGGTAAAACAGGAACTGGCTATTCAAAGTATTATAGACCTAAATTAGTCATTGTAAGTGGTTAAATAGAAGAGTCTTAGTCTGGAGGACCCGGGCCTTCTGTGGATTAAACAGCCTATTGATATCAATGGGCACCATGTAATGCTTCATTTCCCCTGCGGTGGAGCTGCAGGGAAATTAAACACTTGCTGCCAGAATGCCCCGCAGATTACAGCTGATCGCTAGAAGTCCTGACACTCATTTAAAGGGGTTGTCCTCTTTTTACAATCCCCTGATTACTATGTAATCAGGATGTCAGATCACATATATTCTCTTTCTATGTACGAAGGAAATTACTGTACTGTACAAGCTGCTCCATGACGAAAGGAAACCTCCAAAGTCTTCAAGACAAAAACTCTTGGATTCCATGGGGGAATCCAAAGGGTAAGGGATCAAAGACATAACATCTCTCTATGCAGTCCACATCTCTAGACAATCAGTAGTTTAGAAGGAGAGAGTCACATTAAGTTTTTCTTTCATGTCTCATAAGATATTCTTATAGTGCAGCCACAGGGCATATATATTGCTCCCGGTTCCATTTTCAGCATCTGGGCCACCATGGCATTATGGTGTACTGCCCCTTTAACTTAATCAATATGTAACGCAGTAACAAACAGACCAGTAAGCATTTAACCAATTACCAATACGGACAGAACGGGGGTGACTAAAGTAAGCAGACATTTCCGCTCAATCGTTTAAGTAGCACTGAATTGAAAACCGAATGGTTTATTGGCCGCTATACAGTAGGTTTTTGGCTGACTTGCACTGATGAGTTTTAAATTGGCCTTCTGTGTGTTATTTATTATTTTATAACATCTGTATTTTTATGCTCTGGCTCAATGAAATGTAGAAATGTTCACGTTTTAAAGCAAATTGTAAGAAACGGAGGCCTTAGCATCTGTCTGAATATATCCCACATACTGTACAATGGGGGAGGGGTACAACAAAGAACACTATGAATACAACTCCGTTATTAATTATTCTGCTAGGATCATGGTTTCTCAGTATTTTGTTTACTACTATGTATTTTTTTCCAAGAAAACTGTTTAATAAAATATTTCTTCTGAATTTCTAAATAGTTTGTAGAGTTTTTATACCTTAGTTGATGCACATCAAGGGTGTATGTACAGAAGAGGCAGCTCATGCGGCTGCTATGGGGCCTCTGAAGAGAGGGGGGGGGGGGTCAACCAAGGTTGGCTACATTCCTTGTTTTAATGGGGTGCAATCGCCTCCCCACAGGCCCTACAACGTTAGCAAACAAGGGTGCAAGGGAAACAACCCACAGATCATGGAAAAGAGATGGGGGGGGCAAAAAAGCATGCCCTTCTGTTCCAGATAGGGCAGGACTAGAAAGGGGGCTTATTTTAATCTTTGCTTTGGGGATTCCTCACCTATGTACACCCCTAATCCACATCCTTCAATAATAATTAATTCCCCTATATCCTGCAAGTGGATTACAGATGTCATTAATGGAAAAAAAAAAAAAAAAAAAAAAAAAGTGTCACTTGTTTGAGGATCACCCCAACAACAATATACCCAATATTAATCTTGAACCCATAATTTCCATTTCCTGAGGATCTTGAGGGGAGGGGGGGGGGTTCTCTTGTTCTGCTCCATTCAATCAAGACTCCACTTAGTCCAATTACTAGCAGTGTCATGTTTGGAGAATCCGGACAGGAGAACCTCTAAGATTTTCAGATTACGGAGTTGTGAGGGGGAAGATGGGAATGGTGGATTGGATGTAAAATTTTGAAAGGGGACGGGTCTTATCAGAAACAACCCCTTTTCTGTTGAAGCCGCAGCTGATCGCCGAAGGTCCATCTCCCAGCGAGCAGTCCATTATGCCTAGAGAGAGGCCATCTCTGGCATGACATTTACCCTACAGTATTACATGGCAGCCATTCAGCTCTAGTCGACCAGAATGGGAGCAGTTCTTACACAGTGGTTTTCCGTTATGGCTCAGAGGGGGCCCCAGCCGTGGACCACCCTCAATGATGTCCATTTGTCCCAACAGGGCATAAAGACCGAAATGTCTCGACAAGACAACCCCATTAACATTCCGGATTATCAGTAAGAGAAGATACTTTTACTGCCTGATAATCCAGAAACTGACAAGGATGTAACAGGCAGTTCCAGTTCTAGAGTACTGGGATTCTCGCACACTCTTTTGGTAGGAGACAATCAGGGTCATTTTGTTTTAAAGGTCCAACATTTTTATTACACATTTTTACAAAAACAGAGTAAAACAAAAGAATTGACAAATAAAAATATCTATAAAAGACTTTTCTTAGGCACTTAAATAAATACTTTGCCAAAACACTGAGGCAAAAAAAGAAAAAAAAAAAAAGGATTGTCCTTTCATAATAAGTTACTGTGGATGTGCTCTCCCTCACAAGTGCACCAAGCTCACGTCTCTCTTACACTTGTGTACCTCCGTCTGGAGCTGGCACAGGGGCTAGCAGGGGTAAGCTGCAGAACTGGGGGCAACTCCATACAGCCAGGCCAGGGAAATGGAGACAAAGTGCTGTCCTGCAAGAGAAGTCATAGAGCATAAATTTAGATGGTCCATGCAGATAAGGGCATTCCTTAAGAGGCCGATGAAAAAAACAATTAAAAAAATTCAAGTGGTGCTTAAATTAAGTTTAAAATAAATGATATGCCCCCTATAAAATTTAAGATTGACCTTTGCCAGGTTTCACAAGGGTGTACCTCCAACTTGCTCAAAGGAGTTTGCCTAATATTAGACAACGAAAAAAGGCTACTTTTTTTTCTAAAAAGAGCGCCAATCTTGTTCATGATGTAAATAAGTAGAGAAAGGGTTGTGTCTGGTATTGCAGCCAGCCCTATTCACTTGAATGGTGATGATTTGCAATATGAGAGACACAGGCCATGAACATCATTTGCACTAATTCTGGAACCCCCTTTATAGGGGACCTGACAGAACAACCAGTGTCTCGTTAACTTCAGAAAGGACATAAGACGTCATTTTACAGTTTAAGATTGTCACTTTGCATAAATCATTTAATAAAAGGAACTATTCAATAAATGTGAAGGTTAAAAAGGGTACGTGCACTCTTCTATATTCTGACAGGTCATTGAGACATTAGTGGGGGATCTCGCAACATGCAATGAGAACTTCACGGATACGCACAGTAAAGAGCCCAACAGCTTTGCTCAGAAATTCCTAAGCGCCAAAGAAAGAAAGCTCAAAAGAGCACCGAACCCACTTTGACCTATGTATTGCTGTGAGTTCCAACACTAGACCTCACCAAAGCCATCTTTTGGCATGTCCGAAGATAGAAGAGAAAGATGCACATACACTATAAAACCCCATGCCCACGACCGTAAATATTGTCCGTAAATGCAGACCGCAATTACGGAACCATTCACTTCTATTGTCCACGGACACCTTCCAGTTTATTTACAGGGTGTCCGGGTAGTACACTGCAAAAGATAGGACATGTCCTATATTTTGCGTTTTACCGCCGTGCTCCGATACAGGCACGGCCATGTGAATGAGGCCTAAAACCATCAACACATTGGTCTTGTAATTCCGTGCCTAACCACATGGTGTGCTGTTAAGAAACTTACAGAGGCTCTGTCACCAGATTTTGCAACCCCTATCTGCTATTGCAGCAGATCGGCGCTGCAAAGTAGATTACAGTAACGTTTTTATTTTTAAAAAACGAGCATTTTTGGCCAAGTTATGACCATTTTTGTAGTTATGCAAATGAGGCTTGCAAAAGTCCAAGTGGGTGTGTTTAAAAGTAAAAGTCCAAGTGGGCGTGTATTATGTGCGTACATCGGGGCGTTTTTACTACTTTTACTAGCTGGGCGTTCTGACGAGAAGTATCATCCACTTCTCTACAGAACGCCCAGCTTCTGCCAGATCACGCTGTGACGTCACTTCCCCAGGTCCTGCATCGTGTCAGACGAGCGAGGACACATCGGCACCAGAGGCTACAGTTGATTCTGCAGCAGCATCAGCGTTTGCAGGTAAGTCGATGTAGCTACTTACCTGCAAACGCTGATGCTGCTGCAGAATCAACTGTAGCCTCTGGTGCCGATACGATGCAGGACCTGGGGAAGTGACGTCACAGCCTGATCTGCCAGAAGCTGGGCGTTCTGAAGAGAAGTGGATGATACTTCTCGTCAGAACGCCCAGCTAGTAAAAGTAGTAAAAACGCCCCGATGTACGCACATAATACACGCCCAGTTGTACTTTTACTTTTAAACACGCCCAGTTGTACTTTTGCAAGCCTCATTTGCATAAATACAAAAATGGTCATAACTTGGCCAAAAATGCTCGTTTTTAAAAAATAAAAACGTTACTGTAATCTACATTGCAGCGACGATCTGCTGCAATAGCAGATAGGGGTTGCAAAATCTGGTGACAGAGCCTCTTTAAGATATGCTAAAGCACCATCTAGTGGTGGAAATAACTACAGTAATTTAAAATTGCTCCGCAAAACATGAATGTGGGATATTCGTGTGTAACACTTCAACAAAAGCACTTTTTGTGCTTTTACTGAATTATACTTTTGATGATGGTAAATGGATCCGTGTAATAAAGCCACAACATTTTCCAATATTCACATGAACTTATGGGGGAAGAGGTTCTTACTCATTCAGTATCAGTACATCTGGAAACACCATGGATTATCTGGCGGCATTACTAGTACTTGATTTGTCGGCGCTTCTAATGTTCAGATTCTCATAGACACAGGTGGAATCATCGCTGATTCTGCAAACATGTAAATAATTATATTAGCACAAGTTTATAAAGTGTAAGGCACGAGAGACAAAAAATTAGAACCTGTATCCAAACCTTCCAAAAGTAGTAATTGAATTAGGCAGCTCTAGTTTTACAACAAATGGAGAACCATAGCTCCTATTGTGGATCCTCCAGACAAACCGGTAAAATAAAGCATTACAAGGTACCCAATAAAATCAAATGGGACTCTCAATGGACTTCTATGGCCAAACCAGACATGGTCTGCACTATTCGTAAATAGAGGGTGATTAGTTGGAGCGCCCTCTCTGCTACATCAGCATTCCCCAATAGGATATACAAGACGACAATCCCTTTAATTATATAACTTCACATATTTACGGGAAGTGCGTCACCAGCGAGCTGAGAATTCATATTTCTCTTCTCTGGCTTTTTTCCGATGACATTTCATCAATACCTATTTCTTGCTGTTCTATGCATTCCTCTACATAAAACTCTACCCTTAAAGTAGTTCCACATATTTAGAAACGAATGCTTCATTAAAAAAAAAAAAAAAAAAAATAGGTTATTTTATTTATTATTTTTACAGAAGCAGCAAAAATCTTGCATACGGGCTGTGTCTGGAACTACAGATAAGCGGCATTCAAGTAAATAGGGCTGAGCTGCAATACTAGACTCAGCCCATGGATAAGAGTGGCGCTGTTTCTAGGATATAAAGTTCAGAGTCTAATCCTGTAACCGATCACTAAAGCCGCTGACACTTTTATATATGTGCAATTATAAACCAGGCCCCATGCAGTGATCTCGTGGACAGAGGTGTGGACTGTTGTCTCTATTTAGATGCAAATATGTGCCGACGAGCGGAGCATTAATAGAGTATTGGTCCCCTCTTAACGGCTCTGCACATGCTTTCCCAGCCCATGCTTACCTAGGTTGGCTAGGTGCTGCAGCTGAAGGCGCTTTGGGTTTTAGCTTCTCCCCAATTGGATAATGAATGTTGCTATATTCACGATCTTTTGTTCTGCCCCTCTGTAAAAAAATAAAAATTAAAAAAATTTACAAACAAAAACTTTCTATACATAGATTTTATGCAGGCTTTCCTAATTATTTTGCACTAAGTGGGATTGCAATATTTTGCCATCCACTGTCACCTGTACTAGTTTTAGGAAATTTGCCTAAGGGTATGTTCACACGGCCTATTTACGGACGTAATTCGGGCGTTTTTGCCCCGAATTACGCCCGAAAATAGCGCCTCAATAGCGCTGACAAACATCTGCCCATTGAAAGCAATGGGCAGACGTTTGTCTGTTCACACGAGGCGTATATTTACGCGCCGCTGTCAAATGACGGCGCGTAAATAGACGCCCGCGTCAAAGAAGTGACCTGTCACTTTTGGCCGTAATTGGAGCCGTTATTCATTGACTCCAATGAATAGCAGTGCCAATTACGGCCGTAATGGACGCGGCGTTCAAGCGCCTGCACATGCCGTGACGGCTGAAATTACGGGGATGTTTTCAGGCTGAAACATCCCCGTAATTTCAGCCGTAACGGACGCCCTCGTGTGAACATACCCTTACACTCAGCGCTCCGTCAGCGACCTTGGTCGCACGACTAAAGATCGTGGTGTTGCTCTGCCTGCATTTCAGTTAATGAAAGTGAATGTGACCACATTGCGACCCGCAGGTTGCCACAACAGCAAAATAAATTAAAAAAATCTAGCAGGTTTGGATTTTTTTGTGACTGTTGAGTCAAACAGCATCTACCCCCCAGTAGTAATGCTCCTGGTGCTATTTTTCATTCGGGGTTTTTTTTTTTAACCTAATTTATATTTGAACAAAAAAAAACAAAAACTTTCAGCCTGGATCTCTTCTATACACTGGCTAGACTGGTATGTATATTAACCTTTTAACTCCTGCATGCAAGCACAACTTTCCTCACATTTGAATACCTTATTGTAGTCCACAAGGTGGCACTATGCCACACCACCAGAGATAGTCAATCTTTGCTCCATTAGTGAGGAGTATTCTATATCAGATCCACAATATAACCTGATATTTCCATACAGTGAGAAATTGTGCACATCCAATTGAGAGCAATACCCATTAGAGACTACATTATGTATATAGTAAAGAGACCATATTATGTTTGATCTGAGAAAGTATTAAAAAATAAAATAAAAAAAATAGCCATTTGCGCCATTAGCACATATTACTACGGCCATTGCCAGCTATCATGACTGTAGATGTCAAAATGGAAGAAATAGAAGAAGCATTTCCAATAAGTAGAAGTTTAACTTTCTATTTAAAGAGAACCGGTCACCTGTCCAAAAAAATGGAAGCTGACATCTCAGTCGCATCGCAGGATGAGGCCTTGGACTGTGAAGTGGGCGGGTAACACCTGTCACTTGATAAAGGGGTAACAGACTATCAATGGTCGAAGGCCTCATTTGCACATCGGACACCAGAACCAACGGCCCCGATATCTCAGGAACGGTGGGGGTTGGAAGAAATAAAATTAAATGCATGAGAATCTGGGAGGCGCCTGCAATCTAACAGATGTCAACTGCAGTTTTTTGGGTAGGTGACAGGTCCTCAAAGAGAAAAGAAGACCCGTTTTTCCCAGTAAATAGTGCAGTTCGATCAAAACCTATACCATAAAGCTTCATTTTATTTACTGATCTGTTTACAGGCCATTGCCCAAGTCAAGACGTAGGTTTACTGGACATGTACTCCCATCTATTCCACAAATAAACTTGGTTTTATTGCAAGTTGCGCAGCAGTTTGGGGAAATTAAATCCTCTGACCTGCTCGTCCTCCAGATATTTCTTCCTGCTCTCGATATATTTCTGTACAGCCATGTAGATGAATTTATACTGCGCCTCGGTCTGCACCATTCCTGAGCGCTGCTGTCTCACCATCTGAATAGTTTTTGGGATGTCAATGTCACAGTCCAGACCTGTATATGGAGGACATGATAAACCTTACACGTCAAATGACAAAATATATAAATCATTCTAGAAGAACATAAATATTAAAGAGGAACCTGCCCTTTATTGGTCCTGGCCATCACATTACTGATCAAGCGATCGCCATGATGTCAATGATTTAAAGGGGGTTCTCATTTACGTATGGAAGCCGACTTCTTTAAACCCTGGCGATCAGAATTTGCTTACATATTAGCGCACAATACAGGGGAAATGGGCCATTACGTGTCGGCAATTAAAATTAATAATAGTCCATATAATGTAAGGACGTGGAAGGTCCACCAGGGACCCCCCTATGAAGTCAATAACCCCTTTTAAGAGGTGCCGCTGGGTCAGCCAAGACCTTGCACAGCCCAACTACTGATAAGTCACTGTACAGGAATACATGTCCCTTGTTGTCTTTTCTGAAGTAATTACCCTAAATAGGAAATAGAAATATAAATTCTATTTAAGGATTGAATTATGTGATGACAAAAAAGGTAGAAGAGAATATTTATTTAAAACTTGAAGAATTACCTTGTCTGTTTATAATGTCGACTAGAATATCAATTACTATGATCGTACCGGTGCGCCCAATTCCAGCACTAAGGGCAAAAAAAGTTAAAAAGTTTAGTACTCGATGACATGACGAGACACCGAGCCGCTTAATAAAGACCGTACCTGCAGTGCACCACTATAGGTCCAGAGTCGGGAATGCTTTGTTGTACTGCATTAATTTCTTCTAGGAAACTTAGAACACCCACTGGCTCATTGGGAACCCCATGGTCTGGCCAGCTTAGATATTGATAGTGCCAAATTTGCCTTGGAGGCTCCTCCTAGAAATAGATAGAGCGTTAGTACTAAAATTTCCTGCGAACCAGTGCCTGGCATTAATTATTTGAAGGGGTTCACGCAAGTCTCAGGGGTGGGTATGTGCCTACATGTAAGCCCTCTCAGTGCTTCCGACTGGTGGAGTGGGTTCAGTAAAGTCAAGCATGCTCAATTTACATATTGTTTCTGCCACTTTTTTGCCCTCCCATCTACAATTACTGAAGCCGTTTGCAAATGAACAAGTTTATCTTTATTACTGCCTCTTGTAGATTTCCTCATTTACAAAAAGGTTCGTCACAGCGACACGTTCACTTTCTAGGTCAATCCTTTTACCAGAGCTGGCAAGAACAAACATATCTCAGTTGTTCAATACTTGACTGTTCTTCATGGGAAAATTACTTTTTTCACCTATTCACTGAACAGATCAGGTTGGTGAAGGCCTGACCTCGTCTCCACATGCCAAGACCAGAGGGCACACCTGGATGGTTCTTTGTTTCCTACAGAGTTGTACGGATCGTGAGCACGCATTCCTGATCATTGCTTCATGCAACTCCTCACAGCGTCAGTCCTTGTAAGGAGACGGGGTCCCCCATTCTAGTACGGTAATCACGGATTTAGCATTTATCCTCTGTCCTGTATATAGGTGATGTCATTCGTGGGACTTTGTCACAAAGTATACAGATCTGATTCTGAGCTGCATTAAGTGTCAAAAACAGGATTGGATCCCATCATGGGAAAACAGAAGATCGTTAACCAAAGTCAACATCCGAAAAAACCCCAAGTGAGTTAGTTTCTCTTTAAATGGAAACGGGCCAACAAAACCCTCAAATTCCCTAGTTTTACAAAGAACTCATATTAAAGATGAACCGTTGCGTGCATTTGAACCCAGTAAATGGCTTCCATGATGCCAATCAGGGCCCCAACATGTGGAGTGCGCTTATATTAAATGACAGGCACCATGTGTTACTTCGCTCGCTTTCCTTTTAAAGAGAGACAGTAAGGGGGGGGGGGAATATATTAAAAGGATTACACCAGTTTTCTGGCATTAAAATGTATCACATTGTCACACACCATAATTGCACTAATTTGCTACATTTTACTTCTTTCACCACTTTCCAAAAGGGCAAGAAAATGGGGTGGGGTTTAGTGAAGTGGCGGAGCCTCCAACGGACTGACCGATTTAACATAACTTACGCCAGAAACAGCCATGCGTTATGGTGCAAATCTACACCTGCTCATAGAGGGTATATATTTGCATTTCCGTACAACCAAGCATGCACCAATTATATTAAGTGGTGTGCACCTCTTAATAAATTTGGTGCATTTCCTGCAAACGTAAGATAGTTTAAAGACAGATGTTTTAAAAGCCAGTCTTCGTATATTCCTCCTGAATGCGTGTTATATTGGATCACAATTGATGAATATATTTAGCTACACAATGGTTAGCCATAATATTTTACAACACGGTCTACCCCTCCCTCAAAGTCTCCGTTATTCAGCATCGGTAATTGGAGAAATGTCTGTGAGATGTAACGTCGGCAGCAGGTTCGGAGCCCTCTGATCTGCCCGACAGCCTGTACTCTGGATAATAAACACATCTTTGTCCGCTTCTCATCAATTACAAATGGGTGAACACGGCTGCAGAAGAGCGGTCACTTCCCATGATACAGAGAAAGCTGCTGAACTCTACGCAAGTGTCACATCACATTGTAAAACTAGTCATTATGTGCAAATATTTCAGGAAAAAAATGCAAAAAAAATAAATACAAATTAAACAAATTAAATCCTGGAAGTGTGAAGCCTGACTTTCATGCACACTTGTATAGGTTTCCCTCAAGATTACTTGTGCCTAGATAACATTATAGAGCTTCACTGTACCAAGATATTCATCATGTGTATGTTCTTTAATGGATTTTGACTGAAAACTACATTTTAAAAAGGTATAAGGATCTTCAGTATATTCATTCGTTTCCTGAGCTTCATGTAGCTGGTTTCTATAAATTCCAAGCTTCCCGTGCAGTGGAATTTTTTTGTATACATGTGCCAGGGCTACGACAAGGGCCATCACATCCAGATCTCTGGATCCTCAGAGACCAGGAATCAGAACACCTGGACAGCATCATAATAAAGCAAATTCCCCCAGAAAAAGTTGTGGGTAGTGAGAATGACTACAATCTAAAAAAAATTCAAGTCAATGTCCACCCTTGAACACCTTTTTTTTTTAACCTACATAGGGGTTTGACATTATGTGCGAATATATCTATGCAGTAGTCATAGACGTTCTTCTGATACAGAGCTCCAAATCCACTGCAGAGACAGTTAAACGAGAATATTCTGCCTGCCTGCAGCCACCAGTAGGGGGAGCTTACTGAATACGGTTTATACATTGAACTCAAAGATAAAAGTTAGACACTGCAGCATTAATACTGAAATAGAGTTATAGAGTCTCACCCTGTCTGTGCGTGACATCTGTAACTCCCGCAGGATATAATCTTTTTCTTCATGAAAGTCCTTGCGCAAAACTTGGATGCAGCCATAATCAGAGCAGCTTTCTTCAGGCCAGTAACGAAAACATTTTTTCTGTAATGTTACACAACGTTTAGCGGAAACACATTTAGACATTGTTTGAACGCAGTCAATATGGTTTAGTGCTCTGCTCATTCTATAGAGATCTGAAGTTTGTAAGGTTTATAAACTTATTAAATCTAAATCAGAAAAAAATTGTGCCACAAAACAGCAAATTAGCACATTAGAACGCACCAAATTGCTAACTCAATTGCCGGTGCATCGTAAGGTTGTGCTCATGAAAATAGATTATTCACAGAGAGCAAAGAGGCAAATGCTTACTCAAATCACCTTGTGAAGAGGAGGTGGTGAAAGAAGGGGGCTCTTTTCTCCAGACCAGCAGTTGGGTGCAATTAGAACCTACTGAACTTCTGCTCCTTGAGGGCATCTTTCAGATGTCTGTGGCTGACAGTGCATGTGTCTGGCGACTATAAAAGACATGCTATTTAATGGAAAACCTTGGTGTAGCATAGAGGAGCGGTCGGCTCTCCTGTGCGGTGTAGCATAGAGGAGCGGTCGGCTCTCCTGTGCGGTGTAGCATAGAGGAGCGGTCGGCTCTCCTGTGCGGTGTAGCATAGAGGAGCGGTCGGCTCTCCTGTGCGGTGTAGCATAGAGGAGCGGTCGGCTCTCCTGTGCGGTGTAGCATAGAGGAGCGGTCGGCTCTCCTGTGCGGTGTAGCATAGAGGAGCGGTCGGCTCTCCTGTGCGGTGTAGCATAGAGGAGCGGTCGGCTCTCCTGTGCGGTGTAGCATAGAGGAGCGGTCGGCTCTCCTGTGCGGTGTAGCATAGAGGAGCGGTCGGCTCTCCTGTGCGGTGTAGCATAGAGGAGCGGTCGGCTCTCCTGTGCGGTGTAGCATAGAGGAGCGGTCGGCTCTCCTGTGCGGTGTAGCATAGAGGAGCGGTCAGCTCTACTGTGCGGTGTAGCATAGAGGAGCGGTCAGCTCCGACAGGTCTGTTTTAGTAAATAATTGTATTTCTCATTTAATAGCATATTTTCTTAAAACTCTGCATTGTGATGTTCCTGTTATTTCACTTGGAAATATATCAATAAATGGACAACTAAACGTGAAGTGATCAGAGCCTCAACCAATGTTGTCCAGACATTTATAGAGGGTAAAGACTGTTAAATGAAAGGTTTTGGTAGTTTTCAAAATAAGATTATAAGTGACTGGGGAGGATATTTGAGAACAGCTGGAGGGTATTGGAAAAAAGAACGAACAAGAAAACAAATCCCCCAAATTCCCTGCATTGACCGGCATTATGTATCAGGCCCATACAGCTTACCCTTGAGCGCTCCATCTCTTTAGTAGTCATAACAATAACATGAGTGTTCTCCTGATAGACCATGGACCAGAAGTCACACACTGTGTTCTGCAGACATCCCTGAGTGGCTATATACATTTTATAGAGCCGGTTCCCACGTGCCTCATCCAGAGTACTCTATGGATATATACATACAAACAAGTTAGAAAGGATTGCAGTACACAAAACTGCTGTGCATCATAAATATATGTAGCAAGTCATAAATAGACAATACACCAAGAGGAACAATTACCAAACACTGATCTCCAACCACCCCCAACAAGCAATAAACTATCCCCTGACTCAGCTGAGCATCAAAGCTTATTGTCACAGGGAGGAGGGAGATAAGCGGCTGCCAGATTATCTGCAGGGCTCCCCTGCTGATGCTCTGTAGGCTTCACTCCAATTGAATTTTCAATAGACAGGATGGAGTTCTCCTTCAATAGTCCAAGTGAATTGCAAAGTTAAACAGGACAAATCATATGCAATAACAGACAACCCATGTACAAGAGGGGCAAACAAAAAAAAACGAGACCCTTTTTTTCTTTTCCTGGAAACCCCTTTAATATGTGGTGTATTTTTGGTTTCTTAACCCTGTGAATCGTTTCACATCTTCCATGTATTCTCCCATTTATCACTGCTAACAGATGCGTTTTTTTCTACATCCCCCCCTTCCCCCAAGTATCTATTTGGTCCCCATTACATTATTATAAGGAATAGGACTTGACAAACATGTTATGTCATTACCTTGATGTAATTGGCATTAATATAATCTGACCCAGGAATGCTATCGTCCGTGTCTCTCAAAGCAACCCTCGTGGTATCAACTGCAAAAAAACAAGGTTTTATTTTAACTCTACGACTTATCAGACTTCTTTTTACTGTTCGGTCAGCAGTTGAAATGTGAACAGGCATCTACAGTAGCTGCAGGGAAGTGACCTGAAAACCTCCACCTGTCAAAATTCCCTGGGAAGTCCTACCATGACCAAACCTCTCCATATACCCCATTAGGGCATATGAACACTATAGAAGGGGAACCCCACTCGTGACCGGGCTATGGCACATGGCCTTTAAAGAGGAACGGTCACTAGGTCATTTAACCAGTTCAACTTATCTTACCTGAATAGCGCGGTCTCCCTGATTCCAGTGCAGTTTTTTGGTTTTTTTTCCTAGACCTCCCTGTTCCAGAGATATGGCCCACTGTGGTGTTGGCTCCCCGTATGCCCAATTTGCTGTAGTTTGCTAATGAGGTGGAGCAATCTTCCCTGCCTCTGATGCTGACCAGTCAGTGCGAGGCAGCATGAGGGTAGTTCATGCCCTGTTGGCTAACTATAGCAAATTAATCTATACGGAGCCAATAAAACAGTGGGCCATATCTCTGGAACAGGGGGGGGGGGGGGGTGTCTTTGGAAAAAAAAAACAGCGCTATTTAGGTCAGTTAACCAGTTCAACCTATAGGACCTGGTGACAGGTCTTCTTTAAAATGACTTGTCTATATCGCCTGGTCTCCTTTCCTTCATCCTACAGTAATATATGAAGTAACAATGAAGCGCCTCCTCACGGCTCTAATAACCCCCCCCCCCCCAGGAGTATTTTAATTTTCTATAATGGATTACAGTCCACCAGTGATAATGAGCCATGGGAATCATTGGCGCAGTCTTTAAGATACGTCTGCCGTACAATTTGCAATCATAAAACGACCTTCATGAAATACAAAAAGATGACTGACTAAGGACATAAAATGACGTGTGACTGCTATTAATCAGCCTCACTCTTCAGTATACGGTTTTACTCAGAAGGATGAGGCCCGTCATACTTACAAGGCAGAATATTCTTGTATCGGTTTTTGATTTTGTTCTCGGGCCTTTGTCCTTCTTTCCTGGGATAGAGCAGTTTACATTCTTGTTGCTGCAGCATCTGCCCACAGGAGATAAATCACCAATTACTACATACCCACATATATACGGTGAATTAACAGATAAAAGACTCAGATAAGCAAATCTTTACATCAATCAGCACCACCTCTGAAGAAAACGCTCATAGCAATATTTCATCTGTCAAACTCCCATAACATATATAGCACCTTCAATTTCTAAAAAATTTAGCACATTCAAGGCATTTTCTGCCACACGTGCCAGGTACTTTTCACAGTATATTTATAGCGCTGTGACATTTACTAGCAAGAACAGTTCAATTCTATAGCAAACTAGTCATTTCAGTGCCAGTACAACTCCATGCTGTTGCACCAGGAGATAAAAAAAAAAGGGAGATTAGGTTTAAATCTTTATCATTGTTTTTTTTTTAGGCATAAAATTCGGTGCCAATTAATTTCACAATACGTCTTGATAATGGTTGAAGCTCTGTTTCTCCAAAACTGAGCTCTCAATCCCTACATAGAGCTAAAATAAAACATGCTGGCTTCCTGCAGCCACCACTAGAGAGAGCTAGGGAGTTTCTTGCATACTTTGTTAATGTATGAACAGTATGCAATAAGCACCCAAGTTCCCTCTAGTGGTGACTGCAGGAAGCCAGCAGTTGATATTGTAAATATAGGTCTATGCAGGAGATTTTGAGCTCTGTATCAGAAAACCAAGGCTCCGTCTGCTCTAAAATATATAACAACTAACCAGCACAGAATTTGGTTTAAAAAAAACAAGTGTTCAAAAGTGGACATTCACGTTGAAGATTTTTAGAGAATTTGATCAGCAGTTTATTAAACCCTTCTTGCAAATGGACGTACCCATATCAGTAGATGTGTTCTTATCGTAAAAGGATATAATGGAAGCTTATTGTTGTTGCAGCCAACATCCCGCTACAACAGACGGGATCGGAGTTACCTCCAATCATAACCATTTAAGCCCTGTGACACCCAAGTTATTTTACAGAAGGAGGGGCTTCCTCTAAGCCCATCAGCGTGATTGTTGCATGCCAAAGGCTGGCTTGCCATGGCAGCTGGTGGCCTAACAAAGGCCCCCTGGTCCGCCATGGACTTGAGGGTATTAGGCTGTGCCATACAGAAGCATTTCTGTATCATTGAAGTGATCAAACAATCGGATGTTCAAGTCCCATAGTGGGATTATTAAAGATAAATTGTAAGAAGAGATCTCGCTACGTCCTTCAAGCATAAAATAGCTGCGTCCGTAAAGGTTTTTTTTCAGGAAGACAAACCCTGTCCATATGCCCTATTAGGGTTGAATGGCACACCCCAATAGGATTCTTGAAATTCGATCCATAAAAGGTGGAGCTTCAGTTTAACATTTTCTATACAAAATTATTCTAACCAATGATCTACAATAGTGCAGAGGTGGTACTAACATTACCTCAAACTCCTCCCAGAACCCTTGCTTGGCCTTCTCGGTGTTGTCCGCCATTTTGTTAAGCTCTCGTACTCTAGAGTCAATCTTAGCGGCATTGATCCGTGTCGCGTTGAATGGCTAGAAAAAAAAAAATGGCATCCGGAAACTTATTTATTTCCTGGGACAAACAAAATACGTTGAGTAGAAACTAATAGTCGCTCTACTTTACCTGTTTAAGATGCACCACTGCTCCCGACTTCTCTACCATAGGGTTCTTCTTGTAGTGCTCCAGAAGGTCGGTCAGTGTATCAAAGCGTTCCCCTCCTCCAACATCATATTTACCATCTGGCTGAAATGTGGAGTCAGATCAAGCTGAATCAACACGTACAATTCAGATTCCTTTTGAAACTACAATTTTTTATTTTTGTTTTTCAGGCGATCTGTGCCATCCCGTCATTACCTGGAACCGGATCATCACATGTGTGACGCGAGATTTACGTTCCCCATTCTCTAGCTTCTCCTCACTTGTTAAAACAGATAACACAAAGTCCCCCGGCTTGCTCTGACTTTCCCGCACTAGAAAACTTCCAGGCTTTCCCTTTTCCAGCAGGAGTTTCTCCGCTTCTCTACCAGAGAGATGTCCATGGTACCACCTACAAAGAGAACAAAAGTTGTAATAATTATTTCTTGTAAATAAAATCTTTGACAACATTGAACCGTTCAGCAAAATAGAAAAAGTAAAAAAATTTTAAAAAAAAGTTATAAAATCTCAGAAAATATTTAAAAAATGTAAAATGTTTGTGAAGTGGAATAAGAAAAATAAAGTGATTCCTCCATTGTTTTTTGGGTTTGGTTTTTACTTTGTTCATCGTGCAGTAAAAACAACATGTTCATCTTCATTTGTGGGTCAAAACTAATTTGGTGATGGCATAACTATGATATTTATGATCTACTTTAAAAAAAAAAAAAAAAAAAAAGAAGGGAAGAAGTGTGCCACCTTATTCAGAGAGCCATAACTTAATTTTTCCCATTGCGAGAGTGGTGTGAGAACTTGTTTGTGTGACGAGCTGTAGTTTTAATTGGTACAATTTTGGGGTACATAAGACATACCACTTTTTATTCCATTTTATTTGGAAGGTAAGGTGACCCAAAAACAGCAATTCTGACATGTGTTTATTTTTTACGGCGTTCACCGTGCAGGATAAATGTAATAATTTGGACTTTTACAGACGCTGCAATACCAATAGTGCATTTTTATTTTTTTTAAGTTACTTTAGGAGAAGTAGTCATTTGTTTTATCATTCATATTTCTTGTACATTAAAAAAAAGTAACTTTTTTTTTTAGTGCCTCTAGGGGACTTGAACAAGCGATCATTTGATTGGTAATTTTTACCGGCTCCTATAGAGCCCTGCCCTTGAGCCCCCAGGCTGCCATCACAACCATTGTCGCATTGGCGATGAGGTGACTGAGTGGCCCCCTCTCAAATGGCTTAGATGCCACGGTTGCTATTGATCGCGGCATCCATGTGGTTAAAATTATCTCCGATCCTGGCCGTTAAAGTGAAATGTCGGTTCACAAAAAGCTGACACACATTAAGTACAGAGCAGCCAGTGTACCTTCTCCATACTCCCACCCCCCCCCCCTCCCGAGCAGGACTTCCAGTTGTGATAGGTCGTTAAAGGGAACCTGTCACCAGCATTTCACCTATTAAACCGACAATACCTGGTGGTAGTGGGTGAAAAATCATTTCTATATAACCTATAATTGTCTTCTTAGTCGGCTCTGTAGCTTTAGTATTTAGCTTTTTAGTGTTCCCACACCGTATGCTAATGAGCAGAAAAGAGTCAGATCTTCATTTGAAAAGAGTCAAATCTTCGTTTGGAAAGAGTCATATCTTCATTCCTCAAGTCTTTCCAAGTTTACTTCGCCTCCTTACTTTTGATTGAGAGCTCCTCGCCTTCCCCCAGCACACAAAATCCTGCGCTTGTGCATTGATGTCCTCTTTTGGTGTGTGCGCACAAAGGGACACCGGATTATTATGATAAAAGGCGCAAAACGTTTGCAGACCGATATTTACAGTCGGAAGAGGAGTTTAGGAGCGGGGATAACGGCAATGAACTGTTTATAGCAGCGGCCAGTGAGGGAGAAGTAAAGTTCAATAGGTGAAATGCTGGTGACAGGTTCCCTTTAAGGGGTTAAAATAGCAATGAAGTTTCAGGATTGTTAGGGCTAATGCATGCAGTTGTGTTGTGGCGCCGTACAAGCTACGAGTTGTACGGACACGGTAATGGGGCTATACTGCACCTCTGTATGCCAGTGTGTGAAGTCAGACTTCGTAGTTCGGAGTTACAGGGACTCTGCGTGCCGCCATGTGGAGCCTCCGTACAGCACCGTATTAGACAGATTCTCATATAGAAACACTGCCTGTAGGGGATACGGCATCCTAAGGAACAGGTCACTTTGTTTTAGGCTGTGCCATGTACATGAGCCAGTATTAAATTACTGCTTCCTATCGAGTTGATTCGGACGTCTGGTGACCATATGACTAATGTTTCTCCAGAAATTGTCTGGTCTTCCCCTTGGCTTCTGGCTGCCCAACAACATGTACATTACTTGTGATTAACTTGTAGCTGACCCGCGCCCCCCCCCCCTCCGTGTAGAGACCCACTTTATTGACACCAAGGAATGGTAATGCACAAGTTGTCAATGTATTCATATATTTCCAGGAGGAATAACAGAGGAATGAAACACCACACAACACTGTTCTGAGAAAAAAATTCTCTATAATTATGTCACGGGGAATACAAGTATTTACACCAAAACAAAAGAAAAAACACGACATGTGAGGAGAGTGGACAGCTTCTCTTTAATAGTTACATTTTCTTTCATTTAATATTGAGGAACTGCTATTTAACCAATTGCCTAAAGTACAATTCCTCCAAAGATAGCGGTACACTTTGAAGTGCGCTTTTATCAATTCTGCACCTCCAAAACATGGCATATGTGACGAACAACCCCCAAAGTTAATAGCAGAGGTTTTTGCTACTTTTTTTTTTTTTTTTTTAATAGAAAAGAACATTTTCACATCCAAATAAATTGTTTAACTGGCCGTTATGTTGTCGGATCCTCTCAATTCCATTAAGTAATGTGCTACAAATTAATTTAATACAATGCATTGTAGTAAAACCACAAAATCTATGAAAGGCGGTTTATATAAAATTCCCTAAGGTTGCCAAAACTGGCGAGTGGATTAAACCCACGCTGCTTTTACGTGAAAGTCTATTGTAACAGAAAATCAAACCAGCAAAAGGTAAAGAATACACGTCCAGCAAATCGCTCTGCTAAACATTTGCCTGCGCACAGTTTCAGCACTCACTAAATCCATAGAGCACTTGAGGCGACTTTCCATGGATTAACCAGCAGTGTTTCCATTTACCAAAGTGGTTGAAAAGCCTTGTTGACTGTTATTTGCAGATTTTATCGTTTGAGGTGAATGAAAATGAGCTGCCCACTTGTACATTAAATACATAAAAATGCTGCAAGGAACAAAATTGTATAACAATGTCGAATTGAGGGTCATTGAATTTTTTATCATCCTATTCTAGTTCTCAGAAATTACCTCCTCCTCTATTAGTCCTAGTGCAAAGCTCCTGCCCCATTAAAGCTGACCGTACGTGGGTTGGTGAGACATCTCCTTGTTCTCCTTCACTGCAAGCTCAACCGGAATAAAATAAATCAGAGGACTCAAAAAGTTGGATAAACCCACTGAACTACATCAAGCTCTTATGGACTGGCCCACCAGAGGATGCACTGGTGGGCCCAGGCTCTGACACAAATGGGCCACAAATGTCCAGCAGAAGACAACCCTATATGGAGCCAATCTCTTGCCACTAGGGTCTATTTTTATGGGATGATTCACAAACCTATCTTAGTCCTTATTGATTATATCCTGTGTGTGCAATGATAAAGTTTAGCAATTAAAAGTGTAAGGTATAAGTAGGTTTATCAATGGGGATGGAGGGGTAGGCCCTAAGAATAATCTGTTATGGTGGTCAAAAGGAACACTATTTTGACACTAAAAAGCCTCATTCATTATTAAAAACAAAAACACAAGCAAGAATGGATTGGAACTCCTAGAATCATGAGGATTTAGAAAGGGGATAAAAATTGACTAGAACTTCAGATACTTTTTCAAGCAGTGTATGATATGACACATGAGGTTTCCTCTCCTTAGGATGACTTCTTAGATGGAGTAGATTACATTTTAGGGGACACCCATGCAGAAATCCAGATTAAGAGGTGCCAAATACATCGTTTTCGAAATCCCCACAAAGCAGAGTAAATGGACTGAGTTGGGCTAGATTATGCTGTTGAATATAAATGTTAAGTCCAAATTCTCATCTAGTGCTGGATGATATCAATTTTCTAAATACCGACACGTCAAGAAGATGCACCACATGAAGTAATGTCTATTTCGATTAAAATAAAAAATGATACCTTTAGTTACAGCAATAAATATCTCTGCCACCAGGTGGTGCTTAAGTATATCGTCCTACCCATGCTTTTGCTCCGTTTCTCATGGACCTATTTACACTTAACAGCACACCATCTGGTGAGGCATGGTATTGCATGCAAAACATTAAAGGCATTAACCCGTTTTCATTGTGCTGGTCCCATGGCAACTGGTGGATTATTGGGGTTTTGCTGCAAACATCTATTATCGCCGGGGGAACTGCTTGAAAACTAATCATTTTTGCATCGAAAGGGTTACCCAGGAGCCATTAAAATCAATTAGTTAATTCAATTGTTGAAATCATTACTTGTAAACAAAGATTTATCGCCCAACATTTGTAACAAAAACGGTGGCTCTTGTAGTATTGTAACGCTGCACCAAGGCGGATATACATATTGTACATTGCTCTTACAGGACTGAATAGAGTAGATATAGTAAGACTCGATTTTTGTAACCGTAAAATTCTATTTTAATCATCAAGCTTCACTCCGTACAAGAACGACACAGGGAAAAAAACGACACAACGCTATAAATACCTCAGGAGAGGAAGTTGTCAGATGTTTGACTTTATAGAAGTTGAAAGCCTGTGCATTTTCAGACCTGCACGCGTTCAGCTACAATCAGTCTGGTCTGTAATATGATCACATATGAGAGAAGACGGAAAGACATCCTAAGCCTCTCAAAATTCTGGAGAATGTGTTTACAGTTTGCTAGGCAACAACACAGAAGTTAAAAAAAATTATTAAAGGGGAACTCTGGGAATATATAAATCACACATAAAAGGGTTTTTTATGTAAATAATGCTTGTTCAGTGTCCAATGTGTTTCAATTCCTTGCCATTTTCAATTTCTCTGCTTGCTGAAAACATCCTTCTTTACATCTAGCAGATTAATACCCATCCTGCCCATGGCCAACGGACAGAGCAAGTAGCCAAACACTTTCCCCTCTACCCGCTCCCCGTCGGTCCCTCTTGTGTATGTTACGTCTGTGGTCTTGAGTCTGCCCTTCCTTTGCCTCTTGTTTAGTACGTATATCGGAAGACACTCCCATAAAAAGGCAGGAACACCCAGTTAACAGCTCGCAAGCACTCTTAAAGCTAGCAACGTCATTTCCTCCTGTCGACTGTTCCTATTCATTACAATAAATAGCGCAGCTTGTGTAAAAGTGGTTTTAAAATAAGACTTGGAATTTTTAAATAAAAAGATGTAATAAAACATCTTGACGGACATACGGTCCTCAATATTGAGATTGCAACACCAAGAAGGAGAAAAAAAAAAAAAAGTGTGGAAATCACAGGAGCAAGACATGTTAATGATATGCAAATGATAAGAAAATGGAAACAAAATATTCCAAACATGTTTATTCATTCAGTATCGAATATGAACACCAGGCGCAGAAATAAACGCCTTGGCATGCCATCAGTGAGGTTATTAATTATTATGCAATGCTGAATGCACTTGGGCACACAAATCATGATCGGCCCCAGGTGCTTTACGCTTCCCTTGCCAGAGCGTTGCCGACTGTCTTGCCTGGGATTTCACTCCTAGAGGGAGCCCCTGTTTAGGAGCGGAATCCCCCCCAGAGTGTTGCCGACACTCTGGCCAGAAATTCCGCTTCTAGAGGGAGCCCCCAACGTCCCTGTCTATATATGAACAGGGGTTCCTATGAGACCAGAATCCCCGGCCAGAGCGGCGGCAATGCCCTGGCTGAGGATTCCACTCCTTGAAAGAGCCCCAGTGCGGACA
Source organism: Rhinoderma darwinii (assembly GCF_050947455.1). NCBI lineage: Eukaryota > Metazoa > Chordata > Amphibia > Anura > Rhinodermatidae > Rhinoderma > Rhinoderma darwinii. The sequence goes on along the minus strand of NC_134696.1, from coordinate 33,433,983 downwards.
TCTCGGCCTAGGTGCGTAGCGATCTGCCGGAGTGATAAACCTAGGTCTCTCCATTCAAGGATTCTGTCCCTCGGTTTGCGACAAGTGGCAACAAACAGGAGGCATCGCACAATCACCACCACTTGATCCAATTTTGAGGTTTCATGCGACTAAGAAAAAAAAAACAAAAAGACTTTGCTTTAAGGCCTCATGCACACGAACGTAAAAACGCCCGTAATTACGGGCCCATAGACTTCTATTGGCCACGGGTACCTCTCCGTATGCTTACAGGAAGGTGCCCCGTGCAATTGAAAAATATAGAACACGTCCTATTTCAGGCAGTAATAACGGCACGGGCAGGCCCATAGAAGTCTATGGGGCTCCCGTAATTACGGGTGGCTACGTGTGTGCACCCGTAATTACTGGAGCGTGGATATCAGGGGATAGTCAGTCCAGGGTGCTGAAAGAGTTAAACGAGTAACTTTCAGCACCCTGGACAGTGGCTACCGATCACACTATAGATCAACCCGAGGGGGAAAAAAAAAAAAAAAAGAAGCCGTTCATACTTACCCAGAACTCCCTGCTTCCTCCTCCAGTCCGGCCTCCTGGGATGACGTTTCAGCCCATGTGACCGCTGCAGCCAATCACAGGCTGCAGCGGTCACATGGACTGCTGTGTCATCCAGGGAGGTCGGGCTGGATGTCGAGAGGGACGCGTGACCAAGACAACGGCCGGGTAAGTATGAATTTCTTATACTTTTATTACGGAAAAGGCTGTCCCTTCTCTCTATCCTGTACTGATAGAGAGAAGGGGCTGCCGATTAGTGCAGTGCAATTTTGCAGAAAAAACGTGCCCGTAAATACTGGTACAATACGGGTCGAATACGTGACCAAGGACCCGTATTTACGCCAGTATTTAAGGGAGGAAAAAAATAAGTTTATGCGCATGAGGCCTCAATCTGGCTTTTATGTCCCCCACATGCCAAAGATTGGAGCTAGGTGCTTAAAAATGTGATAATTTGCAGATCTAAGCGACACCCGCTACGTCCTCTATTTGCATGACCTTACGACTTGATCTTCTCGGCGTTGCAATTTCAATGCTGAGTGTATATTTCCAGCGATTTGTTAAAAATGTCTAGTATAGGTCTTAAAGGGGTATTCCCATTATAAGAAGTGATGGCATATAGCTAGCACTGCGTTTCCTTTATTCTGAGGATTGGTGGGGTCTGGGCAGTCAGAGCCCCACTTAACAGAAAGTGATGGCCTATCCTATTGATGTGCCATTATGATTGGAAAAACCTTTTAAGGAGAACCCGTCTTGTCTGGATTATAAAATGCTTTCTGAAATGCCCTAATAGAGCGTTCTGAATTATTAGTGTAGTGTATCGGAAGGGAATCATTAGAACACTCGATCAATCGTTTGGAGTAGGGTACGACTATAAAAAAAAAAAAAAAGAAAAAAAAGAAAAAGGGATTGGTCTGTCTCTTTAGGACCCAGTAGGTCTGGTTATTACATAGACAGCCCATTGATTTCAATAGGCCCTATGTAATACTTCACTTTTCCTGTCGGGGCACTGCAGGGAAGCTGAACACTTGCTGCCAGGTTTCCCTGCAGATAAAAGTTGATTACTAGGGATCACCGCAGAACAACAAACTGTGATAGGCTAAATTTTCAAGCGACGCTGCCAATAAATAAAAAAAGTATTGTCAGAAGGAAATAAACCCATATCCACGGAGCTCAATACATCTATAAGTTATAAAAGCCATTATCTGCTCAGCTAGGGGTCAATTCATCTGTGGAGTACAAAAACTTCTAAGTGCAAAACTAGTGTACATCAGGGAGAAAAAAAAAATAAAATAAAAAATAGATGTGGATCGCTTTTATATTACTCCATGGGGAAAGCAGAGAAATAACGTGCCTAGAAATACCTTGGCTGAAAATCGCTCAATATTTAGTCTTATGAAATTAAAGCTTAAATGGAGAGTCCTTTATTCTCGTGAACATTTACATTTCTATCCGAACTCCAGAAAGCACTCAGAAACACATTATCACAAATGTTTCCTCACGAAAAATTATAGACTATTGATTGGCACGTTCATATAACCAGTTTTTCACACAAAAGACTATACGGTAACTACCACTTCAAAACCAATAATGCAGTTTATTTTATGGACGTTCATGCAACAGTTGTAACATTTTATTTATTCATCGGGCAGAGTGAAAAAAACGAAAAAAAAAATAAATTGATGGATGAATCTCCTGTGAAGAACACACAATATATTCCCGCCGCACGACAGTGGCACAGTACAACATCTATATAACAAGCAATGTAATTGAAAATGGCCAGAGCAATTTACTCCTGTACCGGTGGGACCATCAAGGCAAAGTACAAGACATTAACGTGAATGTTCGCTAGATTTTCTTTGTAAAAACAATATTGCAAATAAAACCATACCGCAAATTGGTGTGGTAAATCAAAGAGGACGCACAGGGCAAAATTTATTAAGACGCATATGTGGTCGTTTAAACCACCACCTAATAATCCTCCCCCGTTAAGCGGGCGTTCTGAGAAGGGAATCCAAACACCACCAGGAGAGAAAATGGCAGAGAACAGGACGAAAAAACCCAAAAAACTGGACAGCGGAGAATGACAAGTGCTCGAATAACGTCATTTACTGCTCTCTGCGATTTGACAAAAAGGGAAATGCTTCCTTATTCACGTTACGTCTAGATCAATACAAGGATTAAACGTTTTCCAGTGTGTAAAGTCTATGACAGAACTGAAGATCTGTCACAGGAAATCTTGTCTAGATAAAGGGGTGGTCTTCTCAAACAGGTGGTCTTCAGAGAGGTTTTATATAACAGCGATGTAGACACAGGAGCATTTTTTTTTAATGATTCGAACTGAAAATTTATGTTTTGTGTGATCGAATAGAAGCGTAATGTTTAAATTGCAGAACAACCCCTTTAAATGAACCCCATAAAGGGCACCTCATGTGACAATCATGGGGAGGTTTTAGATTTCCATTTTATGTTAATGAGCATTTGTTTCTAGTTGCTGCATGCCGGCAAAAGGCCCACCACAAATATCAGGCATGCCCAACAGATGGCAGCAGTGTGGTAGAAATGATCCAGGGCGTTGGAGGCACTCACCTCTCTGATGTCGGATCCTGCGAGTTCAGCGGGTACTTGAGCTCAATCACATCTCCGTTCTTCTCTCGCAGAAGACCCTGCTGCTCTGTATAACACTGAACCAGCTCAGCCAATGTGGCGAACGTCTCTCCGCCATACAAGTCATAGAAATCCCCCGTATTCTGGATTTTAATGTGCGTGACTTCATCATGTCTCCTGTAAAAAACAAATCCTATAATTAGAAGGTATATAAAACCAGTGGCATAGATGCGGACTAGTCCAATATGTACATAAACATTGGATCCGATGCAATAGCACATTTTACTCTTCAGTCCCATAGTAGGGTTCACTGCTATAGATCCATGCCTGTATGTATAGACGGAATATACTTTAGTCAAGCTTTTTATATAACAATTCAGAACCCCTTTAACAGTTTACGTCTACAATTTTGTAACTTTGCAAATTTATCTTGTACGGAGTTGCAGCCGGTTTTATAGTCCAGAGCTGTATTCACAATTCTGCAGGGTTCAAAGTGGAAACATCCCAGCATTTTTTGCTGACTGATTATCTGTAGAGTTGTTTACACCAGGCACTGTACAGTGAACTGATGTGAGAAAAACTAACTGCCCACTGCATTACAGAAGTTTAGGAAAGGGAGTGACACTTGCTGACGGTTTCCAATAACGACAGTACTGCTATAGCAGCTATGGGCAGGGGCGTAGCTAAAGGCTCATAGGCCCCGATGCAAAAATTCTTACTGGCCCCCCACCCCCCCCCGCAAACTTCTCATGGCCGACGGTATGCAGCTTTCAGCTGCATCGCTGGGTCTCCTAATGCAGCACTAGCAGCCGGGGCGTCACTAAGGCTGGGTTCACACACCCTATTTACGGACGTAATTCGGGCGTTTTAGCATTGAATTACGTCCGAAAAGGAGGCTCAAAAGCGTTGGCAAACATCTGCCCATTCATTTGAATGGGTCTTACGATGTTCTGTGCCGACGGTCATTTTTTTTACGCGCCGCTGTCAAAAGGCGGCGGGTAAAAAAGACGCCCGCGTCAAAGAAGTGCCTGTCACTTCTTCAGACGTAAATGGAGCCATTTTCCATGGACTCCATAGAAAAACAGCTCCAATTACGTCCGTAATGGACACAGCGAAAGACGCCTGCACGTGCCATTACGGCTGAAATTACGGTGCTGTTTTCTCCTGAAAACAGCACCGTAATTTCAGCCGTAACAGACGCTGCCGTGTGAACATACCCTCAGGGCTTAAAATGTCAGGGGAAATAGCGCCAATACATATGTGTCCGCCCCAAAAAAATGTGTGTATATGAGACAGCATAGCATATCTATAGCACTACGACCCTATAAACTATGGATAGGATTAGATACAGTGGCTCAGCAGACAGTATCACACATGATAGGATTAGATACAGTGGCTCAGAAGGCAGTATCACACATGATAGGATTAGATACAGTGGCCCAGCAGACAGTATCACACATGATAGGATTAGATACAGTGGCTCAGCAGACAGTACCACACATGATAGGATTAGATACAGTGGCTCAGAAGGCAGTATCACACATGATAGGATTAGATACAGTGGCTCAGCAGACAGTATCACACATGATTGGATTAGATATAGGGCCCAGCAGACAGTATCACACAAGATACGATTAGATACAGGGCCCAGCAGACAGTATCACACATGATAGGATTAGATACAGGAGCACAGCACAGTATCACAGATGATAGGATTAGATACAGGAGCACAGCACAGTATCACACATGATAGGATTAGATACAGGGCTCAGCAGACAGTATCACACATGATTGGATTAGATACAGGGCCCAGCTCGCTGACATTGCGGCTCCAGCGCTGGACCCAGGATAGGTAAGAATAATAATTTTGCTTCTTTGCGTTACTGATTATTTTTGTGTGTTTGTGTATTTTTTACAGGTTCGGTTGTTGGACTTCGAATTCGAGGACTTCAATGACGGCGTTTTTTTTATTCTCAATAAAATGGTTAATGAGGGTTGTGTTTTTTATTTCAATAAAATATTTTTTCTATGTGCTTGTATCTTTTTAAACTTTATTATCACCGCCTTAGTAATGGCCGCCGGCTGATTGACAACCTCCATTACTAAGGCGAGGCTTAATGTTAGCAGGTGCAGAGGTTAACACTAACCCCCATTATTACCCCGGTACCCACCGCCACCAGGAGTACTGGGAAGATCCGGGTACGAACCAGTACCCGACCATCTGTAGTGACGGGCAGGCACCGGGGTGGCCGCAGGCTGGTAGTATTAGGCTGGGGAAGGCCAAAAACAGTGGCCCTTCCCACCCTTGTAATGCTGCTGCTGTGTTGTATCTGGCTGGTTCTGAAAATTGGGGGGGGGACGGGACGTTCCAATTATTTATTTTTTAAATGACGTGGGGGTTTTCATAACCAGCCAGATACAATAAAGCAGCAGCAGCAGCCTAGCATTACCAGGGTGGGAAGGGCCACTGTTTTTGGCCTTTCTCCTCCTGATAATACCAGCCTGCGGCCACCCCAGTGCCCGACCATGACTACAGATGGTCAGGTACTGGATCGTACCCGGCTCTTCCCAGCACCCCTGGTGGCGGTGGGTACCGGGGTAATAAAGGGGGCTAGTGTTAGCCTCTGCATCGGCTAACACTAAGCCCAGCCTTAGCAATGGATGCTGTCAATCAGCCGGCGGCCAATACTAAGGCGGTAGTAATATAGTTTAAAAAAAACCACAAAGACATAGAAAAAATATTTTATTGAAATAAAAAAAAACCCACAGCCCTCATTAACCATTTTATTGATAATAAAAAAAAAAAGCCGTCATCGAAGTAGTCCTGGAATCCGACGTCGTCCAACGACCGAACCTGTAAGAAAACACACAAAAAATGATTAGTAACACGTGTTAGGCTTAGCTACAGGGCCCATGTGTGATACGGTCTGTGGGACTCTGTATCTAAGCCTACCACAACGTAGGCTTAGATACAGGGTCCAGCAGACAGTAATCTTATACAGTATAAGATTACTGAGTGCTGGGGCCCTGTATCTAAACCTACAGTGTGGTAGGCTTATATACAGGGCCCATCAGACAGGATCACACATGGGCCATGTATCTAAGCCTACCATGTGATTGGCTTAGATACAGGGCCCAGCAGACAGGATCACGCATGGGCCATGTATCTAAGCCTACCATGTGATTGGCTTAGATACAGAGCCCAGCAGACAGGATCACGCATGGGCCATGTATCCAAGACTACCATGTGATTGGCTTAGATACAGGGCCCAGCAGACAGGATCACACAATCTGTGATCCTGTCTCATGGGCCCCCTAAGCCTGCTACATTGTAGGCTTAGGGGTTGTACAGTCCCTAAACATTGATGGCCTATCCTCAGGATAGGCCATCAATAGCTGATGTGTCTCTCGGGACCCGCAAATCAGCTGTTTTGAAGGGGCCGCAGCACTCGTACGAGAGCTGCTTCCCCTTCATTTCACTACTCGCCCACAGTGTGAATCGCCGACACGGATTCACAGTGTGACCGGAATGAAGTGACAGGAATGAAGGGGAGCAGCTCTCGTACGAGTGCTGCGGCCCCTTCAAAACAGCTGATTGGCGGGTCCCGGGAGTCGGACCCCGCCAGTCAGGGCTAACATTACCTTCCTCTTCGGCCGCGGCGGGAGTTCTGTCATCTCGATTGTGTGCGCGGCGCATAGCGCTGTGACGTAATGCGCTGCGCACAGCGCTTGACGTCAGGACCTCCGCTGCGATCCGGAACCAGGAAGGTAAGTAAAGTATGTTACTATAGTAACACGGGCCCGCGGCCCGAGTTACTATAGTAACTTTTTATTGATGTGGTGCGGGGGGCCGTGGGCCCCCCTGGCTTCAGGGCCCGGTCGCAATTGCGACCGCTGCGACCCCTATAGCTACGCCAGTGGCTATGGGTTATACTACCAACTTACTCTGGATCAGTACAAAAAAATATCTAAATTATTTATAAAAAGTACTCAATTTTGTATGCAAGAACACGAATTGCAAGATGGAACAATAAAAATAGGCTAATAAGCTGTGGGACAATCCATTAATGCAGGAGTTGCAGCTGGTTCAGGGCAGGGGGTTTCGGAGTGGGAGAGGTATTACTTGTCTGGGAAACTTCACTGATGATGCTTGGTCATTTGCCCAATTAAAGAGCAAATATGGGATTCCAAACTCGGCCTTTCAGGTTTCTCAAACTGAGGCATGCCTTGCAGGCTCAATTCCCCAATTATTCCGTGTGTCCTGTGGGTTCCTCGTCCATCATCTCAAATTTTACCTCACAAACACAGATGATCAGCACCTCTCAAATATATAGGGACTTCCTTTCTAAATTCCATGGTAGTCGCCCCCCTTCAGCAAAATTGCGATGGTTACAGCAGGTTCCTTCCCTCTGGGTAGAGGAGTGGGAGGAAGCGCTAGGCTCTCATCTGCTGGTGTCCCCTGCTGCCACTAATAACTTGTCGCAGCTATACATTACCCACCAGGCATATACGACACCGATACGCCTGCACAGAGCTGGTAGACTTCCCTCCTCATTGTCATAGATGTGCAGCCGACCAAGATGGATTCTGGCACCTTGTGGGGGAATGTCCACAGGTATATAGATTTTGGACTGAGGTGATACGTTTCATCAACTCTCTTCGAAGCCCCTATAATGCTAGACCAAGGTTTGCTGGGGATCCCCGAGACCGAAGGCGCATGGTCGTTTACTCAGTTGTTCCTAAGGGAATCCTTATTTACTAAATTCATTGCCCTCAGGTGGATGGCTCTGCTCGACCCAGAGATTGACCAGTGGGTGGCACTGATCAATGCCATGTTACGGTTTGAGAAAGTAATTGATCACAATAGAGGTTGCCCTAATAAGTTCCACAAAATTGGGGAGGGAGTATAGTGTGCTTCTTCTGACACTAACAGCAGGCCTCCAGTGGGAGGGATGGTCGGTTGCAAAGATAATATTTGTGACTAAGCTTGTATCCTTTTTTTTCTTGGTTATTGAATGTTACCTAGAGTGCCCTTCTGTATGCTGCTTTTGTCATTTACTGAATTGCTTCACTGACGTCATACTTTTACTTCTCATGTATATTTCTGCTATTCGCTATCTACATGATCTATAAATTACTGTAATCGGGCGTGTTTGCCCTGATTTATGTTACTTATGTTATATTCTTTGCTATGAAACTTTCTAGAATAAAGCGAATAAATGGTTTTTTTTTTAAAATAAACTAAAAAAAGGCTAATAAATGGTGTCGTTTGCTAGCAGGCAGCCTCAACGCCTTCCATTAATATTTTATATGTTCATCCATCTAATTGTACCTCAGAAAATAGAACAGAACAAAAATGGTGTGAGGGCCATTATTAACGCAAAGTAAAGGTGACCAAAATGGACTAAGAAACAACAAATACCGTAAAAAGAATTAAAAAAAAAAAATTATTTAATATTTCTCTATATCTAGAACTTTGATTACAGCGATCTGAACAGAAGACCTTGTGATCTAGCTCAGCAATTGGGAAGATATACAAGAATTTAGATGTAGAGTTTCCAGCCTAGTCAAGTCACATCCAAAATGTAATTTTATACTCTGATATAACAACCACTTGAAGCTTCATGACGGAATTGCAAATACAAACATACACATTGATAATATAAAATCTAGTATATAGCTTTGGACCATTGGATTTTGCCCGCAGTACCTGGAAACCCCATTCTACTGAACTGAACTTAGACCATCACAGAACCCTAGAGTCGTCTCCGTCCTGTTCAGAAGGATCCCGGCATGTGGAGTCTGTCAGCGTCTGCAGGTCTTGAAAATCCAACAACATATTGCTATAAATAAGACAGAAGAATGGATACGGAAATCTACAGTAAACGTCTTAAAAAAGGGGTTGTCCAGCGTAGAGAACTCCTTTTAATACACTATTAGGGAATTGTAAGTTAAAAGAGGCTGTCACTAGTTTAGTAATGCCCTATCTCCTAGCTAATCTAATAGGTGCTGCCACACAATTTTCACTAGCATAGTCAGTGTCCCAAAACTTATTTTAAAGAGGCTCTGTCACCACATTATAAGTGCCCTGTCTCCTACGTAAGGAGATCGGCGCTATAATGTAGGTGACAGTAATACTATTTAATAAAACTATCTTTTTTCACCACTTTATTAGCGATTTTAGATTTATGCTAGTGAGTTGCTTAATGCCCAAGTGGGCGTGTTTTTACTTTAGACCAAGTGGGAGTTGTACAAGGAAGTGTATGACGCTGACCAATCAGCGTCATGCACTCCTCTCCATTCATTTACACAGCGCATAGGGATCCTGTTAGATCCTTATGTGCTGTCTTATACTAACACATTAACAATACTGAAGTGTTTAGACAGTGAATACATTCCACGGGATGTCTATTCACAATCTCTGCACTTCGTTACTCTGTCTGTGGTAGAGGAAGCGTAATCTTGCGAGATTACGCTGTAGATGACAGCTTACAGGGAGATTATGCTTTGCTCTGCTATAACTACCACAAAAACAGTAACGAAGTGCAGAGATTTTGAATAGACATCCCGTGGAATGTCTATTCACTGTCTAAACACTTCAGTATCATTAATGTGTTAGTATAAGACCGCACATAGCCATCTAAAAGGATCCCTATGCGCTGCCTAAGTGAATGGAGAGGAGTGCATGATGCCGATTGGTCAGCGTCATACACTCCTCTGTACAACGCCCACTTGGGCATTAAACAGCTCATTCGCATAAATCTAAAAATCGCTAATAAAGTGGTGAAAAGATCGTTTTATGAAATAAAAAGCACTGCTGTCACCTACATTATAGCGCCCATCTCCTTATGTAGGTGATAGGGCACTTATAATGTGGTGACAAAGCCCCTTTAAAAGTTATGAGCTTTTTGTAAATATGCAAATGAGCCCTTTTTTTTTTTTTAGACAAGTGGGTGTAAACCGCAGCGATTCTCCTGAGGTGGAACTTCCTCACAGCCTCGGACGCCGTCCTATCAGCATGAAGCCGCTTCACACAGTGTGAGAGACTGAGGCTGAAGGGAAGAGGGATCACTTCAAACAGCTACATCTCTGGCTATGGACCTCCTAGAACAGTGGTTCTGGTGGCATATGAAAGAGGAAATTCTAATCTCAGTTCATACTATGACAACTGGATATATCACCTGTTGAACACACAGTCGGGAATGGAAGCTGTATACAATAAGATCACGTTGTGTATCTGAACAGCGAAGGGGGAGAAGCTGTATGCGGATTGTACAGCGTCATACAGAAAACATTACACCGCCCAGAGTGAAAAGAAAGTCACCTCCTATTTGGCTATTAGAGCCACATTAGCAGGTTTAGAAAAATTCGCAACTTTTAAAATAAAAGTTTTTTTGAAAACAAGTCACACTAATTATCAGCAGCAAAGCGCCTATTAGATTAGTTAGGATATAGGGAATTAATATACTGGTGACAGATCCTCTTTAATAGAGGGGGTGGGGATCTACCTCTCCTGGACAGAGTAGTCACAAAGAACATCTTTCGCTCTGGAGGACCTGTCCTGCATAACAGACAACCCATTGAAATAAGTGTACACTAATGCTTAATTTCCCCTGTGGTGGCGCTGCAGGGAAACTACTCCTCTCAGAGTATGGCGACACAAAAAGAAATGATTTAGTTTACAAAAGTGGTTTTACGGAAGTAGTAAAAACAAAAACTATATAGATTTGGTGTTACCCTAAAATTATACTGACCCACGGAATAAACGTAACAGGTTATTTATACCGCATGGTGAACGCCGTAAACACAAAAAGTTACATTATATGTACCTCAAGACAAGGAAATTAAATACAACTCAACCCAAAAAAAACAAAAACAAGCCCTTATATAGATATAGGTCAACAAAAAATAAAAAATTACTGCTCTAATTCCACAAAAAAATTCTAGCGGCATGAAGGCCAAAATAGGACGTCCATAATGGGTTAACAACCAGATATGTGCCTAATAAGGTGGCAAATAGGAGTATATGTGCATGCTTACATATATATGAACTTGTATCTATGTAAAAATAAGTATTCGGCACACAAAGTTTAAGTTTTAAGAAGAAACCTTGATTTTATTTCAAGTGGTTGTAGATGCAAGAGGCTTAGTGCGACGTTTCGGTCATTACATGACATTCATCAGGCACTGTGCCGTTCTGGTTGCCGGTACATCCAGTAGTTGGCGCTCCATTTGGAATAGCGGCTGACCGCTGTAGTTGGCGACTGTATCTATGTGTTACATAACCCATTTGCATACATTTTTTACTGAGGGGTATCACACACTAAAGGGGGCAATAATCTCCTATATGCAAATGTGGAATATTTTCCCTTTAAATCATTCTGTAACTGGTTTACATTTCATAACTGTAGAAGAAAAATATGTGCATGCAAATGAAATATTAATCCCTTTGTTGGGAACTGCCCAAACCGGTTTGTGGCATGCCCCAGGTTATATCTTTCATTGATTCATTTCTCTATCAGACATCACACTCTCCAAAGCACAAGAATTTTTTTTCAAGGTTACAGTTTCTCCTATGGAAAACTATGCCACAAAGTTATCCTCTGTATAATGCGGAACTCCACCCACATCTTTCACTACGAGCTGTAATAACCAAGAAAATAAATCTTCAAATATACATGAATGAAATAAATTCTATACTAAAACCCAATGTTTGGCCAGATGAAGAAGTTAGTACAACATCGAAACGCGTTGCCAGATTACGAATAAATCTTATTTTCATTAACACCTCTACTATTTCACTACCTATTCAGCAGCATCTATCATAGGTCCACCATCTATATACATACGTCTATCATATATATATATATATATATATATATACATACATACATACATACACAATATTTTATCCTCTTATAACCTCTACATTGGATGACAGAATGTCATACCCAGTATCCTCAGAAGGTTAATGTTTGGGCTGGAATATTGCTCAATCATATTGTAGGACCGTTTTTCATTGAAGGAAACATAAATGCAGAAAATTACTGTAATTTGCTAAGAAACCAAGTGACACCGGCTATTCAAAATATTGCGGGAGAAGCTTTCTGCAATGTTTGGTATCAGCAGGATGGAGCTTCGGCACCTTTCTCTCTGCGAGCTCGAAATCTTCTGAACGATTTACGTTTTACGTTCGCTTAGGACACTGTCAAGTTGTTGAAGGACATCAGTTCGAACATTTGATTTAATACAGTAATTGTTATGTCTGTACTAATACACAATACAGGTCCTCGGTCTTGCTTTGGTTGGCCGGACAACGCCAACACCAACACCCACACCAACACCAGAGGCAAAGAGACTCACATTAATCTAGCACCCCGATGAGATGTAAATCCGCCGTGTGACCTCCGCGCGGTACATTTTGGGTAATGCCAACACCGGCGATAGCCGATAATGAAGATAACTTTAACGTTAAATATCTCAGTGAAACAAAACTCTATCTCAAAATAGTTTGCAGCATCGTTTTTGTATTGAAAAGAGCTTTCAAATGAGCCCCCACACGACCCCCTCGTGACATTTAAGATTTTGCTGCCCCTGCCCACCCCACCACCCCCCAGGGGATGGGGCTGTTTTTTTTTCCCCCGTTAACTTGTAGACTTTATGACCCCATTAAATCCCACCAAATTTCAACCCTCTACCTCATTCCGTTTAAAAGTTATGAGGGTGTTCCGGAACTTTTGGTGGGCACTGTATGAAAGTCCCGACAATGTCACTTTTCCTGACGTGTCTTTCACTCACCATGAAATAAAAATTGTGGAACATTTTCGTTGTACCGCTCCTTTATTATTCCTCCTTGAAATTTATAAATAAAAATTGACAATTAGGTGTTGGGGCGAGTCCCATCAGTGCGGACACAGTGAGGCCCCATGCACACGACTGTAGAATTTGCCCGTAATAACAGACTGTATTACGGAGCCATCCATTTCTATGGCCGACAGACGTCTTCCCATATATTTCCGGGAAGGTGTCCATGCCGTAGAAACCTGTCCTATTTTTTTATTTTACTTTATACTTTATAACGGGAGCACGGTCTGCAAATGTGGATGACTGTCCGCAGCCAGCCGTGCCCGTAATCACGTTCCATGGTCGTGTGCATGGGGCCTGAGACTGTAGGGACACACCCCTTTAACAAGGAGAGCGGTAACACCAAGTTGTTAATTTAATGAATTAATTTCTAGGAGGAATAACAGAGGAACGGCACAACACAGTTCTAAAAAAATGATGTTACAAAATTGTTATTTCATGGGGAATACAAGTATTTACTAAAACCGACACGTCAGGAGAGGTGACAGCTCCTCTTTAAGTCAATTGAAACAACTAGGGCACAGTGCTGGTTACGGGCTGCGACACTGCATGTTCTAGAAAAAGTATTAGATCCTGTCCCATAAACTAAACTTCGTATATTTTGAAACGATTATGATCCTGCCTTCATACATTTAAAAAAATAAATTAAAAAAATAAGTTGTTTATCGGCTTTCTTTATCCCATTACTTCTTCCCTGCCTACATAATAAATGTAATGAGCTATGCTTAATGGCACATTATGGTGTTTGATTTCACTATAATGGGATGTAATATGGCTTGTCACAATAATCAGAAGAGCTGCATTGAAAACACAATAAAAAAAATAGAAGACTAGTCAAGTCCATTACTGTCAATTGGGAGGAGGGAGACCAGATAAATCTACAGACCGCTTTTGCTCCTACTATACGGTTCGTGACATGTATGCATTAAAGGGGTTAACTTGGATTCTCATTAATATTGATAGAAACCAAAATGATCCAGTTTTTTTTTTTTTTTAGAAAGTCCTACCATTGCTCCACTGGAAATCAAACGCAATTTTATTTGTTGCCGAAATTTACCAACCATGGCGCCATTTTTTAAAAATCTTTTTCTACTATGATTTTACAATGCAGGAGTACGTAGTCTACAAATCACGGCTTGTAAAGCGTTACCAAAGCAGCGAAAGGCCGCTTGACTTATGTCTGGCGCCCTGCCATTTCTTTAGCACTTGGATAGATCAGTTAATATTAGACAGAGGGCTGCCAGACTTGTCATCTGGTATTCGATGCAGGGTTGCCAGACTAGTCAGCTGCTTTTTGATCCTTATTACACATGATCTAGCAACACCTGGATTGGGTCTCCCCTGAATACTGTTACTAACAAACTTTCTGCAAAGTATTTAAGGATATGGCCCGAATTAGAAAATTCAGCAACAATATAGGAAATATTTCAAAAAAATAATGGATATGTTTCTCCATGGCAAAACAATATTTTTCGGACATTTTATTTAATACATGAAACGGTTAATGCGGTGTAAGAGTTGCTACCTCTAAACCTTCCGGGGCCCCACGAGGCGGACATGTCTTGGACGCACGTACACTGGTAATACTTGCAATAGGCGGTCTTTTCTTTGTTGGTCAGAAAGGCACCATGCCGGCCTGGCACGCAACGAGCTCCATGAGAGAATTATTTTGGCCTTAAACAGATTGCACTGGATAATTTTAAAGTGCCGCACTCTTAAATCAAGAATTGCCTGAAAGTCTTGACCACATGCAGCCCACTCGAAGTTACTTCACTAATGTTTTGGTGTATTTCCTCCCCCCACACTTCTTTGCCATTTATATCCACCCCGCCACCAGTTGCTAGGCAAAAATGGAAGGAATAAGGGTAAGATGAATTAGACAGAAGCGGGCCTTGCTGCCCGTAGCAACCAGAGCTACGTTTTCATTTTTTAAACTGCTCTGTAAGGTCGCACTGTGAGTGGTTGCTATGGGCAACAAGGCCAGTATTTCAGTTTTGACAAATGAGGCCTAACATTTTATGTACTGTGCATGTTCTTACCGCCCGCTAATCAGGAGCTAAAAAGGGGCTGTTCAGGGGGTACTTGGCTCCTACTAGTTTATGGTTATACTAATATCTCATAAACACCTTTATTTTAAATAGGCATGGCTTTAAAAAAGGGGCTATTCACTATTGTCAAAACAAGAACACAGTCTCCATATGTTTTAGAAACAGCGCCGCTGTACGGGCTTTGTCTGGTATTGCTGCTCAACACCACAGAAATTAAGAAACCTGAGCAGATTTATTCTAATCCTGAACAACCCCTTCAAAAGGGTTATCTACCTTTAGATAAAATGTTAATGAAATAAAGCGAAGTTCTAAACTGGAAACAGTCTGTATTTAAAAACTAGTCCGTGAAAACGGACATAAGGCTCGGCAGCTAAAAGGTGGGGTGTTTGATGTCATACCATTGCCTATATGGTGTAAATACATTGCCTGTGGCCATCTCACCTCTACGGATGAGCATACGTAAATCAAATTTCCCTCCCTCACACAAACAGCCATGAAACAGAACGATAGAAACCCCGATGAGATCAGTAGACAGAGGCTTTTGCAGCAGCCATAAATTGAAGGCCATGCCAAGAGTCATTTGTGCTGCATCATTATAAAAAGAGAAAACCTATAATTAAACTAAGCCGAAATGACACAGGGTTCAGTACATGTACATGCCATTAAGGACTGAGCTATTTTGGGCATTGAAGCGCCCGTCTGCTCAGAAGCCAAAGCAGTGGTGGTGGTAAAGAAGCAGCAATACACGCTTTTCCTCACCAACCCTAAGTTCACTGCTCCGGATGGCGTTGCCGGAGGGTTTTGGCATGCAGAGAATCCCTCTTTGTGCCCAGACAAAAGCTGCGATTGTGGAAGACTCTGACATATGCAGACAGTTGCTTTAGTGATGAAGAGGTTAAGGGCACAAAGGGGAAAAATGACAAGACAGGGGAAGCTTTGTGTAATGTCTGGATTTCGAAGCAGCCGAGATATAACACGTTCAGACCACTTGTACTAAAAATCTTAAAAGAACACTAAAATGTAGAAAATACACAAAAGTCCAAGCAATATTATCCTTCTCTACTATTCAAATCGAAACAAAACACACATAAGTAATTTTATATGTAGCCATTTTCCAACTTTACTCCCGGTCTCTGGCTGTAAGGCAACTGGCTGCAGCAGGAGCCTTCCCCCACTGCTCTGTCTGCAATAGGAGACCAGGAATCTAAGCTTCATTCCGTAACAAAAACCCTCGCAGCTATCTGCCACCTGAAAATGGAAGGGATTTTTCTGTTCACTTATCTGAACTATTTCTAAGTTCTCTAGTCCTTTAAATAGAGAGGAATAATACAAAGTCATTGGCTGTAGCTATATGAATCCAAGATATTTCTTTTTACACGTGGCTTAGATGTAAATGCCTAGAATATATGTGAATACATGTAAAAATTATATTATGCAAGCACAACAGTACCAAAGAGAGAATGATGTACAGGTATTGAACCAGTAGGGGGTTGCAGAGAGATATGAACTGGACAATTAAAAAGGAACCCTAAAACATATAAATGAATACAAGTAAAATAGATTATTTTTTTTGCCCCAACGGTTTGTCTAAGATTATCTGCATGTTCCTGAGGAAAAAAAAGTCTTGCTGAAATCCTGCAGGGAACACAGTGATTATTCTTTTCCATATTCAGCTGGTGAATGGCTGAGAAGGGATTGACAATATTTTTGTCCTACTGCAGACATGGCAGAGGCTCCTGCTGCAGCCAGTTGTCTTACAGCCAGACACAAGATAGTGAGGTGGATAAGGAATCTACTAGAACAGAGGATTTCTTTACATATCTCAGTCTTAATTGCAATAGGAGTCAAATTACGAGGCTGTTTTGAAGGGAAACAGCGTCTGATTTCAGGGCATTCTTAAAGCTGAAAATTAAGCTTTTTTTTAATTTGAAGATTGAGGCATTTCTCATAGTGTCAATGGAAAACCAGTTCCAAAAACACCTCAAGAAGCGACGTCTCACCTTTTTACAAGGGGTTTATTTTAATTCAGCAGCGTAAAAATACACCTCATGGGAGTAGCACAGTGTATTTCCCATTGAAATCAATGGGAAACGTTTAGCAGGTGTATTTGAGCATAATACGAGGCTTTTACGCTTCAAAATAAGCCTGAAAATAAGCGGTGTGAAAATACCCTAAGGCCCTGTTCACACATTTTTTTTGCAGGGGGAAAAATCTGCTTCAAGATTCCTTCAGGAATTTTAAAGCAGATTTTGACCTGCCTGCACCCTTATGCCGTGTTGAGCACCGCAGGCAAAAACACAGCAAAAACGGTTTTCTCTTCCTCCCATTGATGGGCGGTCTGAGACAAACAAATGAAGATAGGGCATGTTGCTTCTTTTTCCCCACGAGTATTTACCACTCACGGGAACAAAACGCCTCCGCCTCCCATTGAAATCAATGGGAGGCAATTTCGGGCGTTGGTTGGCGCGGTTTCCGATGCGGTTTACGTGTCAAACTGCTCAGTGTGAACAACCCCTAAGGAAAGAAATACTGGGATATTTTTGGGGAAACATACTGAAAGTTGAATGCCCTTCTGAATGTAACGGGTATAAGATATGTCGTCAGTCCAGATCAGTACAAAATAGATAGACAGGAAAATATTTATTAAGTTACCACTGGTGAAGGATAAAAATCCTGTTCCCTTATTGAAAAACAAATGGGATCAGAGCGTGACGTCACATATATGCATCACACTGAAAAGCTAAATAAAATAAAAAAAGGTTTGTAGAATTGTTCTATGATGTGATGTTAAATACTTGTCAAAAAAAAAGACAAATGCATTATAAAGAGTGACACTGGCCAAAACAATTACACAACTTCAGCCACAGCGATAAAACAGATTTTTATTACAGATTTAAGGGCAATAGGAGGTAATTACTTAGGAGTTCAGAGATTTGGAGTCAGTTTGCGGTGAACAGGGGGGCGTTAAGTATTTCCATGTAATGGGTCATAAATTGTAGAAGTTCAAAAGTGAAAATATGCGTTACAGGCCAGAAGGAAAGAAATACAAATCAACGTCCGATTAAAAAGTAGGTAAATGACACGTTCATGACGAACAGGAAAGCTTTACTGATCGAGATCATCACAGTAACTCCATGACATAGGATGGTAAAAATATAACCAGATTTATTTAGAAGATAGATAAAGCCAACTAGAACATTTTGCTTAGATGAATCAGTAACAATTTTCAACTGAACTTTTTCAGCTTCGCCTTTGCTAAAAGCATGACGAGAAATTTCCTCCCACTTTTATCATAACCTGGAAAAGACGATACACAAAACTATTAGACAATGAGTAAAAGGCGACTTCCTATCAGCAACTATTTCCAGTTAGCAGCTGCTGGAATGTGAACAACTGATAAGTCAGACTGAAAAATATTAAAACTTCTACACCCCGACCTTGAATCTCAAATGAGATTGTGAAATGAAGGTTTTTGTTGTGGCTGCTGCCATGATGTGCAACCATGAATGCTTAACACCTAGGCAATACTCCATTGATATCTAAGTGGAGAAGGACCCCACAGCACTAATATTCACACGGACCACAGGTCCTCAAGGACCGTGCGGATGGATACCATGATGTAACTCAATGAACAGGTATTCCGAATATTAAGATCGGCAAAGATATATATTTTAGCATAAATTAAAATCACTGGTGGGTGGGAGGTTGATCCCAAAATGTCAAAGCATTACTTACATTGGGTAATGTCAATGCAAAAATAACAGGATTCTCCCTACTTGCTTCTTACATAGCTTGACACCTTTACCCTTAGGACAGGATCACACAGTTTTGGGCTCAGTTTTTTTGAGCCAAAGCCAAGAGTAGATCCAAATCGAAGGTATTAAAAAAAAACGAATACAAAAACATGACATGCAGCTCCTTTCATTTGTGTGCATTCCTGTGTATAACAAAAAAAAAAATACTGAGCCAAAAACTGCATCAAAACGGTGTGTGATCCTGGCCTTAAACAATGGTGTTGTGAGCCCAATGGTAATCTGCATTAAGAAATACACCTTTTGCTGGTACTGGAGATTCAAAGGGATTATTTATGTTGGCAAAGAGAAAATTACAGGTTATGAGGGTGTTGGATTAGGAGACAACAGAAGAACCCTAAAACAAAAGGTGTATCATGGAATACTAGGTGTGGATGGGATATCAGCCTTAAATTGCGCAGACCCGCTACCCCAAAAAAAGGGGGGAGTGACACACATCAAGTTTGACCTTTAAAAAGTGTTGTCCAGAAGAATGCCCATATAAAACTAACAACACTACTTTCCTGAAAATACAAACACTATAACCTTACTAATATGCCCCCCCCCCCTATTCTGTACAAACCAACAACTGTATGTAATACGACCAAGTTGTCAAGTCATCCATTGGTCAGGTAACAGATTTTTCACACGACCACATATACAAAGACTACTTGCATATGGATGTGGGGGTTTGTGGAACACTGGACAGAGGAAGGATATTCTAATTTGACACAATAGCGATTCGTTTTTTTATGGCCATACTTGCAGACAACCCTAAAACAGTTGGATTATATAGAAGTGGCATATGGGAAACGGGGTTCTCTCACTATTAAAAAGTGATCACATTTTGCTAGAACCCCAACCAGCTCCCCACGATCCTCAGAATGAAAACGCCACAGCGCTAGCCGAACTCTGCGGCTCCTTCACATTGATGCTCCTGTTCACCCACTGTGCAAAGGAAAATCTGAAGAGGCGTTTTCCACTTTGTTCTGAGGATTGGCGGAGGTTACAGAGGTCTGTTCCCCATCATGAAGTAATTGCATATTGCTAGGATATAGTGTCCAAGGCGCAGGTTTAAGCCAAACGGCAGGATATAAACGCCAGCCAGAACTCCTGATTTTGCGAGTTTTTTCCGGACTCAGTAATTAATTGGTGTATGCATGCAACCAATAAATCAATAGAACGTCAATTTTGATTTGCTATGTCAAATTTTCTCAGTCTGTAGTCGGCATAACCTGAAAAGATTCATCAGCAGCAAATTGGACATTAAAAAAAGTGAGTTTTATTAATTTAGGTTTCCCCTTACTGCACCTGGATGGTTGTAAACGTTAGTAATGCCATCGGCCAAAACTATAGTCAAATCTAATGGTTTAGGATTTTTTTTTAAATATTGAAGTCAGCATAGGCCAAAACATCTTAGTTCACCTCAATATTTCCAAAATGTTAATTTCCAGGTCCGCCGGCCATCTTGTGCCCTTCTCTATCGTCATGCTGAGCAGCGAAAGTGGCTCCTATTGTGTGCTAACGATCAGTGCAGGACAGGAAGGGTGGGGGTGTGGGGGGGGGGGGAAGTGTCCCAAGATGCCCTACATCAGTCTGATGCTGATGGGTCAGAGTCACTATTTGGGGAGCACGCTATACCGTAGTTCGTCGGAAGTCAGACGCAAGAGGAGCTGAAGAGTGTCTGCTGTTATAGACGGGTAGTCAGAGTAGGAGTCACGTGATCCAATGGTGCAGAAAAAAAAAAAAAAGGGTGGAAAAAAAAAAAAAAAAAAAAGTACTCCCTGCATTATTCTCACTAATATACATTCTGGTCCCCAGTCTCACTGATCATGATTTTTATAGTGCGGGCAGGGGACCAGAAGTCTAGTTGCACAGTCTTCTTTCACGCCGACACGATTCTTCGCCATGTGACCGACCCCGCTGAAATCTATGTACAAGCACTAGAAGAAGTTACGAAACGTTTATGGTAAGTGTAATTGAAGGGCAAAAAAATCCTAAAAATGAAAAAAAGTACTTCTTTAAATCACGTCTATGGCAAGCTTTACCATTAAAAAGGTTACCACTTGAAGAAAAACCATTAATGTTGCTTTTTTGTCTACTTGGAATAGTTTCTCGTTGGGACAGAATCAGAAGACTGGTTGCAGCTGTGGGAGAAACATTTAAAAGGGAACCTGTCATGTTGGGAGTCCAGCCGGCGGTTCTACTCAGTGATTGACAGACTTCCTTCATGTCTATATACAGTGATCGCTGTAAATCAGTGATTAGAACCACCCACTGGACTCCTAAGCCCAGAATGAGAACATTAAATGAATCAAAAATGATACTGAATCGGTTGCTACAAAAACATATAGCAATCTGCTCAGCTCCCCCTGCTCTATAACATGTTGGCCGCAGATTGGGCTGCATTTCCCATGTGACAGGTTCCCTTTAAAATCTTTGTTTATTCTTACCGAGTTTACAAAGAAATGGTTAAACATTGCATACTTAAAAGTATTAACCTACACAGGAAAACCACCCACGTAAACATACGCAAGACTGCATGAAACCGTTTTGTTTATATAACGGAGCAGAGTGGAAATTTATCAACGCAAGATCTACAAAAAGATATTCATACAACTTCCTAGAGCTACCTGTGCTCTCGTTCCACCTACATCTTACACGTAAAAGTCATATCAAATAGAATTTCAAATACATTTTGCCAAAAAGGAATACAAGTTAAAAAGGGATAATAAAGCCAAGTTTTCTCCAATTACAATTCACACTCTCTCAGTGACTGTTTGGGTACTAAATCAACATTTATTTTTACTCAACGCTAATTAGCATCGCAGCAAGTGCACTGGGGAAGGAGTATTGGCAAGCAGATTTGCCCCTTTTCTCTTCTCAATATAAGGGGTGAATTCACACACGGCAGATTTTGTTGCAAACATTTGTGACTTCTGAACCATAGGTTTCCGTTTGCATCACCATTGATTTCAATGGTGACCGAGCTAGTGCAAATGGTTTCCGTTTGTCACCGTTGTGTAAGGGTTCCGTCGTTTTGATGGAATGTATTGCGCAGTCCACTACTGTATTGATTGTCAAACAACTTAACCTTTAAACAAAGTTAACAAACAGAAACCATTTACACCAGATCCGTCACCATTGAAATCAATGGTGATGTAAATGGAAACCTATGGTTTCTGTTTATTTCAGTCAGGGTTTCTTTCATGGGTTCCCCTGATGGAAAGCTCCAATGGAGCCCATGAAACGGAGCCATGATTCAGATGTGAACGAAGCCTTAAAGAGGAGAAGTTTCATGGAGACAACCCCTTTCTAAATGAAAGATGGCCTGGCGATCAGCTGCTCGCTGAGTTCTGGCTTTTAACTCCAAGCGACAGCTATCATCACCGGGAAAGACGCACCCTTGCATGGACAATATTCAGTTCTGGCTCATGGATGGTGATCACTGTATGATGTTGATATGCTCTAATAGGCTATATCGACAGGGATGGACTTCATGAAACAACCCCTTTAATAACACTATTAGGGAACTACTATTTAATGGAACATTTATACACTGTTATGCCTAATGCAGGGCCTGAGGGGGCGGTGCATGACGCAGTGATTAAAAGAACACGAAAAAAGTAAAGTGTCAAGCACCGCCCCCTCTGGCCCAGCACTAGGCATAATACAATGTATACGTTTGGACAGTAGTATTCATTTAAGCATGTCTGACCATTATTCTAGTAGGTTCAGATAAGCTCGGCACTTAAAAACTCTTAAAATAGTATGTTAAAACGGGCAACCTGCATGTGCTACAAAAGGAGGTTTCGGAAAGAGAAGGGAATGAGCGATAAACAATATTGATGGCTAAAAAAATAAAATAAAACAGCATTACATCTGCACTAGTTATTCGGGAAACCCTGTATTTCTGGTTTATAGAAATCCTTTAAAAGTTATTTCCTGTGTGGGTTGTAAGGAATCCCTAAAAGTAACAAAAATTGTATGTGTCAAATATAAAACTAAACTAAAGAAATGAAAAAAAACCACACCTAATAAGTCTATAAAACAAGCTAGAAGACCCATAAATATAATGATTACACATGGCAAAGAACAGAGCAGAAGCAAAAAGTCTTTATCAACCAAACAGGACAAACTAATAGCAGCAACACATCATAGAAGGAACATCTAGGCAGATATGGTTCCTCAAACAGATTTGGTGTGATATTTCAAGCGCAGTGAGATGTTCCCTATCTATAAACTTATCTGTATGGTTGGAAAGTTCACGCCATGAAGCAGTCTGAGGGCATGACGCTGCATGTATTTCAAGAGATAAATAGATACATACCCATAGAGTGCTGAAATAAGCAAGTTCTCCAAGACCTGGTGGCTGTTAGGACTGTGTCTCTATCCACAAGCTGCACATGGGCTCTAATGCATATATGGTAGGTGGGCAATGAAATGAAAAAGGGAAACAAGAGGATATGCCTGAAAATTTAAGTAGGATAGCCAACAACAAGCTTTTCCATCTAAAAGATATTTATACAGGGATGTTACCTGCACCCATGAAGTAAAATAAAAAATAAAAAAAGTTCCAACTATTTTTGCTCTTTAAAACGACGTGTAAAAAAAAAAAAAAAAAAAAAGTCCTGCTAAAACGTGCATGCTTCTTATGGTCAGAAGTAAAGATGGACTCCCTCGACTGTATTCTGCGTGCCGGTCAGGAAAGGGGAAGCTGATATTAGCACATCGGGTTCAGCTTCCTGTCAGAGAGATGGTAGACAGAAGACATTGCTGGATCCTGGAGAGGCGAGTCAACTATAAACCCCTCCACTGGCCGTTACAACAGAGGAAGCAGGAATTACCCCTCCACTACCCTAGACCACCAGAGAAGCCATCACGAATACTCCGACTACAGTAGACCATTAGGAAAGCTTTAAGTCCAGAAAAAAATGGAAGCCAAAAATGAACAAATTAAAGGACAGGACGTCCTCAGCAGGTGATGTGTAAATCAGTTTTATTAAATTTGATGGGGTGATGCGTTTTGACACCGAATGCATATGGTCTGATGAAAACGCCAGTTCGGTGTCTAAACGAGTCAACCCATCAAATTGAATCAAACGGATTTACACATCACCTGCGGAGGACGTCTTAATTTGTGATGAAGTAGCACTTTTTGGCTTCTATTTTTTTCTGGACTTCATGCAAAACACGATGGAACCATGTTGTCCCACCGGTTAGGAAGCAGCTGCAACTACATCAATTAATGCTTCTAAACAGTGTTGTGCCTGGACATCGAACAACCTGTTCAGGTGAGACGCACTCCTACACCTGTTGTGTCTCATCCAAACTGTATTGGGATTTCTGCACCATGAGGCGCTATTCTTTTTAATTTTTTACACATTAGGAGAGCTGGCATTCATTTTCTTTTTCCTCCTGCATAACCTTTAAAGTTATGGGGTGTGATAGAGATGGATAGATGTAATGTCTATGGCCGAGGGCCGTCGTTCAGACTTACCCTCTGACGGCCCCGGCCTTGGACATCTGTGTTCTCGGCGACATCTTCATCCAAGGAGACACCGGTGCTCACTTCCGGGTTCTCTGACTGTTTCCCGCAGGGTGCGCACCCGGCCTTAAAGGGCCAGTACGCGTCCAGCTGTCATCTCTCAATAATTAGCCCAAATGGCTCTGCCCACTTGAACCTTGCCTGAGCGTTGTTATATACCTAAGTTTGTCTTGCAAATGGTCTCCTAGTTCCCAGTGTTACCCGTTCCTGCTGCCTGTACCCTGTTTCCCGTGCGATCGTATCTACAGTGAGAGTCAAGTAGTGTCTTCCGCTGCATCTACTGTGCCATCTACAGTGAGAGTCAAGTTGTGTCTCTGCTACTGTCTACATTGCCTCAGGTACCCATTTTGGACTATAGACATTGTTTTGTTCCTGTTGGCCAGCTGCTACCCCGCTACGTGGTACGGCCCAGTGGGTCCACACCCCGCGCCGTGGCAATAGACATATATAAAAAAAAAAAAAATAATTATATAAGCTCAGATTTCTCGTATTTGTATTTTTTCTGTTGTCACATTACATGATAAAGCAAGACATGACATTACCTGACAGACAGCGTGAAGTCACCAGGGTTGCTCTTGCTTGGCCGAGCCAGAAAACTTCCATGTACCCCATGCGTTAAGAGGAGAGTTTCAGCTTCCAATCCATTGATGTTTGGATGAAACCATCTGACAAGAAAATACAAATGGCATTTTATAGGATATTTAAACCTTTCCCTACGACCAATATACTAATCCTAGTTCATAATCTCCATAAATATTAGATTCCTATAAAGAGAACAGTTTGGAAGGCCAATTCAATTCTAAGGAAAATTGCAAAAAAGTGTATTGCTCGTCGGGTCTTGTGAAAGGCAATTGTAGACTGATGGTATTGAGCAGAAGTCAAATATAAGAAACAATATAGACAATAGTACAATATAGACTGAATATAGGAGGAAATCTGGGCTTCACAAAAGTGGTTTGCCCTGAAGACACTAGAATTAAACTATTACAAACAAATTATCCGCCGTATTGCATTAGCGGATTTATCATCGCAGCGGCCTAGTAGCAGTGGGGTCCTGCGTTCAAATCGACCAGGGGCAACCTCTTCTCCCGATGCTTGATCCCCAAAAAAAAACATTTTTTTACTTCTATGAAAATGCCCCTAGTGAGAAATGGTTAGCCCCAGGGACTAATGTGATCAAAATCTCTGTATAGTGCGACAGAATTTGTTAGTGCTATACAAGTATCAAAATGAATACATAAATATGTAATATAATCTTGCATATAAACATCAGATATACTACTAATGGGGGTGGGATATCCTACTTTTGCAAAAATCATGGCAAAAAAACCAAAAAAAAAACCACTAATTAAATACGATGTGTGAACACACCCCAACGTACAAATGGTGCATCAAGGAGGTAAGAAAACAAAAACGTACCAATTCAACCCACATTTTAAGCCATATTCGGTTCTGTTAATTACATCTACACTTAAGTGTTACATGTAATGGAAGAAAAAAATAAATAAAAAAAGTCAAATGGAAAACAAACTGCATGACTTTCAAATGTTAGAGATAAAAAAAAATCAGGTGTGACATACAATCTGTAAGTCACAACAGAAACCCTACAATTAGACTGTCCATGCAGTGTTTGAGCTAAAATTACATTTACTTTCCATCTTGACTAGCGGTGCGATAAGAAAACGTCATATTTGTCCGGTATCTACAGTGAATTGTCATGATCAGCTTCTCCCTCCGTTTATGAGAACACGTGTGGCCACATTAAACATACACTGTCCGGTTGAAAAGGGATTGTACAACATACACATATCCAGCACATATTGTTTAAAAGGCTCATGCACACAGCAAAGCCATGTACACCGACCCTGTATTCTGTTAAATGGAGATCCCACACATACATAAGGCTCTGTTCACATCACACTAATCCCAGCGTGTGCCATGAACGTAAACCCGACTTATGCAACAGTATACATTGCCTGTAGGCTCTCTTAAGAGAAACAAATGTATACTATGCGGTATCTTTGTGGAATGCCTTTGTGCTAAATCTTTTATTAGTCAACTACACTTTCAGTACACAGAAAAAGATAGGCCGGCACATAACCTCCGAACGCATACTTAAAAGGACACTTCTGGTATATATGGTCGGATCAATGGGTACCCATGGCTAACTTCTGTATATGTGCCAGGAGCATTTCCTGGCATATACGCTATATGCAACACCTTAACATAATGACCTTGTATAGATCACAGGGAGAGAATAAGGCTGGGTTCACGCGACCTTTTTTCAGGCGTAAACGAGGCGTTTAACGCCTCGAATTACGCCTGAAAACACGGCTCAAATACATCGACAAACATCTGCCCATTCATGTCAATGGGTTTGCCGACGTACTGTGCAGACAACCTGTCATTTTACGCGTCGCTGTCAAAATACGGCGCGTAAAATAACAGCGTCGTCAAAGAAGTGCAGGACACTTCTTGGGACGTAATTGGAGCCGTTTTTCGTTGACTTCAATGAACAGCTCCAAATTACGGCCGTAATAGACGCCTCGCAAAACGCGAGTACGAGCAATTACGTCTGAAATGCAGGAGCTGTTTTCTCCTGAAAACAGCTCCATAATTTCAGCCGTAATGGTCGATATCGTGTGCACATACCCAAAGAATGATTCAGTGCACAGCATCCCAGGATGAAAATGACAACCTGCCAGAATAAGAAAGAAACCAGAATAGACTAAAGAATTTTTAAGAGAGTGGTCCGATTTAGAAAACCCATTTTCAAATACCATATTGGGGATTTTTGAGCTAAAGAGTGTGCGCCTGTGCACGTAAAAGTGTGATTGAGAGAGCGTCCTCCTCTATTAGCCAGAGTATGGGGTGGCTACAAAACACTTCTCTCTCTACACGGACAGACCACTCATTTTAATTGGCACGGTGTAACCTCTGTTCCTTATTTACTTGTGTCCCTGAAAATGCACAGTGTTTACGATCCCTTTTGCAGTGACATCCGCGTCATACACTTCTCTCCATTCATTTACACTGCACTAGCGATATAGTTATATCGTTATGTGCATCCACAAACATTACTGCAGTGTCCTGACAATGAATATATATTACCTCCAGCCAGGACGTGATGTGTATTCAGAATCCTGACAGTTCTGAATCTTTTCTGTGAGATTCCAGCAAGGCAAGCGTCATTTCATTTGAAATGACAGGTTACATCGTAATCTCACGAGATTACGTTTGCCTTGCTGTAAATCTCACAGAGCAGTTACAGAAGTGACAGGATTCTGAATAAACATCACGTCCAGGCTTTTAGTGATGTATATTCATTATCAGGACACTGCAGTAATGTTAGTGTTTGTGTATGTAGCTGCACATAACGATATAACTATATCACGATCTGCAGAGTAAATGAATGGAGAGAAGTGTATGACGCCGATTGGTCACGGATTAGACCAAGTGGGCGTTGTACAGAGGAGTGTATGACGGTGACCAAAGTAATACACGCCCACTTGGGCATTAAGAAACTCATTAGCATAAAGCTAAAAATCAAAGTGGTTTAAAATAGATAGTTTTTCTAAATAAAAATCATTACTGTCACCTACATTATAGCGCGGATCTCCTTATGTAGGAGATAGGGCACTTATAATGTGGTGACAGAGTCTCTTTAAGTCCCTGGATGCCATTACCAGTCAAGATTAGTAACCATCAAGATGTATAGGCAACTCACCTGTCCTATTATGGTCAAGGATTGGTAATAGAATGGCAGACGTTATTGCAAAAATTCTTCTTAGAAAAAAGAAAAAAAAATTTCAATGCATGAATGCGCTCAATATATATACATAATCTTAAAGTTCTAAGGCCCCATGCATACGACAGCAAAAAACCTCCGTTTTTGCGGACCGCAATTGCGGTCCGCAAAAACGGAGCCATTCACTTTCATTGAACACCGACACCTTTCCGTAGCACTACGGAAGGGTGTCAGTGCCGTGGAAATGTTCCGGGAATTATGGAACATGTCCGTTCTTTCGCATTTTGCGGGCCTTGCTCCCATACTTTGTATGGGAGCACGGCGCGAAAATGCGGCAGTCAGCGGCCGGCCGTGCCCGCAATCGCGGGCCGTGATTGCGGGCACGGTCGTGTGCATGGGGCCTAAGACATTAGCTGCAACATAGGTTTACTGCCCCACTGTAGTAAATCAGGCCATAATGTGAATCTCCACTTAAAATTTTTAGGTCCAACATTCTGTTCTTGTTCATTTCTCAATATGCGTTTACAGCAAACAGAGCTCCAATTTACAGATACAGAGCTCCAAATCAACTGCATAGGCAGGTAAATTATAACATTTTGGCTGACTACAGAAACCACTGGGGTGAGTTTGGGAGCTTATTGCATGAGGTTTTATTGCTTAATTCAATGTATGACAGTATGCAGGAAGTTCCTGCCGGCAGCGATAGTTTTGATCTATTTAGGCAGGGGAGTTGGAGCACAATACCAGAAGATGAATATTTACTTCTAGTAACATTTGATTAGAGGTTGCATCAAATTGAGAATTACTTGGTTTCCATCTGTAAAATACTGGGGGCTGGGCAGCTTATCTGGACACAACCCACTCTTTATCTAGCAATACCATGCCCACTATAGTGTGAGTCAGGCGATAGTTTGTGGATTCACAACCAGACAAAAAATAAAAATAAAATAAAAAATTGCAAAAAATACATACATTTAAAAAAAGCCAAACTTACAAGTCCTTGTTCTCTGTTAGTGTATGTGCACACAAACTCAAAAACGTCTGAAAATACGGAGCTATTTTCAAGGGAAAACAGCTCCTGATTTTCAGACGTATTTTAAGCCACTCGCGATTTTTGCTGCGTTTTTTTACGGCCGTTTTTTTGTAAAGTCTATGGAAAAAAGGCTGAAATAGTGACATGCACTTCTTTTTGGCGGCCGTTTTTTTTAAAAGGCCGTTTCTCAAAACGGCTGCTTACGATTTTTCGGGCGTTTAAAAACGGCCGAAAATAAGCCGTGTGAACATACCCTTAAATTCATAGAATTATATCCACGTATAGGAAAGCTTGGTGACATCCCATATTGGCCACCATAACATCTCGTACTAGAGCTCTTTCCCATCTTTCCAAGAGTCTTGAAAAGCACATTTGCAAGCAAGAGAAGCAGGTGTATGACTGTATAACAGAAGCATCTGCTTAGGAATCTGTGGACAGCTTGGTGACAGACCATGTCATGGAGAAAACAGTGGTGGTCACCCAGCTCCTGATTTTCAGCCGTTTTTTTTAGCAACTTGCGCTTTTCTATAGAGTCAATGAAAGACGGCTCCAAAAACAGCTCAAGTAGTGACATGCACTTTTTTCGCGAGGGATTTAAAAAAAAATATATATATATTTTTTTTACACGGCAGTGTAAAAAAAAAAACAAAAAAAAAAACAGTCGGAACAGAACGCAGTTTTTCCCATTGAAATCAATGGCCAACCCGAAAATAAGTAGTGTGTACGAACCCTTACTAAAAACAGACAAAGAAAAAAACAAAAAACAGCTTAATAGAATTTGACACATTTACACCATGTTCCAAATTATTATGAACATTGGATTTAAGTGTCAAACATTTAATTATTAGTTTGTCAATTAAACTCATGGATGGTATTGTGTCTTAGGGTATGTTCACACGAGGGCGTCCGTAACGGCTGAAATTACGGGGATGTTTCAGCCTGAAAACATCCCCGTAAGATCAGCCGTAACGGCATGTCGCAGGCGCTTGAACGCCGCGTCAATTACGGGCGTAATTGGCGCTGCTATTCATTGGAGTCAATGAATAACGGCTCCAATTACGGCCAAAGAAGTGACAGGTCACTTCTTTGACGCGGGCGTCTATTTACGCGCCGTCTTTTGACAGCGGAGCGTAAATTACGCCTCGTGTGAACAGACAAACGTCTGCCCATTGCTTTCAATGGGCAGATGTTTGTCAGCGCTATTGAGGCGCTATTTTCAGACGTAATTCGGGGCAAAAACGCCCAAATTACGTCCGTAAATAGGCCGTGTGAACATACCCTTAGGGCTCTTTGGATCATTGTAATCAATCTCAGACACCTGTGATAATTAGTTTGCCAAGTGTGCCCAATCAAAGGAAAACTACTTAAGGACGTTCCACATTATTAAGCAGGCCACAGGTTTCAAGCAATATGGGAAAGAAAAAGGATCTCTCTGCTGCCGAAAAGCGTGAAATTGTCCAAGGTAATGAACTAGGTATGAAAACATTGGATATTTAAAAAAAAACATAAGCGTGATTATCATACTGTGAAAAGATTTGTGGCTGATTCAGAGCACAGACTGGTTCGTTCAGATAAACGCATAATGAGGAAGGTTTCTGCCAGACAAATTAATAGGATTAGGAGAGCAGCTGCTAAAATGCCATTGCAAAGCAGCAAACAGATATTTGAAGCCGCTGGTGCCTCTGGAGTCCCACGAACGTCAAGGTGTAGGATCCTCCAGAGGTTTGCAAGTGTGCATAAAGCTATTATTCTGCCACCCCTAAACAATGCTCACAAGCAGAAACGGTTGCAGTGGGCTCAGAAATACATGAAGACTAATTTTCAAACCGTGTTGTTTACTGATGTGTCGTGCAACCCTGGATGGTCCAGATGGATAGAGTAGTGGATGGTTGGTGAATGGCCACCATGTCCCAACAAGGCTGCGATGTCAGCAAGGAGGTGGTGGAGTCATGTTTTGGGCTGGAATCATGGGGAGAGAGCTGGTAGGCCCCTTTAGGGTCACTGACTGTGTGAAAATGACCTCTGCAAAGTACGTAGAGTTTATGACTGACTACTTTCTTCCGTGGTACAAAAAGAAGAACCGTGCCTTCCGTAGCAGAATTATCTTCATGCATGACAATGCACCATCTCATGCTGCAAAGAATGCCTCTGTCATTGGCTGCTATGGGCATAAAAAAGGAGAGAAACTCACGATGTGGCCCCCATGTTCCCCTGACCTCAACCCTATTGAGAACCTTTGGAGCATCCTCAAGCAAAATATCTATGAGGGTGGGAGGCAGTTCACATCAAAACAGAAGCTCTGGGAGGTTATTCGGACATCCTGCAAAGATATTCAAGCAGAAACTGTCCAAATACTCACAAATTCAATGGATGCAAGAATTGTGAAGGTGATATCAAAGAAGGGGTCCTATGTTAACATGTAACTTAGCCTGTTAAGTTTTTTTTTGATTGAAAGAGCTTTTGATTTCTGTAAATATGATCTCCTTATGCTGCAAATTCAACAAATTACCATTTTAGTTCTCTTTACAACTTTTAAAATGTTTTGATCTCTGTTGTGCATAATAATGTGAAACAGTGCATTTTGAGTTTTTTTACTTCTATAAAAAAAAAATAAAAATCTGTTAGGAGATTTGTTCAATAAAATTCGCATTATACTCCAATGGTTGATGGCTTGAAGATTATACTGACTCATTTGCATAGACTACTTAGGAAAATCAGCGAAAAATAACATTTGCATAATTTGGAATGTGGTGTATAGGAGATTTTCTGACCTGGTTTTAGGAGAAATATATATATATTTTTTATATTTTTAAAGGCCTCATGGGCACAACAGTTTGTTTTTTGGCCTGTAATATGGAACTGTATTGTGCACCACATAGTTCCTTGTGTGTTTGTTTTTTCAGACAGTTTTCCCTTAGATGTACGGTTTTCACTTAAAACTCTGTCCAATGGAGTAGGCTTCCATTTAAAAACATTTTTTTATATATACTGGCTATGCATTAAAAAAAAAAAAAAATGTATACTACTGTACCATTGTATTATAAATTATTAGTAATAAGTAAATGTAGCTGTTAAGGATCTGCCAGGCATAGCTTCTGTGTCAACTCCCATAGGTAATCAGTCTGCACCTGCTTCTATGTCTGTGAGACTGACTCCATCTTCCACCACTCAGGATGGCAGGCTTAGGAGTGGGAGAGCCTATCACAGCCTGGCCAGACGGAGCTAGCTCCCGCCCTCTGTCTATTTATACCTGCCTTTCCTGTTCCTCCTTGCTTGTGATTCTTCTCGTTTGGTTTCCTTGCCCTGCTGCAGCTTCTTGAACTATTTGACCCTGCTTCATTCTGACCCTGGCTTACTGACTACTCTCCTGCTCTGCGTTTGGTACCTCGTACACTCCTGGTTTGACTCGGCTTGTTCACTACTCTCCTGCTCAGCGTTTTGTACTTCGCTCTCTCCTGGTTTGACTCGGCTCGTTCACCACTCTTGTTGCTCACGGTGTTGCCGTGGGCAACTGCCCCTTTTCCCTTGCTTCTGTGTACCCTTGTCTGTTTGTCTGTCGTGCACTTATTGAGCGTAGGGATCGTTGCCCAGTTGTACCCCGTCGCCTAGGGCGGGTCGTTGCAAGTAGGCAGGGACTGAGTGGCGGGTAGATTAGGGCTCACTTGTCTGTTTCCTTACCCCCATCATTACAGTAGCACTCCAAAACTATTGCAATATAAACCGCTGTTCATTCACCCATGTCACATTTATTGGAATAGTTTGAGTGCTGCAGGTTTGTTTTTTTTCTATACTTTTTGGGACCCCAATCAAGGTAGTGTTGCTGGCGCCCAAAACCTCTTTATTTCTCCCAGTGCTGCTAGTTGTTTTTTGGATTATATAGAGGATATCTATTTATATATCTAGAGACACATAAAACGCCTTGAATCAGTGGGGCCTGAAAGGTGCCAAATAATCAGATATTCTACATTATCAGTCATAGAATTATATGGTATACTCACATCATGTATTGAACAGAGAACAAAAAAAATAAAAATGGTGTAGACTGTGCGGTTTTATTCTGGAAGGGAACTAGAAAGTTCATACATACTACACATTTTTTCAAAATTAACAAATATTTAAATAAATATTTTTTTAAGAAGTTTAAAATACTGAACACAGATAATGCGCTAACATCTGGACACATATGCAAGACTCGAGACAACCCAGTTTAAGCCGGAATACACCACAAAGTGAGGGAACAGGATACATCTTCCATGCTCCGTAGAAGATCAGGCCAGTACATTGTGTAAAGCTGTAACAATCAGGTCTGTGGCCGTGTAATTGAATATGTAAGCGCACTTGTAATCCCTTTTAACCACTTCATCACGCCACCATGGAAATGTGCACCTTGTCGACACACAGTTAGATAAATAGAAATCCAAGTCACGTCACAGTTACGCGTGTCATGCTCCAGTCTTGTCAACCTGCCAGGCCGTACCGGGCCCTGCAGGATGATATAACACCACGGCTAATTAACGCAAGGCTATTTTGGGCACAGGCAGTGTGTCAGGGCAGAATTTAGCCCTTGATGGGGCTCGTGCCTCTTTGATGCTGTGCCAAGGGTTATTTCTGCCGTTTGCACATCAGAGAAAGGGAGGCAGAAATAAAACCTCTGTGTGCTGTATTTAGCAGGTCCACAGCTGTGGAGGTTTCGGTACATCCCAAGAGCCATGAGGTTAGTGGCATGGATCCAGGACCTCAAACCTCATAGTATGGTCTCAAGCCAAGTGGAGAGCCCCAGGAAGGGACATCACATTAACCATGAGGAATCTTGTATAAAACAGTGCATTATACCCAATTACTGAACACAAACTTGATGGAAATAAAAAAAGAAGCATAAAAGAAATTAACACGTAAAATATTACCTCAAAACGGACAAACATGAAGGTTAGAAAAAGGGTCTTAAAAAGTATAACAAATGTCGTAGAACTGGAGATATATAAAATAAAGTAGTGATCATGGGGGAGCAGATATTTTCT
The DNA here is from genome assembly GCF_050947455.1 of Rhinoderma darwinii. Classification (NCBI taxonomy): domain Eukaryota; kingdom Metazoa; phylum Chordata; class Amphibia; order Anura; family Rhinodermatidae; genus Rhinoderma; species Rhinoderma darwinii. The sequence continues at coordinate 33,399,783 of NC_134696.1, read as the reverse complement.
AGAATTCCCGTCAGTGACCGCGTCCGAATGTAAAATTATTTCATGTAAAATAAATAATTCGGCACTACTGGAAAAGTGATACACACAGATAGAGATAGACACAGAGGCAATTTCCATATACATAATTAGGATATAGGACATACATAGTGTCTTTATATCTATATAATTAGAAATTATCTAGAAAAGATAGAAATACATCCAAAGACAAAAACAGGAACAGTGCGGAGAATCAAGTCTCCAGGAAACGGTCATTACATGTAAGTGCATGATGTAAGCTACGGAGTAACAAGTGGCGTTTCTGGATTTAGAGGAAGTCGTGTAGATCCAGTCCGAGTAAAATCTATTGAGGTCATAGATCTAGATAAATTGTACTGTATAACGTAGGATCATACAAACTTCGACAAGGGCTGGCATGGCTGGTATATGTAGTAGGTGCCAAGAGGAAACAACTAGAAATAACAATAATAATCTATAGATAATTTTTAGAGCATGCAGAAGTGTCATGTGAAGCCAGGACCTGGATAGATAGTGGAGTAAATAAGGAATTTACATAATATTGCAAAGATAATAGAAGTCCATTACAAGAGTTTTTCTTACCTCCGCCGTTCTGGTGACTGTTTAGACAGTTTTACGGACGCTGGTTGCTTAATGGTGGCTTGCCACTAGAAAAAGGCGCTAGTTGTCCGTTAGCTGCTTCCTCTATTTAATGGTAGCAGAGTCTGCCGTCCAATGCGCGCCTTGTGACGTCACTGATGACATCGGCGCATGCGCAGTGGAGAGGACGGTGGAGTTGCCGTGCGTTCCACTGTAGCTATGGATAGAGAAGCATGGACCGCCTCTTGGCGGAATGGAGTCGGCAGGGCGTTGAGAAGCAACGTGGCCATGGAGACGTAAGCATGTAACGGTGTTCGGTCCGGGACTTGCAGCCGAAATAAGGCCGTCAATTACGGACGTAACATGCTTGTGTGAATCCAGCCTTACATATCTCAACTGGGTTGGGACCCTTTTTCGAGCACAAAAGAAAGCTAGTGCTATCTGAACACATGTAAAATTATTTCAGGCAGATTACTGGACAGCTTTAAAGCACATGTGATTCTGAAATATCTTCTGGCGATGCGAGGATTCCTTTCTCCATACAGCTTACGATGCAATGAATAAGGTGAGGGCCACCCCCCCCCCCCCAACTACAGCTGCCTGTGATGCCTCAATGTTCTCTGCTCTTGAGGTCCCCATGATAACACTTTTGGTCTGTTATCTGGTAGTTCACTATTACCATATGGACACTTTGCAGATCCAAACCACCATCCACATCCTAACGGACTTGAAAAGAAGTTGCTGTGTGCATATAGGCGGACACTAACTGTAAAACACCAGTATTTTCAAGGTAGGTCTATGCAGACAGGTGTGGGGGCGTTTGCCTGACAGCTCAGTTGCGGTGTTATTTTGGAGGAAACACCCACATTTGACTGTCTGCTGAAATTGTAACCTCCTTGAATCTTTGTTGCTTGGCTCATTTTGGGCCGTGAGTAGATCTAGATTTACATGGGGATCGTGTGGCTTTTAAGCTATGCATGCCATGATGGCTCCTCTTCGTATGTTCCCATCTCCACTGTGAACCGCCGTCTTATCAGTTTTGCCGCATGTGACTGAATCGGATCAGAAATGATAGCTCCATACACTTCAGAATTGACACTGCCACATCAATACACACCATTTTCTCATTCCTTTTGAAGTCACTTCTGGCTACAAAATCTGTATCAAAACCAGCAACACATATGCAATGTGTGAATCCAGTCTTCGGCAACATGCACACGTCTGGAATTTGAAGTGGATAATCTGCTTTAAACCACAGAATTCCACATGTAAAATCCACACTTAATATTGCATTTTTTATGCCTTTTTTTAGGTGCAAATTTTACCTTTTTGGTGGAAACAGGTGCTGGTTTTATGCTGCGGTTTCTGGTGTTTTTTTTTTTTTTTATATATATAAACTTGTTAGATACAATTCTCAGATGGAAACGCAAGATAAATTGATATGCTGCAGATTTAAAAATTTACACTGTAGGTCAATTTGGTGCGGAAAAATTCTGCAAAGTGTAGATGAGATTACCAGCAAAGTAAAGGATTCCAAATAAACGGTGGATTTGCATGGATGTGGCTAAAACTGGTCTTATTTGATCAAGAGCAAACAGCTGCAGTATTGATACGCAGACACAGTCAATAAGGTAAAACACTAGTGTCTGGGATCTAGCTAAAAACAAAAGCAGGTTTCCTCACCTATATATAAACTCCGTTGCAGATCCAGCCTATCGATTCTGGTGAAACCACGGACACCCCAACAGAATCCATTAGAGTCAAAGAGTTCCGTCAGCCGCAGGTGGCTTCATGCAACAGAACCGGCGCATCTGGTATTTCCGTTGTTCTGCTCCCCAGACAGAGCAGAACAGAAAGCCGAACGCAGGTGTGAACCCAGCCTTACTACAGCATTCAACTAGTTAGACTTCACACCAGGATCGTGTGGCTTTCTTAGCTCTGACCTCAGTCTGCACTTAGGGTAAGGACACACAGTGGTGGTCGCATGCATTTGAAAACCATATTCACGAACGGTGGGTGCGTTTTACAAATTGATCATTAATGGTTGCACAATTTTGCAAGTAATACCGCAGATTTACCCACAAAACCATGTCGCCATTAACAATCAGTGGTCGCCACTACATAGATCGGTTATTAGTGAATTTGATTGTTGGCCATAATTTAAAAAAAAAATAAAAAAAAACAAAAAACACAGCTTTCAGTTACATATGAGCGCATGATAGATACAGGAACAATAATAATATTAATTATTATTAAAAAAAATGTGGTATGAACACAAAACAATCATACAGAGTACAGGGCGTTTTTAATGTTAACACATTCTACAACGCAACAAATTCAAGACGTTAAACCACAACTCTCTCCATGAAGGAGGAAGGGGGGAAAGGCTGAAAATATGCATCTACATTTCCTGGATAACACAGAAGGTAACGTACAGGAAGTCTGTAGAGAGGAGATTACCTTCTCAACTGTAGTGTAACAAAGAATGACAACTCAGCCGCTACTAAACCTCTCCAAATCAACCCATTAGAAGGGACGCAAAACACATACGTCCATGTGCTCACTACTGTAGTGTTACATTTTTAACCGCTACATGTTCCGCCATTCAAGTACAGCAACAAGCATATCATATACATACACACAATGCATGTATAATAATGGACTGACTCGTATACATCCAGTTCACATTTTGCAAAAGATTTTTGTAAACTAAAATAGGAATAAGTCCAAAAAAAAAATAAAAAAAAAGGAGGAGACTCAAAACTTTCAATTTGAGCTGTAAGCTAGGACATAAATTACCTGCAATCCGGGCTGATGGCCAAGCAGTAAGAGCTTCCATAGAAATCAATAGAAAACAACTCAAAAAGTTAGCGGCCAGCAGAAAAATTCCAATAAGTGCTTCCATCTTTGATACAGGTTTGCAAAAAAATAAAAACAAAAAAAAAAAAAAAGCCATAAACCCGCAACATATTCTTTACACTTATAGAAATGTAATAAGGTCGGAACATTTACAGATAAAATATTATGGTCAGTAAAGTTTTACCCAGGAGTAGGGGTTCCCACAGGAGTGGAATAATATTTTAGTGATTTCCCCATGACCAGATTATGGTATGGCTACAAGAGTTATTCTATGAAGATTACTGCCGAGGCCTTTAACCAGTTTATTTTTATGAAACTGGCAATGCTACTACCGTAGTGATCAAATAACTATCTTTTATAGTTTGATGCTCCCCCTAGCTAGCTGTGGTTTAGTCCGCACATGGCTCCTCCCCCTTCACCGTACTTTGTACTGCGCTCAACAACGTGTCTTTGTGACATGGCCGCTAATCGATGTGGCGCTTTTACTACAGGTCACGTGGCTGCTGCGCACCACACAGGGAGTGGGGGAGCCACATACAAATTAAGTCGTGGCCACAGGGGAAGCAGCTGAAATAAACCAATACAGTTTTGTTTTTTTAGGGAAAACTAAAAGTATAACATCGGTATTTTAAAGAAAATAATTTCTGTATTCCCCTCCCAACATAAAATGAAGACAAACTGAAGTCCCTTTTTTCTCACCGGAAATGTGTTCGTTCCACTCATCGGAACAAATACGTGGAAAAATTATTTACCAGTGTGTTATTTTTCCACACTGTGTGAACACGGTCAATCTAAAGATGGGCTTGTGAAGAAACCTATATGAAGTTCAAGAGGTGTCTGCATTGGACTATTGCTTTCTATTCGAAAAGTCCCGACAATAAGCGGATGACCGGGTATCCTGCTACGAAGACCCCCATGACTAAAAGCAAGAATCCCTGAGTTATGAACCGCTGTGCACTAGACAGAACAGTATTCGTTTTGCCTGGAGTGCTCCTTTAAACTGTCCTGCTGTATTGTATACATTTACAACATATGACAATTTCATCACAGCATATTTAACACCAAACCGTAACTGAATTGCTTCAGAGATGGGACACACCCAAACACAAGCAGCGGCAAATCATTTCAGTTAATTAAAATATTGCCAAGAAAAATGCGTTTTGTTTTTACACAAACTTTAATTTTAAATTCCATAACTTTCCAAGATACTTTAGATTTACTATTCAAGATATTTGCGGTCAGTAAATGAGAACACTTTTCTAGGGCTCGTGCACACTGCTGTATTACGGCTCTGTTTTGTACAGAGACATTATGGACCTTCTATAGAGGTGCATGACCCTCTTCTGTACATCCCTTTGCCACTGGTCTCAGATCATGTGGATTCAGCATTTACATAAAACCCTCTATGTTTTTCCACTTAGGCCTAGTGCACACCACGTTTTGGCCCTACATTTAGTGTGTAAATCTGGTAAGATCCAAGCACACACCCCAAACGTGTCCTTAAAGTCCCATTAGCACGACAGAGGCCAAAACAGCGTCTCCAATGCTACGGCCGGGGACTCCTGCAATTTAAAACTCCTGAGATCACTTTTTATATATGGACAGTGACGTCAGGAGCTTCCCCTGGGCACAGTGCTTCAAGTCCCACACTGCCCGGGTAGTTCAGCCAACATATAGGACTGTATTCATATTCAGTGGGATACGGTGCATCCCTCAGTCGGAGGTATACGTCAAGGTCAGATGTATAGCTCAGACAGAAAGGGGGGGGGGGGAAATAAAATTATGTGAAGGGGGCCTTAAATGGGCCTTCCAAGAGTCAAACATTGATGACCTAGAATATGCTGACCAGCAGTAGTCCAGAGGGTCGGACCTACTGATCAAACATTGATGGACTAGCTCAGAGATTGATAGTCTCTTTGACTCCTGGGAAAGCCTCATTAATTGTGACACATAATTCTTACCAACGTAATTACTAACAAACCCTTTGGCAATCTCAGCCATCATACGATAAACAAGTTTTTGGTAATCAATTTAGTTAGTAGAGAAGCAGTTTGTTGCTCAACTAGGGCAGTACTTAAATTTATTTTTCACTGCTGAGAAGTCTGCTTTGCTCACTGTAGACTAAACCTTGAGCTGGAGACCCGAGTAATTTGACAAAGCCTGGTTGCTAGGGAGGTGTTGCTTGGAAACTGTAGTGCTAAGACAATGTATCCATAGCAACAAGTCACAAAAAGACCTCTGTCCAACGCAGAACTGCGCAAAGATTGGGAGGTATTGGGGGAATTTTATTTTATTTTTTAAAAATAGACATTTCACGGATTCAGACCTAGAAATACATAAAGTGGCAAACCCCACACTATACATGTTCATTTGTCACCAAAATTAAATTATGAACTCTGGTGCAAGTGCTTCACATAACCGTTATATAGTGAAATTCCTCTAATCCAGCACTCCTATCAAGATCAGAGCTGCATGATAAATTTTACAGGACTTGACACGTTACTTTTCTATGACAATCCATTTATTTAACCCCTTCTATATACTGGATGTCAGCGGTGTATAACAGCTGACACCTCACTCGAACGGCCGGGGTCGAGAACACTGCAGTTCCAGACATTCGACGACTTCACTCCTGCGGTCAATAGCGACTACAGCATCGAAGCCCTTAGACAGGGGGGGGGGGGGCTCTGTCATCCCATTGGCTCCCCGTGACAATTGTGGGGTGCTGATGGTTGTCATGGGACTACCAGAGGAATATTAATAGGCGCCAGTAAACAGCACAAGACACTGCAATATTGTATATATACACACACACGGAGTGCTGGTAGGTTTTCTCCGGTATCTGGAGAGCATCCCACATTTGCTGGAGGCTGCGTGGGGGCGGCGAGGATCCATACAGCGAACAAGACGATTGAGGTCCCACAGATGCTCAATTGGGTTAAAGTCTGGTGAATTAGGGGGCCAGGGAGGTACTTGTAAGTCTTAGTCATGCTCTCCCTACCACTGTCGGACACTTCTAGCCATGTGACATGTCACATGGTCTTCTTGGAGGATTCCGTCTACCCCAGTATGTAAGGGTGAACATGATCTACAATGATGGATTCATACCCAAATCGGTTCAGAGTGCCTTCCACATGGATGAGTGGGCCCAGAGAATACCACGATAAAATTTCACAGACCATAATGCTGCTGCTGCCACCACCTTGTGTTCTACCAGCAATGATCGCAGGGCGTTTGAGGTTTCTCGCCTGACACGCCAACGTCCATCCTTTCGTTTAAGTAGAAGACATGACTCATCGGAGAAGGCAACCCTTTGGCAATTATCGGTGGTCCAAACTGAAGGCTTTTTTTCCGATGCACCTTTTACCCATGGCAACAATTGATGTGTGTTCAGACAGCCTATCGCACACCTTATATACCCACCAAGCCAGCCCACGACAACTTCCTTCATGGGCTACTCAACACGCAAAAATTTGGCATCACCTTAAAAATCATATTGACCCACTGAATCAAGTGAACACGTTTTTACTGTACAGTAAACAAAAAAAACAATTGAGGAATCGCTGTTCTTTTACTATTCAACTCTACAAAGATGTTATTTTCAGTACATTAAATGGTACAATAAATGGTGCATTTAAAAACTACAACTCGTCCTGCAAAAAACAAGCCCTCATAAGTCGAAGAATTGGATTAGAGGAACCTTACTCTGATACACAGTAGACATAAAACACTATAAAAGGTATAGATTAGAACAATATAATCATCTGGATTCTCCCTACAATACTGAAATAGTTTCCACGACCATTTACCATAAATCTTTCATTCAGATGAAACGTAGCATAACAAAAGTATGTCATGTCACGTGCGAACATCATGAAGAGTTCAAATATGTAGTGTAGGCTCACCAATAATGTATTTTAGGGAACTGAATACATAAGTGTATGCATGCGTGTATGCATGCGTGTATGCATGCGTGTATGCATGCGTGTATGTGCGCGCGCGCGTGTATGCGCGCGCGTGTGTGTGTATGCGCGCGCGCGCGTGTGTGTATGCGCGCGCGCGCGCGCGTGTGTGTATGCGCGCGCGCGCGTGTGTGTATGCGCGCGCGCGCGCGTGTGTGTATGCGCGCGCGCGCGTGTGTGTATGCGCGCGCGCGCGCGTGTGTGTATGCGCGCGCGCGCGTGTGTGTATGCGCGCGCGCGCGTGTGTGTATGCGCGCGCGCGCGTGTGTGTATGCGCGCGCGCGCGTGTGTGTATGCGCGCGCGCGCGTGTGTGTATGCGCGCGCGCGCGTGTGTGTATGCGCGCGCGCGCGTGTGTGTATGCGCGCGCGCGCGTGTGTGTATGCGCGCGCGCGCGCGTGTGTATGCGCGCGCGCGCGCGTGTGTATGCGCGCGCGCGCGCGTGTGTGTATGCGCGCGCGTGTGTGTGTATGCGCGCGCGCGCGTGTGTGTGTGTGTGTATGCGCGCGCGCGTGTGTGTATGCGCGCGCGTGTGTGTGTGTGTGTGTATGCGCGCGCGTGTGTGTGTGTGTGTGTGTATGCGCGTGTGTGTGTGTGTGTATGCGCGCGCGTGTGTGTGCGTGTATGCGCGCGCGTGTGTGTGTATGCGCGCGCGTGTGTGTGTATGCGCGCGCGTGTGTGTGTGTGTGTGTGTATGCGCGTGTGTGTGTGTGTGTATGCGCGCGCGTGTGTGTGCGTGTATGCGCGCGCGTGTGTGTGTATGCGCGCGCGTGTGTGTGTATGCGCGCGCGTGTGTGTGTGTATGCGCGCGCGTGTGTGTGTATGCGCGCGCGTGTGTGTGTGTGTATGCGCGCGCGTGTGTGTGTGTATGCGCGCGCGTGTGTGTGTGTATGCGCGCGCGTGTGTGTGTGTATGCGCGCGCGTGTGTGTGTGTATGCGCGCGCGTGTGTGTGTGTATGCGCGCGCGTGTGTGTGTGTATGCGCGCGCGTGTGTGTGTGTGTATGCGCGCGCGTGTGTGTGTGTATGCGCGCGCGTGTGTGTGTATGCGCGCGTGTGTGTGTGTATGCGCGCGTGCGTGTGTATGCGTGTGTGTGTTATTTTTTTAGTATAGTGGGATCATGTGTCCCATACTGTAAACTATAAGACTATTAGCAGCCACCAGGAGTACCGTAATCATATAAAAAGAAAAAGTCTGCCGGCACCCATGGAACTTTGTGGTGACTTTTTTTTTTATCATTTATAGTAGGGGTACATTATTCCTTGCACACACAGCTCAGCTGCGGCAGAACCTCGTTTTGTCCACTCATTTCTATATAACTTTCTTATGTATAGAAAGAAGTTCTGCAGCTGCTAAGGCGTGTAATTTGATGTTCTGCAGCCACTGTTACACATTTTATAGAACACAAACTGCAGCTGCTGAAGAACCTCTTTTGAAATGCAAAAGGAGAGCTATACGTTACTTAAACTTCGATTGGCACAGGAGAAGGAACTTCCTACAAAAGCAACCTGTGACAGACTGCTTTCGCAGGAAGAGATAAGCAGTGCCTATGTAGCGCCACTCCTCTCTTTATAATCATGAAGGTTCTGACATCAGAATGTGATGTTTATACAAATAAATGTTATAGTCCCAATTGTTTCCTACAGTGGAAAGTTCTAGTAATACACATTATGATCCTGAAAATCCATCAGCAGAATACAACCTATCAATTAGACAGAATAAAAGTTGTCAGAAAACTTGTGCTGGTGGATTAGTGGTTTAATGGAAAAACTTTAAATCTACCAAAACTCCCTCCAGCCCCAAAATTGCTTCCACTATTAAAGCGGAGCAGTTTTAATAAAATTTGTTATCGAATTGCTATGAAGGCAATTTCCTACCATATTATTTTAAGTTCACCCTCAATTAACCTATACTGCCATGTATTTTGCAGATTCTTCTAGAAACCACGGTGTTAAAATCCATCACTGCCAAAAGCCATACGCACAGCATCCTGGAAATGGCATCTGCCAGACCTTCATTCCTGCTGCATCTGAGTCTGAAGAGATAGCAGCCTGTTCCACTCCGTGACAGCGGAGCTGCGCTCACTTCCCTGCCTGCACTTGTCTACAGGAATTTAATCTGTCATTTTTCTACTCTCTGGAGTCCCTTCCCTCGCTGCTATGGAACGACCAGATGTGATTCTGCGGAGCAGAGAAAGGTAATCACTTTTCCGTTCTGCAGAATTTCAAATTGCAACCACATTTTGGAAGGGAAAGGGGAAAAAAAAAAAAAACACCTTACCAGGACTGTATATTATAGTTATATAAAACAGTCCTTCTTATATGTAAAGTAGTGGCCCCTAAACCATGGCTCTACAGCCTTCAAGAAACTACAACTTCTAGCACGCTGGAAGCGGTTTGTAGATGCGTAACAGCTGGAGAGCCACCGGTTGGGGACCTCTGGCGTAGAGGGATTAGGAAGAATCACAAGTAGTGATATTTGGCTTGTAATAGCCTGAAATGCAAAGCAGCCCCAGCCCTGTTTTACAACTTTTCCCTTCTATTGTTGTTAAAACACTCAATTATATTCCAGAGCAGTATTCATAATTCTGCTGGCTATTCGAAAGTCAACCAGTTTGTCGACCAACAACATCTGCAGTAAGAATCCAGTTTCTGTTCAGTCACAGGAGCAGAATCAAATGTTGTGAAGGAGAAGTCACTTGATGCAAAACCGCACCCAGGGGATTCCATTGTTTCTGTTGTGGTGTCAGTCATTGTACCGAAAAAAATAAATAAAGGCAGCATGCTGCGCTAGCGCCTTAGCTGGACTTGTTTAACATATTGGGGCAATTCTTTTATAAAATACTTTTTACTGCGGTTTCTGGGGTAAAGAGGACTAGGTTTTGTTTTTTTAAACTTTCGACGATAACTTCCCTTTAAGTAATTTTACCAATCCCATTCATTATAGGCCGCCCCCACACTACATCTCACATGTGCTGAGGCTTTAGGAAAATTCTCGTTTACACGACGGTTATTCTGGTTGTCGCTGGAGCGAATACTCTAGATTTCCTTTATAACATTTTCAGCAGTTTCAGGCTCTTTCCTCTCTAGCTGGGAGGGATATCCTGTTCGCAGGCGTCTTCCCTGCTCAGCTCCCACCCTTTATTGTCCTCTCCTAGCAAAACGAACCTGCAGGAAACCATCATTTTTAATTTTTTTTTAAAAGAAAAAAAAAAAAGTGAAAAAGACTTTCACTTAAGAGTGGAAATTCACCAATGAGCTCAAGAAATATTTAGCTGGAGCAAGGTCATGGGACAATGGAATTAACATTCTGTTATCTTTTTAATGTTTATTAAAACTATCTATAACAAGGGGAATTCCAATTTAAGTTTTCGTCTGAGAATGGCTCAGGCACACCACTGCGGCTCTGTACAGCCTCCGAGTTGTATGAAGACTGAATACGGCACCCATAGAACTAGAACAAGGCTATAGGGTCACTAACCCCGAATGCCTCAAAATACAGAACCTGAAAGCAAAAATCCATCAGATGCTGTATTACGGAGGTATTTTCCCCTAGGATTCTCCTCTTCTAGGGGAGAATCTTTTTGTAATAAGGTGCCATACAAGGGCACCATACGGCGTCCCACTGAGTGCTCTATCTAGTGCCTAATTTATATAGGTAATGGTGAACTTGGACCACCACTAAATTATTATATTTTTTTATTTTTTTTTTAAACGTCTTACGCCACACACCTGAATCACTTATCACACTATTCCCAATGCTGTCATAATATGGCACCAATCATTTCAAAGACCATCATAAGCATCGTGTTAGTAAGTGCCCCTGAAGGAACTGGACGCAATCCAAAAATTAAGCAAGACCGTATGCCGAACTTAAAGTTCAGCAGGCTTTAGAGCATCTGTATAATGCAGTCAGTACCTCCAGAGAAGGACGTTTTTACAATGGTCGCCCTAATAACGGTATATTTCTACAAATGTTATGTTACTTATAGGTTGTTGAAATTGAACAGGTGTCACCTAAGCTGCTCTGCCATTTAAAAGAGTCTTCTAGGGAGATACATATAAAAATAAGAAAATGCCCAAGGATTAGGGCTAGGCAATGACCCAAATCAAAATCACGATTAACTGAACGTTTAAGGCTTCGTTCACATCTGCGTCAGAAAGCATGAACAGAGCCCTGTCAGAGGAACCCATGAACAGAACCCGGACTGAAACCATTAGACGGAATAAATATCATAGTTGACTGCGGTATTCATTCCGTTAAAACGATGGAACCCTTGCACAACGACAAACAGAAACCATTTGCACCGGATCAGTCACCATTGAAATCAATGGTGATGCAAACGGAAACCTATGATTTCTGTTTGTTTCAGTCAGAGCTCCGTTCTGAAGGAAAGCTCAGACGGAACCCTGACGCAGATGTGAACGAAGCCTAACAGACTACGATTATTGAACGATTTAGGATACGCCCCTTTTTGCATGCAACGCCCCCCGATTTGCAGGCTACGAAATTGAATATTTATCCGGAGCCTGCTAGATATAATATACACAGACACTGCCCCCACACAGTATATTGCCTCCATAGTGTGCCCCACACATAATGCCCCCATAACTGCCCTACCACAGTATAATGCCCCCATAGCTGCCTCTACATAGTATGATGCCCCTATAACGGACTTCCACACAGTATAATGCCCTATGGCTGCCCTCACACAGTCCCCCATAGCTGCTCCCAATATTGCCTGATAAGAATATACATACTCATCTAACCCTGTTCCAATGACGAATGGAGGATATCCCTCTGCTGCTCTGGTCTGTGCAGCTCAGCACAGACAGGCGCGATGACGTCACTGCCTCGCGTCCAGCGATATATAGTGGGTGAGAGCAGGGACCTTACTGAGAGCAGGGACCTTACTGAGAGCAGGGACCTTACTGAGAGCAGGGACCTTACTGAGAGCAGGGACCTTACTGAGAGCAGGGACCTTATTGAATTCAACTATCTGCGTCCTGAAGATGGATACAGTTTAAACCAGGAGAAAATCATTTATAAAACTGAAATGCACAAGAGGACGTCGATTAATTGCGCTCAATTTTGATTTCTATGAACTGCCCAGCCCTACCAAGGATCATTATTAGTTCCAGTGCCGTTGATGTAGTACAAGATAGTGGCCGGTGGTGAAGACTTCATTATCGATGACATAACAGCAGCAGCGACATGAAGTGCTGTTAGGATGGGCAACATGTTTGGGGTTTCTCAGTGAGGTCTCTAGCTAGTTTAGGATTTCCTGAGCTAAAATGTTTTGAGAAACAATGCTCTAAACGAACAAAATAGAGTCCTACCCATACACGACGTGATGTCATGATCCACTCGGTCAGTGGATGCCAAATAGTAAATTATAATTTACTGGTAGACCCCAAGATCTTGATGTCTGCCCACCAGTTTGTTCTCTTGCGGACATCAAAATAGTAGTGAAAAACCACTTCATTTTTTAGTGTGCAGCATGGTTATGGGGACACTGAGGCACCGGTTCCACATTGCTGTCTAGTCCCCTGGTAGAGCACCTAAGGCTTAATGAAAAATATGAACGCCAAAAAAAAAAAAAAAAAAAAGGAGGTTAGTCCACTCCTGCACCGGACACATGTATAGAAGGAATCGGGCAGCTCATAACACTGGTCAGTGCCGGCACATGATCCGGAGAAAAAACGGGCCAAAAGGGACCCTCTGTACATCGTATCAAAAAACGACCCAATTTAGAAAGTGGTTTGGTTTAGTTTTTTTAGAAGTAGTGAGTGATCAACACTAACCTGGGCTAAAACCTTGAGGATGCCCCCACCCTCCCTAACCATGATGCCACTGTCTGGCCTCAGCCACTCATTTGAATAACCCCATTACAGCTCATACGTTAAAAATCTAACTTCTTACATCTGGGTACAATGGAGGACAAAATAAGTATATAAAATGTAAAAAATAAAAATGAAACTAGATCTTCTTCTAGGAATCAGTGCTATGACCCATGGTTAAGATTGAAGAAATGTAGAACATTAGCCTGTGGTTTGTGACAAAAGACGGTAAACAGTAAAAATATTAAACCAAAATTCAGTTACCCCACGGAAAATGCTCATACACGCTATTTGCAGGACCAGCGGTTCTTGCTTTACAGCAGACGTCCCATCATTAGGACGTCCTGAAGTATTTAGCGGTTAAGTGTGTTTAGAGAAAACTCAAAATCTAAAAAGTGTTTCTACGGGCTACGTGTTCCTGGCTGTGAGATCTACAGATTTCTGCCCATATTTACTAAGCAGTTTGCACCAGATTGTGGAATAATCTACAAAAAGTAAAACTGACGTGCGACAAATTTGAAGTGAAATATTTAACTTGCCAAATTACTAGAAGGGAGCTCTCGAGTCGCGCAGTGAGAAATTGTGTGAATGGAGTATTGGTCACGCATACTCCGACTCTCCATTCGATGTCTATGTGGCAGACAAATAGAGTAAAGCGTTCAGTTGTTTCGGTCGCCCGCATAGACATTGAATGAAGCATCAGGAAGAATGTGCGATCACCTCTGCATTTTTTAGTGAGGAAGAACTGGGGTCTCTGGTGATCGTGGGGTCCCAGAGCTCAGAAGTTTATCACATTTATTCGGCCGACCTTTATTTCTCTTGACTCCATAACCATGCTTTATAGTTATTGCCCCCAAAACCGGCCAGCAAGTGGAGAGTCAGTTGGCCCCCAAACACATAAGATAGTCTATTGATCCCACTGAAATCTGCAGATTCAGCCGAGCCGGGTCGAATGTGTTTGGGCACCTTTAGCGTGAGGACATGTCCATTACTGCACAGCGTTTTCTCGGTTTGTCTCTCTCTGTACAGGTCTTGGGCTGCACCCATTAGAAAGCAGAAGGGTGTGACAATGAGAGAGCATTCACACTGACCAAGAGGAACATGAGCCCAAGGAACATCCTCATATAGTCACACATTTCCCGTTTGAGAAAGTTCGAGAGACCAAGGCTGTAGCTCCATGAAAATCCACGTTTGCAACACATTTCATGGCATTGAAAAGATAAAAGGTCTGAACGAGAAAAAAAAAAAAATTATATATATTCCGGAGCAATGCGATTTGCACATTGCAGTTTCCCAATTTACCTTTTAGAAGCAGAAGGGCATCATGAGCCCTCCCTTTAAGCCAAGTCCAGCATGTTTTATTGATGGCGCTAGAAGATGGAGTACTTTCTAAAAACAAATTAAAATTATTGACAATAGGGCTGGGTAATTAATCGAAAAAAACGGAACCAAAATTCAGCAGAGTAATGTTTGTTCCTGTGAGCCAGCCATCCCAGCATTAAAGTGTGGCTAAACGTTTGACAAACTTCTGATATGTCATAGTGACATGTTAGAATTTTGGATTGGTGGGGGTTCGAACAGACACGAAGCGGCCGAGCGCTCATACGAGCGCTACAGCTGCTTCTTTCTAGCAATTGGAGGGGGTCTCAGTGCTCGGACCCCCACCAATCCAAACTTCTGACATGTCACTATGACATATCAAAAGTTTGTAAAACGTTTAGCTCCACTTTAAGAACAAAGTCATCCAAATCTGCTAATTTCTGCCAACAATTTAGTGTATGGGCGTCTCCCTGACTAAGATTGCGGAAGTGAATTTTAAAATGCTGAATCCCCTTGCGTCATGGGAGATAAGCCACAGCCAGAAACTCCTCCTTATTCCCCTCCTACCACTGAAATAAAACCACAATGAGCGTGCATGTTTACAGAGAAGTCAGAGATATTGTTGCCTATGGGAAATGACCAATTTTAGTATTCAAGTCTCCCAATATTCAAGACAGCGGACGTAGTATTTTGCCATACACAGAAGAGTGGCAAAAGTGGTAGTTATGGCACCCATTCTTACAGCCACTGCTAACTGACACTACAGCAAAGACCGCCAACCCTACACAAGCTTGGAAACACTTCACAGGGCAAATGTCCATTCAGAATGGTTTGTAGCTTTTGGCTGGAGAGGACCTAAATTTAGTTCTGCAAAAAAAGTTCCATATGTAAAGGATCTGCCAGGCACAACTTCTGTGTATACTCCCATAGGTAATCAGTCTGCACCTGAGTCTATGTCTCTGAGTGACTCCATCTTCCACCACTCAGGATGGCAGGCTTAGGAGTGGGAGAGCCTATCACAGCCTTGCCAGACAGAGCTAGCTCCCGCCCTGTCTATTTATACCTGCCTTTCCTGTTCCTCCTTTGCTTGTGATTCTTCTCGTGTGGTTTCCTAGCCCAGCTACAGCTTCTAACTATTTGATCCTGCTCCATACTGCCCCTGGCTTACTGACTACTCTCCTGCTCTGCGTTTGGTACCTCGTGAACTCCTGGTTTGACTCGGCTCGTTCACCACTCTTGTTGCGCACTGTGTTGCCGTGGGCAACTGCCCCTTTCCCTTTGCTTTGTGTTCCCTTGTCTGTTTATCTCGTGCACTTACTGAGCGTAGGGACCGCCGCCCAGTTGTACCCCGTCGCCTAGGGCGGGTCGTTGCAAGTAGGCAGGGACTGAGTTGCGTGTAGATTAGGGCTCACTTGTCCATTTCCCTACCCCCGTCATTACACCATAAGTTACAAATCAATGTATTGCCCCAAATAAGGAAGCCAAAGCTGTACCGTTTTAAGTACCAAGACCGTCTAGTACCTAAGATTTGTTTGCGGCAATTTTTTGTAATGTTTTTTTGTTGTTTTTTTTTTAAAGAGTTTCTGCCAAATATTTAACGCTACCTATTCCAAATGTGCAAAATTCAAAAATCACATTTCAAATATCAACAAGTACACCCCTGTGTGAGGTAGAAGGTACATAATGTGTCATACCAGTCAGATACAAAGCTTAAGATTTAAGAGCCATCAAAGGTTCCCCATAATGTGACAATGAGCAGATAATGTAGGTCTACTGGAGAAGGCATGTCAGTTTGGCTTCACAAAAGGATGGAAAGAATTCGGTAAAGATCGGATACATTATAAAAGAACCTGGACCGAAGGAGAGTTCTACAGGGGATTACAGACATTCTTGGCTTATAGATAGAAAAATACCCGCCAAACCTAACTAAGTAGTCTGCCCGGTGATAATGGTCATTGGGCCACAGCGGTGTCCTATGTGACAGGTAGAATAGTTTAGGGCCTTAGCGACAGTCAGGGATTGGGAAAGGTGTGATCAGAGGACTAGCTATTGTAGATATAAACCAGGAATATGCAGTGGGGTTGGCAGACCATGTAGCACATTCCTGGAAGATTTGATGCCCCCGCCCGCCCTATTTTATATATTATGTAATATGTATTGTATTTATTATCACAGCCCTTTGTTAAAAGAGGTAGGTCGCTCAGGATTTTGAGTGAACATACATACATACATACATACATACATATATATATATGTATGTATTTCATGGTAGGCTCGAGTTTATGGCTAAACCAGGTTAATAATTCAGGTTGATCGCTTTAATGTTTTTTCATTACACAATTTATGGTAACTTTAATAAAAGGCCGTGGACAGAATTATTTTTTTCACCACTGCAGTGTTGTGTCTATTTACATCGTTAAGTTGGCTAGGCCTTATTCACATGAACGCGACGGTTTTGCACACGTAAAAAAAGCAGCGTTTTTCCTGCGTTGCAGTTCCGTGTCACAGTGTATGGTGCGTGTCTGCGTTTTTTACGCACGTATGTCATCAGTATGTCACGCGTATCAAATCAGCAAAATAAACTGAAGGTGTTTTCATAATTTCTTTAGCATGTGAATCACGCAGAGCACATGGATGTGCATCCGTGTGCCATCCGTGATTTTCACGCACCCATTGACTTCAATGGGTGCGTGATGTGCGAAAAACGCACAAGTATAGGACATGCAGTAACTTTCACGCAGCGGACACACGCTGCATGAAAAACACGGAATGTCTGAATGGCCCCATTGACTTGCATAGGTCCATGCGACGTGCGTGATTTTCACGCGCGTATCATGGACGTGAAATACGCTCGTGTAAGGAAGACCTTAGGGTTTTGTTTAGTTATCATATGCGTATGTTTTGTAATCCATGTAACTGGGGACATAATGGGATTTTATCAAGTTGAAGTATGGCACATCTTTACTTTATACCTTCCATAATTAAGAGGATTTTTTTTTTACGAATCTTCCCAAATATAAAAAGTAGAATGGAACTAAAACACCCTATGGCAAACTTGGGAAAGGCCCCCACCTTTGTTGAACGTACACAAAACTGTAATAATGCACACCGCAGCATAACTAGATTTATTTGCGCAGTAAGGATAGTAGGGTCATATGTTCAGTCTTCACAAGGAGAACAGACATAATACAACAGCCGAAAACCACCACAATGTTTTTACCTACAAAAACCTTTCTGCACTTGGGCCGCATACCAGCTCCTACGGCTGTAGACACTTGGTCCCTATAATTAGTCGATGGGGGGAGGGGTCCCGGGTATCAGACCTACACCGGTGATATATTAATGGCCTTCATGGCGAATAAGCCATCTTCTATAAAGTCTCATGTGCTTTGAAGTTTTATAACATGTCTTCTATGAAGTGATGAACTCTATAAAACTATTTTGTGGGATTACCATTACAGCTGCCATGTGGGTTGACGCTCTCAAAAGCAGATTGTATTTTTCTTCCTTTTTTTCTTGTTATTTTTCCTATATGGCAAATTATGCCAACACATTCTACAGTGAACAACTTGAAGACTTTTACTTTGTTTGTTCTTTTTGATCCTGGTGGAATTATTCTTTAAAGAATTCCTTTTAACAAACCGTAAATCATTTTCATTATAGTGTCCTTTAATCATTCTGTTGAACAGCAGTAGGTATATGCCGGATCCATAGATCTCTCAAAAGCTCCAAGCACATAGAGACCGAGAAGCTTAGCACTATCACTATAAACCAGTCTGGCGATTTATTCAGAAAAGGAAGAAAACCACAAAGATTACTAAACTGTCATCGTTTTCTCATAACAATCATGGAGTTTATGCAACTGTTATGCAACGTATATTGTATTTCCTTCCTGTTGCAGGATTAACTAAAAAAAAAAAATTTCTTTAATTTAAAAAGCAAACGTATCGGTTAGAAGACTAGAATAAATTTGCCATGAAGGATAGAGTCTTGAAGGATAGAGTCTACTTGTCTTAAAATAAAATAATTGGATTATGAATAAAATCAATTTCATTAGATATTACATTTATTGGACCGGCTTAAAACAACGGACTAGTCCTAAGCTCAAAAAGGATATGCAGGTCAGTAAATATTGGTGATGCTCACCTGCTATTTGTTTGCCTCGGTTCTTGCTGCTTGGCTACTTTTTAGCTCAGCTCTACTAGGGCAGAGCTCGTATCTGTGACCGCAGTTTAGCTACAGTGCCTACAGGAAGTCAGAGGTAGTCTACAATCCACCTCTGGTCTCATCATTGGTTTAGGCTGCCGCTCCCTCCCTCCTCACTGCAGCTCTGCTTCTTCAGATTGGCTGCTGTGTATAAACATCAGCCCGCCACATGCTCACCAGGAAGTCCGTGCATGAAGAGCTGATTTCCATTACAGCAATGTCAGAATTAATATAAAAAGTACAAATTACCAAACCTTCCGAGAGAAAAAGAAAATTGCTGCAATTACCTGATAAATTAAGTTGTTCCTGCCATATGGCTTGAAGGGGTATTCCTAGCTGCAGATATTTATGGTCTATATACACATAGGATAAGTCATCATTTGGGTTCCACCTATTTGAAGAATGGTGGTCTCCTGAACCCAAATGGATTGTGGTCCCAGAGATGGAGATAGAGTACCTCAACGGGATTTCCTCCCCGGACGGACATTGGGCATGGACAGACACTCCTGCACAATGGGTGGTATAGTTATCCAGAGTTCATGGGTTCTCTGGGCGTAATAATGATCAAAAACTTGTGAATAGTAAATGTCTTGGCAATATTCTAGTGATGGAACGTTTGTCTGTTAGAGCCCAATCTTGATATTTATAACAAGCTTATTATGTTCCATAGAACATAAGTGACCGGCAACAAAGTTTAAGATAATCCATAGCGGTGTAGAAAAGTATTTTTAATTTTTCCAGTCATATATATTTGTGTGTGTCCAGACACACACTACTTTATATCAGCAGCTTGATAAAGGGTTAATTGCCCGAAATGTTCCTGATCTGTATAACTAAAATTCACCAGGAGGGATTCAGGTTTCAGAGAATATAAATAAAAAAAAGTGAAGATAAAGGCCAAATGTAGCATACCCTACATTTGGAGTGCTGTTCCATTCTTCTGTTTAGTACCCCCCCCCCCACCAACGTACATAAGAGTTGTGCTGCCTAATCTCTTTTTGGATATATTTTAGGACAGGGTCAATAGCTTTTCCTATAAAAGCACTGTCAAAGATGGTACAGAAATAAATAATAATAATAATAATAATAATAATATAGCACCAACATATTCCGCAGCACTTTACGATTTAGAGGGGTCATGTACAGACTATCAGACATTACACATTAACAAAACTAATTTCAAATTCAAACAAGGAGTGAGGACCCTGCTCGCAAGAGCTTACAATCTATGAGAAAATAAAAAGGAGACAAAACGTTAAAAAAAAAAAAAATTGCTTGTTCAGTACAATGGTCCAGCCATGTTTTATACACATGGGGTAGTACACAAAGTTGCATGAGTCGGTCACCTGTCTATCTGTGTATGACAGACGAAGTGCATTAGGGTGCAAGGGGTGTGGGCAATACAGCTGATTGAGGGGGTCAGGTTCTCATGACTAATGTAATATAGTGTGACCAAGGAAAGGAGTCAGATTAGGCGATGTTATAGGCCTGTTTTCAGGGTACGTTTAAAACTGGATGATGGGAATTAATCTGATTGTCTGTGGTAGTGCATTCCAGAGGACTGGTGCAGCACGAGAAAATTCTTGGAGTGGGAGGTTCGGATTATGGCGGATGTTAATCTGAGGTCGTTGGCAGAACAAAGAGCGCTAATAGGCTGGTAGACAAAGATGAGGGAGGAGATGTAAGGAGGTGCAGCACTGTGGGTGACTAAATTGGTTAATATTTTATTCTGAAGGGTAAGGGCAACCAGTGCACTGACTGTTGTAGCGGTTGGTCAGAAAGAGGACACTGGCTGCTGTATGAAGGATAGATTGGAGAAGGGAGAGTCTAGGGCAGGGGTCTCAAACTCTGCCGGGTAAGTGGGCCGCATATAGAAAAAAATGGGAAGTCCACGGGCCGCATTACTTTCAAATTTGATACAATACAAAATTATTGTTAATCAATTAGTTATTTGAACTACTATAACACTATATTACTAGAATAATAATACTACATTACTATAATAATAGCGCTAGGTTTAAAATTTGAGATATTTCTCCACGTGCTTATTTCAACAATCCAGCTTTCCAGTTTAAGTGTCACCAAATGCAGTCCGGCGGCTCAGTTAGCACACATGTCAAGATTGGGCAATCCCTTTTTAGAGGCTGCCACAGTGCCCTCTGTAGAGGCTGCCACAGTGCCCTCTGTAGAGGCTGCCACAGTGCCCTCTGTAGAGGCTGCCACAGTGCCCTCTGTAGAGGCTGCCACAGTGCCCTCTGTAGAGGCTGCCACAGTGCCCTCTGTAGAGGCTGCCACAGTGCCCTCTGTAGAGGCTGCCACAGTGCCCTCTGTAGAGGCTGCCACAGTGCCCTCTGTAGAGGCTGCCACAGTGCCCTCTGTAGAGGCTGCCACAGTGCCCTCTGTAGAGGCTGCCACAGTGCCCTCTGTAGAGGCTGCCACAGTGCCCTCTGTAGAGGCTGCCACAGTGCCCTCTGTAGAGGCTGCCACAGTGCCCTCTGTAGAGGCTGCCACAGTGCCCTCTGTAGAGGCTGCCACAGTGCCCTCTGTAGAGGCTGCCACAGTGCCCTCTGTAGAGGCTGCCACAGTGCCCTCTGTAGAGGCTGCCACAGTGCCCTCTGTAGAGGCTGCCACAGTGCCCTCTGTAGAGGCTGCCACAGTGCCCTCTGTAGAGGCTGCCACAGTGCCCTCTGTAGAGGCTGCCACAGTGCCCTCTGTAGAGGCTGCCACAGTGCCCTCTGTAGAGGCTGCCACAGTGCCCTCTGTAGAGGCTGCCACAGTGCCCTCTGTAGAGGCTGCCACAGTGCCCTCTGTAGAGGCTGCCACAGTGCCCTCTGTAGAGGCTGCCACAGTGCCCTCTGTAGAGGCTGCCACAGTGCCCTCTGTAGAGGCTGCCACAGTGCCCTCTGTAGAGGCTGCCACAGTGATGTCAGGGGCTTGCCCAGAGCTGGAGTCCCAGGCAGAGCGCTAGTAGGCTCTTCCTGGGACTCCAGCTCTGGGCAAGCCCCTGACATCACTGGGACTCCTGGTCTGGGGAAGCCCCTGACATCATTGTCGATGTATGGACAGCGATGTCAGAGGCTTCCCCAGAGTCCCAGAGCAGAGCCTATACTAGCGCTCTGCCCGGGACTCCGGCTCTGGGGAAGAAGAGAGAGAACACACACACACACACGGTTTGGGTAAGTTAGTAGATGGTGGGAAACATCAGGAGCTCCGTTTTAGAAAGATACAGTTTCAGATAGAGAGAGGACATGATGTTAGAGACAGTGGACAGACAATCACTGGTGTTTTGTATTAGAGAAGGGGTGATATAATGGGTAGAGGCATATAATTGGGTGTCATCAGCGTAGAGAGTACTGAAAGCCACATCAGATGAGACTATAGTAAGGGCAGTTTCTGCAGAGTGTAGAGCGCGGAATCCACATTGTAAAGGGGTCAACATTTGAGTTAGCGGATAAAGCGAGAGTAGACCAAGCGTCCCAGTAGTGTGGAGATGAAGGGGAGATTGGAGACCGGTTGGTATTTAACAGTGCCGGACGGGTCAAGAGTTGCAATTATAAACCCATTACTGGGAAAATAACATGTTTAAAAGGAAGAGGGAAAGATTTGAGGAAAGAGGTTAAATATTTTAGTCAGATGACTAGTGACAGCTGAGGAGAGGGACTGGGCAAGGTGTGAGGGAATAGAATCACTAGGGCAGATAGTAGGACAATAAGGAGAGAGGAGCCTAGAGACTTCTTCACTTTCAGAATTTGACCCAATAACCTAAGAGGGAGTGCGGGAGGGAAGGGGATCGATGTTGCTAGGGGACGAGGAGATAAACTTGATAAGACCCGGCATGATATTAACTTTAAAATAAGTGGCCAGGTCTTCAGCACTGAGATCTGCATCTGCACTTTAGGACCAAGGATGGAATGAAATGTAGTAAAATAGTTTTAGATTATTAGATTGTGTGGAGATGGGAGAGGTGAAATAGACGTGTTTGGCGCGGTGAAGGGCAAAGTTGTAAATTCTGAGCAAAACTTAGTAATTGAGTAAGACTGCTGACAAATGAGATTTTCTCCAGACGTTCAGTAAATCTCAAGTACCGCTAAAGAAAGCAGGATTGAGGCGTGTGCCAGGGTTGTCAATGTCTTTGCCGGGTGGTTCGGAGTGTAGGGAGGGCTGCTTCATCCATAGCATTTTTGATAGAGTGTAATGTTTGGTGGCCGGATTGGGACAGGAGAGGGAAGAGATAGACAGGGGACAATGTGTATTGTCAACTATGAGTTGCGGAGTGTTGATGGCATATAGATTTCTGTATGTCTGATGGGTAGGTATGTCCTGAGGAGGAAGAGAATTTGTGATTGGAAAGAAGAAGATTGTGGTCAGACAGCGGGAAAGCAGAGAGTTGTTAAATTTAGAAACTGAGCAGAGGAGCCGGAAGAAAACCAGGTCAAGTCGATGGCCATCTTCCTGCATAGGAGAATTAGTAAGTTGTGGCAGACCTAGGGAGGAGGTTAAAGTCACCCATGATGAGTGGGTGTTTCAGAGGATAGAAATTGTGGAAGCCAGGCAGCATAATGATCCAGGAATTGGCACGGTGTGCCCAGGGGACAGTAGACAACTGCCACTCGGAGGGAGAATGGGTGAAAGCGTTTGAGGGTGTGGACTTCAAAAGGAGGGAAATGTGAGAGGGTACCGGGGGAATGACCTGGAAAGTAAAGTGTGGGGAAAGTAGTATGCCTAGTCCTCTCAGCCTGTTCTCAGGTCTGGGGGCATGAGTGAAGACTACCATAAGATAGAGCAGCAGGTGAATTAGTGTCAGACAGGTGTAGCCATGTTTCTGTAAGAGTGTTAGAATGTAATAAGTCATGAATAAAGATGAATATGAACGCTCATTTGCCCATGTAGAAGGGTCTTTAGATCGGCTCAGTCTCCATGATCAGAACATGGGATGGTGAGGGATGTTTGGGCAAACTGCATTCATTTCCGGACGTGACTTAAAGCTTTAATATAGGCATGCATATTAAAAGGGGTTTTCCATGAATTGGGCATTATTACAAATTTTCAAAATGTAAACATCATACAAGATTCATAAAATTTAAAAATAAAAACGAATGGTGCTCCAAACTGTTAGTTGGACAGCTTTGACTCAACAGCAATGTAAAAGACTTGATACACCACGAAATGGAAAGAATCTACCAAAGTGAGAACGCAGCATCAGCTGGAAAACTGCAACTCAACGTAATAGAGCAGCTCACATCTCAACACTTTTCATACATAGCAATACCACATCAAAAACTATGATTCATGAATATATTTTGTAAGTTTGTGGAGACTGCAACAACTGTAAAGGTGTTACATCAAAGGGAACCTGTTACAAAAAATATGCTGCCCTATATTCAGGCAGCATGTTATAGAGGAGCAGCGGAGAAGATTGATATATATAGTTTTGTTGAATTTTTTTTGTAGAACTAGTCATTTATTTAAACCCAGTGTCCAGTGGGCTGTCCTACTCTGGACAGCCAGACCTTCATGAGTGTGCAGAGATCGCTGTCAATCACTGATTAGGACCACCCACTGGACTCTTTTTTTCCCCCCCACATATTTTAAGCGTAGTCACTACATTATAGTTAAAAATACAATTATATTGGAATAGCCCCTTTAGGACACAGACTATTTTTGGCCTCCACTGGGCGATTTATTTTTTCATCCTTTGTTGTAAGCTAGAACTTTTATTTTTCGGTCGATAAAGCGGTATAATGGCTTGTTTTTTTGCAGAACAAGTTGGGGTTTTTATTGCCACCATTACTGGGTAACTTTTTGGGGGTTAAGTTGTAATTTTCTGGCACCATTCGCCATATCTGATGCAGTTTAAAGTGTTTTTTTCTTATGGGTTGTTAGGATTGTGGTGGTACCAAATATTTATTAAACCATTTTCTCCCCAAAAATTATATTTTGGTTAAAGAAAAAGCTTTTTTTTTTTTAAATAGCATTTATAATTCTTGGGTCAAGGGCTTTATTTTATTTATAGATCTTAATTTAATTTTCTTTTTTGTCCCACTAGGGGACTAGACGTTGCGATCTTTTGATCGCTTGTAAAACGCATTGTAATACCTCGTATTCCAAAGCATTATTGCTGGTCCATGTAATAGGCATTCACTCATGGCAGACCAGGGGGTCTGGGTGAGGTCCTCGGTTGCCATGGTAACCCATCAGCACTCCAGTCACCTGCCTCTATGAAAAACATTAGATGACACGATTGCTATTGACAGTGTTATTTAAGAGGTTAAACTAAGGATCAGAGTTAACTACAATACCGGCAGTTGCCCAGCTGTGTATGTCAGCCGCGCTCCTGACACTGAATTAATGGGTACCCACGAGATACGTATATATCCTTTATAGGGCAGTAACTAGCACTCTATTGTGATGGATATATGCCATGCAGTAGGAATGGGACTTTAAGCGCCACCATACAGGGTCCATGCGTGCAGAATTGCTATGCGTATGAGGACTAAGATAGTTTGAACACCTACTCTGTATAGAGCCAGATGTGTGCATACAAGGGGACGAGTCTGCCAGCTATACATTTATGGTAGCCAAATGATTAGAACAGAACAAGCCACAGCACTATGCCAGTTCTGTTGTGCAGTGGATCCTGACAGCACCCAACAGACCCATGTGATTTATAATTGGGTCTGTGGGGGTGCTCATGAGGTGTCCGTCATTTTGATGGCAAGAGCAGCGCTGCATGTCGCGCTATTTTTTTTATGTTAAACGTGACAGAACTGCAAACAGAGGCTCAAAATATTGCACAGATCGCAAGCACATGACCAAATGAAAAGAGTGGTTCCATACGGGACCCTGTACAGATGCAAACACCGAACCACTGAAGTTCTGCGCGGTGGAGTATTTTTTTGGTAAGTTACTCACCATACTTATACTCTATGAAAACAAAAAATATATATATTTTTCTTCCTCATGTGATTTTGCACGTTGATGTATTTGTAGTTTAGGGACGTCAAATGTTGCTCAATCAGGTTTCTCAATACAGATCCTATTTTTTATTTATTTAATTAAAACAAAAAAACACCATGTGAAAATACTGAGGCGCATTCAGGTAATCTGTGCAGGATAACATTATCATCATATTACAAAGCCATACTACACAGGGCTGGTACAGTATGGCAATATAGTCATGTGCATGAGGCCTAAGGTTTTATCTTATGGCTATCCCAAGATTATTTTATACCATGTGACCCATATTGCATAAGACAGATTACATAATTTACACTAAGCAGCAAAAGATTCTATGTAAAATTCTGTAAGGTTTATATACATTTAAGGCTAAAAATATTCAGGGCACTAAATTACTAAACACAAAAATATCTTGAGTATACAAACGGCATGTAAGCATAGCAAACGTTGTCAGAAGTATTGTAAGTCGGTTACCACCCCATGACCTGGCACATGAAGTATTCGCCCAGCTTATTCAATATTCCCTCAGTCTCTGAGTAAAAAAAAAAAAAAAGTGGTATGTCCAGTATGAGGCGACAGTTTTAGCTCTCGGGTATTCATAGCGGAGTGTGGTGTGAACCTGACAGCAGTATCGATGTGACATTGAAAACGCCATACTGGTCTACATACAGTTTAAAAAAAAAATATTTATAAAAAAAAAAAAGGCATTTATTGCAATCCATTACCAGGATGGATCATGGGGTGATGGCAGACTGAAGATACCTGGGACACTGATGGACGGGGAGGACATGAATGTGGCGATCGCTGATGTCGGATGATTTCGGTATTGGGCAGTAGACATGAGTCTTTAGGGGGGTGAGGGTCACACCTCACCCTCTGTATAATAAAATAAATAGTCTTCATACCCATTATAATATTCAGATATGGTCCAAAGCGCAAACCTATGGCACAGTTGAGGACGGGACAGGTATAATAATGTTTATGGCCATCAAGAAAAATAAATCCAATTCACTTCAAAATAAAAATGATAGACAACGGATAAGGACAGAGAGAAGCTTATTATCCCATTTAACAGAACAGAATTACACCTCATCAGAGAAATAGAATTAGATTAGGTTTAAAACACTCATTATTTCATACACATAAAAAAGTTAAACAAAGTTGCATAATAAACAATTTTGGTACAATTGGAAAGGGATTAAAAGAAGTGGTCCCTCGACTCCTCAAAAAGGTTCTGCAGGTACTGGACACTATATTAGGAATATACATACACAGTATAAACAAACATTAGTGACTTCATTTATTCAGGACATGAAACTATGTTCTTCAGCCCAATCCTCACGCTTAATGAAAATTAATAACATTTTGTTGGTCAAACGGTTCCTGTAAAATTATTGTGTCCTTTTATTCCAAGATCAGTTAGTTATTCCACTTGCATATTCTCCCTCTTGTAGTTAGGTTTTAAGCAGCTATGGAGCCATCATTTAGTCACAGAGTCACCCAGTCTCCCTAAAATGTCCCTTCCTCTTGCCCCTTATCTATCTATGTGGCTCATTTAGGTGGGTTTTATATTACATTCAGTGCAGTGACTGATCTATGGCAGCCTGGGAAAGAAAAGCTAGAAAAAGATATCAGGTTCTGATCAGAACAATATCGCTAGATGATCAATCATCAAAGTCCAAGGAAAAAAGCACTACAATGTAAGCCAGACTAACGGAGCACAGGTCATTCTCTAAGGAAACACACGCGTTTTACTAGGCTTTCATCCCATCTGCACAGTAAGCGTTTGATTATGAGCAGGATGGGAAAGTGACAGGCCAATGATATATGGGAGGAAGGCCGGCAACATTTTTACTCTTCCCTTACACTCATGCTGAGCCATATGCTGCAATAATGGTTCTCAAGAGACTGGAGACCTCTACCTTCAGTGTGTATGATCACTATACAGTACCACGTTATTCCTGTTAAAGGAATTGTCCACTTTTCACAGCCCTTGAGAACCTATATACCGAATGAGGAATGGGGTGTCATTAGCTCAGGATCCTCTCCCAGAACACTACAGTTTGGAAACCGTCTAGAGATTATACCTTGATCCCTGCTGAGAGAATAAAAAGGAAAACTTATTTTAGAGGAGGGAGGTGACCCCCAGGGGAACCCCTCTAATCAGCTAGCAAAAAGGGATTTCCAAAGAAGAAACACTGAAAAGTTGATGAGACCGTATCATAAAAATATATTTGTAAATTCTAACAGAATTACATACAAAGTCAAGAGTTCATCTACACCTACTTAACGGACCACCCAAGTCAGGGTTATATAGATTATCTAGCGGTCACTGAACTCTTGACCAGTCAGGTGCACCAAGGTGGCTGCTAATGTGGGCGGTTCCCCGCCTCAGGTACGGTCAGTGGCGACAATGAGGGGGTGTCTTAGTGCCCAGACCCAGAATCTGCTGTGGAGTGGCATAGTACTATACCAACATATACAATAGGGTGGTACTTAAATGAATGCTAGTCTATTGGCTAAGACACCTGATTACAGAAATCTGCTCTAAGATTTACAACATCATCATGTGCATCAGAGTCAGACTCTAGTAATTGATAAGGGTCTCAGCTTCCTGACTCCTATCAATGTGATCACCTGACACATCAGCAAATAACAGGGTGGAAACCTTAAGTACTGATGGGAGGGTGTTACATGCTACTATAGGGACTTGAACGGTCCCATAATCTGAGAACTATACATAAGGGGGACAACAGGAAGGAAGACCATTTTACATCCACATTAACTTCCTGTCAGTCGTGTTATCATAAGAGTAATGTCGGAGTCCTTGACATGTCCAAAACCTCTGACAGCAGAAGGCAAAATAATATATATATATAGAGCAACGTAAAGAATGATAAAGATCTTCCCTATATCCTCAAATTCTTCCGGTTACAGAATATTGTTCTAGGATTGTGACACTATATGTACTTTCTATGATCATAAAAAAAAAATAAAAAAAAAATAATCAAATGAACCTACCAACCAAAAATTTCCGTCAGAAAGGACAATTTATACCAAACAATCAGTCTCCTTAGAAAACAATTATTATGTCTGTGGGCACTGACAGTGCTCTGATAGATTTACCAAATATACCACTGATTAACATGAAGCCCAACACGTCAATGCCATTCCCATTGTAAGTATCCAACCACCGTAGATACTTTTTATTCATAACCCGGTGACAATATTTTCTCTCTTCTCAAGGCGTTTCAAAGGGGTTGTCCGGTTTCAGGAAGTTAATGTTCTTTCTTGTACAATTAGAAGTTATGCAATTTCCCCCAAAAATTTGTGTATTAATTCCACATGGTTTTCAAAATCTCAGCTTGTTGTTATTCAGTAGGAGCCATCATTGTGTACTTCCAGTGGATAAAAATTCTGTCCATGGTCATGTGACGGACACAGGTGCGGAGATCATTAGTGGACACCGCTCTAAGGGCCTGTTCACATCAGCATCTGGTTCTGTTCATGGGTTTCATTGGACTTTTCCGTCAGAAGAACCCCCGAACTAAATGCCAAACGGGAACCATAGGTTCCGTTTGCATTACCATTGATTTCTATGGTAATGTTTCCATTGCAAATGCTTTACATTTGTTTCTGTTGCATAAGGTTTCTGCAGTCGAATACACTGTTTCTGCTATGAAAACGGAAACCTTACCGAATTTAAACAAATGGAAACCATTTGCAATAAGTTCCTCTAACGGAAAGGTGAAACGGAACCCATGAACGGTAGCCCAATGCTGACGTGAACGCAGCCTAATACACATACTGTAACGAGCCTTGCTCCTGTGTGTCCATCACATGACCCTGTAACGATCCCAGCACCTGTGTGTCCATCATATGACCATGGACAGAATTTTATCCACTGGAAGTAAACAATGAAGCTTCCTACTGAATGACAACAAGCAGAGATCTTGAAAACGGAGGAATGATTACAGAAAGTATATTGGAAAATTGCATAACTTAATTTTACAAAAAAAAAAAAAAAAAAAAAACACAAAAATTTGCTGAAACTTGAAAAACCCCTTCAAGGGCCTTTTACACGGAATGATTATCTTGTAAAAAAATAAATTGGTATATTAAACCAACATTCCCAATCATTGTGCAGTGTAAATATGTTCGGCGGTTGCACGATCAACGAGAATTTGCCTGCTTGTCGTTGATCACATTTTTTATGAGGGCATAAAAATAATTGTTTGTTGACGTTCCATTCCCTCGTGTAAACAGGCATCTGCTAGACGTTCGAAGAAACAGGAGGAAAGAAGAGATCTCAAATGTGACCGAAATCACGAAAAAAAACATACGTACGTTACGTGTAAATGCAGGTCTTCTAAATCTTAACTCGCTATATCGTCCAATGGCCTCATTTTTGCAAATTTATCTTTATGTGCGAGACGAACCTTATTAAATATCTGATACATCGGACAGCGTCATAATAAAGACGCGCAGATATAAAAGTCCTTTAAGAACAACTGGTTCCAGAGCACTAAACACCCCAAACAGACACCGGGCATTTCCTATGTAACTATTCTGCAGCCAAGACCAGCTTAGCTCTGCAGTTCCATTTCCAAGTTTCAGCACAGCTGCCAAATACTTACCCTGGCATGAGCCAGCACACTTCCAACTATCTAAAGAATATTCAGCCACGGACAGACAGGGATTTTGCACTCATGTCAGCAGATCTAACCAACTTTACAAACCACGCTTACGCACAATGAAAAAGCCGATTTATCTCACAGCTACCCATTATGCAGCTATCCACAAGGCATTCGAAGAATTCCCAAAAACTAATACACAAAATCGATATACATCTTTATTGTGAATTGCATTCAACTTAAAAGCGAGCCTGTCACCCCCCCCCCCCCCAAACCGCTTATATTACGGGGCAGATCTTCAGAAAAGCAGCGTCCACATATCCATACTACATGTCGAGTTTCACTCAAAAACCACGTATAGTCATCAGCGTGTCGTATGCTAAATAGACACAAACGTTGCATTGTCCGATGGTTACCTTTAAAGCCAAATGCACACGATGGGTATTTGCCACGTGTATTTTCATGCGGTGAATCCGCAGCGTAACACAGAACCTGCAAAGTAAATGATTCCAATTAATCTCATCTACACGTTGTGGAATTTTTCCAGACGTAGATTGATCTGCGGTGAGTATGTTAGAATCCGCAGCATGTCAATTTACCCTGAATTGCCACCTGCCAATTGTATCTGTCAAGTTTATTAAAAAAAACAAAACACCAAAATGCACAGAATAAAAACTGCTATTTCTGCATAAAAATTTAAAAACCGCACCAAAAAACCGCTTCAGCTATTAGGTGCGGATTTTACCGGCGGAATTGCCTGTGGTTTTGATGCCGATTTTCTGCACCCAATTATGCAACGCGTACATGTAGCCTTTATGAAAGGGGTTCTCTGGGCATCTTATATGGATGACCTATCCAGATCGGTGGGGTACCAACTCCCGGCACCCCGCCCATCTACTGACTGAATGGGCCGCAGCATTAGTCGCTGCAGCCTTTTCCTAGCTTACATGCACATCCATAGCAACTGTACCTGGGATCACAGTTCAGGTTTCATTCAAGTGAATGAAACGGAGCTGCAATCCCAGGCAGTGGCTACAGACGTGTGCTTAGTAAACATTAAAGAGGCTGCGGCGTTCCTCGCAGTGGCCCCTTTAGTCAGCTGATCGGGAGAGGTGCCGGGAGTCGGAACCAACCGCACTGATCCATTTATTCCCTATCCTAAGGATAGGCCATCTATATAAAATACCGGGGAACCCCTGTAAAGTATCACTTCTTCACTATTTCCAAACAT
Source organism: Rhinoderma darwinii (assembly GCF_050947455.1). NCBI lineage: Eukaryota > Metazoa > Chordata > Amphibia > Anura > Rhinodermatidae > Rhinoderma > Rhinoderma darwinii. The sequence goes on along the minus strand of NC_134696.1, from coordinate 33,368,182 downwards.
CACTTAAGATTATGGACCTAATACTTCTCACTGCCGAGTGCTTACATCAGGAGTATTTCCTGGCATATACCTCGGACACATGCCACTGTACAGGCATACAGTGGCAAACATCACCCATTGACTCAGATTATAAAATAAAAACCCTCCTATAAAAAAAAACAACAATGCTTTTAGGCAAATGCTGGGTGCATAGGGCCCTCTGTATACATTCAGGATATGCGCCAACCATAAAACAAAACCCAAATGTGAACAGAGCCACAGCCGCACAAAACTCTCCGTGTGGATAGTTTGAGATGATGTATCAGGGCAGGTAAGAGTCGTCGGCTCGGAGTCCAGCTCACAGAGGATCGCTGGTTACAATCATAGCCATCTATCAGACATGAGAAGTGTTAGGTCTGTAGGAACGTTCAGGCTCCGGACGCTTTTATTCGACGACAGCAGGACGAGATCTTGAAAATTAGGAGGATTTCAAATATAAGGTGTATTGGAAAGCTGCACAACATTTCATTATATAATTACACTTTAATTGAAAAAAAAGAAAGAAGAAGGTGGTATAAATATAGTAGAAGGGGTACACATAGTAAAGCTAAAAACGTGCCACTTGCCTTACTAGTTTACCCAATCACATCATCCATCCTCCCATAACAGGCGGGTCCTGTGCTGCTTTTTTTTTTCCTTTTGCACAAACCCCCCTCCCTCGTTTTTCTGTCCATCTACAGTAACAGCAAAGGATAGTGGATGCAGGTGTAGCGAATACAGGACATACCTATGTATCGAAAGGGTTGAGGTGCGGTTAAAACTGCAAGCATTTTTACAGCGATTAGAGGTATTTTGATAGGGTTGTATTTTTACAATGCAATGCCATTGAAAAACGTATTAAATTGCGGTAAAACAAGCACAATGTTTTCGTATGCGTATTTAACCGCACCTCAACCACAATGTCTGAATACACCCTACGGGTATATACAGATGTATTGATAATCTCGCTTTTTTGGTGCGACTACTGCATAATCGCTGCAAAATGTAGCAATTTTTGCTAAACATTTAGCAATTTTTGCTAAACATTTAGCAATTTTTGCTAAACATTTAGCAATTTTTGCTAAACATTTAGCAATTTTTGCTAAACATTTAGCAATTTTTGCTAAACATTTAGCAATTTTTGCTAAACATTTAGCAATTTTTGCTAAACATTTAGCAATTTTGCTAAACATTTAGCAATTTTGCTAAACATTTAGCAATTTTGCTAAACATTTAGCAATTTTGCTAAACATTTAGCATCTTGCCACATTTACATGGTAGTTGTTGTCAGTAAGCCGCAATATGAACGCTATGTCTGAATAACCCTCTGAATAAGTCCAAGGTGTAATGGACTGGACGTATGCAAAAATAGTATCTTTATATCATAAGTCTTGCTAGTTTGCATTGGCATACATTTTTTGTTTTTCACTGTATGGAAAAGTGTAGTGTCATTTAGACTAACAACATGTAAAGTTCTCCTGGTCTTCTCCCCGTTCTTTACATGTGAGAACGTATCAATTTTAAAATGTTTTTGCAAGGGGTACGTTATTGTACTTTGACTATACAAAGGCTGTGTTCAGAAACAACAAATAGAAGCAGAATAACTAGAAATCACTCCTAAGGCCAGGATCACACACAAAGATTTGATGCCGTTTTTGGCTCAGTTTTTTGAGCAAAAGCCAGAAGTGGATCCAAAAGGAAGGAAATGTATAAAGAAAAGACTGATGCATCTTTTTTTGTGTCCACATCTGTGTTTGGCTCAAAAAACGGCGTCAAAAACTGTATCAAAGCCGTGGGAACGATCACGGCCTAAAACAGGAATTGCGATACAAAAAGACTGCAATGCCCGGAGACATAGGCCTAGTTCACACAGAGTTTTTTGGCAGTGTTTTTGACAAGGAAACCACACCAAAAAATAAATACAATTTTAAACTGGCCTCCCATTGATTGACTTCATTCATGGATTTCGCGAGCGGTAAACAAAACACTTGCGGGGAAAAAAACAACATGCTAATTCTTCCCACGGTCCTGTCTCTGACCTCCCATTGACATCAATGGGAGACAGAGAAAGCGTTTTTTTGCTGCGTTTTTCCCCGCCAACGGCGCTCAAAAATCGCAGCAAAGTGCAGGCAGGTCAAAATCTGCCCTGAAATTCCTGAAGGACTTTTGGAGGCAGATTTTACTGCCGGCAAAAAAAAACAAAAAAAAAAACAAAAACTGTGTGAACAAACCCTAAGGGTATGTTCACACGTAGTCAACCAAAACGTCTGAAAATCCAGAGCTGTTTTCAAGGGAAAACAGACCCTGCTTTTCAGACGTTTTTTTTACCAACTCACAATTTTCGCGGCGTTTTTCGCGCCGTTTTCGCGGCGTTTTTTACGTCCGTTTTTGGAGCTGTTTTCATTGGAGTCTATGAGAAAACAGCTCCAAAAACGTCTGAAAGAAGTGTCCTGCACTTCTTTTGGCGAGGCTGTATTTTTACGAGTCGTCGTTTGACAGCTGTCAAACGACGACGCGTAAATAACAGGTCGTCTGCACAGTACGTCGGCAAACCCATTCAAATGAATGGGCAGATGTTTGCCGACGTATTGTAGCCCTATTTTCAGACGTAAAACGAGGCATAATACGCCTCGTATACGTCTGAAATTTGGCCGTGTGAACATACCCTTAGGTCTGCTTCACACAGCTGTAATATGGAAACAGATTCGTTTTTTTTTTTTTGACAGAAGTGAAATTGAAGTCCGCAGAACTTTTGTTTCCATGATAAAAAACAGAAACCTAGCGAACAGAGACAAACGGAAAGCAACTGAAACAAAAGAATTACCATTGAAGACAATGGTAATTCTAACGGAACCGTTACTTTCCGTTTAATCTTTCGATCCTCTATTCCTCTGACGGTAGACAGGTAAACGTATACGAACGCTAGTGTGAACTTAGCCTAACTGGAAAGTCAAGATCTCTCCTAATATAGGGAGGAATGAAGATCAGATAACGAAACGTGTATGGAGGAAAATGGTGTTGATCGAATTAGAGATCTATGTAATAAGGAGGCTGGATGGATGGCCCTATATAAAGGACACTAAGGCTGGGTTCACACAGACTTTTTTGCAGGAGGAAAATCGGCCTCAAAATTCAGTCTGGAATTTTGAGGCAGATTTTCCTCTGCCTGCACGCTGAGTTTTCGCTGAGTTTTTTCGCTCACGGCCATTGACCGCCGTGGGCATAAAACACCGCGAGATACACTTTCTCTGCCTCCCATCGATGTCAATGGGAAGCCAGAGGCGTAAGCGCCCGAAAATAAGGCATGTCACTCTTTGCCGTGAGCCGGTTTATCCGCTCGCGGGAAAAAAAGCCTCCGCCTCCCATTGAAATCAGTGGGAGGCATTTTCTGCCGTTTCTTGCGGCGCAGTTTCCACGTCAGAAAACTCTGTGTGAACTCCCCCTTAACCTCAACAGCCCTGTTCTTCTCCACTTTTACTTTGTGTTATACAATATCGCTTTTTTTTTGTTTGTTTTACTTCTGCCTCTATGTTGATAAAAAGGCAAGTCCTGCACAAACTGGACATTAAAAAATACATATATGCAAAATAAGAATTAAAAATAAATAGAGGCTGAAAGCAAAAGTGGAAAAAAGGTCAAGACATAATAGAAAGATGCTCAAACTATAAGAGAGACGGGGGTCATGGAAGAGAAGTGAAAAACTGGCGACACAAAAATCAGGCGGAAACGATGCAACACAAAACGGAGGAAAACTAATGAAGACATGAAGTGGCGGCAAACATGCAGGACAAAAATGATGGCGGCAACAACAGTCAATGGAAGAGCCGAGAAAGGGGTGACAAACCAAAGATGGAAACCAGGTAAAAGGGCGTCAAGAAAGGGGACATTGTGGGCAGAAGTTTAAGTTAAGGAGCAGAACTGGCTATAGAGTCAATGACCCGCCGCAGTAGGACGAGCGCTGGAATAAAATGTAACTGGTCGGCGCGGTCGTTCTCCACCAACGTTCATGCACAGATAATAGAACAGGAACACGTCCAATATCCAGGATTTACAGCGACTAAATATGACGGCAGACGCCAGGACGTAGAGCAAAGTTGGACACTGACATTCAGATTTTCATTGATAGATCGTCGCTTATGTTTTAGCGTCATTTACTGTAAAGTGGCGCAAGGTCACTGGGAAATTGGTGCCTTAAAATGTCACATTACAAATTAATGATGTCACTTTTTTCAGATTTATTAACAATGTATTACGGCGATACGCAGGCTAGACCTGGCATAGCCGGCAAGATTAAACGCGCCAATGGTCAGTCGGATCAGCCAAATTGTTGCTGTACCTATGTCCGGTTTAGAAATTGGGAGGTGTGATCCCCAAGTGGGAAAAAAAGATAAAAAGGGAAGAAGAAGGGAACAACATGTAGCCAGTTATAGGGTTGGTGCCTGCAGGAGTACTGGTAATGAATGAAGCATTAGTGATGAGCATTGTACAGGACGTACATTATACAACCACATAATACTCCAGGTCTAATTAAAGGATCAGTCCATGCACGGTGCTCACCTGCGGGACGTCATGGCAGCTGCCTGCACGGGAAGTGGATCCTGGTATTTGAGCCTTTCCCAAGCCTCTCCAGACTGATGTCCTCCCGGCCACACTGCTCTGACTACTGGGCTCTCCGTCCGCCGGGCTCGGCAATTTCATACAGATCCGGTCACCCCCCAGCCAGCTCCTGTAACTCCGTGCGTCCACAGCCACGCCCACTGACACACCCACCATAACCTCAGAACCCCTCTCAACTCCGCCCATTCATAGAAAATGTGAGAAACGACACGCCCACAAACTGATCCGAAAAATCTGACCAATCAGTCCGTGTGGTGCGCTGTCCTTCTGAATTTAGGACGGCCGAATGGCTGCTTGGATGACATACGTCAGATGTCAGGGCAGGCTCAGCCTACAGGGGCGTGGTTAGCCACAGCAGGGCGGGGCGGTGACACGGACGCGCTCACCTTGTTCACCTGGGTTTCCAGACGTCGTGACGTTGTTGCAGAATTATATAATCTCCGTGGGAATGAAATGATTCGGTAACCGCTCGTTTTTAGTGTCACATCCTGTGCTGGGAACAACCTGTGATCTGGATGAGTTTAATTCCCATGATCTGAATTGTGTGCAATTCCTGCAAATATCATTTGTCATATATAGTGTTAGTGTCCTCTTATGTGGCAGAGATCATTGGGTTGCCATTGGCACTGGTGCATTTGTGCGACTGCAATCTCTGTACCCCCTGTAGTTGTTGTTTTTTTTTACGCCAAGTTGTTGGTTAAATTAATTTTTCAATCTTTTGTTTTCCAACATTTTCCATACATTCATGTTGGTTGATATTGTCTGACGATCTCCCAGAGATGACCCTTTCTAAATGCAGCTGGCCCAGCTTCTCATCTGTTATCACCGGGGAAAGGTGCGCCTGTTCGTACGTGTCACCTCTAGCGTCCACTGCGGGGGGAATGTAGTATATATGCTGGCCATCGACAGGCGGGGGCTGACTTAGTGGCTCCTAGTAGAAAGGGGATGGGGGTCCTGAGCAGGGGACTCCACTCTATGACATCTTACACTCTATTATGGGAATGTGTATGGCCAGCTTTACTGGTAATTGTGTAGTGGCTTCTGTTTGTTAGCGTTGGTTATCTAGTCACTGTTTGGCTGGGTTCACACGACATATTTTCAGACGTAAACGAGGCGTATTATGCCTCGATTTACGCCTGAAAATACGGCTACAATACGTCGGCAAACATCTGCCCATTCATTTGAATGGGTTTGCCGACGTATTATGCAGACGACCTGTAATTTACGCGTCGTCGTCTGACAGCTGTCAAACAACGACGCGTAAATTGACTGCCTCGTCAAAGAAGTGCAGGACACTTCTTTGCAACGTAATTTGAGCCGTTCTTCATTGAACTCAATGAAGAGCAGCTCAAGATTATGGGCGTCACAGACGCCGCGCATAATGCGAGGAGGAGCTTTTACGTCTGAAACGACGCAGCTGTTTTCTCCTGAAAACACTCTCTCTTTTCAGACGTAAAAGACAGTTCTCGTGTGCACATACCCTTAGGGTATGTTCACACGGCCTATTTTCAGACGTAATTCGGGCGTTTTACGCCTCAAATTAAGCCTGAAAAGACGGCTCCAAAACGTCTGCAAACATCTGCCCATTGCTTGCAATGGGTCTTACGATGTTCTGTTCAGACGAGGTGTAATGTTACGTGTCGCTGTCAAAAGATGGCCGCATCAAAGAAGTGCATGTCACATCTTGGGACGTAATTGGAGCCGTTTTTCATTGACTCCATTGAAAAAACAGCTCCAATTACGTCCGTAATGGATGCCCCAAAAAACGCCTGCACTTGCAAAAACGTCTGAAATTCAGGAGCTGTTTTCGCCTGAAAACAGCTCCGTAATTTCAGACGTATTTTGCGTTTACGAACCTGGAAAAAATGTATTCGTGGGGTGGAATAGGAAAAAACTGTGATTCCTCAATCCAAAGTTTTTGGATCCGGCTCCTGCTCAGGGTCAGCTCCGTACAGCGCCACAACTTATCTGCCAGAACAGATCCCACAGAAAGCTATGGGATCCGTTCTCGCGTCAGTTTCTCTCCGGCTTTTCTGCAATACGCCGTAGGGAAACTGAAAGGGAAAACTGACATATCTGAACTGCCCCTAACATGGCTACAAGTTGTTCTAAAATGTTGGTGTCATCAGGAACATATACAAGGGGGGGGGGGGATTATGGGGTTAAAATCTATCAATTTTTCCCTCACTTCACCTGGTCCGTCCCCTGTTCTCCTTCTGTCTACAATCTGTATGTAATGGTGTCTGCCGGTGAGAGGTGAGCATTACATGGGAGAGGTTCACCTTTCCACAGCAGATGGCAGACAGCATTACATACAGGGAGCAGTTGGGTCAGGGGGGCTCTTGCATCTCCACATCACTGCTGCCTGGAGCTGTCCTCTCCTGCTTGACCCTCAGTGAGAGAAATCCAGCAGAGAAGGTAAAGGTGTCCATACGCCTTAGATAACAGAACCCGCCAACTCCGACCATCTAATGTGTGTTAGGGGGGATTCACACGAGCGTGTATTTGGTCCGTGCGGGCCGCGTGGTTTTCACGCGGCACGCATGGACCAATACAAGTCTATGGGGCAGTACAGACAGTCCGTGCTTTTTGCGCAGCGTTTGTCTGCTGCGCAAAAAGCGCGACAGGTTCAATAACTCTGCGTATTTCGCGCATCACGCACCCATTGAAGTCAATGGGTGCGTGAAAACCACGCAGGTTGCACGGAAGCACTTCCGTGCGAACCGTCTGAAACAGCGGACCAGCTGTCAAAAGGATGAATGTAAACAGAAAAGCACCACGTGCTTTTCTGTTTCCAAACATCCAAACGGAGTGTCTTTGCGATGAGCGAAGCCGGACAAGCGAACCGAACCCGGCAAAAAAATTATCGGTACGCGACGTCAGGAGATAGTCACTGTCCATGGTGCTGAAAGAGTTAAACTGTTTCAGCACCATGGACAGTGACTTCCGATCCCAATATACATGAACCTGTAGAAAAAAAAACGAAGTTCTGACTTACCGATAACTCCCGGCTTCTTCCTCCAGTCTGACCTCCCGGGATGACAATTCAGTCCAAGTGACAGCTCCAGCCAATCACAGGCCAAGCACAGGCTGCAGTGGTCACATGGACTGGCGCGTCATCCAGGGAGGTGGGGCCCGATGTCGAGAGGCGCGTCACCAAGGACGCGTCACCAAGGCAACGGCCGGGAAGTTCTCGGTAAGTACGAACTTTTTCTTTTTTTTCCACAGGTTTTTCGATATTGTGTTCGGCATTCACTGTCGAGGGTGCTGAAAGAGTTACTGCCGATCAGTTAGCTCTTTCAGCACCTTGGACAGTGACGGGCGTCGACTAGCCTCATTTCTATGATGGCGGCTGCGCGAAAATCACGCAGCCGCGCATCATACACGGATGACACACGCAGCTGTCAAATGGTTTTTGCGCGCGCAAAACGCTGCGTTGTTTGCGCGCGCAAAAACGCAACGTCCGTCTGTATCTGCCCTTAGGCCTCATTTACACGAGCGTAATATACGCGCGTGCTTTTCACGCGTGTCGTACGCACCTATATTACTCTATGGGGCAGTGCAGACGATGCGTGAATTTTGCGCAGCGCGAGTGCGTTGCGTAAAACTCACGACATGTTCTAAAATTCTGAGTTTTTCGCGCATCACGCACCCATTGAAGTCAATGGGTGCGTGAAAACCACGAAGGTCGCACGGAAGCACTTCCGTGCGAACTGCGTGATTCGCGCAAGAGCTGTCAAACTGAATGTAAACAGAAAAGCACCACGTGCTTTTCTGTTTACAAACATCCGAACGGAGTGTCTTACACATGAGCGAACCGACCTTTACCGGGTTCGGCCGAACTCGTTGTGACCGAACCCGGCAGGAGACAGTCACTGTGCAGGGTGCTGAAAGAGTTAAACTGTTTCAGCACCCTGGACAGTGACTTCCGATCACAATATACGTGAACGTGTAAAAAAAAAAAAAAAAGTTCTGACTTACCGATAACTCCCGGCTTCTTCCTCCAGTCTGACCTCCCGGGATGACAATTCAGTCCAAGTGACAGCTGCAGCCAATCACAAGCCAAGCACAGGCTGCAGCGGTCACATGGACTGCCGCGTCATCCAGGGACGTGGGGCCCGATGTCAAGAGAGGCGCGTCACCAAGGACGCGTCACCAAGGCAACGGCCGGGAAGTTCTCGGTAAGTACGAACCTCTTTTTTTTTCTACAGGTTACTCGATATGGTGATCGGAATGCACTGTCGAGGGTGCTGAAAGAGTTACTGCCGATCAGTTAACTCTTTCAGCACCATGGACAGTGACTGACGTCGACTAGCATCATCTCTATGATGGCGGCTGCACGAAAATCACGCAGCCGCGCATCATACACGGATGACACACGGAGCTGTTAAGTGCCTTTTGTGCACTTAAAACGCTGCGTTGTTTGTGTGCGCAAAACGCACCCGCTCGTGTAAACGCGGCCTTATGTTAATCATCCGTGCTGCCTTCTTCGTGCGCACTTCCGCTTCTTCTAGATGCCCTAGTACTAGCAGTCTCTGGAGTAAACCTTGCTGACCCCTCATCTTAACCAGGCATTGAGACCATCCTACTTCGTCCTCACAATCTTTATTTGCCCCTACAAAGTTTTATCCCACTCGTTTTCCACCATTTCAACCCCCTCTACACCCTTCCCCCAGTGCGGTCTGCTGTGCTTGTGCAGTGTTTTCTTCTTCTATTGTAGAGGACGGGTAGGATCTCAGGAGCGTGCCTACCGGTGCATGCGCGGTGGCTCCCGGCCCGGCCAACTCTCTTCAGCTGTATTCAGATCCGTGGATGGATCCAAGGCATTCTCAGGAGCTGTCCACAGATCTGATTACAGCTGGAGAGAGTTGGCCGGGCCGAGAGCCACCACGCTCCTGAGATTCTGGCCATCCTCTACAGTAGCAGAAAGGGAAAACACTGCGCAAGCGCGGCCACTGATGGTGGTCTGCAGCTGTGGACACAACCCTAGGCAACGTGCGAAATACAAAGAGGGAGACTCCGCATGTCACAGGAGAATTGTACAAAGAAAAGTAAAGATTTGAAAATTCAAGGTATTTGGAAAAGTTGCTAATTTTAGGCTTACTAGCATTTAAAACATGATTATGCAGATGTGAATACCCCTTTAATGCAAAGAGGCAGGGGAAGCGCTCTCCTCATAAATACAGCTAATAACAATAAGGGTAAATTCACACAGTGGTTTAAGCCAGGCAAAGAAAAAATCTGCCTCAAAATTCTGTCAGGATTTTTGAGGAAGATTTTGAAATGCCAGTGTTTTTTTCACACGTTTTTGGTTGCATTTTTTTGCTTTTTTTTTCCAATGAATTCAATGCAAAAACTGCAGCCAATTTTTTGTCCAAAACCACGGCAGTGCTAAATGATATCAATGGAGGTTCTGTGGTGGAAACCACTCCGCAGGGAAAAAAGAAAGAAAGAGGCCTGCTCTTTCATGAACAGTCAAGAGCCGCCCAGATAAAAAAAATGCCTTTGCCTCCCATTGAAATCAATGGTGGGAGATTTAGGGCGCTGATTCCGATGCGGTTTCCGGATCAAAATCAACGCCAAAAAAAGCTCTGTGTGAACTGGGCCTAAGTCCACTGTATTCCTGAGGGGAGCCCCCCAACTCTTCAGGCAGGTGAGTGACAGGCAGCTGTACTGTGTGTCACCCTGGAGAGAGGGGCGCTCCCATCAAGAATACAACTAATACCTATGGGTCCACTGTATTAGTTTAGTGTTTCTATTGGCCAAATGGCACAACATTTTTTTTGTGCCGCTTTGACTACTAGGATTTAGAATGACTCCAGGAACATGACTTTCTGTGGTGACACAGCCCTTGTGTCTTCTGTGTTAGGTATCCATTTGGATTCTAGATAAAAGATAACCCTGACAACGTATAGATAACTCACATGGTCTAATGGGACTAAACTAGTGAAAAGCAAGAATTTCCCTCAAAACCCGACCAGTGCACATTTTTATATTAACACGCTGCTTGCTCAGAATTGTGAACCATTTATTAGCATGATGCAGCAAGACCTGGGAGTCATCACACCCAGCACCCGTCTATCACTCCGAACCTGTCAGTGACTTTGTGGTGTCCTCTCTGAGGCAGCACAAAGTAGGGACAGACCCGCTGATTTCAGCCGTCTGTCACTTATGTCTGATAGTTTCGTAATTTTAGAGAAGTTACATTTAGAACGTTGTAGCGCTTGCATCGTGCTGGGAGAAAGGAGTCCAGCGTATCCCCCCCCCCACCCAGCCGTCAATGATTGACAGCTTTCTCTCAATGCACAGTAATAGGGACAAAGCTGTCAATCATCATCGGTGGATGGCCTGGAGGCGGCAGCGCATGATTAAGCTGAAATCCTTTCTTCCAGTGCGATGCGAGCACCACAACGTTCTTAATGTAAGTAACTGCTGAAATGAGCGTCTGTAGCTACTTTGATGCTTTACATGATGTCTATGAAAATCAATGGATTGAATGTGAAATGCATGAATGTGCCAGGTCCCCCAGAGAGACACTTTTTGAGGCTGCCCACCACTCTGGCCTCATGCCCACAAACGTAATGGTTTTTACTGTCCGCAAATACGGATGCACATCCGTAGGGGTCCGCAATAGACTTCTATGGGCGAGTCCGTGCAGCAAGAATAGGACATGTTCTATATTTTGCAGATCATTCCTCCGGCCTGGACACGCATCCGTACATATATGGAAAGGTGTCCGTGGCATGTAGAAATGAATGGGTCCGCTATTTCATCGGGAATTACGGATTCTGTTATTACAGATGAAACCTACGGTCATGTGCATGGGGCCTTATAGATGAGGATCCTAAATGGAGAAACCCTCCCTATTAACACAAATTTTTTTTTAGTAAGTTTTTTTTAAATCCAGACAACTCCTTAGTGGTCCAGCTTTGGCGATCATGTGCCTGCTTGACTGGGATGCAATATGGGCAAATCATGATAAAGGACATCAATGCCAAGGACCGATGAACTATTCATGTAGTGTAATGTAGGTGACATTAGGCACACATCTGATGTAATAAGATGTTTCATGGGGTGTTGGTCATTGGGTTGCCATCAGCATTGTTTTTGGTCTTTTTTATGGCCCCCTTATCAACAAACCATAGTAACACCCATGCCATAGTCAAGTCCTGCAGGTCATTTGCCAGTTCTTAAGTGGAACTGAACAATGTCCTTCATTATGACAGACTATAGCATTGCATGTGGTCATGTGACTCGGGTGATGTTGAAGCGAACTGCTTTCTTCTAGGGCTGGGTTCACCTAAATGATTATAGGTTTTTAACACTCATAGGATCAAAGCAAATTCACTCTTGTGACTGTTCTTGGTTTGTGAGATTCCTTCCGGCAAGGTTAATTTAAGCAGAAAATTTTTATGCAGGTCCATAGACTGGTGAGCATCCTAATCTGCACAGTGTACAGTGAATGGCAGCTGTACACAGGTCAATAGACTCGGTTACTGGAAGAAATCAAAAATCTGTTTTCAACCTTTGAATTCAATTATTCGTTTTTAAAGGTCAAGTGAATAATGTGTCACGCTCCATATACAATTCTTTATGTGGCACGCTTGTAAACTAAGCAGAGCAGCCGGGTTCATGGTATCAGACCCCGGCGTATTGTCAAGTGATCACATTGATGAGAACAAAACAAGAATCTCTTCCTCGCTCTTGTGCCGTGTATCAGACTATTAGCGGTTTTGCTAGGGTTGGCGCGAACCGCGTTGAAAAGGTCACAACGACTTCATTGTAGTTTATTCGGCTTTCTGGGCAGGAAATCTGAGTTGTAATGCTCATTACCTATATTAACTTTCTGGATTAATTACACTACTGACTTTATCAATGATTAATTACTATGTGTTAGCAAATATCCAGTAACAATATAAACCCAACTGTTCTTGATGGTCCAACAAAAAGAAAAAAAACATTCCCAATGTCTAATTACTATGGAATCTCCTTATGATCAAGTAAGGTTCTGTTCACCTAATAGTCATGGCTTCTGTTCATAACCGAGCCATGCCCCATATGAGTGATCCCTTCGCTGATCGGTTGCATTGACTGGTGTTGATGGGAAGAATTTTGCTGTAGAGTATGCTATCCCTGTCATCAAAAACTGGAACCACGAGGGAAAAACTCTGTGAACAGGGTCCAAGAGAAATCTCAATGGGCCACTTGGTCAAGATCCTGATGGCCAAATCATTCTGAAATGGGCTGCTCTAGGTGACTCCTAGAACTGTCCCTTGTGGCCACATTGTTATGAAGTGGGGAGTAATAGGCCTCAAGTTCAGACTCTGAAGATCAAATAAAGAGGCTACTTGATCGATTGCTACATATTTTCCTGATCTATATACTTTCTTGGGTCTTTTTTGCTTTATTTTCAGGCCCCTGTACTGGAGATCCAAAGCTCTCCACTGATGCACTAGTCTAATTCAGTGGTCCGACATTTTGGATATAGTTACATATTTACTAGGTTGAAAAAAAGACGTACATTAAAGGGAAGGCGTCATGATTTTTTATTTTTTTTTATTATATTGCTTTTAATATAATATTAACACATTTTTTATTTAATTGTGTTCTCATTTTTAACTTTTTAATGTATTTTTACTTTTACTTCTCTATGGGGGCTGCCATTTTTTTTTCATCTCTGTATGTGTCGATTAACTACACATACAGAGATGGAATACGGCACATACATCCCCATAGAGAATGCGAACGGGAGCCGTTCCATTCACTATAGCGTACGCCGTCTGTGTGGGAACGGCGCATGCTCCCACACAGACCAAAACGAAGCTCGTTCCTAGAGCGAAATCCAGCGCCATTTTCATGTGGACCAGAAGCCGCTGCCAGACAGTCAGATGACGACTTCCGGCCGTGGCTTCCGGCCATATGTTTAACGAAGCGAAGGCGCAGGGAATAGGAGTATAGACCAGCGGAGGCGACAGGAGCAGGTAATTTATGTTCGTGTATGTGATGTGTGTATTATGTTCGTGTTATACTGTCTGCTGAGCCCTGTATCTAATCCTCCTACACTGTGCAGTCGCTCATAAAATGGCGGCAAACAGTGTAGGAGGTTTGAAGACATTGAAACCCTTCCTTCTCCTGGCACTAGCCAGAAGAACGGAGGGGAGATTGTGTGAGGACACTAGAGGAGAGTGTGTCCACCCCAAATTTGCAGCATAAATCAATGAGGTGACCATGCTGCAATTTTGGGAACTGCTCCCTCTAGGGCCAGCACATGGAAATGTTATAAATTTGAATTTAATTTATATTTCCTGACTTGTGAAAAAATATAGATATAGTTGGTGTTGCTGAAACATGGCTGGACTCTTCACATGACTGGGCTGTAAATCTACAGGGTTTTACACTTTTTCGGAAAGACAGGACAAATAGGAAAGGCGGTGGTGTATGTCTGTATGTGAGAAATGATATGAAGGCGAGTCTCAAAGAGACAATAGTGGGTGAATACTGTGAGGAGGTTGAAACCTTGTGGGTGGAACTAGAAAGGGAGGTAAACACAGAAAAAATTACTTTTGGTGTAATCTATAGACCCCCCAATATAGGAGATGGAAGTTCAGCTATATAAACAGATGGAGCGGGCTGCACAGGCGGGTACTGTAGTGATAATGGGAGATTTTAATTTCCAGGATATTAATTGGTGTCATGGTTCAGCTTCAACTGCAAAGGGGAGACATTTCCTCATCCTGTTGCAGGAAAATTTTATGGGTCAGTTTGTGGAAGACCCGACTAGAGGTGAAGCTCTGTTGGATCTGGTAATTTCTGATAATGCAGATCTTGTTGGGAATGTCAATGTTCGTGAAAACCTCGGTAACAGTGATCATAATATAGTTACATTTTACCTATACTGTAAAAAACAAACGCAGGCTGGGAGGGCAAAAACATTTAATTTTAAGAAAGCCAATTTCCACAGGATGAGGGCGGCAATTCAGGATATAGACTGGGAAGAACTAATGTCAAATAATGGAACAAATGATAAATGGGAGATTTTCAAATCTACTTTGAGTTATTATAGTGCAAAATTTATTCCTATAGGTAACAAGTATAAACGACTCAAATTAAACCCCACATGGCTTACACCTTCTGTGAAGGGGCAATACATGACAAAAAAAGGGCATTTAAAAAATACAAATCTGAGGGTACAGCTGTAGCCTTTGTAAAATATAAAGAGCTTAATAAAATCTGTAAAAATGTAATAAAATTAGCAAAAATACAAAATGAAAGGCAGGTGGCCAAGGATAGTAAAACAAATCCCAAAAAATTCTTCAAGTATATAAATGCTAAAAAGCCAAGGTCTGAACATGTAGGACCCCTAGATAGTGGTAATGGGGAGTTGGTCACAGGGGATCAAGAGAAGGCAGAGTTACTAAATGGGTTCTTTAGCTCTGTATATACAACAGAAGAAAGAGCAGCTGATGTAGCTGGTGCCAGTGCTGTTAATATATCAGTTGATATACTGAATTGGATGAATGTAGATATGGTCCAAGCTAAATGAAATAAAATAAATGTGCACAAGGCCCCGGGACCAGATGGGATACACCCTAGAATTCTTAAAGAGCTTAGTTCAGTTATTTCTGTCCCCCTTTTCATAATATTCAGAGAATCTCTAGTGACTGGTATAGTGCCAAGGGACTGGCGCAGCGCAAATGTGGTGCCTATTTTCAAAAAGGGCTCTAGGTCTTCCCCGGGTAATTATAGACCAGTAAGCTTAACATCCATTGTGGGGAAAATGTTTGAGGGGCTATTGAGGGACTATATACAGGATTATGTGACAATAAATAGCATTATAAGTGACAGCCAGCATGGATTTACTAAGGACAGAAGTTGTCAAACGAACCTAATCTGTTTTTATGAAGAGGTGAGCAGAAGCCTAGACAGAGGGGCCGCTGTGGATTTAGTGTTTTTGGACTTTGCAAAGGCATTTGACACTGTCCCCCATAGACGTCTAATGGGTAAATTAAGGACTATAGGTTTAGAAAATATAGTTTGTAATTGGATTGAGAATTGGCTCAAGGAACGTATCCAGAGAGTTGTGGTCAATGATTCCTACTCTGAATGGTCCCCGGTTATAAGTGGTGTACCCCAGGGTCCAGTGCTGGGACCACTATTATTCAACTTATTTATTAATGATATAGAAGATGGGATTAATAGCACTATTTCTATTTTTGCAGATGACACCAAGCTATGTAATATAGTTCAGTCTATTGAAGATGTTCATGAATTGCAGGCAGATTTAAACAAACTAAGTATTTGGGCGTCCACTTGGCAGATGACGTTTAATGTAGATAAATGTAAAGTTATGCATCTGGGTACCAACAACCTGCATGCATCATATGTCCTAGGGGGAGCTACACTGGGGGAGTCACTTGTTGAGAAGGATCTGGGTGTTCTTGTAAATCATAAACTCAATAACAGCATGCAGTGTCAATCAGCTGCTTCAAAGGCCAGCAGGATATTGTCGTGTATTAAAAGAGGCATGGACTCACGGGACAGGGATGTAATATTGCCACTTTACAAAGCATTAGTGAGGCCTCATCTAGAATATGCAGTCCAGTTCTGGGCTCCAGTTCATAGAAAGGATGCCCTGGAGTTGGAAAAAATACAAAGAGCAACGAAGCTAATTAGGGGCATGGAGAATTTAAGTTATGAGGAAAGATTGAAAGAATTAAACCTATTTAGCCTTGAAAAAAGACGACTAAGGGGGGACATGATTAACTTATATAAATATATTAATGGCACATACAAAAAATATGGTGAAATCCTGTTCCTTGTAAAACCCCCTCAAAAAACAAGGGGGCACTCCCTCCATCTGGAGAAAAAAAGGTTCAAGCTGCAGAGGCGACAATCCTTCTTTACAGTGAGAACTGTGAATCTATGGAATAGTCACCGCAGGAGCTGGTCACAGCAGGGACAGTAGATGGCTTTAAAAAAGGCTTCGATAATTTCCTAGAACAAAAAAATATTAGCTCCTATGTGTAGAAATTTTTCCTTCCCTTTTCCCGTCCCTTGGTTGAACTTGATGAACATGTGTCTTTTTTCAGCCGTACTAACTATGTAACTATGTAACTATGTAATGTGTAATTACTTAAATACTAATTGTTTAACTGGGAAAATAAAAATAATTTCTAGCGACACATTCCCTTTAATTTCAACCTTTGTCTAAACAATTATACATCATTCATAACCCTGCCTCAATGCCATTTGTCATTACTTATGCATCTAGTACTTTAATGAATGCAGTTTTAGCATTTGCCATTAGCACCTCTTAAAGTAGGGCAGTCCATAGATCGGATTCTTATTATTGTGGAGGTCCTCCTCGTGCAACCAAAACAGCTCTGACCCATCGAGGCATGGACTCTACAAGACCTCTCAAGGTGTCCTGTGGTATGTGGCACAAAGACGTTAGACACAGATCTTTTAAGTCCTGTAAGTTGTGAGGTGGGGGTCTCCATAATTTTGGAATTGTTTTTCCAGCACATGCCACAGATTCTCAATTGGATTGATATCTGTGGAATTTGGAGGACAAATCAACATCTTGAACTATTTGTCATGTTCCTCAAACCATTCCTGATCAATTTTTTGCAGTGTGGCAGGACACATTATCCTACTGAATGAGGGCACTGCTATTAGGGAATACCGTTGCCATAAAGGGATGCATTTGATCTGCAACAATGTTTAGGTAGGTGGTCAATGTAACGTCCACATGAATGCAAGGACCCAATGTTGCCTAGCAGAACGTTGCACAGAGCATCACACTGCCTTCGCCAGCTTACTTTCTTCCCATAATGCATCCTGGTGTCATCTCTTCCCCAGTTAAGTGACGAATACGTACTTGGACCGTTACTCGATGTAAAAGAAAATGTAATTAAGCAGACCAGGCCACCTTTTTCCGTTGCTCTTTGGCCCAGTTCTAATGCTCACCTGCCCAATGTAGGCGCTTTTGGTGGTGGACAGAGGTCAGCATGGGCATTCTGACTGGTTTGCAGTTACACAACCCCATACGTAGCATACTACGATGCAATGTGTTCTGACACCTTGTTATCATAGACAGCAGTAACTTTTTCAGCAATTTGTGCTAAAGTAGCTCTTCTGTGGGATCGGACCAGATGGGCTAGCCTTCGCTTCACACGTGTATCAATGAACTTTGGGCGATCATGACCATGTCGCCGGTTCACTGGTTGTCCTTCCTTGGACCACGTTTGGTAAGTGCTAACCACTGCATACTGAGAACACTCCACAAGACCTGCCGTTCTGGAGATGTTCTGACCCAGTTGTGTATCTATCACAATTTAGCCCTTGTCAAAGTCGCCCAGATCCTAACACTGGCCCATTCTGTTTCCAACACATGTACTTAAAAAATGGAATGGTCACTTGCTGCCTAATATATCCAACCCCTTGTCAGGTGCCATTGTAACCAGATATTCAATGTTATGATGTTTGTGTATATTCATCACTTATATTCAAAATCACCCTTCAGAAGATTGATTGCACGGCCAAAGAACCAAGACTCCAGGCAGACTTCTCACTAATTCAAGTTTATTTTTGGTTATATTAGTCTAATATATGTAGTCACACTCCAGAATATGAAAATAATGCTTCTAATTAAAGGTAAAGGATTAGAAAGACTTTGTTACGCCAACCAAATGTTACCTAGTAAAATGTGGGCTCCAACTTATTTTATATTCTCGGAAACACGTAATATACACGTCAGTACAGCTATCTATATATCTATCTCATATTTATCTATCCAATTTTTTGGGGAGGAGGGACAAGCAGGACTATTTATTCCAAATTAGGGATTTATTTTTATTTTTACGGGTTCTTTTATTTTGGGATAAAGCTGCTTGTTTGTTTTACTGAGGCTCAGGTTAGAAGGGAACTTTGTGTTACCTGCATATCACCAAATTCATTTTACGGATGATAGTGTGTAAAGAAACATGCAGAGAAGGCACAATTAATGCCTTCTTTGCATTTGCTTCAGTTTCCTCTGCCACATAAAATTCCTATGACATAATCAATGATGTCATTGGTTTCCTTAATATCCACCCAATTGCAGAAGCAGCAGAACACATTGCTTAATATGATTTCTGTGTGTTTATGGTTGCTATCGACCGTCAATATAGAATTAACCTGTTAATATACGTTGGACGGGCGGGAAGAGGTTGAAGAATTCCACCTTCTACATTTATCTATATCATTAAGCTTGAAACATGACCAACTGCCTGAATGTAGGGGCCTAGGAGTTGGTAAAGCTCCTGTACCTTTTTGGGGCTATGTAAGAGATTGTAATTGTAACTTAGCCCTGGATGTCTCTGTTGCATTGGTTTCAGGACCTTCATGAAAGGCTATTTCATAGTTGCCAACAGTCCTGAATTTGGGAGGACTGTCCCGAATTTACAGAGACAGTCCCGGGAAATTACTGTCCCGGACGTGTCCCGGCCACTGCCTTATTCAATTGTATCTGCATCCTCAGGACGCAGATACAATTGAATATTATGGCAGGGCAGGAAACTCCGCTCCCTGTTCTGCCATTCACTCCAGGAGCGGAATCCCTGTCCAGAGAGTTTCCGACGCTCCTAGAGTTGAGTTCCGCTGCTAGAGGTAGTCCCTGATGCCACTGTCCATATATGGACAGTGACGTCAGGGGCCCCTCCAGAAAAATGATTACCCGGCCAGTGCATTGGCAATGCTCTGGCTGGGGATTCCACTCCTAAAGGACCCCCGTTTAGGAGCGGAATCCCCAGCTCCTAGACAGGGGGTTCTCAAGGAGTGGAATTCCCAGCCAGAGCATTGCCGATGCACTGGCTGGGATTCCTCTTCTGGAGAAGCCCCTGATGTCACTGTCCACATGTGTACAGTGAGGTCAGCGGCTCCTCCAGGAGAGGAATCCCTGGCCAGAGCGTCAGCAATTCTCTGGCTGGGGATTCTGGTCCAGAAGGAGCCCCTGATATCACTGTCCAAATATGAGTGTGCCAGGTGTGTGTGTGTGTGTGTGTGTGTGTGTGTGTGTGTGTGTGTGTGGCACTATCTATGGGGGTGTGTGGCACTATCTATGGGGGTGTGTGGCACTATCTATAGGGGTGTGTGTGGCAGCACTATCTACGGGGGTGTGTGTGTGGCACTATACGGGGGTGTGCGTGTGTGTGTGGCACTATCTACGGGGGGTGTTTGTGGCATCATCTACGGGCCTCACCACATAAGACACACCCTCAAAAGAAGCCAGACCATGTGTCCCTGGGGAAAAAATTAAAATGTTGGCAACTATGCTATTTTTTGCTGACTGCAAATAGGCGGCAATGAATTTTATATGATTCTGAATACAGTGAACGCGTTACTTTTTGAAGTTGAAATAATTGGCATCATATTCCTTCATATTCAGAATTACAGATATACATATTTATTTATGCAGCTTGATCTTGAATCATATCAAGATTCTTTTTCTTGTCCTGGAAGAAGAGAATATATTTTAAATGGGTTTCTCTTAACATTCTGGGAATTTCAATGATTTGGAGTGCTAGATTTAGATAAAGGTAGATGATACATATTTGATTACAGATTACCCACCCTATATAATGCATTCAAGTTTAGGTGCAGCCTTGGTAACATGTCTAATAGGGAATCATCGACAGCAATTTCATATCATATACCTATGTGCAGATTACTTTCTTTAAAGAGGTTCTGTCACCAGATTATAAATGCCCTATGTCCTATCTAATTTGATCGGCGCTGTAATGTACATAACAGTGGTTTTTATTTTGAAAAATTATCATTTTTTCACGCAGAACCCACAGCATAAATTGACATGCTGCAGAATTGAAAGTCGCAGCGCAGAACACTTTCTGCATGAAAATTTTCTACCTGGGATTTGCAAAATCTCATTCACTTTGCTGCTAATGTAAATGCTGCGGGATTTTCACACAGAATTCGGTTGTGGAAATTATGCAGCGTTTACTCTACATGGGAACCCGGCCTAATACTCAGTAACAGAGCAAGAAACCTGCAAGAAATGAATATTTTCAAACAATTTTGGACTGAGAAAATAGTTATTTTGCGGTAAGAGCTATACGGGGACATGTAGTTTGGAGGTTCTGTTGTATAAACGTGTGTGTGTGTGTATATATATATTATAATTAGCTTCACTTTGATGTACTCTGATCTGTCCTGTGGGGTGGGAAGGGTTTCAGGATAGAATTCTTCCCATTAAGTTAAATTATAATGTACCTTATTGATATTTTGCCTTCTTCTGGATGAACCAGTTTTCCTTTTGATGGTATAACTTGACAGGTTTCATTAAAGAGGTTTTCACAGGATATGTCATAAATGTCAGATAGATGCGGGTTCCACCTTTTTTAACATTAAAAAAAAAAAAAGACACCACCAACATTTTTTAAAAGAATGTGTATAATAAAAACTTGATTTAAATAATGTCGTTTTCTTATAATACATTATTTTTAAATGGCGGTCATTCATCTGAATAGCCGACTATATCATACATCGATGGGCTGGTCCACCAGAACGGAGGTTACTCTAACTTAACAGCTTTCCACTTATACTTTTAAAGGGTAATCCTCAGTGGGAGGCCCCCCCTTATGACATTCATATGCCCTATTATGGCATATGGAATGGAGTTGTCCAGGAGGATAGCCACATATATGAGATTAGAGGCCGCTGTTTAGTAAGTAAGCAATTAGGGGACAGTCATATACAGCAGATTTTGTTGCAGACATTTCTGCCACTAAAAATCAGTTCCATACATGTGAATAGGGTTGTATCTGCAGCAAATTCATTCAGATGATTAGAACTGATTTTTGTCGCAGACATTTTCTGCAACAGAATCTGTGTCTGACTGTATTCCGACTGTATGCATGCAGCATAAGCACTACAAAGTAAAAAGTTAAGCAGGACTTGCATAAAACTGCAGCACCCATTGGATTAATCTAACTTGCAGACAACTTTAATGCTTCCTCATAGGGAAAAAAAACTTGTGGCCGTCTAAAAAAGTTGTAGCCCATAGAAAAACATTAAAGTGACTAGTGATTTGCAGTATTGCAGCAGTTTTACGACCATGTTACGTCCGTAATGGACGGAATGTATTTCGGCCGGAAGACCCGGACCGAACACACTGCAGGGAGCCGGGCTCCTAGAATCATAGTTATGTACAACGCTAGGAGTCCCTGCCTCGCTGCCTGACAACTGTCCCGCACTGAAAACATGATTACAGCACGGGACAGTTGTCCGGCAGCGAGGCAGGGACTCCTAGCATCGTACATAAATATGATGCTAGGAGCCCGGCTCCCTGCAGTGTGTTCGGTCCGGGTCTTCCGGCCGAAATACGTTGCGTCCATTACGGACGTAACATGCTCGTGTGAATCCAGCCTTATTGTGTAGCCCCAGCTTAAAGACTATGTACACCTTTGAAAACTTTTTTTTTTTTAAATAAAAATGTGTATCCGTGTGATTGGTGCAACTTTCTAATTACTTTATTAAAAATTATTTTTACTTTGAGATACAACTGCTTTGAATCCTGTATACAGGGCAGCTGTATCGTGCGCTAAGACCTGAATCCCTCAGGTCCGCAGGACTGACTGATTCAGTGACAACGGGTCCTGCGTGTCTGACACACAGGATCCACCAGTTATCGATCACATTTAAGTTATGAACTTAGATCCAGTGGCGGATCATCATTAGGGTTGTAATGAACAGCACGGGCCCCCTCATCCCCAGTGGCATCGCTGGCACCAGAGGCGGCCCCAGTGCTAGCAACAGCCACATTCACTTGTATCTGCATCCTCAGGACGCAGAAATAAATTAATACTATAGGCTGCAGGCCACATTAGCCCTGCAGCCTATAAGGCGCTGGCAAGACTCCCTGCGCAGGCCGGCGTGATTATGTCACTGTATCACACTGGTCTGCGCATTCGTCCCGACCAGAGGATATGCAGCGCTCCATCCGTCGTGGGAACAGGGCAAGGTAAGTACAAAATAAATATATATATATGTATATATTTTTTTTTCTTTTGCGGGGGCTGTGTGGCAATATACAAGGGGGGGGGGTTGCTGTGTAGCACTATATACAAGGAGGGGAATTGCTGTGTAGCACTATATACAAGGGGGGGGATTTCTGTGTAGCACTATATACAAGGGGGGAAATTGCAGTGTAGCATATATACAAGGGGTGATTGCTGTGTAGCACTATGTACAAGTGGGAGCACTGTGTGGCACTATATATAAGGGGGCTGTGTGGCAATATATGGGGGGAATTTCTGTGTAGCACTATATACAAGGGGGGAGGCACTGTGTGGCACTATATACAAGGGGGGGCTGTGTGGCAATATACGGGGGGCGATTTCTGTGTAGCACTATATACAAGGGGAGAGCACTGTGTGCAGCTATATACAAGGGGAGGGGGCCTTGTGTGGCACTATATACAAGGAGGGGAGTTGTGTCACGCTATATACAGTGCTGTGTGGCACTATACTGAGCTGGGACTGTATGCCACTTTTTACAAGGGGGGGCTGTGTGTCGTTATCTGCAGGGGGGCTGTGTGTTTGTGTGTCGCTATCTGCAGGTGGCTGTGTGTGTGTCGCTATCTACAGGGGGCTGTGTGTAGCGCTATCTACAGGAGGCACAAAGGGGGCACTATTACTGTGGGGGCACAAAGGGGGCATGGTTACTGATGGGGCACTTTTAATGTGTCGAGCACTGAGGGATCATTATTACTGTCTGGGGCACAGGATTACGAGTTTGTTTAGAGGATGGTGTATAGGTGGACAGGGTGCTGGAAAAGCGAATAACCAACATGTCTGTGTGTCAATTTCTGCAGAGACGAGTGGTGGTCTGGGCGGATGGAAAAAAAAAGGGAAAGTGAACGACTAATCAGAGAAGACATCAACTGTGAGTCACTAGATATAAATGTGCTGTAATCACTTATATTGTCTGCAGACCTCCTGTGTAATCCTGGCATCTACCACTATATGGTCACTATGTGGTGGTAATATTGGTCTTTGATATAGTGGTTTTTGTTCAGTAACCGTAAGGGCGTATTATTCAGTAACTATGTGGTTATGATGTGGGGGTATTCAGTAACTGTATGAGGGTATTATTCAGTCACTCTGTGGTTATGGTGTGGAGGTATTATTCAGTAACAGTACGGGGGTATTATTCAGTCACTATGTGGTTATGGTGTAGAGGTATTCAGTATCAGGGTTTTCAGTATCAGGGTATTCAGTATCAGGGTATTATTCAGTATCAGTATGGGGGTATTATTCAGTCACTGTGGTTATGATGTGGCGGTATTATTCAGTAAAACTGGTGGTATTATTCAGCCACTATGTGGTTATAATGTGGAGATATTATTCACTAACAGTATGGGTGTATTATTCAGTCACTTTGTGGTGATGGTGTGGCGGTATTATTTGGACCTTATATTCTGTTATTATTGGTCTTATAGTGAGTTGTATTCAGTAACAGTTTGTAATATTTGATCTGGTATAGTGGTATGATGTAATAACTGTATATGTATATAGATAATTTTTTTTTGTGAGAGGGGGGATTTATGCTTTGGGGCTTGCAACACTCCTGGACGCGCTAGAAATTTGTGATGCAGTTCTCTGCACACCGCCTTCTGAATTGACTGCATTATTGATACAGTAAGGGTGTGTTCACATCTGTGTCAGGGTTCCTTTGATGGCTTCCGTCAGACCTTTCAACCCATCAACGGAAAGGCAAACGAAACAATAGCTCCCGTTTGCATTACCATTGATTTCAATGGTAATGTTTCCATTGCAAATGGTTTCTGTTTGTCTCCGTTCCATAAGGTTTCTGTTTTTTTGGAGGAATAGCTTAGTGGACTCATAGACTTTCTATTGAGACCATACGATGCTCGGAAGAATGACTATAAGAAACAAAGGGGCACAGCGCTCACCCGAGCCCTTCTACTTCTTCGTTTAACCGATCGGTGGGGGCCACAGTGCTTGGACCCCCACCGATCAAAACATCTGACATTTCACTATGACATGTCAAGTTTTTTCTAAAAGTTTAGTTACACTTTAAAGAGAGGTGTTAACTTGTTTTATTTGATGTGTTAAAGGCTATGTACACCTTTTAAAAACTACAGCTGCTTTGTATCCTGTATACAGAGCAGCTGTATCTAGCACTAAAACCTGTATACATCAGGTCAGTGGGACTGACTGGTTCAGTGACAGCGGGTCCTGCGTGTCTGACACACAGAATTGAGCTGTTATTGATCACATCTAAGTTCATATACTACGGTTTTATATTTGAAAAAAATTATTAATAGGATAGCTATTTTAAAGTTTTAATAAAAGTTCAAAGAAGAAAAGCGTTGTTTAGGAGTCTCGCAAGGGAAAAGGGGGTTGGGGGAGTTCCGTTACGTGCAAGAGAGAAGGAGGGGGCTCATGTTGTATCCTCAGCCCAGGGCCCATGGTACACTAAAGCCGCCACTGCTTAGATGTGATCAATAACAGCTCAAACACGCAGGATATGCTGACACTGAACCCATCAATGCCGCTGTCCTGACAGTATACAGCGTTCTAGATACAGCTGATCTGTATACAGGATACAAAGTAGCTGTACCTCCAAAGTAAAAATAATTTTTAATAAAAAGTATTAAGAAAGTTGCACCCACCACACACGTTTTTTTTTTTGTTTTTTTTTAAAAGCAATCATTTTCAAAGGTGCTAGACTTACTGTTAGCCTCTTTTATTCATCACACCATGTATTCAATGCAAAAAGTTTGACCTGTACCTTTTGAAATTCACTGATAAAACAACTTTTATCTATTTATTAAGTTTATCCCATTTCATATGTAATTTCATAAAGTACATAATACCCACCATTATAAGGAAAACCGTAAAACTTTTTTTTAAATAGTTTTCAGACTTTATTTTGTGGTGATTGGACAAAAGACAAGTAATAAAGTTAGTAATGGTTATAACATGCTGTACTGTATACTGTGCACAGTCCTCCAAGACTTCTACAGCAGATCACAGCGGATTTACTACCCTAGAATTGTGATGTATTGACGGACATAAATTAAAATCAATTTGCACATTATGGATATAAATGCTAGTAAACCAGGTAAAAGTAAAACTAACTGAAATGTAAGTGCACACAAAGTCCATTATGCCTGGAAAGAGGGTGACTAGTCATATATATGGCTGTATAGAACACAGAACGGGCTTGTTTGAGAATAACTTCTACAGCTCCAGTGGCCAATAAGCTCTTGATTCTTCTCCTACAGTCACATGTCCATCAAATTGACCACTGGCTGTCCTTCAAGTTGGCTACCATTCTTCTATGGCATTCACCAGTCCAATATCCATTGCAGCTAGCAGAAAACTCTTGGTGGCATAATCCCAATTTTTTTTTAACAATGTTCTTCACCAAATTGTATTTTGACTGAGATATTCGTAAAACCACAGATACTTCTTTATCGTAATGAAGTGCAAAAAAAAATAAAAAATTGCCTGGTAACCTATAGAACCAGGTCACTGTAAACAAACAGGCAATCTACGGCATAAAAATGATTGGTTGAATATGTTAACATCTGAGAGCTTGTTACTCTCAAACTCTTGAAAGACTACCGCATGACCATTTGAAAGACTAAAACTATGTCTAACTAGTATCACCGAAGGGCATATTCTGTGGTTACTAAGCAGGGACACAGTTGTTCTGTGCCCCATTTGTGTTCTCTGGCACAAGTTGGATAGCGTACGACAAGCCCTTGGTAATACAGGGCTTGCCCTTCCCACCCCTCTCTCCCTAAGATAAAGTGAATTGTCTCATCTGGACACAAGAAATAAGCTCCATACGCAATCAATTCCACTTGTATGCACATGTGCAGTGAGCAGAGGTTGGCTTATGATCCTTACTATAATGCCCTTTATCCCTCCAGTCGAAAAATCTGAAATACTTTTGGTCTCTGTTTACTGTTTAACAACAACAAGAAGTTTTCGATGCAATTTAAATAGGAATAATACATCGCAAATTTACAGTCTACTAACATAGTTGGTAACTCGCCTGGTGGACATTACCATCTGCTGCAATCCAAAAAGATCGGTCTGGAAGGATCTTTCCTTATTGAGAGATCAGATTGTGGTAGACCATTGAAGACCTTCCACTCTATTTCTACAAGTATTGTTTCACATTTAATAAAAATATATCCAAGGAACAGAAATGCGTAAGACGCGTTGATGCCAAGGAAGCGGCACGTGGCTTCTAGTGTAAGTGTTGTGCATACAAGAGGAATTTACTGCATATAAATATGTATATATTTCAGATTAGAACACAAGGTAGAATTACAGAAAGCCAGGGAGAAGGATCAGGCGCACACATCAAACACGCACAAGATTAAAGATCTCATCAACCTAACCCTCATGAGCTACTCAACGAAAAAGTTAAAATGTTTGTTTCTACAGAAATACATCCATGATACCAGATACAACGTAACCTTCCAACTTCACGTACAATAAGACAGTGAAGCATTATGTGGGAAGAGTTTGCGTCATCACCTACATAGGCTTGATACATTGGTATACCCAATAAGCGTCCAGACATTATATCCTACGTAGAACAAAACACAACTGATCCTTCTGCAAGCTAAAATTTATTTTTTACATTTGTTTAATCCTTCTTCCATGGGTGGAGAAGGGGGTCATGTAATTTAGGTGATGTACAGTGTTAAAATAATTCACTGGGTCATACACATAAAAACTAAATGGTCCTTTCCGTTATTTGGAATCATCTCTTCTATACCATATTACGTTAATGGTATCCCAGGTGGCTTATAAACCATCATAAAAATGGCGACTCACCCTAAAGTCCCTATGATCATCGAAAATGTATAGATCATTATTGCTATCATTCAAGAAGGAAACAGAGAAATCCATGTAACTAGGGGGAGCAGCATTAAGAGGGACTGTATCTGTTACCTGGTGGACCAGGAGATGCCTCCTTGGTCAGATGAATGACAATGAAGCTCTACTTGTAATCCTGGATGACTAGGTGTATTTATGTCTGTATGGGAGTAGAATGACGTTACTTCTCCAGCTGTTTTTCCTACAAATTCACATTTTGAAATCCCAGTTAACATATTTGATAAGGAAACTAAATCTAGATATGTTACTTTATGTACGGTTCAAATTATGTAAAATGTGCAATTTATGTATAATACATATCTGAGGAGTCAAAGTCAACAGCCTCCATTCTTTAAATGGCCAAAAATGTTTGGCCAGGCCACCAGCTCCAGATTATGAAGACAAAATATATCCTCGATTTAAAAATCGACTAATGTTGGTTCTTAACTATTTTATTGCCCTAAATTAGACCTATGTACCAACCTACATGTCTACTGTGTTCCCATAGCGAGGAATAAATGTTGTCACCACGTGCCAACCGTCCCGAACACTGCAAGATGTAAACTGGTTAAGAGTAAGGGTTAAACAAATGTTAGCAGAACAAAAGAAAAGTGATCGTGTAGAATTCATATGCAACTAAAAAAATTAAAATTAATAAAAAAAATATCTCTCCTCCAGCATTTTTTATAAACACCCTGTCCTAGAAGGGATTACGCCTTTCCTTAGCATTGTAGTACTGGATAAACCAAGGAAATTATTCAACGACTTCACTGGACCAAATAAACCAACAACCACCTTCCAGGTTGAATGTACAAATTGAATTGGAGGACTTCATATACTCTCCTTTACCTTCCTCCCCTCTAATTCTGCTGTGACAAAACAAAAACTTGGACATCACCTCACAGTCAGAACCACAAAAGAAAAAATAACAAGGAATGTAGGACTGGAAGGTTCTGTAATGTAGATCCTTAGGTGGAAACGTTATAATATAGATGAGATATGGGGAGTTGATGGGTAGGGTATTTAGGAATCATTCACACCTGGCAAAACAGAAGATTATTGTACAAGAAGGCCACATTTTTACATCAGAGACCCCTCACCTCCTCATCTTTCCTCAAGATCATGTCTCATGCAAGGCAGTCAGCAGCCGGGACATCCATAAGACGGGTATTTCTCACAATGGAGAGTGTACAGCCCAAGCCCCGCACATCA
The DNA here is from genome assembly GCF_050947455.1 of Rhinoderma darwinii. NCBI lineage: Eukaryota > Metazoa > Chordata > Amphibia > Anura > Rhinodermatidae > Rhinoderma > Rhinoderma darwinii. Next base: position 33,339,410 of record NC_134696.1, on the reverse strand, counting down.
CAAGGAGTCAAAACGCATGCACGCATACACACCAAGGCAACAACACTGCAACCGTCAGGGTGGGTCAGTGGAAAGACAGATGCAACTAACCCCCTTATGAATGTCATTGAGCACTTCAATACAAAATTCTGCTTCATCTCCCCCCAGTAATCCCTGATTTGACTTGAATAAGGCCCTTATGAGGTGCACAGTCCTCACATATTACCTGCGAATAACCAACTCTCTTACTTAAAATTGTGCCCACCCCATAGGGATTTTGGTCTGGTTGCATTATTGGAACACACTCACGTCCACACATATACAGACATTGCCTTCTCCTTCCTCCCCCCACACACAAAATATAAAAAGCAATAAGTTTACAAAAATAGAAAATAATTACAGCAGTGGATGGCGGGGAGAGGAGGGATAGGGGGCAGGCCAGAAAGGAGGAAGATAAGTTGGTCTCGGATTATTTGGCTGAGCAGTATAGTATAGGGGGATTATTTAACGCATCCTCCACCAGGTGCAGCTCTTGCTGGTCAATAAGAACGTCCTTCATGCATCCGATGAAGCCGGTGCTGTAGGCTTTGGGCAGCTTGTATGAAACACTCAGTTTCTCTATTCCACCTGCAGGCAAGGAAAAATGGAGCAAAGTTAAACGTAATCAAGATGGATGTCTCATGCTAGAAAAACGCCATTCATTTCACCCACCGCTGACTAGGGTGCAGCTATTTCGAAATTCGAAAAAGTAGTCACAAAAATATCGCCTGTTAGGCACCGTTCACATTACCATCAGAGGCTCCATCGGCAGGCTTGTCACTTTTGATAGCATGAATAGCACAGTATGCGGCACTATTCTAGCGGTCAAAATAATAATGCCTTAACGGACCCCATTGTAAGTCAACAGGGTCCGCTGGGATCTATCGTATGATAAATCCGACACCGTGTCGTGGCTTCCGCTATGAACAGAACCCACAATGCAGATGTGAACGGAGCCTAAGAAAAGGCAGATCTTAGGATAAGTAAGCAAACAATACTATTTCAAAATTACGGTATTACATTGAGACTTGTAGTTCTCTAACTGCTAGTTGTCCATTGGGTCACTACATATAATGTAGGTTTACAGGTTACATAAGGTAATTCTGCAACATGACGCCTTCACCTTCATGACTACTAGGAGTTGCTTGAATTCTTTTGATATCCGTGGAGCGGAGCAGGTCGGAAAGTCCCTCTTTTTATAAAGATCATGAAATGACAGACATCACTCGAGCTTGCCCTGACTTGATGGAACATGAGTAGATGTGTATCAGAACACTGGACAGGGATTAGCTATCCTCTCATCTCAATTACGTCTTGGCTGTTCTAGTCGAATCATTGCTGTCCACCAAGCCCAGCACAACATTAAATATAGAAATACAAAAGCTTTTGCCATTTACTCAACACCACATCAATTATCTATTCCACTCGCTTCCATACGAAATTTACTGTATACAGGGTTTGTTTCTGGCAATTTCCCATTTTAAAAATTTTGTGCGGAGACATCTGTGTTATTATCAGGGCATATGAGAACGGAGTAATACTTGGCAGTCCAGCTGTTTCTGAGCGGCAGCTTCTATGATGCACTGATTCATTTTCTCTTTATACGGAAACACAAATGGTGCTGATCCGTCCACTTTTCACATAAGCAACATGTGTCTCCCATTGTGTAACTGTAATATTCATGTACTGTATGATAGTGAGCGTCATGTGAATATGGTAGAAAGAAAATTATATTATCAATATTCAATGGAGTTGTATCTCTTAGGGCCTAGAGATGAGCTACCCTTTAAAGTGAATTTCTACCTTTTAACATGTTATCTTTAGGTTCAATTTTCTGTCTCTCTAATACAGAGCTTCAAAATCACCTGCATAGACAGAACGTTACATTATAAAATTCTGGCTACTTGCAAACACCACTAGGGGGAGCTTGGTAGCTTACTGCATACTGTTTTATTATTGAGTTCAATGTATAAGCAGTATACAGTAAGCTCCTATGCTCCCTCTAGTGGCAGCTGCAGGTACCAATAATTTTATCTTTTAAAACTATCTTTTTGCAGGGGATTTGGAGCTTTGTATCAGAAAAATGGAGCTCCAAATGCTATCAAGGCATATTAAGAAACATATCAGCAGAGAATTTTGTAGTTAATTTGGATAAAACAAAAAAACAACATAGTATTCAATCGTGGATATTCACATAAAATCAAATGCATCCAGGAGAATTCACATGGACTGTCTTATTGCGAGCATAACATATTCTCTATGTTTTACACCATCGTTTAGTTTAATACGATATGAAGACTATCAGTAGTGTAGCTATTGGGGGTGCATGAGGTTGTAGTCGCACCTGGGCTATGATATGAGCGGACCCAAAAGCCAATCTATCACCAGTGAACACCTGTATTGTAAAGATGCAGCGCAGAGGTGTGCTACTTCATAATTGCCCAATAATCCCACCTCCGTAGGCAGAACTGTGTTACTATACAAATGAACACTTCCTTTTTATAAAGTAGTAGATCCTGCACAATGTTAAGTTATTAATTCGACAGCATGCAATGGTTTCGGGCTAGGGCCTGGACAAATTTTACACCCTGAGACATAAAACTACACCTGACCAGGATATTTAATAAGGAAGATGAAAGTGTGTAGGTGAATGGCTATTATTGATGGGATAAAAAAAGACATGGCTTTACATTGATGTATATGGTTTATATTTGAATGGTACTGAGGAAGAGTGCAGATACATTCAGAGGCCCATATTGCAGTATTTTATCGTGGCACAAGGGTTTCATCAAGCCAAGACTTTTGTGCCTCTGTTCTTATATTATTATGCCTATCACTATATATATATATATATATATATATATATATATATATATATATATATATAAATGTATATAAATGTATATGTATGTATGTTGGAGGCCCCAGCAAGCATTCTACATCCGGGATGCGTAGAAATATGATGTTTAAAAAACCGCTGTGCGCTACCAAATGACCATGTAAAGGCCACACTTACTAACCATCACTATGCTCTGGCTGATAGAGAGTGTCCTGAGCGGAGAATACTCACTATACTCTCCATATGCTTTAATAGGGCATATGGACAGGGGTTGTCTTAATGAGACAGCAGCTTTAATATTTTTTTTACTATTGTAAGAAGTGATACATACCCAGCCAGAGGGCTCCATCAGTATCCAGTTGTTTGGCTCCAAGTGGAGATGAACCAAAGACTGGAGCCTCATTGCCAACTTGTAGGATGCCATCCCTATTATTTCTAGAACATAATTCAAAGAAAACATAAGAGGCAGAAAGAAACCTTATTATACTAACACATTAAAGTATTTTTTTTATTTGGTTCAAACCGTACAGTGCAATAATGATCAAAAGTCAAATACCACACCTGAATGACAATGTGAATGGATGTTGTTTTTAGGTTATACCCGATTAGGGTTAACTTTCACCCCTATGACCACTGCTGTAAAATTCTGCATGTCAAATTCCTCTCGTATCCGCCAATCCCTTGGCGTATTCACGCAGCCGCCACCTGACCCCAATGTTTTTATAATTTCTGCAATGACCGAGTACATTGTGTCCCTCATACTCCGGCTCTGGCATGTGAAGCATCCAGAGAGCTCAGAGCCCCAATGATCCCCCTGGGCGGCAGCCATCCAAAAGCATGGCTTGCAAGTCCCCATGGAGAGTCCTGTCGTTCATGGAATGTAATGTGACTACAAATCCTACATGACTTAACCCCTTTCATTCCAAATAAGAGAAACATTGATATGGACTCAACCGTTAAGATGATGTGATGGCAGGAAGGAGGTGAAGGGAAAGTGAGCCCTAATCTACCCACCGCCCTGTCCCTGCCTACTTGCAACGACCCGCCCTAGGCGACGAGGTACAACTGGGCGGCGGTCCCTACGCTGTCTAAGTGCACAGGAAAACAAACAGGGAACACGCAAGGGAAGGGGCAGTAGCCACGGAACGCCACGAGGAAACGGAGCGGCGAACGAACAGTCAGGACCAGGACGAAGTGAGTAACCCGAGCGGGCACGGAGACAGAAGCAAGCCAGGGGCAAAGCAAAGCAAAGCAAGTCAAGTCAAGGAGAACTGCAGCAAGGCAGAAGCACGGCAGAAGCAGGCTGGAGCAAGCAGCAGTGGGGCCAGGAATCCAAAAGAATAACAAGCAATGAGGAAGAGAAAACTGCAGGTATAAATGGACAGGGGGCGGAGCTAACTCTGACTGACCAGGCCGCGATAGGCTCTCCCACTCCTGAGCCTGCCACCCTGATTGGTGGGAGCCGGTGTCAGTCTAAGAGGTCTGGCCTCAGGTGTCGACTGATTAACCCTGGGAGTCTCCACAGACGTAGTGCCTGGCAGATCCTTTACAGTACTCCCCCTTTTATGAGGGGCCACCGGACCCTTACTAAGAGGACCCGGTTTAGTGGGGAAGAGAAGGTGGAACCTCCTGACCAATACCCCAGCGTGAACATCTCGAGCAGGTACCCAAGTCCTCTCCTCCGGCCCGTATCCTCTCCAATGGACCAGGTACTGGAGGGAGCCCTGGATCATCCTACTGTCCACAATCTTGGCCACCTCGAATTCCACCCCCTCAGGGGTGAGAACGGGAACAGGAGGTTTCCTAGAGGGGGACCAGGACGGGGAGCAGCGTTTAAGGAGGGAAGCATGAAAGACGTCGTGTATGCGGAAGGATGGGGGCAGCTCCAGACGGAAGGATACAGGGTTGAGGACTTCAATGACCTTATAAGGCCCAATAAATCGGGGAGCAAACTTCCTGGACGGGACCTTAAGGCGCAAGTTCCTGGACGACAACCAGACCAAATCCCCGACGACAAACCGGGGGTTAGCAGAACGTCTACTATCCGCCTGAATCTTTTGTGCGCTCTGGGACGCCTCTAGGTTCTTCTGAACCTGGGCCCAGACAGTGCACAGTTCCCGATGAACATCCTCTACCTCAGGATTATTGGAACAACCAGGGGAGACGGAGGAGAACCTTGGGTTAAACCCGAAATTACAGAAAAACGGGGAGACCCCTGACGAGTTACTGACCCGGTTATTCAGGGAAAATTCAGCAAGGGGAAGGAATGAGACCCAATCGAATTGACAGTCAGAGATGAAACACCTTAAATATTGTTCCAGGGATTGGTTGGTCCTTTCCGTTTGGCCGTTAGTTTCGGGATGGAAGGCGGAGGAGAAGGACAGATCAATCTCCAACTTTTTACAAAAGGCTCTCCAAAATAAGGAAACAAATTGTACCCCTCTGTCCGAAACGATATTGACTGGGGCCCCATGGAGACGCAGGATGTGTTTCACAAACAAAGAAGCTAACGTCTTGGCGTTAGGTAGCTTCTTAAGGGGCACAAAGTGGCACATCTTGCTGAAGCGGTCGACTACCACCCACACCACCGACTTGCCCTGAGATGGAGGCAAATCGGTGATAAAATCCATGGAGATATGGGTCCAAGGTCTCTGGGGAATGGGCAAGGGACGTAGTAGGCCCGCAGGTCGGGACCTAGGGGTTTTGGACCTAGCGCAAACCTCACAAGCGGCGACGTAAGCCCTAACATCTTTAGGCAACCCAGGCCACCAATAGTTTCTGGTAATGAGGTGTTTGGTGCCCAAGATGCCAGGATGACCAGATAGAGCGGAGTCATGGTTTTCCCTGAGTACCCTCAGCCGGTATTGCAGGGGAACAAACAGTTTGTCCCCAGGGACGTTCCCGGGAGCTGCACCCTGATCAGCCGCGATATCAGAAGCTAAATCAGAATCCGTGGCAGAGACGATTATACCAGGGGGTAAAATACAAGCGGGATCCTTCTCGGAAGGAGGATTGGCCATGAAACTACGTGACAGAGCATCAGCCTTAATATTCTTGGACCCAGCCCTATAGGTAACCAAGAAATTAAATCTGGTAAAGAATAGTGCCCACCGAGCTTGTCTAGGATTAAGCCTCCGGGCCGATTCTAGGAAAACCAGATTCTTGTGATCCGTAAGGACCGTTACCTGGTGTCTGGCCCCCTCCAGGAAGTGCCGCCACTCCTCAAAAGCCCATTTAATGGCTAGAAGTTCGCGGTTGCCAATATCATAGTTACTTTCCGTGGGCGAAAACTTCCTAGAGAAGTAAGCACAGGGGCGGAGATGGGTGAGGGAGCTGGTACCCTGGGACAAGACGGCCCCCACTCCCACCTCGGAAGCGTCAACCTCCACAATAAATGGCTCCTCTTGGTTGGGCTGAATCAGCACGGGGGCCGAGATAAAGCACTTCTTGAGAGTCTCAAAGGCCTGGACGGCCTCAGGGGGCCAATGGAGGACATCAGCACCCTTGCGGGTAAGGTCCGTAAGAGGCTTAGCGACGACCGAGAAGTTGGCAATAAATCTCCTGTAATAGTTGGCGAACCCTAAAAAACACTGTAACGCCTTAAGGGAGGCAGGTTGGACCCATTCCGCCACAGCTTGAACCTTGGCAGGGTCCATGCGGAATTCATGAGGAGTGAGGATTTGCCCTAAAAATGGTATCTCCTGTACCCCAAAGACACATTTTTCAGTCTTAGCAAACAGATTATTCTCCCGAAGGACCTGGAGCACCTTCCTGACATGCTCCACGTGAGAGGACCAGTCCTTGGAAAACACCAGTATGTCATCAAGGTACACAACAAGAAAATTACCCAGGTACTCTCTCAGGATTTCATTAATAAAATTCTGGAAGACAGCAGGGGCGTTACACAACCCAAAGGGCATGACCAGGTATTCGAAATGACCCTCGGGTGTGTTGAACGCAGTTTTCCACTCATCCCCCTCTTTGATGCGGATAAGGTTATATGCCCCCCGTAGATCGAACTTAGAAAACCATTGGGCTCCCTGAACCTGATTAAAAAGATCCGGAATCAAAGGAAGTGGGTACTGGTTCCTTACAGTGACCTTATTCAGGTTACGATAATCAATGCACGGCCTAAGACCACCATCCTTCTTCCCCACGAAGAAGAAGCCAGCACCTACAGGAGAAGTCGAGGGGCGAATGAAACCCTTGGCCAGGCATTCCTGGATATACACCCTCATGGCTTCACGTTCAGGACATGAAAGATTAAATATCCTACCTTTAGGAAGCTTGGCACCAGGCACCAAATCGATAGCGCAATCGTAATCTCTATGGGGGGGCAACACCTCGGAGGCCTCCTTAGAAAACACATCGGCGAAGTCCTGAACGAACTCAGGAAGCGTGTTTACCTCCTCCCGGGGAGAAATAGAGTTAACAGAAAGACATGACATAAGACATTCATTACCCCATTTGGTGAGATCCCCAGTATTCCAATCAAACGTGGGATTATGCAACTGCAACCAGGGAAGGCCTAAAACCAGATCAGACGATAATCCCTGCATTACCAGTACAGAGCACTGCTCCAAATGCATGGAGCCAACCAGGAGTTCAAAAACAGGAGTATGCTGAGTAAAATAACCATTAGCAAGGGGAGTAGAGTCGATTCCTACTACAGGGATAGGATAAGGTAAATCAATACAAGGCATCTTTAGAGACATAGCAAATTCCACAGACATGATATTAGCAGATGAGCCAGAATCCACGAAAGCACTGCCCGTGGCAGACCGGCCAGCAAACGAGACCTGAAAGGGAAGCAAAATTTTATTGCGTTTCACATTAACGGGAAATACCTGTGCGCCCAAGTGACCTCCCCGATGATCACTTAGGCGCGGAAGTTTTCCGGCTCCTTATTCTTGCGCCTGGGACAGGTGTTCAGTAGATGCTTGTCGTCCCCACAGTAGAAGCAGAGACCGTTCATTCTGCGAAACTCCCTACGTTGTCGAGGGGACATGGAGGCCCCGAGTTGCATAGGTACCTCCGAGTCCTCCGTGGAGGGGCGAGGAGGCGGGACCTCGGGGGGGATCGCAGAAAAGTCAGAGGGGAGCACACTGAAGCGTTCTAGCTGACGTTCCCTGAGACGTCGGTCAAGTCGTACTGCTAGGGCCATAACCTGGTCAAGAGAGTCAGACGAGGGGTAGCTAACCAGCAGATCCTTCAGGGCGTCAGATAATCCTAACCTAAACTGGCACCTTAGGGCCGGATCGTTCCACTGAGAAGCTACGCACCACTTCCTAAAATCAGAACAGTATTCCTCAACCGGTCTCCTACCCTGACGTAAGGTCACCAACTGACTCTCGGCTAAAGCAGTCCTGTCAGTCTCGTCGTAAATGAGTCCGAGGGCAGAGAAAAAACGATCAACAGAGGAAAGTTCAGGGGCGTCAGGAGCCAAGGAGAAGGCCCACTCTTGGGGCCCTTCCTGGAGTCGGGATATGATGATACCCACCCGCTGGTTCTCGGAACCTGAGGAGTGGGGCTTAAGGCGGAAATATAGTCTGCAACTCTCCCGGAAGGAGAGAAACGTCTTACGGTCCCCTGAAAACCGGTCAGGTAACTTGAGGTCGGGTTCTAGAGGTGAGGTGGTGCGCCCAACCCTTTGGGCCAGGGCCTGGACCTGTAGGGAGAGGCCCTGCATCTGCTGGGTCAGGGTCTCAAGGGGGTCCATGATAGCGACAGCGTAGGAGAAATGGTAGACTAGGTAAGGGCTTGTTATTCTGTGATGGCAGGAAGGAGGTGAAGGGAAAGTGAGCCCTAATCTACCCACCGCCCTGTCCCTGCCTACTTGCAACGACCCGCCCTAGGCGACGAGGTACAACTGGGCGGCGGTCCCTACGCTGTCTAAGTGCACAGGAAAACAAACAGGGAACACGCAAGGGAAGGGGCAGTAGCCACGGAACGCCACGAGGAAACGGAGCGGCGAACGAACAGTCAGGACCAGGACGAAGTGAGTAACCCGAGCGGGCACGGAGACAGAAGCAAGCCAGGGGCAAAGCAAAGCAAAGCAAGTCAAGTCAAGGAGAACTGCAGCAAGGCAGAAGCACGGCAGAAGCAGGCTGGAGCAAGCAGCAGTGGGGCCAGGAATCCAAAAGAATAACAAGCAATGAGGAAGAGAAAACTGCAGGTATAAATGGACAGGGGGCGGAGCTAACTCTGACTGACCAGGCCGCGATAGGCTCTCCCACTCCTGAGCCTGCCACCCTGATTGGTGGGAGCCGGTGTCAGTCTAAGAGGTCTGGCCTCAGGTGTCGACTGATTAACCCTGGGAGTCTCCACAGACGTAGTGCCTGGCAGATCCTTTACAGATGACCTAACAATTCTTTATTGACTGCAGTTTTGTTTTTTTTATTTGATTTTATATTGTTTTTGTGACGTGTATTGCAATCCGCTCAAATTCATCGCTCAATCTCTTCATGTATTGAACTCCCTTGTACAAGGGAAATAGAAGCTGATAAGAATATCCATGACCAAACTAATGTGCTAGACACAGGTTTCAATGTCTTTTCTTATGGTCATCACTGAACTGTATGGATTGTGGCTTCACATTTTATCAAGGCTCTGCAGCTAAATTTTCAGAGTTTTCATGCTGCATAAAAGAAGCTTTTGGATGACAAATTCATCCCTCCGGCATCTCAATGATTAGGTGCAACGTATTTGTTACACAGGTCTCTGTAGTAGCAAAAGAGCTAGAATGGTCCAGAGGAATGCCCTGGAATCCTGAGCAGGCAAGCCCCCTGCACGCCTATGTTAGCTTTTCCACCCGTTCACCATTCTGCAGATGCCTCACTCTATTCTTATCCCAGGGGGCACTGAAGGGCATAAAAAGGGATAATCCCAGGCATATGCTTACTCCTATTCGACTAAGTGCACCCATCCCCATGGCGACTGACCGATATCAGAAGTATAATATAAACTTTTTAAAAATCAAATTCTCATCAATATGCCATCTCAAAAATCTTACATTTGAGGTTATCCTGCTGTACACTACTGTGTTGTGTTGTTTCACGAGCTCCATAAAGACAAAAGTCCATCCCATTCACGGTTTATTTAGATAAAATAAAACCTTTTAATATCTTCTTTTACCAAACCTTACCTCAGTGCTTTAATGCGAATCCACTGATTGGTGTTCACCGGTACAGTAGAACGAAGGACAACCGGTTTAGATCCAAGATCATAGGTCATCTGAACATAACCTCCTACCACGGCAAGAGCAATGTAGTCCGAGCGTTCAGTGCCTTTTCCACTCCACAGAATGAGACCCTGAGTGGCTTCAGTCTTTATACTCAGCTCAAACTGGTTGGTCAGGAGCGCCTTCTCGCTGTGGAAAGGAACCACACGACGTAATGAACTGTTATATGTGTATAGAGTAAGGTGGGCTTGTTTATGACAATATCATTACACTTAAAACTGTAAATCTCTTTTCCACTAACAGAAAATTTTTGGGTTCTCACTCCCTTTATTATTATTGTTTTATAGATTTACAATCTGTTGTTGGTGAAATACTAAACAGCCAAGGCACATTTGCGCCCACTAAATGATGGTCCAAAATGCCTATTACAGGGCTGGCAAATAGTTAACCAAATATAATTCAGTATAGTTAACAAGGATTAAATTACACAATGCTCTGCTTCCAGGGAAGAGGAAGAATACGGTTTTTAAGTTTGGTGGAGCTCATTTCTTCTGGACCCTGATTGGGTTTTGGATTAGGGGGTTGCCCATTTTTTTTTAGGTGTGATTGTTCCCTTTAGTACAGGTTAGATCCTGGTGACAGCTTTACTTTACATATTACATAGACTATTTGATTTTAGATTGTAGAATAAAGTTGTACAGCTGCTAATTAAAACGTTGAATGGACTTAAGGCTCTGTTCACATGCCACTTACTGCCCTACTTTTGACATATACACCGGAAAAAGCTCTTGCTGTAAACATTAAAAGTAGGCTTTGGATGGATACCTAATAGTGGCATCCATCACCTATAGACTATAATGTTATCTGTTTAACATATACATCATGGACTAGACCCCCTTTTCATTACGCATCCGTAAAACGGATACTAATATGAACTATGGGTGACAGATGCCACTGTTAGGCATCTGTTTAACGCATCCTTCACCCATAGGCTATAATGGCTTCCGTTTAACATATATATCATGAAAAGCTATTGAAAAGCCCACGGATGTATCTGTTTTACAGTGTTTTACAGTGGCATCAGTCACCCATAGGCTCCCATGTAAAAAAATATATACAATTAATGTATACATTATTTACTGGACTCCTTGTGATGGAATAGCATAGTATACTATTCCATACCGTTTTATGCGGTATACTGATGTATACCAGCCAGATGGACAATCTTTTGGCCTCTGTCTCACAATGGGGCCCTATAGACACATTTAGCGTGTACGTCGGGCACTTTTCCAACGTACACGCTAAACTTAAACAAAAAGCGTGATGTGAAAGAAGGCTTACACTAGATCATAGTACGGTTTTTATTTGGTGCTATGTGTATATAATGTGATTGTGCTGTATGTATATTCAGTACACAGCACACTTTACATTGGATTGAATACATTATCGAAAATAAATTGACAATATCCATACACATCACATACACAAACCACTGAGAGCACAATGACAACACAACACAACATCACATCACAAACCGCCTCCACTTTCCATATATAGGGCTGCTAGTTATATGTATAGTGAGCGGATACTTCCTATGACAGAATTAGCAAAACTTCTGGATGCTTCCACCCACACAGCAACAGCTGAGAAGACGGGAAGTTCCCAAGGGAAAATACCTGGTTGGGTGATATAGAAGATATGGACAGCGGGTCCATATTCTTTTACAATTTCGGTTCTGAAAACCAACAATTATTTTTCAGTATTCACACACTGTTTATTGTTGGTTTCCTATGGCCTTTAGTCTGAAGAATAAAACAAAAGTTTCACTCAAAGGCTCTTTTACAATGGAGGCATTTTCCTTATGAATAGGGTGATGCCCTACATGTAGGCTAATGGAAAAGAGAGGATTTCTTACTCTTTGAACTAAAGAAGGGACAATGCCCTAACCTTTTACACAAGGGTTTGTGTACCATAGAGGCAAACTTTGGGAGTTGCCATGGGCCCCTGTTAAGTCTAACCCATGTAGGCACATCTCCTTTGCCATGGGTTGTGTGAACTTGCGCAGAACCCCCCCTCTCGAGGATGGGAACCGGTCACAGTGCCACCATCTCTTACAAGGGATGGGAAGGGGGCAGACAAATGACAGGCGCTTCTATCACAGGCTAAGGAGGTCAGGTGGAGTGAACCAGCACCAGGAAGGCCCTACTCTTACTTTTGCCAAGGGCCCCCGTTCTTCCCTTTAATGCAGATGTCTGCTGTATAAAATAATGAAGGGAAATAAAAAAAAAAAGATACAGGGTAAGGTTCGATATACAGAATTAAGTTAATATGTCAAAGGCTCATTTACAATAGACCGTAAGCTTGTCAGTCATACAAGTCGAGAAGATAAACTTTACAAATAGGGAATTTCCCCTTCAGAAACCCCTGCCCAGCTTGCTTGGTGGTTTCCATCCAGTTCAAAAAGTTCAAAGAGTTGCTAATATCTTGATATGTGGGCATAAAGTTCATGAAATGGCACAGCTAACAATATGTCAAGTAAGCAAAAAACGGGTATACCGTACATATAGTAAAACTTCAGAAGGTATCTCCTGAAATCTATAGCTACTAGCATGGTGTTTAATACTAGCATTGCACTCTGAATATGATCTCAAAGATTACAAGAATACATGAAATAAAACCCGCAACTTCACTTAATCTCAGGCTTATTCTTCGGAGAACTTGGCTTTGATCTATACATATAGCTGCTTGGATAATTTTGTGTTGATTCAACTACAAATGACACATTGAGTGATAGTGGCCAAGATTAATATTCTCCAGTATGGCATCACATGACGTTGAAGGTTCTGCTATCACAAGATCATGGATGTCTCGTTTTTATAATTTGGTGAAAGGGGATTCATAGAAAGGGTTATGATCCCAATCCAACATATATCTGTGTTCAAATGAATGTGAGAAACACAATCTGAACCACGGAGTGGTGTCCATTGGTGTTCGTCTTCCCAATTGTTGTACGTACAGCATAGTGGGACTTATCTTTTAGTCAATCTACAGAGTGCACGACTAGAAAACAACATGAGAAATCTTATAGCTGATCCAAAATCATGAGTAATTGAGCATACAAAGCAGCGACAGACACCGCAAGCAGTGGAGGAACTTACCTGGGGTCATCTGGATTGTCCACAGGCCCGAGACTTTAGAAGCAGAAAGAAAGTGGGAGGCATGCAGTAAGCAGCAGCAGGAATAGAGCAGAAAACTCAATTACACCCCAACCCTGATATAGCAAGACCCCCCCCCTTATGACAGCAGCCTTAATTTAACTACAAAATACCAAAATGCAATATTAAGAGCTTAACGTCTATCTGATAAGCAAAGCCAAGACCAATGTAAAAGCCCACCTACTCATTAATGGTTTATTATTAGGATTCTTATATAGGTTTTACATTATCAGCCCATTTTGCCAGTTTATAACTAATGTTTTCAGACAACCCTGAACCTGTGCTGCCCCAGTTTTCTGTAGAGAAGACTTTGAGTCATGACCGAGCTCTATGTTCCCCAGCTGCTGTCTATCATCCTGCGTTGAGGACTATTGCAATCATTTTTAAAAACATTATTACTTCGTAGAAAGAAGAGCACTATAGAGGATCTGTCAAAATGACTCCATAGAGTAGTGGAAAAATGGATCTTGTCTTTGTTCGGAGCCGGAGGCGCTAGAAGACGTGCTAATCTTGTTTTTTACATTTGACTCGGCTATCTCCAGGATGGATTCATCAGTTAACCATCTCCTGTATTATGGGATCTCTGCAGGTGATGAATCTCAATAAACATGAAAAAAAAAATGAACCTGATGATGTCCATAGACGTATCTTCAGAATACTCATTCATAAACGGAGATGCAGAATCACTCCCAAAACATCATTTGTTCTGAAAAGAATATAGTTCATGGGTGCTTCAAAGCAAAGCATGGAGTTGTGGAAAATCTTTCCGTATTATTGACCATAGTTTGAAGGGTTATACACAACTTATACATTTCTGGCAAATCCTGTGGATATGCCATAAATGTCTGAGATCCACACTTATCGAGAACGAGTGTCACCCAACCCGAGTTTTGCCTGGTGCTGGCCGCAGATTCCGGACCGGGACTGGTGGTGAGGGGGTTAAGTTAGGAATATCCTTTTAATTAGCTTCCCCTTAAGAGTTAAAGTAGTATTCTGTCTTCAGAAAAGAAATGTTATTCTTGTATAATAAAAAATTATACAACATTCTAATATATTTTCTGTATCTATGCCTTGTGGTTTTCAAGATCTGTGCTTGCTGTCATTCAATAAGAACTTTCAATATTTACTTCCAGTGAATAAAAATCTGTCCATGGTCATGTGATGGACACACAGGTGCACGGCTCGTTAGGAGACACAGCTCTGATACACATACTGTAACGAACTGTGCACCTGTGTGTCCATCATATGCATAGAATGCACCTTAAAGAGGCTCTGTCACCAGTTTCATAGTTCCCCATCACCTACCTAATCTAAGAGGGTCTGTGTTATAGATAACTACTGTGTTGTTTTTTTTTTTTTTAAATGTTTATTAGTTACAAAGTTATGACTGGTCATTCTCCCGTCGCTCCGATGAAGAACCTGCGGGATGGAATGAAGGCACAGCGTGATCTCGCGAGATCACGCTGTGCTGTGACTAAAGCTGGGCATGAATGAAGAGAAGTGTATGACGCGGAATGGTCAACGTCACACACTTTTCTTTACAACGCCCACTTGGTTAAAGTAAAAACAGAAACACCCAGTTTTTACAAAAAATGTGCATAAATGTTAAAATGCTCACAACTTTGTCGCTAATAAACGTTTTATTTTTATTTTTAAAAACAGTAGTTAGATTCGGTAGGAGATAGGGACGTTATAAACTGGTGACAGAGCCTCTTTAGTGGCCATTACACATTTAGAAGCCTAAAAAAAAAAAAGTATTAAGCTGCCAAGGTGACAAAACGACAGGCACACGGTGGTCCACTTCAAGGTGCTGAGAGATTGGGCCGACTGCAGCTCCGAAGACTTTAGCAGGCTATGTTGAGAAGGATAATTACTATGCATTGCTTTTCAGGAAATAACAAGAATAGTAAAAATTTCTCAAACCTTACATAGGCAGCACAACTAAAAACTTAAAATGTAAAAAGTTCAGTTGGGTAAATTATTAACATAGAGAGTAGGAATAGAACATGATGCTTGTAGCGCAGAAAATGGTGACTACAAATCTAGACTACATGCACCTGGCTGTATCCCAGATCTATGTATAAATCCCTCAGCACTCTATTTATTTTTTCTGGGTGCGTTATTAGGCTTCCACACCAATGTATAGTAATAATAGGAACTTTGCACTCCAATATTATTTTCGAAATGAGTATTTTAATAAAGTATACTTTGAATATTTATCGTATCCTTTTGTATGTCATTATTTTGTAGCATCTGAGGAAGATCTGGTGTAAGACCAAAACGTCATTTCGGATTACCACCAATTGTATGATTTAATAAAATACTAATTTCGAAAATCATATTGGAGTGCAAAGTTCCTATTATTACTACATCTCAGATCTATGTTGTCCAGATCTGTAATATGGCGCCAGTAGACTATTAGCCCAAAACGTACCTCTGATTTTATGCAAATACTATATATATAGATTGTTCTCCAGCAATTCATATGGAATCTACACAAAATAACAAACCAAAAAAACGTGGCATGTTGTAATGCATGCCGTGTTCTTCCTACTTGTTGGGCCTTTTGGAGGCACCACACATGCAGTGTCTACTGATCTATAATACAGCATTATAGGGAATCTGTGTGCCGATATGGCAAAGCTACGTGATTCTGTATGTGTAGCTACTAGACTAGTATGTCTCCAAAGATTAAGGGTGCACTCACAGGTGACGTATTTGCCTTATATTTCCACAGCATATTTTTATGTATTCCCATAGGCGCACACAATGTATTTCTATGGAAAAAATATTCTGCAACTCAGAGTTCTCTAGTTTTTACAATGCGGAAATTTTTTCCGATAGGCATACATCGTAAAGGTTTACGCTACTGAAATGCAAAGCAGATGCGCCACTTGTGACTGCCCCCTTAGAGTTAACGTAGATGAGAAATTTAGCCAAGAGAATAGAGGACTTTCACTGCATGTTATTAAGAAAGTCCAGTGGTGCAGGAACCTAATAAACCATCAATACCGCAGTAGGTTGTTAGTTTACCGCTCACTACAATAAGGCCTGCTTCACACGAGCGCTGCGCATCTCGGACGTGAAAAACTGTCGTTTTTCACGTCCGAGGTGCATCCGTGCTCAACGCTGTGGGACCCGAAGTCACGCATCCACCATGGTTGAGAGTCTATGGAGGGAGGCGTGAATAGATAGGACATGTCCTATTTTCGCACGGACTCTTCACACGGTCCGTTGGAACGGGCCTTAGAGTGATTCGAATAACTTTGATGAGACCTTCTTAGCAATCTGCTGCCATTACAGCACTCGTCATCCAGCACATCGAAGGACACTGATCATTCTCCTATCATTTTGCCTTAAAAGCCATATTCTAGAAGTTTACA
Source organism: Rhinoderma darwinii (assembly GCF_050947455.1). Taxonomy (NCBI): domain Eukaryota; kingdom Metazoa; phylum Chordata; class Amphibia; order Anura; family Rhinodermatidae; genus Rhinoderma; species Rhinoderma darwinii. The sequence continues at coordinate 33,322,775 of NC_134696.1, read as the reverse complement.
AAGATGAGTAACACAGACTACACTAGGAAGACAAGGACACAACAGAAAATGTACATCATTATGTGGCTGGACTGGTTGTCCGTGATAATGGGTTGTATTGTTCCATTTACCAGGTGGTGCATTATGTTTAAGATGATGATCGTGATTCAAAATAAGAATCTGAAGAATCAATGAATGCCATGAGTGGAATTGGGAGATGACAAATGTTTGGGAATACAGCGGCAGTACATGTATGCAGTTCATTTTGATGTAGAGTGATAATAACAGTGGCCAACAATGTATTTTGATAGAACCGATGGAGAATAATTGAGACACTTTCTCAATTCCGCAACTAACATGTGACAAGCAATGATAGACATCACGTAAATGGAACAGGCAAAATGTAGACCAGACCTGAAGTGACGCGTGGATTGGGCATGTATGGACATTTTACTTACTCAGGTATCTCATTAGTCAGGTGGCTTGAAAACAAGGAAACAACACGGACACATATAAGACAGAAGACAGACGCGTGACACACACTACAACTGCTTGCACATTAAAGGGAATTCATCGTCAGTTATCCTATAGTGTAGTATAGTATAGTGCATTAGCTATTGTACATCAAGCCTTAGGGCTAAACTAAAAGACGTGTTGATTGTGGTACCCAACACGAGTGTCACATGACTTGACATGAGTGACTTGCCTATGTGACATTAGCAGTAATTTCAATTGGTTTCTGGTATCTGACCAGATAAAGGTTATTATTATAGGATTATTCCAACCATGAACACGTATCACCCCATCTCCATCTCTTACCATCCGTACGTCTGCAGTGGGGAGGAGTTGTACGGAGCAGAGGCCCAGCATGCTCACCGATGCGCAATACAACTCTGTAGGAGGTACCTAAACAGCCGAGCACTCTCACAGTTGTTTTTATACCCCCCCCCCCATAGAGTTGTATTGTGAAAATGATAAACCTCAAAGGAGGGGGACTGGGGTCCCCTCTTCTAGCCATCAGTGAGGATCCTAGAGATCAGACCCCTTTGATCTAACATTTATCATCTATCTTGTGCATAGGTGATAAATGTTTATGGATGGAATACCCGTTTAAGTGCAACTGTTGGGGAACGCCATGTTGCGGACACATTGAGCCACATACGCGAGACCTCTGATAATGTCCCTAGAAACGTCTTCACTTTTCAAAAATGATATAGTATATCTAGTATAGACCAGAGGAGAAGTTGCACTGACCTAATCCATGTTACATTCTAGTACATCCAGACCTGCTTGTATTCCTGAGTCAAAGACTAGAAAATCAATATAAACGTGTAATGCACCGAAATGACTGTAGACACGTCCAAGGAGTCCATGCTACACTAGATCGAGATGTAGTCATGACGGGTCTTGTTGATTTTACAAAGTTCCTTTTTATGCTGTTATTTTTTTATTTAAAAAAAGTTCAGAAGTTTTTTACAGATATATTCCCTTTAATGGTCCAGTCCAGTAAGCAGGACATACTGTGTGGGATGTGTTGCAGCACAAAGTAAATGATCATAACTCAATTCTGGAGAGAAATGGTTACTATTATTTTATTTGTGAAGCTCGAGCTTTCCATCGTGATGCCCATGTGACACTGGGTTCTCGCTTCACCCCCTACTGCCATATGAAAAAAACAAAAGTCTGTAACAAATCCAAAGTCTAAGGCTAAAAAAAACAAAGCCCCTATACATCAGTCTGATACAAGAGAAGACTGGAACATGTCCATTCCTGTTTATGTGTACGTATATATGGAAGATCCGAAACATTTTGTAAGGAACACCTACAATCATTCAAATATTTTCCATGCCCAACTGCATCCTGCTTAACCAGGCCGAACATTAGGGGAAACAGGGATCCGACAGGATGGATAATTATGTCCTTGAACGAACATGTTAATGGGACAATCTAGGTGTTGGTCAGCCATTTCTCATGTCAATGGCTGGCTTGTGGCACTCCCTCATTTATACCTAGATAACCTGAGTGAAATGTACCTTTTAGTGACTGCATTGTGATATTCCAGATAGGTCTTTCCATCAAAGGACACAGCTTCAGAGTCTCCTGCTGCCTTTTCAATGGTAACTGTGGAAGACAAGGATACACAAGATTCAATTATAGCAAATTTGTGTAAAAAAAACAAGATCAAATTCAATACTTAATGGGAGCAGATCAAAATTTGTAGTGGGAGGTCATCCTACAAAACAAAGATGGAGTCATCAAGTCATACATTTACACAGAAAGTTATGTCTCAGCCATAAATATTTCTAAATATGCACTTAGCCTCAGGTAGTTTAGGCACCTTGACATACTGTCACGCATGGGCACTGCCACTGTGCCTGCATGATGAACGTCGAGAGCATGAGACATCACTATGGAGACAGTCTGGGGCCAGATAAAGGTCCCCAGGGCTTTTTCTTGTGACAATCCTGTTAGGGCTTGTAGAAATTACAACTTGTCCTTCAAAATACAAGACTCTATATTGCGGGGTTGATGGGGGAAAAAAAAAAAGGTATTCGTTCTGGAATGCTGAGATGAAAAATCGGAACATTATGTATGGTCCTAAAAGACAAAAATGGCCTGGTCCTTAAGTTGTTAAAGGGGTAGTACCGGAATCGACAATTATCACAAATTCGCATTATAGGTGTCTGATTGCTGGGGCCCCCACCGATCACGAGAACGGAAGTCCCAAACCCCCACGTTCCTCCTCACTGCTCAACCTCAGTAAGGAAGACTGTGGATGGAGTGGCAGTCAATTCAAAATCTATAGGAACGATGGAAACCGTGTCAGGTGTTTCCGTCAGTCCCATAGGCCTTAAGTGGAGCGGTGGTTGCATGTTGAACCGCCACTCCATTCAAGCTCCCACTCCATTCAAGCTCCTCCTCACCGTGGAGGGTGCAATGAGAAGGAAAGGGGGGTTCAGGACAACCCCAAAGTTTTTTTTATCTGATGTTCCAAGAAGTATTTCATATTTCCCATCTTTCTCAAAAGGTCTATAAGCACACATATGGCGGCTTCAGCTTTGAGCTCATAGTTTCTAGGGTAGACCAGTAAGCATTTGCTTCCAATTATATTAGATTTCTCTGGCAACCTGCATTGTATTCCTCTCTCCACTTATTATCAAACCATTTAAATCCGTACTCATTTTTTTTTATATGCAAATTCCTGATTTGTAAAGTTTGTTTTTTGTAGAAGAATTTTTTATACATAGAAAATTGATAATACGGAGTATGTTTATTCCGCAATTTAAATGCTTACGTTGATCTATTCTGCATCACAAAAGCACAACCCAAACAAGAGCGCAATATAATGAAACACGTCTTACTCCGCTATTCACACACTCTAAATATAACAATAAAACGTCATCCTGTGAATTGTTCATTGTTGCCCAGGACCACAAAAAAATCATTCACAGCTTGATATCAGAGCTGAACACACATTTCATCTCTATGAAAAGAAACGGCAAACTGACAATATTGTCTTCTTGTTCTCCTCTATTAAAAAAGAAAAGCAATTTTCTCAAGTACAATTAAGATTTTTGAGTGCTGACACATATTGCGTGAAAGAAATGTACTTCATACGAGGTAGTTGGTAAAGTTCTGGATTAACAGAGCACCAGCTCTAAAGAACAAACTAAATGAAAGTGCAGCTGATATCATGTAAGGGGTTGTTTCTTGAAGACGTCTGTCCATATACTCTCTTATGGCATAGGAAGTCATAGAGGGGGGTCTCTTGCTCAGAACCCCTTTTATGAACCAGGACAGAGCTGGCAATTCAATGCATTACAGGTTCCCCTGGCAATAACAGATGATCGCTGGCGTTAGAAAGCTGGACCCACGCAATTAGCTGATCGTCTAGCCACCTGAGCTAAAGATGGGTTGTCTTGATGAGGGGCTATCAAGTGACGTATATTTAATGGCCTAATCTCAGGATAGGCCATCAATATCTTATCGGTTGGGGTCCGACTCTAGGCACCCCTCACTGAACAGTTGTTTGTTGCTTCCCTTTCAATGCTTAGTGTGTGTGTTCACATCAGCCGTAGGGTTCTGTTGATGGATTCCGTCAGACCTTTCCGTCGGAGGAACCCATCAACGGAAAGGCAATCTGAAACTATAGCTTCCGCTTGAATTACCATTGATTTCAATGGTAATGTTACCGTTGCAAATGGTTTCCGTTTGTCTCCGTTCTGTAAGGTTTCCATTTTGTATGGCAGAATCAATAGCGTAGTCGACTGCGCTATTGATTCCTCGAAAAAACGGAAACCTTACGGAATGGAGACAAGCGGGAACCGTTAGCAACGGAATCATTACCAATGGTAATGCAAACGGAAAGCTATGGTTTCCGTTTGGTTTTCATTCATGGGTTGACGGAAAGGACTGACGGAATCCACGAACGGAACCCTGACACTGATATGAGCAGGTCCTTACACAGCTCAGCACTGCACAGTCACATTCGCAGCGGCTTACAGCTTCCTCCCATTCATTTATCCCAGTTCAGAGAGGTGTACGGAATAAAGAGAAAGCAGCGCAACCACTTCAAACAGCTCCTCAACCTGGTGCCAAGAGTTGGAGCCCCACCTATCAGATATTGATGACCTATTCTGAGTATAGGCCATCAATTTTACCTAAAATTAATGACCAATCCTTAGCATATGGCATTAATATATGATTGGCAGGGGTACGACTCTCAGCACCCCCGCCAATCAGCTGTATGAAGGGGCTGCGGCACTCCGGCGAGCGCTGCTCCACCTTCATTGCTTACACAGGTCAGCACTACACAACGCTGTCACATTCGCAGCAGCCGTACACTGTATTACAGCGTCCTCCCATCCACTTGAATGGGAGGAAGTTGAAATACTGTGCACAGCCGCTACAAATGTGATGGTGTTGTGCAGTACAGAGCCGCGTGCAGAATGAAGGGGAAGCAGCTCTCTGTAGTGCCGTAGCCCCTTTAAGTAGCTGATTGGCAGGGGTGCCGAGGGTCTAAGCCCCACCAATTGGATAGTGATGGCTTATCCTAAGGATAAGGCCATCAATTATGCGTCACAGGATAACCCCTTAACGTGTATTTGAGTATCTCTGAAGGTTTCCAGAACTGGAGATATGTGAGGTAAAATAGTGAATATGTGTGTGTGTGTGTGTGTGTGTGGGGGGGGGGGGGGTTATTTTTCTGGACTTCCTGTCAGTAATCCCTTCAAAGATCACAGTCATAATTCCTCTCTCAGAACTGCTGATCCATTTTGAACAGATAGATTTTAGGTTTAGTGCCCCATCAAAAGAAAGAACAGCATGATCGTTTCAGTATCATCATGCCAGTCTGGTTGGATTTCAGGCATACCTGATCCTCTTCTACGAAACGGCCTACTCCCTTATTACTTGCTGAAATTCCTATCTGATATCCAAGTCAGACCTACTCACAGCTGCTGTGTCATGGACGGCTGGGTATTATTAATAAAAGTTTATATTTATAAACCGGGAGCGCTGTTTGCCGGGGTGGCGGAGGGGTCAGCTGCACAGCTGGTGAGTAAATGGGTAGCGGAAGTACTTTAAGATGTTGTAAATGCCATCCGCATGGTTGTCATGGGGAAGGGAGAGGTGAAGGGGTCACTTGGTGGAATTAGAACAGTTAAATCCTGCAGGTATGAGCCTATCTGCAGAGCGGACTCCTCTGGGACTGCGGGAGGTGAAAGTATTATGCGGAGGAAAGCTCAGATTTGATCTTTCTGACAGTGCTTTTCATTTATCGATTTTTTTTCCATCTCCTGTTCAGCGAGCTGTGAAGTGTGAAAATCCTGAGGAGGAATCGTTAACATCATCATGTACAAATATGAAGCTATACGTGGCAAAATGGAAGTTGACGGTAGACCGGAATCACTTGGCCCGGCTGGTTTGCCCACTATTCTATCAAGTTTTAATAAGCTCTTTAGGGAAAATAATAATTATTCACTTTTTTTTACTATGAGATACATAGTTGTAGTGATCATGTGGGTAAACCTGATGTGGATAAAGGGCTTGTAGACCTTTAAACATCATTTTGCAAATTATATATAGAATTAAAGCGACCCTCCGGTCCCGGGACAACATTTTAAACGAGATGGTGTATATGGAGTAATATTAGCTGGTGCCCTCCAGTTGTACCCCTCTGGATCAGCTGTTTTAGGGTCCCCTCTGTGCTGTCCGAAAAATGGCTGCTGTGCTTCTTAGACTAAAAATCTGAGACACTCCCACTGTTCTCTGATTGGCCAGAGCTGCTTATTTGAGCAGTTCTGTTTAATCTATGATAGACGGAGTGTCTTAGACTTAGTCTGAGAAGCGCTGTGGCCATTTTAAGACAACACAGAGGGTACCCCAAAACAGCGGATTCATGGCAGAGGGGTACAACTGGTGGGCACCAGGTAATATTACTCCATATACAACCATCATATTTATAATTATGTCCTGAGACCGGAGCGTCTACTGGCATTCTTTATCTTTTTACTCATTCTGTGTTACAGTCTGTATTATAGTCTAGAGCTGCGTTCACCATTGTACTGGACTCTGAGCTGTAATCTCTCAGCATTCCCTGGTGGCTCTCAGAGCTCACCCTAGTGATTTGCATTCTAGGAAGTGTAGTCTTTACACCAGGCACTAACGCCATCACATAATAGTTAAGCTGAACTGTAAGGGGTATGTTTCCAGTGACAACTAACTGAACTATGAATACAGCTCTGGCCTATAATACGGGCTGTAACACAGGACCAATGCTGGTAATACAATTTATTTACAATATTATTTAGCTTTGTTTTCTTGATTATATCTTTATATAAACGAGAAATATATACATTTTGTGTTTTGTTTTTTTTTTTGTATATTTATTTGCTATTTTATATTACTTACTACCTAATGTTTCCTAAAGAAATTGTAGTGGTTGGGGGTGTTGTGTAATGGTAGTGTTAAAGCACTTATGGTAATTTAGATTGCATTCACTTATTTCTCGGACAGTGTGCGCTATGTATACCATCTGTACAAAACAGAGCCAATATAAAATCACTTGCCACCTGAGTAATTGCAGCATTAGACTAGTCGCCTTTCCTCAGTGAAGTCACCACATTCTCATATCATGCAGATCTAGAGAAAATATATATGTAAATTTCAAAAATAAAATTGGTGAACTTGCCTTTCTCACAATGGCCACCTGAGAATCCCCTCTGGCAAATGCATTCAAAGCTCTCTTTCTGGGGTGAGCAAAGTCCTCCATTCTGGCAAGGGTTTGGTTTCTGGGTACAGGGGTGACCACGGTACGGGGAGATTTCAATGGCATTTCGAATGTTCTCCTCCCTCAGTACAGGAAGACCTTTAATGGAGATCTGCAGGACGCAAACACGGTGAAAAAGACATTTGCTGGATATAATCTTTCGTTTGCTCTAAATTTATACCTAGAGTGTTTAAATGCAGCTGGTATTAGATCTATGGAGAACTAATAATATCGTAAAATTCCTGTAAACTGGCACTGGCTACTATATTGTAGTCCGTTCTATGACAGGTGGACACTGACAGCAGAGGGACCCTGCTCAAGAACAGTATATGCAGCCATTGTTCTCCAACTTCTGACAGCTGGGTGCAAGCAAACCATCTCCTTCGAGGTTCTCTAGAATATCCTTCCAACATGGATTGGAATGACCCTAGTCCCTCACAAGCAATCTAATAGACAGTAGGGAGCACTATTCGTTTTTTAAGGTAGTGGTAAGACCCTTGCCTGCAGGGCCCCAACAAAATGGAAAATCTAGGTTTCAGTGACACTCCTCCTTCAAAAATTGTCTAACACTTAAAGGGTTATTCCCATCACAGAAAGTGAAAGCATATCACTAGGATATGTCATCCGTTTCTGAGCGGTGGTGGTCCAACTGTCGAGACCCCCACCGATCCTGAGAATGAAGGGCCTGCGAGTCTGTTTTAGCACTGTATCCCAGCCACTCGCTGTGCAGGTAAACTGCGGCTCGGCACCATTCACTTGAATGGAGCTGTTCTTCAGTTCTCTGCACAGCAGATGGCTGCGAGCGCCATTGTGCAAGGAAAAAGATTGAAGGGGATGCAGCACGAAAGCATCATTCTCAGAATCGGCGGCTGTCCTGACAGTTGTACTCCCACCGTTTACAAACTGATGGCATATCCTAGCAACATGCCACCACTTTCTGTGATGGGAATAACCTTTTAAGAAATCTGATAGAAAGCCAATGCACATATGAGTAAATGAGAAAAAAGTGGAGCCAACGCAAACACAAGGAGAACATAAAAAACACATGCAAATTTTGAGTTGGTCGATTTTGAATCAAGATGCTCAATGCTGCAAGTCAGTAATGCAAACCACTGAGCCCCCTACATGATCAGTATGAATGGCATCATCAGTATGTCCACTGATTCTTACCTTCTGGATGGCCCCATCAAAGCTGGTAGATATGGCTGCAGCTCGAGCCAATTTGCTGAAGTCTGGTGATCCACCCACGTAGAGGGACTCTTTCAGGTTTAGAGCAGTGTGCGGTGCCTGGTAGAAAGATTAAAGAGAGGCGTCACAAAGTGTGCACTGACGATCTTTATTATTAATGATGACTAATGGGATGCTCCCAACCTTTGCAAACGCTTTGCTAACCACTTACATTCTATATCTATGAAATAATGCCAGATCTGGGATTCCAAGAAACCATCCCCCAACATTTTATGCTTCATTTTCCCTACAAGAATCCTTCTATTCTCTTGCATGATAATCTCCTTTTTAACATCAGCTATCAGCATGCTAGAGGGCACTCTGATCTTGCTATATCACAGAATAAAATGGAAACAGAGAATTCAATGTATTTATAATGTATACCCGCGGAGCCCAATGAAGCTATGAAACGGTTATATGCAATTTTACCCAGAGGAGACAATCCAAAAAAGGTAGCAATCATCTGCTCATTTTAACGTTTCTATGGCGCCCTCTGCTGGTCATGTGTAGACTACAGCATCTTTAGAAATTCGCATTGTAGTATATACAGATACACAAGACTCTGTGTTGTTACCCCCCGAGATAACCATATATACGATCACCTTCACTAAGATAATTCTCTCCGCCATGCGTTAAATATATTTGTCCTTTATATCCCACTATTATAGAAAATACTATACTTGATAAGCTCTGTTGTACCACAAAATAAGCCGCTATTCCCTAAATAACCCAGACCCTGAACCCTCCCATCGATTAAAGGTCTACATTAATTAGTACTTGATGCTCGCGGGAATTATGAGATGGATGGCTGGAAATTATTGGAAAATGCTCAGTACGATGAAAGAAATTGAAAGAGAAAAACACATTAAAGGAGAGAGAAAAAGAGACACCAAAGCCGGGACATAATCTAGTCTAAGGGTGATTAACTGGAATGGAGGGTTCGCATGGGACATGGGATGAAACACATGTGCTTATCTTTACCTTACGGGATTTCTGAAATCCAGAGAGTGCAACAATAGCAAAGACAGAGAGAAGAGGAAAAGGGGGAGAAAAGATGTCATCAGTGGGTTATAAAAGCTTTGGTGTGCAGGGCGGCTGACGTCATCCATCCACAATTCAAAGTTTTCATCAAGCATTAGAAAATAGTCTGTGTACAGCAGCAGTCCCTACAGAGCGCTGAGCGGCAATTAAAGCATCAGTCCATGCTGGCAGCCAGAGACAACTGCTTAACTCACACAAACAATGCAGACGGCTTTCTCTTAATTGTATGGCCTTGTGCCAAGCGCTACTTGCAATTCTGTTTGGTGATTTTAAATCCATTACAATGCTCTTTTTATACATTCTGATGTATTTACTGGAAATGTCCTGCCTTCCCACAGATCACTGTCACTTCAATAAGACGAGGCGTTGTATGCGGTGCGGACACGATATGCCGTAGAGGAATAGCTCTTTGTCAGGGGATGTCAATGTCAATAAATGTGTGAGTTCAATATAATGCAATAGATCAGGGGTTTATGGACTGTCCCAGTGTAATGAAGCTAGGCCAACAGAATGTGCTGCTGAATAACTCATTTTATTTGTTTTCTTTGGCTCCGTTCACACTTGCGTCACGGGCACTATGTCAGGATTCCGGTATTTTTGCTGCAGGGATAGCGTATTCGGGTAGTCAGTATCAATAGATATTAAATGTGATCACTATGTGCAAACAACCTTCTTTCTACACGTGCCACTGGCAAGAGACTGTGCCACATTAGATACAGGCATCTATAGGCAAGTTAGAATACTGGGGCACAAAATCCAATAGTGGCGCCGCTGACCGACAGGGCTGTCCCTCAGAAGAGTCACTTAATAGTGGCTTTTGAATTGCAAATGCTTCCTGAAATCTCATCTGCTAAGGGTTAATGCTACAGAGGGGCGCTGTTTGAATCTCTGATTATTGAATGGAGTACTTAGTTTTATCTAGAGCAGGGGTCCCCAACTAAGACCCTATTAAATATATGACCAAGTGATATGATTCCTACCCTAATATTAACTGCCGGTGATGTGGTTTGACCCTATCTCCACTATAGTTCGGACCACAGCACACATCTCCAATAATATCCAAAAGGTATTTATTCATCAGACGTCCATGTAAGACGGCAATGTTTCGACCAGTAAAACATATAGGGTCTTTCTCAAGCCAGGCCTGATTAAGACCCTGTACGTTTTACGGGTGGAAATATTGCCGTCTTACATGGATGTCTGATGAATAAATACCTTTTGGATATTATTGGAGATGTGTGCTGTGGTCCGAACTATAGTGGAGATGTTGTAGACGATCAGCTAGAGTATTTCCAATATAGGACAGCGTGACATCATCTCGTATACCGGGACTTGTTCTGCTTCATTTACTTTTCCTGTTGGATGGTTTGACCCTAGTCACAAGTTCTAGTATTGTGATGACCGTGCTATCTCTGGGGGCCCGTGAATTACATGTGGCTCCTGAGTCTCTGGTTGGGAAACACTGATCTACAGAAATAAACCATATTTTAGTCTGCATATTTAGTATCTACAGTATGCGGTGTTAAGTATGCGGAATGTTGCATTGGTGTATTGTGTTGTGATGCTCCGGTATGATCTTGCTATAGCTACAATATCATTGTGTATTTAACATTCCTTTAAATGGTTATTCCCATCACACGCACCATGTGTGATAGGAATACCCCTTTAATTCCACATCAATAGGACCCAGTCTAATGAACATTACTGTACAAACTAAGGTAAATGCCCCACAGGGCGTCATTGACACCCCTGCATTGTGATTGAAAACCGCGCCAGCCCACTGTCTAGGGGCAGTTGTCAAATTGCTCATTAATGGCCGTGCGGTGTTGTGAGAAAAATGGCTGGTTACCAGCAAAATCGTGCAGACATTAATGATTAGACGCTTATGGGCGCACGATTTTGCGGGCAACCGGCCATTTTTCCAGCAGCAACATGTGGCCATTAACAAGCAATTTGACGGCACGCTGTTCGCTGATGTTTTCAGTCGCATCTTGGCCATGTCAATGGTAAACACACATACCAGCTTATTGGATGGCATGTTAAAGGAACACTATACATATTATATATTATGTAATAATGCTTATATAAAAAGTTTATTATATATAAAATGTACAATTTAAAATAATTGCAGGAGACACAATAACAACGTCAGTAACATAACATATAATATTCATTATTGCACACATTCCATATTACATAATTGTGACCTCCTGTTCTAAGTGTCTGTAATAAATAATCCATCAATGACAGCAGACATTATATATATAAAGCCGATACTAGTAATATTCATTACAATCTCAGTGGCACCTGTTCACACATATGCAGGATCTCTCACATTTCAACCCTAGATCCCTAGACATGTGGACCGCTGATGTGACATGTTAATGGTCATTGACACACTGGTTGGAAATCTCTTGGGTCGGGGTACTGATGCTGTAAGATTAGTAAAGAGATTGACCGAGAATTTTAGAATTTTCAGAATCCTGTTTCCTTAGTGATAAAAACATATTTCTCCACTATTGTTATTTATAGTTGTGAAGACGTTTCTGAGTTACCAACAGTTGAAGTTACAGGCCTTCTGTGCCTGTGTCCCCATGACAACACCTCTTATCCCATGCTCTGGCAGATCGGTGTTATCAGAGCTTTAATTTCTTTTAGCGCATGTAATGAAAGAAGTGGTCATATTTGTTTTCATAAGGCTCCATGTCCCTATGATAAGACTGAGAAACAGTGACATTAACTGCTACAGAAGGCTACATCAGTGGATGTCTAGGAGATGGGACTGTCACCAGTGTCCTGATTTAAAGTGACATTGCCACAAACTAGTCGCTGCATCTCCCACCAAAATTTGCAATAGGCAGCGGGAGATGCAGTGTTAAATGCAGTCTAGCCAGACAAGTGCCAGAAGTTCTTTGTTTGGGGGCCCCAGCTCCTGGACTCCCAATAATTTAGCCTTCTAAAATGTCTGAGTAACATGTTAGAAGAGGTTAAAATTGATAAAACCCCTTTAAGGCCATTCAAAATCATGATGGGAGTTGTAGTTTTGCAACAGCTTGAGAGCCACAGGTTGGAGACCACTGGCTTAGGCAGTTCCATGGAAGAAAGTTCATCAATTGGATTTTTTTTACTTCTCAGCCCACATATAACGTAAATATGTTTCACAAGCTTCAGAGTAATATTGAGTTTCATACTAATTTATATAGAATGCTTCTTCTCTGTCAGGTGATTGCTATATAGAAAGATCTGAAGGTGGCCCTTATACCAATCCACATGTATTCTGGGCTACTAATGCTTAGTCTCATATATTGTAGGTCTCATCTCTTACCGGTGACTCTCCTGTAACCTGCTCCTTGTTATTGATACGCATCAAGCCCTTCCTGCCGCTGCGCTCCAGGGTAACGCTAATCCAAGTGTGGAGGGGAAGTTTTTCTTTGCTCCTAGAATATGAAATAAGGACATGGTTATACAATTCCAGTAATTACAGTCAAGGGATTTACATATAGTGCGTAGTAGCAAAACACAGATCTAATATATGTAAGTCAGAAACGTAATTTACTTGGGTAAAAAAAATATTTGTAATTATTCAAGTTTTTATTAAATTAGGTTGTAACCACAAAACAGGATGGACTGTATTTATTTCCTTATGTATGAATGTGGTAGGTACGCTAAATGCTATGTTTCCACTGCTATATTGACTGTCTATGTAGTGTAGTCCAAAGAGTTTGGTCCATTCTGGTCCATTGAGAAATTAGGCATTTTGTAGATTGGGTAATGAGAGCCCATGAATAGAGCGCCACCTGAGGCCAATAAAACGTTAAATTCACAGATAAAGTAAAAAACAAACTACTAAAACATTAAAATAGAAAATGTATCTGAAAAATAATTTTACTACGATTGGTTTTATGATTACTAGCCGTACAATGACTATACACAGATTTCCATTTCTAAGGTTTTGCTGTTGATAACATTTATAATATGATATAAATACCAATTTTATTGAGGGAATGAATATATAAGCGCTTTGATTATAGTAAATATTAGTGGTAGTTCTGCCTGATCTATGTTATCAATGCACTTTCAATAACTTATTACTGATCTCATTTAAAACTTCTAAACTCATCGCCTTTGTATTTTAGTCCTCAAATCGTCCATAAAATTATTCCCACCTGGAGTCACCCTGTCAGAAGGAGAATATGCGGTGGGCATATTAAGTCATATTTATGACCGTGTTGCTTTAGAAAATGTTGAGAAAATACTTCTGAAAGCTGTCCCTCCCACGTCATTCTGGCTTCTCGGAGTGATTGAATTGTTCCATTCAAGAACTGTTTGCATATTGAATATAATGCAAGATTATTGTGTGCAGGAAACTTTTCAGGCATAATGCTGCAATTACTATTACATGTATACTTTACTTTAGAGTTTTTATGCTAATGAGTACTTGATTATAATAATTTCGGTGATTACATGTGGCAATTGTTTTGGCTGTGCCTTTCTCTACTTTCCTAATTACCATAGGCAATTTCTAGTCAGGAACTTTGCTGCTTGGAACTTTGTGTTTTCAACTTGGAGCACAACCGCCTCCATTATAATAATTGAGATATTTTTGAAAACTATAAAAAGAAGCTTGAAAACTTTCATAGTTGAGGTCGTTGCCATAAAGCAAAAAGGACAGTTATAGGACATATTTTATAGCATACCTAATAACAGCTGCTCCTTTTCCAAGATCATATCTATATTCCAGATGTCCATCGTGTAAAGCCAAAGATACAAAGTCCCCTTTCCCATCGGTTTTTTGGCCATTGTAAAATAGAAGCCCATTGGGGTTGCTGGCAAGAAAGACGACTTCCATAGCAAGTTTGTCACTGAGGGAAGAAACATACAATGTATTAAGCAGGAATATACAGCGCGGAAAGAATGATAGCGTTCACGTAAGTATTACTATCGATAAGATGCATAGTCTTTATCAAGTTCTGAATTCTGCTAAACTTTTCGCAATTACTGCTACTAAATGTGCTTTATATAAAGTTAGTTACATGGATAGAGATTTAACCATTTCGAAAGGTCCAATGCCAAACATATCTAGTTGGTAAAGACTGAATATATTTACCCAACCAACTTTATACAAAAATTATAGTTAATAGGCTCACAAATGAATCTATACACAACAGGCCTCATTTATCAAAACTGTCTAATAGTAAAGATAACCTTGTTGTACAAATCAACCAATTAGAGCACAGCTTTCATTTTATCAAATCAGTTTAAGAAATGAAGCCTGATCTCTGATTGGATACTATGGACATCAAGGCCAGTTTTTCTATTCAACAGTTTTTTAATAAATGAGTCCCAATGTTTTAGTATGGCCAATATCTCAATTTAACATTTCAACATTGCCTCATAACGCAAACATATTGAAGTGATTGCTTTTTGATAATTCCTTTTTGCCAGAAGGTTACCCGCTGATGATTAACAGAGGTCATCCCAACAGCGATCAGCTGTGATACGTGAGGCAGATCTGGTAACAAGTGTTAATTTCCCCTGCAGCGCCACCACAGTAGAATTTAGGTATTACTCATTGGACATTGAAATTAGTGGGATAATAATGGATGTGATGAGTTCTCCAGAAGGAGCGAGGCTCTTTGTAGTCACTATCCACTATGCCTTAGTAGGTGAGGGTCCTAAACATGGGACTCATTTCTATTGACTTAGAATTTCCTAATAGGGTATTTGAAAATAGGTTTCCTAAACGAGACAACATCTTTAAAAGGGAATCAGTCATTAGATTTTCGGGCACAAAACCACAAGAATGTCGTTATTCTGCTTGGGTTTAGCGTCCTAAAAATGGCACTCTCAAAACTGTCCGTTTTAGCATTTTATCCTAAAGAGGAGCTGTCACCTGCCCAAAAAACTGCAGTTGACATCTCTGTTAGGCTATGTTCACACGGGGTATTTTGCCGAGTTTTTTGACGCGGAAACCGCGTCGCAAAACTCGGCAGAAACGGCCCGAGAACGCCTCCCATTGATTTCAATGGGAGGCGTCGGCGTCTTTTTCCCGCGAGCAGTAAAACTGCCTCGCGGGAAAAAGAAGCGACATGCCCTATCTTCGGGCGCTTCCGCCTCCGACCTCCCATTGACTTCAATGGGAGGCAGGAGAAAGCGTATTTCTCGCTGTTTTATGCCCGCGGCGCTCAATGGCCGCGGGCGAAAAACGGCGCGATAATTGCCGCGAAAATCGGCGTGCAGGGAGAGGAATATCTGCCTCAAAGTTCCAAACGGAATTTTGAGGCAGATATTCCTCCCCAAAATACTCCGTGTGAACATAGCCTTAGATTGCAGGCGCCTCACAGATTCTGATGCTATTTATTTCTTCTAGCCCCCACCGTTCCTGAGATATCAGGGCCGTTAGTTCTGGTGTCCGATATGTAAATGAGGCCTTTGACTGTCAAGTGGGCAGTTACTCCTTATCAAGTGACAGGTGTTACCTTCAAACTTGACAGTCAAAGACCTTATTTGCATATCGGGCACCAAAATTAATGGCACCGATATCTCAGCAACGGTGGGGGCTAGAAGAAAACAATAAAAAGCGACAGAATCTGTGAGGGACCTGCAAAGTAACTGAGATGTCAGCTGCAGTTTTTTGGGCATGTGACAGGCCCCCTTTAAAAGAAGTTAAAATTCAGCATGCGCTGGAAATTACCAGAGAAGAATCTTGAGAGGAGTCCAACGGCATCCGGCACATGCTCAGTGTTCAGATGAAGCTGTGAACAGTACTCCTGGACTCATCTCAGGACTCTTCTCTGGGAATTTACATGTGGAGCACACTTTATTATAACATCTTTTTAGACCAAATAGTTAAACAGGCAGTTTTGAGAGAGGCATGTTTCGGACGCCACACCTTCGCTTTAGAATAACATGGTTTAGTACCCTAAAATCTAGTGACCCCTTTACCTACTAAATCGGTTGTTCTGTTCTGATGATCTCTAAAACTATGTATTCAGCAGAGCAGGAGATCCTCTGTTTTGGTCCTGATAAGTTTTTCTCTAACTTTGGTAGAATTTTTGAAGTCACGCTTTAAGGATTATGTAAAGTCCATGACAAGCAGAAGAATCTCCGGCTCAACTAGCGATATACTGTAGTAGAAGAATCTGTCAGAACAAAGCACTGGGGTTTTAGAGCTTAACATTTGATATTTTTTGTTATCTGTTGTGTTCCAACTAACCTTATTTTTAGCTTAAATTATGAAACGCAGGTGACCAGTGATAACAACATCCAAACCCTCAAAGCACTTACGTTATATCGGTGGCAAATGTCTGGAGCCCCTTCAGTTCCAAATAAGAGTAGCCATTAAAATGAGGTAGGAAAGGCAAATTTAGATCCTGGTCGCTGACTGGAAAAAAAAAAAAAGGATAGGCATAAAATAAGAACAGCTGTCTTGCACAAATGGTCAAATACCTTCTGGTGTAGCCTGCTGCTTTACCATATGATGAGACTTCAAGACGTATATGCAGAATTGAGTAATTGCAGACACAAAGGTTGGCTGCCTTCCAAGCATTGCAGGGTGCTTGTGTACAACGTCTTATATGTTCAGCGTTTGTGCCATCAAGAGGTGTGTTATTGAACTTGACAGTCTCACTAATCTGGTGTAATTATGCTCCGGTTTATACTGAGTATAGTTATTTACCCATGCAAAACCAAGATAACATGACACTCAGTCCATTAAAATCAATATGAAAAATTAAGCTGTATCTAAATATTTCTACTTTTTCTCCACCCCAGACATAGATCCACAAACGATTCATATTTGAAGCCTACTTGCATCGAAAACTTGTGTTCATAATCTGATAACTTACTTTTTTCACAGAATTCCCCTTCTCGGCCCATAGGGCATTCACACTTGGCTCCACCTTCCGGCAGCACCAGACAAATTGCTGACACATGGCAGGGGTTAGGGTCACATGGGTTTCGTTCATCTGCACACGTAGGTCCTGAAACCACAGAAAATCATGAACCTTATGTCAAGGGATAAACTGATCAATGAGGTTTTTATTATGTAATTCGCCTTATGTGAACATTATGCATTTTTACATTTGATTGTCTTTGGGCATTTCCATGTGTGAGAACCATGGTTGTTCAATTCTTCAATTATCATCCTAATCTTTTTAATAACTTGAAGTAGACTTCGCTGTTAGTTGGAAACTGGATGGAAAGCCCCTTCACCATTGCAGAGAGTGGAATGCTATTTTCACATTGGGTATGGGCTCGGAAAAGTCCTTTCACCCATGGATGGTTTTAAAATTGAAGGCAAGATGGTCAATGACGTGGAAAAATTATTGATACTCTATATTAGGTTGTATATGCGGTCACCTTGCAACTTCATAAATGGTCTTGTCTAGTGCCTTCAAAAATCAATATGATCCAACTGAGAGGCGTAATGGGCAGCTCTAGAGAAGTTTGGCCATTTTATTGTATGGCCAAACTGGACAGTTTCTTGTTACACACCAGACTGGCCAATCTCATAAATGGAAAGATGTCTCACCAACACTGAGGGGCAGTGAAAAATCTTCTTTCCACTATCCAAACACATTTAGAACCCAATTCTTACCCGATCAGGCAGTCTAATTTGAAATTAACTGGGTTGTGCATTGCCAACCGTACCGTAACACCCACTCATTCTTATCTAATGTCTACGTGTATATTTAGTCTCCTATCAGTGGTATTGTTATTACCTGTATAGCCATGTAGGCATTGGCAGTGGAACATCCCTGCTTCTTTTACTTGGCATACAGCCCCATTGTGGCAAGGGTTGGGTTCGCATGGGTTGTTACCACATTCGCCCACACCACTTCCATACAAGACATCGACTCCATCCTCCTGTAAGGTGTACACTTGATTGTTCACATCTAGAATGCGAATGCAACCCTTGAGACCAGTCGACACAGAAGTTCGTTCCGCCACCCTAAATGAAGAAGCAGTGTTTTATAAATTATGTGTAAGCATCTTTGCTCTTTCCTGCCAGACGAAGGGAGTACATGGTCCCTTGGCAGTCAAGGGGTTATGACATACATTTCAACAATTCCAAGAACAGCCAGGAAAAATAGCAGAATATTGGAAATTCAAATAGACTTCCCAAATAACCATGCAGCAGTGTGCATCATCTCAATCCTCGTGTGTCAAATAAACTACTTAGTATTCATATATCTGAAACAGTAATAATCTCATAGCCTCCGGTTATTTTTCTTGCAGGCACCAGGTAGGTAGTGTGGTATAGTGCAGGCTGAAGATTTCATAAACAGCCATGAGCAGTCACTCCATTTTTATATTCTGCACATCGATGATCACGATTACTGCTGTCATTCTAGTGACATCATCGGACCTGACACCTAAAGGACCATTTGCTGTAAATTCATTTGTCCTAAGAAAATGTAGCTCTAGGCTTTTGAATGTCTGTATGCTGGTGTTCACTTCTGTCACATTTGGGAGTAGATCTATTTATAGTGTCAGATATTGTCTCTGACATTTCAGGAGTCCTTTTGCATATTCGGTAAAGCAAATAGTGAAAAATGCAAACTTAGCAATGACTTGACAGAAGTAAAAATACTATTATGGTAGTGGGGAGCCTTGGTGTTTATAATGGGGTAACCCCCTACAACCCCAAGCAATACATACACATTCATCTGGTCTTCAGGAGCTCCTCCAATAAACAGGTCGGTATCTAGGTTCAGGCCGTCTGTTCCCGATGGACTCTCTCCATTCACATGTGCTTCTCCGTCCACAGACAACATACCACTACGACGGTTACGGTTTACCACAAGCTGGTGCCATTTGCCAGGTTCCACAGGCACTTTGCTGGTAATTGTTCCAGTACCAGACCCAGTATTAAACCTGATGGAAACAAAGTTGAGAAATCAAAGGGGACAATTGACAATAATCATAATGAAAGTAATAGGAAATCTGAGAAAAAATTTCCAGTATGAAAAAAACATTCGGAGGGCGAGAAAATATTGCCTGTTGGTCCCTCTTGCTCCTACATCGTTGTTGCCATATTAATTTAAAAAAAGTAATAACGGAGTAATCTATACATCAATGGTGCGGACCATTCAGTGCTATGGCAAGTGACACATGCAGAACAGGGGTATGGTAATCCTGGCATGTCACAGATTGTCAGTGGAAATTGCTACTGGGCAACAGCCAACATATTTGGGCCATACTTAGCTGACAGCAAAGTCCAAAGAATTCTTCATTGTGGAGTCTAAAGAATTAATTATGTTTGGATGCAATAATACCTACCTAGTATATAACGTGTTTCTCGGAGATTACAATACTATATACTGGTTGTTGATCATTATTCCACCAGTGTTTTTCAGTCCACTTTACTGACCTTTCTACAGAAAGCACTGGATGTCCGTACAAAGTCTCTATTCTACTACTATGTACTAAACTACAATACGGTTAGTAGCTTCATTCTTTTTACATATTGAATATATGAGGAGCTGGAATAAAGGGAAAATAGACTCACTTGGAAAATTAACAGCGGATCCACCTACCTGAGCTCCACAAATCCATTCACCACCGCCAGAGAGATGAAATCCTTTCCTCGGACCTGGCCATTGTATAGAAGAAGACCATTCTGCTCGGAGGAGCGGAACTCCATGGCTATGCGCACAGTATGGTATGCCTTCATCATCTTGAATGCCAGATAAGACTTGCCCCCAAATCCAGGGATGAAATAATGAATACCTACAATACAAACGTTCATAGGGATGTTTATTATTCATGTATGCGTTAAAACAGATTAAGGAATATTTCGTGAAATTGTGGTGGTTGGCAACCGCTACAAAATGGTGACCCCCACTGTGGTGCTGAAACCTTACAGACTGGGATGGTGTATAGGTTATTTATTAGGTCCTTTTTTTAATGTTTTCTATTTATATCTGTACGGTCTACTTTTTTAAGCTTTCACCTTAAGATACCGGTTATCCTTCCTATAAACCCTTAGTATTAATTTTTTATGGAAATGTAGAAAAGCTGCAGATCTGTTAAGTATTGGACTTTTCTTATGTAAATAAAGAGATATTTAGCGGGAATGCAATTACTCTGGCCATAGACATGATACATTTGTTAACACATACAGTTCATTTTGGTGGGATCTGCTGGCAATGTAATGTCTATCTATGGTGGGTCTGATACATTAGATTGCCAGTGGGTTATATTATTGATGTCAAGTATTGGACTTAGGCTAGCATGACTTTCCCATTCTGAATTATTACCAAATAATTTTATAAGCAGAGATTTGTGAAACATATGATAGCATTTTCCTCTTTTGCATTTTAATAAAGCTACCCATAACACATCTCTCATATCCTTTATGCAGGAAAATAAGCTGTAATCTTACTATGGAAATCTCATAATATTAACATATTGTTTGTGAATACCTCTGAATATTACAAAACTCTTTGTAGAAATTTATGCATTTTTTTTTTCTATTATTAGGGATTTAATGTAGGATATTTGCATATAACGGCTTTTCTCGGACAACAAATATACATGTAATAAGCCTTATACTATGTTTGTTGCCTTCATTGAGGTCCATTTGTGCTGGGGCACTTTTCTTAACATTGGTAATAGTAGTAATATGTATGTTGCAGATTTATTATTTTCCGTTGAATTAATGTAATCCAAACTTTAATGAGTATTTCCATATTCTTATTTTTTGGCATATCATAATACATGCCAAAACATTATGATCTTTGAGGGTCCAACCTCTGGGAACCACACCGATCACAAGAACGAAGGGACCGAGGTGCCCTTGGCTAACTCCCTGCAGTAGCGCTCCCGTCCACCCGCTTTGCAGAAAACTGCACCACAGCTCCATTCAAGTGATCCCCATTGATCAGTAAGTGATGGTATATACTAGAGAAATGACATTACCTAATATAGTGGGTAAACCCCATTCGAAAGACATTTGTTCTTACTTTTTTCACAAACAGCTCCACCCTTTCCTGCTGGGCAGCTGCAAGTAAACTCCTTTCCATCGTCCTCACAGGTGCCGCCATGCATGCATGGATGTGAATCACAGGGTCGCATTGGTTTCTTAGCAGGTGCAGGACCACGGGATGGTTTCCGTCTTGGTGCAGGGGGGGCAGTGGTCATCGGCCTCTTGGTGGTAGTACTTGGCCTTTTAGTAGTCATTCGCACTGTAGTAGCTGGGTGTTGGAGGAGTGGCACAGGAGTAGTCTTCACAGTTGTCGTTCTTTTAGGAGGTGTTGAAGTGGCCACGGTTGTGGTAGCCAGAACTGGAATAGTGGTTGATGCCGTGCTGGTAGTCGCCATGGTGCTGGTAGTTGCTGCGGTTGTTGTAGTTGTTGTGACCATAGCCGGAACCCAGTCTAAGTAGAAATTCATAATTACACATACAGTAGGGGTCATCAATACCATAGTTTATTTGGTTAACTAATATAGATATAGAGAAGCCAACAAAGCTATAGTCATTTCGGGTTTGTTTTTTTTAGATTTTTGACAGTTTTTACTTTCAACATTTCAAGAAATTCGGTGTGGAGGTTGGAAGCCTTCCAAAGCCACTCAAATACCTTATTCAAGACATACTTGACTGACATGGCCCTTCATGTACCTCTCGCTTTTACACGTTGCCCAACGCGTCAACCCTTGTATACATGTACACGGTTAACTTTTATTTGCGACTTGGAATCCTACTTAGCGACATTTTACAGTCTCTACCGGAGGCCAATAAATTTACTAGCCCATCGCTACACCGTTTACGAGTACTACTACATCCCTTGAAAATTGGAATACATTTTTTTTCCATCATGTTGGAAAGTCTTGCCAGTAAGAAATCCTTCTCCTTTCTCCCAGAAATATTCACGTTTCAACCATCTTTTCAGATCATTTTGTACCCTGGGCATTGTTGGAACTATATAAAGTCAAAAGCCATAAATGTCTCAGACACTTGTTTTAAATAAGAGGTAGATATCACGGTAAATGTTGCTAGTAAATATTTTAATCTTTTAAGTGTCCCTTTAAGAAAGTAATACTGTCCTAAATCAATAGAGACAGTAGTACATCTGGCATTATAGAGTACCAGAAGAACATTTGCCAACTATTACAAGATGTTTTAACTACACTATGTCATGACCATCACGACAGGGGTTAATGAGAACACAAGAGGATTGTTGTATTCATTGTAAATCTGATAATAGCCAGGCCAAACTCCTGTCTCCGCGTGCCTTTATTTCTCTGGACACCACAGCTTGACCTTTCCATAGGAAAGTATTTCAGCCGGCACCAGCCAACCTCTCATCAGTTAGATTAATGTCTCTATATGCATTCGTTTGTTAGAGCCAAGGGCCAAAATATCATGTCTACAATGAGAAACGGAAAGTGCAAAAATTGACATTTCAACATTACGAGGGTTCAAGAGAATAAAGCAGAACGATGTACCAGGGATCTCACCAAAGTCCAAGAACTTCACATTGTCCTGAATTGGCTTCTTTACAGTGATTGCCTTCTTCTTGGTGCTCTTGAGTCTTGCCAGTAAAGCTTTCTGCACATCCAAGGCAGTTAGGCTCGTTGCTAAATCAGAAAATAGGAATCAATGCGACCCGACCATATTATACTGACTTTAAACATTAGAGTGCTCTCCCAATTACCCAATATACATGCACCAGCTGCCCAATGCAATGTGAGAACATACTGTAAAGCTGCACTTGTGGTGGAACTGCTCCCTGAGGACCTTCAGTGCAATGCAGAAGACATTAGAGCAAAAAGAACATTATGTATATCCTCTTATTAAACAGACTTATCTATTTTACAGGCAAAATATTACCTTTTTTTTGCAACAAAATTTCATTTGACGCCTCTACTGGCCTCAAAATCAACACGTTATGGGCTATTTAGTCAGTGACATGACACGCACTAGTTTAGCTACAATAGTAGATTGTACAGATGTCACAATTTTAAGGTAAACCAGACTGGATGATTAATTGCTGGGACGAGAGGTTAACAGAGTAGGTGGCCAAAGAGGGGACCATAAAAAAATGATCTACCTACAACAGACACATAGTAGGGTGGCCAGCCAGTCCTGCGCTAAAAAATTGGATGAAGATGTAGGGGGATGGAAATGGAGAGTATGTATCAGAAATGAGGGACCACAAAAGAAATATGGGCAACAAGGCAATTGAATGAATGATTGTCCATCTGACAAGTACCATGTTGAACTTCAGGGACTGATGTATTGGAGAGCATTCTGAAATCCCTGCCTTGGGTACCGGGAGAGCTCGTCCCACTCCTGAATTCTTTGCAAAACATATTGCACAATTTTACTGAAAGTTTGTTTACTTTGCAGACATTGCAAACTTTGCTTAGCTGCAAAGTATATTATCTGCATCCATCTCTATGTGTAGGACATTTATGGATAAGAGGAAAATCTAATATTAGGGTGTCTAAAAATGATGTTGCCATTTTACATAAACATGTCCCGAAATGACATAAAAAAAAGCCTCGGCGGAGTTGGTAATTACTTACATTGGTGGGGACTGTAGCACACGTAACATTACTGATTTACAGCTCCGAGAATGTTCTAATATGTCTGACTGGCAGAATACGTCAAGAGTTGTAGATCAAGAGCAATTGGTGAACTACAGATTGCCTAAACCTGCCTCAGTTTATAGATGTGCAATATAAAAGTCTATGCTTACGCTTCATACTCTTGTCAGCAGTATCAGATGGCGGTCTTGTATTGGAGTGGGCATACCATGAATATGTACAAAAACGATACGGTATAAGTAATGCACAAAGAGTATGAACCGTATTTAAATAGAAGAGAGGCAATGTAGACTTGATGTAATGCAGATAAAAATGTAATTATTCTCACAGCAAGTTTCACTACCCATCTGAATGAACAAACCTGGGTCAAAATGCGCTTCCACTATGGTTCTGATCGAGTTGCTGGGTCCCAGGTCCCGCACACGGATGCTTCTGAAGTCCCTTTTAACGTCTGAATTTCGGAGGAGATTATCCAACTATAGAAAGGTGATGGAGACAGGAGCATCATTAATTGAGCAAAAAGTCTGGACATCTAATATGAATGTGTAATAGTCCATTATGTGAAATGAGAAAGGGCCTATTGCTGCTAGAAAGCATCTGCTGAGGATTGTAGGAGTAGTAGTTCTCTACGAGCTGGGCTGTTAAGACCTATTTTGCGTCTACAAATGGGTATGTTCTTTTGTTGACCTGTGGTCAGGGAAAAGAATTACAAGTAGGACATTTCCAGAAGCTGGTATCATTTCCATACAATGCTCACTGCCCCCCCGCTATGGGAACAAGAAACAAATCTAATACAATTCAGTTCTTTCTCCTTTGGCACTGAGAAAATTGCAAAAATACTCCCAAAATAAGTCAGGCATTAACTAATGTGCTATTTCTCTTGCCATCATTCTTTGATGTTCACAGCAGTACAGTCCCGTCCAGTTAGGGATGGCAGACATGTTGTTTGATTGGAAATGGCAATTACTGTTTATAATAGAAAATAGCAGTCAGAGTATTTATATTCTTAAACTTTATGTACTCTTCAAGCACTGGATTTCTAACCCTAAGGTTACTTTATTACCTGTCATAAGACAAGGGTGGACATACGACAGACGCGGACCATGCGGCTACTACGGGGCTCTTGGAGAGAAGGCCCCGCAACCCTGGTTTGTACAATTCCCTTTGATTTCGCGGGTGAGAACTTATGCAGGACTCCACTCTCGAGAGGGACTGCATTGTTAGCAAGCAAGGAACGTGTGTGGAGGGGAAATACAAAACCCAGGCCCTTCTGTCCGGAGTGATTATTGCTACGGTGTCCCCTCTCTTCTATGTATATATGTTTTCCAACCCAAATATGACTTTATTTACAGTCTTAGGGACTCCAAAAATGTAGTGTTTTTTAAGGGCAGACTGAGAGGTGTCTGGGCCTGGGCAATAATATTCACGGTCCCTTAACCATCCAGTTATAATACACTTGAGCTGAGTTATCCGAATGCCTTTCAGCAGCATCCTGTGTCATGTGCCTCTTCTTTTTTGTTTTTATATGAAGACGCTGCACTAAATTTTGAAGCATCTGACTGAGAGGCCGTGGGCCCATTTCTAGCCACAGGGACTGGGCACTGACCTAAAGTCCAGAAGGTCAGTCCACTGCTGTTTTTTATGCTTAGGCATACAAACACAATGCTTACACAGTATCTTTAATAGTGTTTAAAGTGATCTTGACAGGGCATGTGCCCGGAGGAGCAACTAGGAAGGGGAAGGGGGGCTGCCGCCAGTGGTGATACAGCTGCCGCCAGTGGTGGAACTACCGCTATAACAGCCATCGCGGCTGCTTTGGGGCCCGCGGCATAATGTGCCGGGCCCCCTCATTCCTGGCAATGTCGCCTGCACCGGGCCAAAGTACAAATGTTCTTATGCTCGAGTTACAGAAAATAAATGTGATAAACAATTACACCTCATTGATTGGTAGAGAAAGCAAAAACGGCGAGGGGGAAGGAGATGTCGGGAAAGAAGTTGGGAGGGGGCACCAAACTGAATCTTTGCCCCGGGTGCAGGAGAACCTAGCTACGTCTCTGTGTTATATGATCCTAAAAACCAAAGTTGTACTAGACTTTACATGATGTTACTTTAGTAAATCCACAAAGAAATCATTGAGCGCAGGAGACAGGTTCTCGCATGATAGAACAGAAATCTTAAAGGGATTATCCAGGACTGTAATATTGATCACCTGTCTTTAGGAGAGGCTATCTATATCTGAGTGGTAGTGGTCCAGTGAGCGCTATGTGCCCTTCAATGTTTACCCAGGCACATCGCCGTACATTTGGTACATAATGCATCTAACAGCAGCCTGGCACCATTTACATAAATGTGACTGAGCTGCAGTACCAGACACAGCCACGACCAAATGTATAGCGCTGTGTCTGAGATATTACAGTCTTGGAAAACACCATTAAAGGGCAACATATTACAGGGACAGGTCTTTTCTCCTTTTGGTTAAAAGGAGCGATCGAAGAATACACTGGACTCTAAGTTATTTGCATAGAAAGCAGCATGTCAATCAGCGCCGTGTCATTCTCTGCTTGGCCTTGTCCGTACGGATCCAAGTATGGCGGCGGTCTGAGTGAGGCCGGTGCGTGCCGACCCGGTAGTCAACCAGTCGACTCAGCTGACCTGAGTCACCTGACGTGAGGTCAGGTGACTCAGGTTAGGTGACTGGACTGGTCGACTCCCGGACCGGCACACACGACCGCCTCACTCAGACCGCCACATCCTCATTTACTAGCAGTGCATGACAGTACTTTGCTCCATCTGTCCTCCTCCTCCTCCTGACCTAAAATGTAGAAACTTAGCTGAGGCCTAAATGTAAAAGTTTAGCTGTAGTGTAGACATCCGACCTGCCCAAAAGGCATGAAGTGAGGTCAGGTGACTTAAAGGGGTTTTCCTATCAATGACATTTATTATATATCCACAGGATACGTCATATATGTCAAATAGGTGCGGGTCCCAGATCTATCTCTAGAATGGGGCCCCCTAAACCCTGTTCTACCTCTTTGTGTTGTGGCTGACGCTTGTGGTTTTCAACCATTAAAAAGAAAACAGCGAGCTACGCTGCTTCCGGAAGTCCCATAGAACAGAATGGTAGTTACGGAAACAGCGCAGCTTGCATGCTACGCGGGTTCCGTAACTGCCATTTACTGCTACGGAAGTTACCGAAACAGTGTAGCTCAGCGAGCTACACTGTTTTCTTCTTCGTGGTCGGAAATCAGCCGGAGCACAGAGCAGTAGAACGAGGTTTAGGGGCCCTGTTCTAGAGATAGGTGCGGGCCCCAGAGGTGGGACCTGCATCTATCTGACATTTATGACATATCCAGTGGATATGTCATAAATGTCCCTGATGGGAAAACCCCTTTAAGTAAGTCTGAACAACTTACTGCTGCGAGCAGTTCTTTTCAAAACTTACCAAAAAGTTGACTGCGCTCCAGACTGCCTGACGCAGGAGCAACATGATCAATACCGGCGAACGTTACATTCCTCACCACAGAGAAGCAGTTCCAGTTCCACATTAGGGGTGAGTTAATTAAATATTTACCAAATATAGCAGGCATATTTTTAAGTTGATAATTTTGTTCGGCCCAAGAATGATGTTATAAATATCCAAATGGCCCTCGGCAGAAAAAAGGTTCCCCACCCCTGTCCTATGGCTACATCCCTGGGTACAGCCCCAAAATCACATCTTTAGTGTGTGCACCCACTAGCTTACAAATGCCCTAATAAGTAGATTCTTTTAAGGGTATATTCACACGCAGCAAATTTGTTGCAGAAATTTCTGCAACTGTCACACATATCTAAATGGGGCTTGCAGAAATCCATGCACATGCTGCAGAAACAGCTCCATTCAGATGCATGCAACTGATTTTCAGTCGCAGACATTTCTGCAACAAAACTGCCGCATGTGAATAGAAGCTTAATATAGTCCTGCCAGCTATCAGTGAAAGTATCTATTCCAATCCTCTGATATCTAAGACATCTATCAGTTTGCCGCTGACTTCAATGAGGCACTGGCCTACTTATAGGCATAAGGAAAAATTCATATGCATGAGGTACTACTGTCGTTCATCTCTTGATAGTTGGTATTCTCATTAGCCAACAAAGAAGCTGCTTCCAATGTTTAGAATTGACGGGCGCGCTTTAAATTTCATATTTCAAAGTGATATTGGAATTTTCTATAGAAAGACCGAAAGGGCGATGCATTTCTTTGAGATTAGCAGAATGGCCTATTATCACGATAGTTAGTAGCTCATCGCCTGCGCCTTTTCTTAGACCCGTTTAGAGACGCATAAGACATTTAATCCACAAATGGAATCTGGCCGCTGACAGCTGCAGTGTATGAGAAGCGACACCGGCGTGACCCGGCTGATGCCGTCTGCTCAATACACTCGGCTGCCTCGCATGCCATCCATCCCAATAAATTTTATGAACAATAAATTGATTTGGATATACATAAAAGAGGAATCTGATAAAAAGCAAACGCCAGATGAACCAGCCTCTTCTAGTCTAGCGGAAAAATAAATGCCATGGTAATGGTGCTCTTGCAGATTTATGAATGTTAAGGTCATTTTCATGTGTAAGATAAAATCACATTACTTGACAAAAGCCCAGAATCAGGTTTGCATAGGAACATGGCACTTTTGCTGTTCCGAGATGCCAAATGCCCTTTAAGTCAATCACTTGATACGAGAGATACGTTCAAAAATGAAATTACGGAGAGGACGTAAAGTAGTGCAATTCTTGCCTAATAAATGCATTTCATATTCATTAATTCTCTAGTTATGATGGTTTCTGTGGAAACTAAATATTCACTCACATCAAGGAATAAAGGACGAATCCTGATGATCCTTAATAAACTCCCTTCTCCCTTACAATATGGAGCGCGTCTTATATAAGCAAAATAAAAAGACAAAACCTGTCACTAGAGGGTTAAATGGACAAGTTACTTCATTATATAACCTCATGTCACTATGTAATAAGTCACTCACCCTTTTGTAGTTCAAGGGGTTGTCCAGCTTGGACAACCCCCTTTTTTTCATATGTATGGCTAATTTCGGGGGTCTTATTGCTGGGACCTCCCCCAATCATTTATTATTGACAGGGTATTTTGGCATTGAAAGCAATACACTGTATCCCATTGATATCAATAAATGAAGAGTCCCCAGTGGATCTCTACTCTGTTTAATTGGGGTACCCTCACCTCAAAAGGACAACCCCTTTAAGACGATAAACCATTATTAACCATTATGATAATGTCTATGTTGCTAAAACAGAATGTCATCCATCTGTCATAGCATATTGAGCACTTTCTTTGCGATCAGCCATTGTATAAGAAAATGTATGGTCAGCAATGTACTTAAACCATAGCCGGAACAGATTTCTATGGGAAATCATGCCCCTTTAATGGGCAGCACCACGGATCAGGGGGCAAATTTACTTTTGTCTGACCTGCTTAAATGGGTTATCTCATGAAGACAGCCCCTTGTATAAGGCCCCATGCACAGAAACGGACAGTAATTACGCACCCATTCATTTCTATGGCCGACGGACACCTTGCCGTGTATTTAAAAGAGGAATTTTTACGGGAATATTTACGATATATTTAAGCGAAGGTGTCCGGGCCGTAGAAACCTTCCGTAAACAATATTACATGCCCTTTTTTATATTTTTTGGATCGTGCTCCCATACTTTATAATGGGAGCACGGTCCGCAACCGGCAGTGCCCATAATCCAGGACCATGATTACCGACACGGTCGTGTGCATGGGGCCTAAGAGTGCCACCCTGGCGATCACCAGATTGCTGTGGGTGTGGCTTATTACTGGGGGAAGTTTAGGGTGGCAGCTGGAAGCAGAATCTAGTATTAGATACCAAACATGGACGGGCCAGAACCGCCATAGTGAGAGCTGCTCTTACTTGGCAGCTCTCAGACTCATAGCCCTGACTGGGGGGGATCCCCCTTTATGATATCTATATGTTTAGACAGGGGTCGTCTTTGAGATACCCTGCCCTATTAAATATATATAACTAGAAAAACATGTCTGTGACTTCTAAAAGAAGCAGTTATATAGCAATTATTGACATTATGTTGCACGTTTTGGATTATTAGGGCAAGACCGTAACAAACGTTTGAATAAATCCTAAGAAATTATGAACTTTTTCACTCTCTGTGGGTCATTAGGGTAAGGCAAAAGCCCCCAACATATAAGACGACCGTATAGGCAGCATATATGGGTATTTCAGCGTATTCAGATATTATCTGTAACCAGTCGGCTTCTATTCTCTGCACTTTCCATCTCCTTTTTAATCTCCCTCTTTCTAGTATGGATAACTGGAAATCAATGCTGATACTAATTCTCCCTGGAACTGATAACATCCTACAATATATCACAAGTTTAGTAGGGTCACAGCAAAGGATTCTCTAAACGCAGCAAAAGATGTGGGAGTAGAAGGAAAGCAAAATGTGCAAAGAACGGAGATTAAGAACAGCTATAACAGTAGAATTAGGAGATGGTTTAACTCCTTGTGTACCACTGCGATGGCCAGACACCGGAAGTAAGAATGTGAACCCAATCAGGAGATATTAAAGTATTGTACATAAGTGAACAGCCGCAGGAGATGCGGTAACAACCTGAAAGTTTAGCTCTAAAGGGCAAGAAGAATTAGAATAGGGCAAGCGAGAATATTAATTAATCCATAATGTAATACAATGATATATTATGGTACATTATCAGCATATTCTGTTGCAGCTGGAGATTATATTATAGGGTATTGTAGAGTGCCCCAGGTGATGTAGAACCAAAAAGGAGAACTTCAAGTCAGCGACCGTAAATTTCTATACCCTAACCAATATAATACATACATTATAAACATTATTTCTGCTGCAGAACAGCTCTGATGTGACCCTTTCTTCAAAATGTTTCTGCCTTGTGTGTGTATTATAGGGTATGTTAAGGTTTCGCAGCTCCTGCAGAACCTCTTTGATAATAGTAAGGAGGAATGTCCTTTTAGTCACTGCCGTGTATTGATTCAAATAAAGCACTTTCGGATGAAGTCTTG
Source organism: Rhinoderma darwinii (assembly GCF_050947455.1). Lineage (NCBI taxonomy): Eukaryota > Metazoa > Chordata > Amphibia > Anura > Rhinodermatidae > Rhinoderma > Rhinoderma darwinii. The sequence goes on along the minus strand of NC_134696.1, from coordinate 33,291,614 downwards.
GCCAAAAAGCAAAAGGAGAAAGCCAGAAATTGCGGGGGCGCCAGGAAGGATGAGCAGAGTCACAGAAGGTGTACTGCGCTATGCCAGCTCTCAGTGGAGTATGGCGTAATCTGCTCCAGAGCCAACACTTCACTTTGTATGTTTTAAGTCATATTTTTAAATACACTGAGTATTAGGGTATTCACACAATACCGCGCGACTGAAATCTGTACTGCAATAATGAATGCATTTTTACCACAATGTGCTGCGATTTTGCAGTTAGCACGGAAACCGCAGCAAATCGTGGTAAAAACTCATGCGGTTCTGCAGTGCCGCACCATCTGAATACAACCTAAAAGGGTAAAAATCATATTAAAGGTACGACTGAGTGATGGCTCTTACCCTAGTGTTAACTAGTGATATGGATTTCACTCTAGACAAAGTTCTAGTAATTCTATGACATCTCCGATGCCACTAGGGGGCAATAATATCTGCTGTTGCCAACAGTTGGGGTGTCACATTCAAGGACCCGAGAGCCACATGTGGCTCTCAAGCTCCTGGTTGGGGAACACTTGTATGCACTAATAATGCAGATATTGATGGAAATGTATGATAATACAGATCATTCAGAACACTATAGATTCCCAGGTCACATAATTGGAGTCCTAGTCAATTATAAAACACTAAAATGTGGAATTCTTAAAATAATAGCAATAATCATCATGATAGAAGCTCTGATAGAAGATTGTTATTACTGATTATTATCAGCAAATTAAATGTCAGTTCTCAACCAGCAGGGGGCGCTCCATCCCATATCATTATTCTAACTCTTACACTACATGCTGTGCACAGGTAAAAATCAGCTCATTGTTACATTGACGTTCTGTATACATTTCTAGTTGGCACAATGCACATAGCTTCATCGATTTGCCAAAATATAAAGAACAAACAACAAAAGCAAAACATAACAAAAGTAAAGTAAGCAGATGGAAAATAAGCCTATAGACAAGGTTTGATCAGTATCTTTTGGCATGTACTTCTTAGAAGGGATTCTAAAATTTTATCTCAATGACCACACGGCCTCAAATCCCTTCTCTGGTCTTCAGTAGATGTGTTGCTTCCGCATCTATCCTGCACACAGCCTTTGTTATCAGTAAAAGAAAAAAAGATGTGAAGAATAGAAATTTAGTGGTGGTGTAGAAGAGTAGGAGAAACACAAGAAATCCGGATCTAGAAATCCATATGACGAATATAAAAAGTTACAGCCAACATGCACTAATACAGTGTTTCACCAACCTGTCCTCAAGGAACCCCAACAAGCCAGGATTTCGCTTACGTTCTGTTGACACGTTGTGGTAGTGGCAGCAGAATTGTCGCTGTCAAAACACAGTGCGGCTTTAGGATGTGGTCATTGGCCGAGCAGTTTTTTTTTAAAAACGTGTTTCACCTGTGAAAACTGCACCCCAATAACTGCATAAAAAAACATGGCCATTTGCATCAAAACGGTTTTGTTTTTTTTACCGTGTAACACACTACCGCGAAATGTGAACACAGCCATAGAGAAAACAATATTAAGCACCAGTGCAAGATTAAGAAAATCCTCAAGACACGGCCGGTTGGGTTCCTTGACAATGGTCCAGGGGCTTATTCTGAATGAAAACGTTTAAAATAAAGATAGGACTTTTCTTGGCTGCCTAGTTGTTGGCATCGTCAGATAATATTGTGTGCCAATGACAAGCAGTGGCTGTGAAGATTTATACATACCCCAAGACTAGAGGCATAGCTAAAGGCTCATGGGCCCTGGTGCAAAGGTTCAGCTAGCAGGGGGGGGGGGGGGGTGCACACCCCATTACTATCACATAAACTCACCACTCCTCGCCTTCAATGACCAAGACTACACAAGGCTCCACAGTAGTGGTTTGATATTGACAATAGCATGAGAGACGTCTGCAATGCAAAAGGAGTCATTCACCTCCCTAAATCTTCCGCTGCTCTGGTGTTATGGCAGTAACGTGATAAAGTGATGTCCTGTGGGATGCTACGTCACAATGAATGTCACTTTCATAAGACCGGAACGGCAGGACGCACGGAGGTCAGCCACTGTGAACTAGTATATTAGTCTAGTTTATGATTCTTGTACATGGGACAACTTTTTGAGTTTTTTTGTTTTGTTTTTTAACAGAAAATTTATTTCTTTTCTTGGAGAGCCCCCCTTGACACTAGGCAGGCTACTCAGAAGCAGCTTCTTCTCTAGTGCACGCCCAGTCCCTACAATCAAGGAAATTAATGTAAGAAAGGCCCAATATTGTTTAATGCCTCGTGGGAATGTTTAGCGAAAAGCTTTTTGGCTGTGCCTCTTGATACAGTTACCCACTCTTCTATGCAACATAAATATAATAGAACATATCGTATTTATAACTTTTCACTATATAATGACATTTTATTTACCTATATCCACACTAAATGGGACAACTTCTACACAAACACCAATTTAGGGTATATGGATGTCTAGAGATGGTTGTACTATTCTTGGGGAACCCTGTCCTCTATGAACCATAGCAGAGAGCCGCATAATAAATTTTCACTGCAGCAGCAGACAACATCTAGTTAATATATTTGTTAATATTCTAATTTTGTCCCATTTATTAATAAAGTAACACCATCAGCTAATTCTAATCTATTCACTTCTGTAAATAATCAGATCATACACATATAGACTGTATAGGTGACAGGTCCTCCAAGTTATGCGCCCTTTATATCACATACTGTTAAGCTTTCCAAAAAAGTGTCTCCAGTTTAATTACGGAAATTCCTCCCTCCCACTTTAAAGTAAATATATGGGATATATATAAAAAAAAACTAATTACTTAAAAATTGGCTTCAGATTAGAGATGTAAAAACGAGTAAGAAAAAAGGTGAACTTTAGTTTCAAATGTCAAAAGCAAAATTATTTCACTTTTCTCGGCTGCCACTGCTTTTCAGCTTAACAAGGTGTTAATTAAATTATGCCCTTTGCAATCTGACAAGGTTGTGAGCGGAGAGTCTGTTATTTTGGTTCCCATTGTATCTTAAGCTTTTGGCCTTTTCTTTGCGAACACGGTGTGAGTAGAGTTTTTAAACCAATAAGTTAAAACATCTATAATAGCACCTAAAAAATATTTCCTCGTTCCAAGTAAAGTAAAGAGCTACAGCAAACCCTTTTTATGTAAATTGCATATGAGCCTAAGGCCGGCCATACATATTAGATGTGGCCAAACCCGCCGATTTCGGCTCGTTCAGCCCATCATCTAATGTGTATGGCGGTGTCCCGATGGGCATGTTGAAAAATCAGCATACCCGATCCTTTTGTTCATTAGTAGATAAGCCACTGCCAGTGGCTTTCCCCCTTCTCCCCATTGAAAACACATGCATGTGGAATGGGAAATTCGGAAGGATATCCGCCAGCCGAAAGATTGTTCGGCCAACAGCTATCTAAAGTGAATGGCCAGCCTGCATGCGCAGCGTCCCTGCTCCTTATTCGGCGCATGCACAGTACTGCCGATTAGAATGTCGAGCAGAAAGATCGTAGTGCACATAGGCCGAGTAAAGAGCAGGGATGTGCGCACGTTACAGATAGTACGAGGCGAGACATGAACGCGCCGATTATGCTGCCTGGCCCCTGTCAATCAATGTAAGAAGGGAGGGAGGGGGGTTGAACTGCGGAGCGACGTAAGAGCATTTAGGAGCAACGGTGACGCCCTCATTGCACCTAAATGCTCATTAGCATAAACGTAATAAAACGTATTTCTCTATAAAGGATGCAGTAAGCAGAAAATGAAAATAAATGCTAGAAACCGGTTAGTCTCCTCTACAATACCCTGTTACTAGTCTAACTCTGACTTTCTGGTGACAGACTCCCTTTAATAAAAGTTGACACAAGGCAAGTAGTGTAGAATTACAATAGTAATATGCCAAACAGTAACTTGAGATATATACACAGTAATATTACTGAATAAAAACAAATGTCAAACTATAGAAATGCACAGTAAAACACCCAGCAATATCAATATTCAACAGTAAAGGAATTCTTGGTAATTCTCAGCGGCACCTTGTCAGAAGTCCCTGCCAGCAGCCGGTAAGAAGCAAATTGGATGAGCCCATATAATATGCCTGAGTGAAAACTACTGTCTGCCTGACTACTAATCCGGCTTTGAAGTTTTAGATTATATAGCCTACGCCGCTATGGCAGTCACACTGTGTGGAATTTTCCATTTCTCTGAAAATTAAAACTGAATGTTTATGGGAAGACCATTGGTCCTACAAGAAGTGAGTCCCTGGTTATCAAGGCCTTCACAGGTTAACCTTTGAACACTATTTTATTAAAGTTTACATATAGGATTAATCTATATACAATCTATATATTGTATTTTATGACTATCCATGTGAAAAGTTGTGATTCTGATGATTGACCTGTGACAGTCATGTTACCTCCGAGAAAGCACTTACTGCATTTTCAATACTCCTGGCTGTCTCGCCAAACAGTTCTGATTTGTAGTCGGACATCTCTGGGGTGTAGAAGACCTCTTGACCTTCCAGCTCCTCAACAATGAGAACGCCTTCAAATGTTTTAGTTTCTGGGGAAATAAGCAAAGAATACATATGTAAGTCAATGAGGCAATGATATTAACCAATTTCTAGATATTTCCTACTGCTCTTTCCTAGACCCGTCTGACTAGTGGGAGGTTTTATTGCCAGTGCCTGGTGCAGGGTTAGTAGCATGACACAGGGCTGAACTATGAAAGGTTAGTAATTGATTCAGAGTGGGAATGTATATGTAGCGCCATCCTGTGGTTGAAGAGGGCAAGTAACACGTCACTTTACCAGTCGGGATAACTTCCCATGAGAAGCGGCTTAATACGAAGCCTGTACTAGTTGGGCAATAAAAAAAAGAACAAAAATAGGCAGTTAACATGAGGACATAGGTAAGAACGTTTAGACAAGTACACGCTGAAACATTAAAAGGGATCTCCAATTTTTTTTTAAATTATAAAAATCATATTGACATTGTCATGTCCCCCCATTATCATCATTATTTGGATGATATACATTAAAAATTAACATCTCTTAATGGATCCATCATCTAAAACAGCAATAAAGTGGACAATATTTTTTACACATAAGATGTCAATATTGTTTGGATTTTAACCTGTATATGAACATTGAGGTAGATAATGCGGCTACTATGGAACCAGTAAAGAAAGTTTCCAATGTCAGGCAAGTGTGAACCTGTGCAGGGCTCTTCACATGCACCGCAATATTAGAAAACAAGAGAAGAAAGAAATCAGCCAGAAGCCCACAGTAACCTTCTCCTACAAGGAATGAGAATTGGGGAGATAACAGGCACCTAACCCTCCTGGCATCGGATATAGGTGTCGGACCCCTACCCTTTATGTGTTTATATTATAGATGGATTGTGTGATCGCTATCAAAGGTACATCATATCAAATAAGTTAGTTAAGCACTAAAACTAGTAAACTTTGTCCAGTATGCGTCTTTTTTCCATTGCGTTACACTTCAAGGGGTTGTCTCATCAGGACATTAGGTCTAACAAGCGGCGTCTCTCATTTTGGATAGCCACAATTTTCTCCAGTAAAATCAGCTTTTTGCCTGGAGTGTCGGGAGACGGGATCATCAGATCATTGTGACGGCTCCCAAATAATAGGGTTGCCTGTGATGAGACAATCCCTTTAAGCATAGTATGGAAAGAGTGAATCTCTTATAACTTAATATCAGGATTATCCAGAAAATCGCTCTGTTGGCCGCCTTTTAAAAGCTCTGAATATGCAACAAGCATTTCCTTCAGATGTTTTATGTATCTTTAGGGGTGTAGAAAATAAACCCACTAAATGGTCTCATATAACCACCGCTAATACCACCATAAGAGGTCACTTACTTGGACAGTTTGTGCCATCTGTATCAATAGCCGGCGTCTTCCCATCTGAACAACATCCCAGAGGTGTATTGTAGCAGCTGGCCCTTTCCATGACCGGTGTAGTGTCAAAGTCCTTTCTCTCCTCATCTTCTTCTTGCTGCTCATCCCCTCCATCAAATCCATCCTCTGTAGAAAAGCATAGGAGATCAACTGATATAACCATAGCGGACGACTTAACCCAAAAACACTGGACAATAACATGAAGTGCTGGAGTACAGAAGGAAGAATAACTCGTGGAGATAGTTCCAACCAACGCCTTATTCACACGGGCGTATCGTACTCATATTTAACAGTCCATATTGCAGACCCCCATGAAGTTCTGCTGAATTAAATTTACAGCACCATAGTCTGCTTAATTGGAAGGCCGCTCAACAATAAAAAATATTTAGGTCTTTAGCAGGAATACATTTTTGAACATTAATATTTTAAGGCTTGTCCACCTACTTGACGGCTCATTTCCACTTATTTCCTGATCTCCACTTGCTTCCAAGTCCTCGTCCCCGCTGCCACTTCCAGAATCATCGTATGTCTGAGTTGTAATGGGAGCCTTCGTGGGCACAGTTACAGTTTCTGTCGGTCTTACTGTGGAGGTGCGTAAAATGTGTGTCTGTGTCACTGGCCTGTGAGTACTTGGTGGAGAAGTTTCAGTCTCGAAAATTAAGGGATAAGAGTCAACTTTTCTGCCAGGATGCCGCGCTTTTGGGGTTGTTGGTGTAGGAAGTGATCGACCAATGGGTGGTCCTGGGGTGCCAGTAGGGGCCAGTGTCTGAAGATGAGCAATAGTGATGGTTTCTTAAGGAGAAACATGAAAACATTTGGGTTAACAACAATACAATTTTTTTTTTTTTTTGATACAATACAGTTTACAACACAGGAATTTAATTTCCAATAATACTACATAATAAAAGTAAGAACTATGCTTTAAACAGACTTAACATAACATATTCCGCAGTAATTTACAATAAGGGGTAGCAGTAAACATAAAAAAAATACAAATAATTAAATATATACAAAATCTCCCATTAAAAAAAAAAAGTTGAAAAACCCCATGATGACATCACAGAAGGTGTAACTTGACAAAACTTCATATATTATTGGTATAGTTTAAGGTTAGGGAGAAAAAAGCAGGAAAAAAACATGATACCTTGGCATGGCCCAGTCTGCTTTACTGTAATAGTCCGACCTTGTCTGCAAGCAATTGTTTTCAGCTGACACCAGTCTCCATAGGTCACTCCATCAGAGCCGCAGACCTACAAACAAGTAACAGAGGCTTTGAACAATATGTTGGATACAGGCAGCTCGGACATAAACGATAAGTGAAAAAGCATCATTAAAGATCATAGGTATTCAGACATTAAAACCTGGGCCATATGTGGATCATTACTACTCCAAAACGGCAGTCATCTCTGTGACTAGAGAAAAAGAATATCTGGTCAATTTTTATTTTCTGTTTGTAGATTTATTTGTTTTTAATTCTTTTTTCTGTACGGGATTATTGGGGCAGCCATCTTGCCTTTACTGATGTAAGGTTTTGCCCGTGAAGAGAGACAGAGAAGAATGGCCGCCATGTTGTTTGCTAGTTAACATGTTTTATGTTTGTATAAGCTGTTTTCTTTCAGAAGAGAAGAGAAGACCTGATATACGTCGTAAATGTGTTATGTATCATTATACTGTTTATTTTGTGTTGTGGTCATGGGTAGGCTGTTGCCAGGAAGTTGGTAAGATGGCGACGGGGGAAGCTACTGCCCTTGTGCTCCATGTTACCCCTATAGAAGATGCTAGATCAGGAAAGCCCGAGATTCATCACACAGGCAGCCATTGGTTCGGCCATCACTTTAGGAGGTGGAGTTAGTGAGCCAATAAAACAGGAGGGTTTCCCGTCCACGGTTTGTGGAGCTCTAGTTGTGCAGAGACCGATGTCACAGGTGGGGGTGAAAGATGCACTGATTAGGACTCTAGCTGGGCCAGGACCAGAAGAATGGCACCACGTGTTCTCAAAGCAGAGAGCCTAACGGAGAACTCTGAGACTGGAAGAAGGCAATGACCGGAGCTCTCAAAGTAAGATTACCCCTAAGCACAGGAGCACAGATAACGTGACAGAGAGTGGGAAATCGAATGTGCTGGAAAATAATCGCAACCGCCATGCCGAGACAACCCTGAAGCTGGCAAGGGGTTTCTGTCCCTTGTTACTGTGCTTGGTCCACTTCTTACACGGCTGTTCACAGCATTTAGAGATATGCTTTACAGCAGCCACATAGACCATAGAAACCCATAGACTGGAGATGTTCGTTGACTTCTATGGGAGAGTTTTCTAGCTATGCTCTGCAACCTGTGCAGAGATCATTTTTCAGGTAGGGGGAGGAGGGGAGCGGTGTCCATCAGCTTTTGGGAATGCTGTGATCTAGTGGTATCTATATACAATTGTTACCTTCCATTGTTATTCTGCCTATGATGATAATGAGATTACTACTTAAGATGCCTGCACGCATGAGAATAATTTTTTGCCAAATTGGCCGACTTTTGCTATTTCGGTCGACCAGCGTTTGAAAAATGAACGCGAACTGTTCACAATGGTCAACGGCAGACTTCTGTCTTCTGAAAATGTGATCAGCAAGGTGGAGAATTTCAGCCGTACTTTTATTTGCAGTATGAAAAAGTTTGGTAGAGTGGGAATTTTGCTACCATATTATAACACACTCACGTATAAAATGTCTAAGATACTGTATGTATAATATCTATATAACTATATCTATATAACTGTTATTAAAACACTTTAAACTGATTATATTTCTTAGAAACTCTAAGATAAGGTGGTTAAGGAAATAAAAATGTATATTTAAACACAGATTTAGAGAGCAGTGGGGGAATGAAACATTAAGGTCAACCAGAGAAATACAATGTTAATGTAATGCTATGTGCAGAAAGCCTGTATGTTTATCTACAGTGGATATGTTCTCATGCTGTATGTTTTTCTGGATTGATGTGCTTTCTGTGTAGGTCAAGTGTTCCCCTGTTGTCATAATCAGTCTGTGAAATTGGTCGGTTTCTCCCGTGCATCCATCTGGTTTCAGCAGCGATGAGGATTTCTAGGCTTAGACAGTCAGACAATGAATGGAGACCCTCAAACCTAACATTTTTGGAAAAAATTTCAAGCAAATATAAAATTGGCTGCTGTGGGTATTTCTCATGTGCACTTAGTTGAGGATCAGATCACAACCCTTATAATCCAAGAAATAATAATCTGCTTTACAACATAATTGGCTTGCTATACCGTCCATCATTCCATATCTACAGGGAAAGCAGCAATTCCGTAGTCAGAAGTAACATACATAACATTAATGATAGCGTGACAGACCTAGACAAAAACATTTCCCATTGATTGAACTATCCGATATTTTTACAAATATTCAATATCGGGACATTCATTAAATCAGATCACGACCAAAGTGTTTCCAAAACATGTTTCAACTAGTCAGAGATTCCCAAAAGAGAGCAGCCGTTATTAGCCGATTTGCTGCTGATTTTTTCCATGCGGATTTGCGGATGGTTAATCCGCAGTGGAATACTGTAGCAGCAAAGTGGATGAGATTTGAACAAGAAATTGACCTGCGGTGCACATATTTTAATTCTCTGCATGTTAATTTCGGCTGAAAAAAGTGCACAGATTTGTTGTGGATTTTCCGCATGGAATTTAAATGGGGAAGAAGACATCCACAAGCAAATCCAAGTGTTGCGGATTTTGCTGCGGATTACCTGTGGAACCGCAGGAAAATCCGCAGGTTCAGATAGTTAAAATAAAATAAAAATTCTATACTCACCTCCCCTGGCGCTCCCACGGCAAAGCTTTCCTGGTCCCCGCTGGCCTCTGTACACCAGCCCTCCAGCGATGACGTTTTGTGTCTACACGTAACCACTGCAGCCAATTACATTGCTGGAGGCCCCGGAACATTTTTCAGAAGTTCTCCCATGGTAATAAGGATGGGACTTACTGCTCTAGTCCCTTAATCTTGGTTAAAGAGGCTCTGTCACCAGATTTTGCAACCCCTATCTGCTATTGCAGCAGATAGGCGCTGCAATGCAGATTACAGTAACGTTTTTATTTTTAAAAAACGAGCATTTTTGGCCAAGTTATGACCATTTTTGTAGTTATGCAAATGAGGCTTGCAAAAGTCCAAGTGGGTGTGTTTAAAGTAAAAGTCCAAGTGGGCGTGTATTATGTGTGTACATCGGGGCGTTTTTAATACTTTTACTAGCTGGGCGTTCTGATGAGAAGTATCATCCACTTCTCTTCAGAACGCCCAGCTTCTGGCAGTGCAGATCTGTGACGTCACTCACAGGTCCTGCATCGTGTCGGCCACATCGGCACCAGAGGCTACAGTTGATTCTGCAGCAGCATCAGCGTTTGCAGGTAAGTAGCTACATCGACTTACCTGCTATCGCCGATGCTGCTGCAGAATCAACTGAAGCCTCTGGTGCCGATGTGTCCTCGCTCGTCTGACACGATGCAGGACCTGTGAGTGACGTCACAGCGTGATCTGGCAGAAGCTGGGCGTTCTGAAGAGAAGTGGATGATACTTCTCGTCAGAGCGCCCAGCTAGTAAAAGTATTAAAAACGCCCCGATGTACGCACATAATACACGCCCACTTGGACTTTTACTTTTAAACACACCCACTTGGACTTTTGCAAGCCTCATTTGCATAACTACAAAAATGGTCATAACTTGGCCAAAAATGCTTGTTTTTTAAAAATAAAAACGTTACTGTAATCTACATTGCAGCGCCGATCTGCTGCAATAGCAGATAGGGGTTGCAAAATCTGGTGACAGAGCCTCTTTAAGTTGGCAAAATAATCTTCAAATATACATGACTCGACATAAAGCTACGCCTATAGCGTGTATATATGTGATAATAGTTGAAGCTTACCTTAGTGAGATTAGATTCGGGGCACAGGGGTGAAGGACATTCACAATGGGCAGTACCTGCAACCACAACACAGGTTGCCCCAAACTGGCACTGAATAGCCCTGCAAGATTTAGGAGCTGATGGATCTAAAAAAAAATAAAAAATAGAAGAATAATCCATAATTATGAATAATGATTATTTACTCAAATAATACTCAACATTGAGTCTGACATTTTATTTTACTCTGCTGTTAAAATGTAATCCATCTATACTATAAAACCATTGTACAGTATTGCGAAGGTATTAAGAGTGTAACATGTAAGGGTATGTAATATACAGTGCAAGGGCCAAGCACAGGTTCATAACATGGTTCACCGAGACGGACTAATACATAACATGCCCAGTTCTAGAGGTTGACCAATAGCCAGGACCCTTATGGTCAATTTACCCTAGGCAGTGGCTAATTGACCATTTGGCCACCTGGGCATGCCGAGGACCCATGGCAGAGGGGGCTCACAGTCCCTCAGTTAATACATGGTCCCCAAATTTAAAGCATTAACCCAGCTCAAGTGCATAATAACAATGGTAGTTGCAAAGGGGCTTATTGTACAGGAACACAGTTAATCATGAAAAAAAAATCTATTAAAACCAATATTTTATTTATACAAAATAAAAAGTAGCTCAACCATCTTAAAACTCCTGTGGATTGTATTCCTTAAAATATGACTAAAGTTGAGAAAATCTTCCCTGTAGATATTGACATAAGACGGATAGGGTAATGAGCTGCCTACACTGGCCGATCAATTGTAAAATGTTGTCAGCTTTCATTTTGTTGTGTTTCCATGCTCGCTCAAATCTGTTTTCATTCTGCTGCAGTCACTGAAGAAGGTAAATTATTATTGATTGTGCCAGCGCTCAATAGAAAATCTGGAGAAACAGGGTTCCTGCGTACGCTTCACCTGGCTGTGCAACCGTGACACAGAGCAGAAATATTGTCTATTCCCAACTTGGTAAGAAGATAAAAGTTTTTAAAGTGGCCACGGCTAGCATCCACGCTACAAGTGGTCATCTCAAACATGTTCATACCTCTCCATACACATATTATATATACACAGCTGTCCAAAAACCACCATCAAAGACGTCCTTACCTTTCTCACAACCGTTCAGGCCAGGTTTGCGTCCATCTGGGCACTGACTGCACTTCAAGCCAGAGATTCCTATCTTACAAGAGCATAGACCGGTCATCTGCTCACAGTCATCACGCACAGATCCAACTGGATCGCAGTTACATGCTGTAAAATGTAAGTAAACCATTGTGATGACTGTGTCTTTTAAGACTGGAGAACCTTCCATAAGTGGCATATCCAATAGGAGGTCATAGAAGGGTAAAACATTTTTTGTTACATATCTAATGTATTGTATTGAAATGACCTTTGTATCGCCCCACAGAATCCAGAGTCATATCATGACTTGGTTCCTAGAATAATGTCAAAGGGCTAAACACCCTTGGTCTATTCTAGAAGAAAGTCTTGAAGAGGGCGTCAATCAAGGGCAAAATGAATCAACTAATCTGTATGTTTTGCTGCATACAATGTTCATTCATCAAGGACAATGATCATCTTTTTCTATGTCACCTGCATGAAGGCTTTTATCGAAGCAGCATATGTAGCATAGTACATAGATCGACTGGACTTATCTGCCTACACTGCCCCAGGTTCCTAAAAGGTGGACATCTTAGCATTATGATTTCTAAAATCAGATAGAATAAACCATAGAGAAATCATCAGTATTGCTCCAATTTTGTTCAGTATAAAAAACAACTTTGCAAATTTGCATGAACCAATTTCTGATATCTGGAACGAACATGTAAATCTGGTAAAACATTTTTCATTCTATAGTTAGCCATCAAAACAAGAGGTCATTGGAATTAATTTGACTGGTCTCCTAAGACAATCTGAAGAACCTTCAGGCTATTGGACGTCATTCACTTTAACTGTAATGCCTTCTGTTCGCTCGATAAGTAATAATTAACCAGCCATTAGCCTGGCATTGGTTAAATAACCTGAAGGCTATAATGATATGTATGTTATTTAGATAAGCTATGCTGTGGCCACCACTAAGCTATCTCCTTGCCTGCAGGTCTTGTGATTCCCTATACCTGCCTCATTATGCCTGTCATGCTGCTAAACTGACAGACACTCGGCTGGCATCACATAACTGACAAGTGGCTGCCCGTAGGGTGGATATGACCCACAAGGCTTTCTTGGACAATGCAGCTTTACAACGCCAGTGTCTATTTCATTGCATTTTTTTAATTTCAATTTTCAAACAAGGAACAACAAGAAAGCAATGCTGTGATATGACATGATGCCCAATGTGCCGGGGTCCCCTTATGGTATTGACGGTGCATGTATTGGTGAACGCCCCCATGTCGTCATCCATCATACCTAAGCTGACTCTTCGTAGTGTAATTCTGTATCATCCCTTCAGCTTTATATGCTTGAATCAATCTTTGCCTCAGGCTCTCACAATCCGGTGGGATTCACAAGTTCTGGAAATTTATTCTAAAATGTTTTGCGGTGTTCAAAAATTGCTGTTACTGCGAGATGTAAACATAGTGTATTTTGCCTCTGGAATTAATAATTAATTGTATAATAGTTGATCGCTGCACTGTTTTATTATAAAGAAAAAAGATCTAGTAATTTCATGTGTTATAAATACTTGAACATGGAAAAAAAAGCCCATCCTTCATAAAAATTGGGGTTTAGCTCTTCTTTCTGAACCACTTTGCTTATCCTATTAATGAACTGCTTAAAAAGCACTTCACTAATATAATGCCAGTTCCAGAAACTGTAGTTGCAGGGGTAATGGAGAATGCTATAGGAAATCTGAGGCATACGGCGGTACGGTAGGTCGCCATAAAATTCTATAGGTGCCCTATTACAGCTTTGTACAGTTCGGAGGTTCTATCGAGCCATTATGTGGCCCTGTAAATGAGACCTTATACTGGTGAGGAGTCTGGATCTCATTTTTGGACAACTGGTGTAGCAATAGTGGTGCAGAAGTAGGAGTTGCCAGAATTCTCCTGGCATTCGCCCCAAGGCTATACCAGAGCATTGTATATGATGCAGAAATAGCTTTTTCTCCAGCTTCCTATCCATCCGCTGTAGACTGTTTTTCAACTATAGCCTGGGTAATAGAAGTGTATATGGATTTCCTCAATTACTTAGGCCCCATGCACGACCGTATTTTTCATTAATTACAGACCCATTAATTTCTATGGGCTACAGACACCTTTCCGTATTTTTACGGATGGGTGTTCGTGCCGTAGAAATGATAGAACATGTCCTTTTTTTGTCCGTAATTACGGCACAAACTCCACATAGAAGTCTATGGGCGCTTCCGTAATTACGGAAGCATTGCTATGCGATGCCAGGGGATTACCCTAGATTCCTCCCTGTTTTTTTGTGGATCCGTAAATACGGATGCATTATGGATGCACTCCGGACCGTATTTACGGACACCTTTCTGTATATGTGGATAACTACGGATCGGTATTTACGGACAGTATCTACGGATGGATGAAAAATACGGTCGTGACTAAGGCATGGGGCCTTAGTCAGTAGTTGCGAATCACTCTCTAAGGTAAAGGGATTCTAGTAATAAAACGAATATTATCATAAGTAGCTTGAATGCTTTGACTGATTTACTGTAAAGGATTTGCCAGACACAGATTCTGTGTCGACGCCCATGATTAATCAGTCTGCATCTGCTCCTAGATCTGATAGAGTGACTCGATCTGCTACCACTCAGGCTGGTAGGAGCGGGAGAACCTATCACAGATTGGCCAGACGGTTCTAGCTCCCCCCCCCCCGGTCTATTTATAACTTCAGTTCCTGCTTTTCCTTTGCCTGTGATTCTGTCTGGTTTCCTGGCTCTGCTGCTCCTGCTTGTACTATTGACCTCTGCTACATTTTGACCCTGGCTTTACGGACTTTACGGACTACTCTTCTGCTCTGCGTTTGGTACCTCGTACACTCCTGGTTTGACTCGGCTCGTTCACTACTCTTGTTGCTCACGGTGTTGCCATGGGCATCTACCCCATTTCCCTTAGCTTCTGTGTACCCTCGTCTGTTTGTCTGTCGTGCACTTATTGAGCGCAGGGACCGTCGCCCAGTTGTACGCCGTCGCCTAGGACAGGCCATGCAAGTAGGCAGGGACTGAGTGGCGAGTAGATCAGGGCTCACCTGTCTGTCTCCCTACCCCGACATTACATTTACTCTGTGCTGCTGTTCTAGCAATAACATTAATTACTGGTTGTTCTTGGCCCCTTCCCCATGTATCCATGATTAGTTCTAGAGCATTAGAATAATATCTGATCACATTTAGAGAAAATAAACTGTTCTGATATATTTATATAGGAAAGGGTTCTTTACAGTAAGGGTAGCCAAACTATAAAATGCCCTACCCCAAAAGGTAGTAATGACAAAAATGTCAGCATTTAAAAAAAGGGTTAGATGTTGATTTGCTAAAGAATGGCATTGAGGGTTATAACTAATCGAGCCATAAAAGACGTGTAATGGATTGAGAGAGGTTGAACTTGATGGACCTGTGTCTTTTTTTCAACCTATGTAACTATGTAAAAAAAAATTGTGTTTTGATATCCATGGTTATAAACCAAATTAAAAATGGCCTTCTTCATAGTTTTGCCATGTAAAATCTAGAAATCTTTTGTTTTTAACCATGGTTTTAACCATTGAATCCAATATTACTTACAGCGCGGTTTGAAATGATATTATTTTGTTTCTCGGGAACACTCACGTGTACAGCCGCTTTTCTTATCGGTCACGATCCCTCGGAAATTCCAGAAGCCAGGTTCACAGCGGTCACACTTCAGTCCACCTACACCAGGTTTACAGGAGCACTGGCCGGTGGTAGGATCACACGTACCCCCATAGGACCCATGCACGTTACACTGGCAGCTGCCTGGGAAAAGCAGAATGAATTTGTGTCAATGACCTGTAAGGCGTTCATGTCATTTTAATTATCTGTTTCACTGCCAAACCGAAAATCCAGCTGGCAGCCAAAGGTAAGAGGACACAAAAAGTTATGCTCTATGTAGTGAGACATTAAATCTTTTAAGTAGTTCCATATGGCATACTCCGCGGCCAGTGTGTCATTGTGTGCGGCTGTGCGAGGGACTGTGATAAAAGGTCATGAGTCCCCGCAGCGAAAGGCTTCTTATAACTCCACATCAGGGATATACTTGTCCTGTGTTATTTAACCTTGTCCATTCACAGCGAGAGATTTATTGTTACAATCCAATCCTCTTTTATTATCATTGGATACTATTACTTATCATGACTGTTTACACTACACCCAATTGTGTTAAATACCAGGCAAGTCACAAGAGGCGAAGACGTCAACTCACGATAATAATAGACTGCAATTCCACCTCCTGTTTCTATTTAGATATTCAGGTTATTTATCACAGTACGTGATTTTAGTCAATGAGCAAATATTTCCCTAGGACCATTCAATTTGCCAAATGTTATCACTTACAAGCAAAATGATACCCTACCCATGATTCATAGCAGGCGTTAAGCCCTTGCCATGCGAAAAGGGTTAATCAGTTGGAGGCTAAGCTGACGAAACAGTGAGCAATATGTCACGGTGTATTTTTCTGCATTTAGATCGCTGCTATTAATAACCACGCGCAGTAACATAGCAGGTGACAACATGGGACTAGAACAGCTGGCGCGGGATGCAGCCATTTCCATCTGTAGAGGTGTGGAGAAAGTTAGAGAAAAAAAAAAGCAAGATGAGTTTCTAGGATTCGCAGTGACTTTGGAATGAGTGAATTAATCTTCAGCTGGCTGCTGGAAACATAGAGCAAGTTTGGTACGCCATTCACAGCCAGCAAAGTGCGCCGTCTCCAAGAAGACGCAGAAGTAGATGGATTAGGCTTGCCATGTTGCCCTCTCTGCAAATGCAGGGATGACAGAGATAGCAGCTGTCTAAAGTCTGACTAACAGGTGCAAGGTACATTGGCTGACATTTACAGAATGCTGCTGAGATGAGGGATGTAAGGAATGGAATATTTCTTTCATCATATAGTGACTTTTCTTCTCGCAGGAATATGTCCCTTAAGCTAATGTGACCGAGCACCTCCATCTGTGATCTCAGCATAGAACCGATCAGAGTGAGAAGAGAACTTTGGTTTATTTATACCACTAATGAAGATCTACCCCTTATACACCTTGCTAAATGTACCGGGGGTCAGGAAGCTGGGGTCTACAGTGCTGCTTTGCTAGGTCCTTACATTTTTTTTAAATGTGCTGGAAACCGCGAATAAAGTCACTTATTCATAAACCGATGTTAGAAGATTAGCGCCAATGGTATGAAGTGTATAGTCTGCCCCCTTGTTTATTCCAAATTTCTTCACTGCCTGTACGTTGCTTCAGTCCCATCATGGCCGCTGATGAAAGTACAAGACCCGTCCATCAGTAGCCTCCATTGAATAACACTGCGCACGGCAAGGGAAACTGGTGCATGCGCAGTGCTCTGGGTAGTGTTATTCAATGTAGGCCGCAGGTGGGCGGGTCTGGTCATATGCCCGTCCGTCAGCGCTCATGTTTGGAAACAGAGTGCTTTACAGCCAGTGTAGAAGATTAGAATAAACAAGGGGGTGGCACTATACACCTCAAAATATTGGCGAGGATCTTCAACAATCATTATATGATTAATTGACTATAGGGACTGTTTCCAGCACATTTGGAAAAATAAAAATTACGTAGCCAACCCCTTTAAGGACCTGGCAAAGGAGTACTCTAGATCCAAGCTTCCTGAACCCCAGTACATTTTGCATGATTTGTGAAGGGGATATCTTTATTATTGGTATAAATAAACCAAAGTTCCCATCTCACTCTGGTCAGTTCTGGGACTAGAAAGCCCAATTTCATATCTTCTATATGGAATTCTGAGGTAAAAGTGGGGTGTACTTTGATCAGGATTTCATCTGTTGGAAAGAGTGGAGAGTAGTTACAAAATGTGTCTCTTATGCTTGTAATGCTCAATTTCTCCTCTAGTGGCGCTGCAGGAAAACGTAACACTTTCTGCAAGGTTTCCCCACAGATTACAGCTGATCGCTGGGAGTCCAAGAAGAGACACTTCATGATTAGCTTATTGTCAGGGGATCCTTCTAACAAGTAAAGTGGAATACCCCTTTAATTCTTTCCCTAACAAAATATTGACTTTCTTTATTTTATTAAACCCAAGAGATGTTTTGTTAGAAAGGAAAGAAAATCCCAGTTACTGCCTTGTCCCCTCCATGACACTGAAATCATAGGGTCCCATAAGAAAACTCAGAATGTGCCCCATACCCTCTGAAAGCTCTGCCAAATTTATTTTTAAATGAAAGTTAATATACGCCATAATTATAAATATACATCTTTATAGGGTTCAGAAGTGTGTCGTTAATAATTGAGCTACAAAGTCCCTGCTTTCCAACACACATTCATAGAGCTAAATGATAAAATTCTGGATGCATGCAGCCACCACTAGTGGGAGCTAATGACATATGGATTCATACAGCTTGTTTTGAACTCAAAGGGTGCTGTATAAATCTGTATTCAGTGACCTCCCCGTAGTTGTGGCTACAAACAAAGACTATAAACTGTGTTACAGGAATGCCACAGACCCTATCACAGTTGAATGGTCTTCCTCAACGGTAAGATATACCACTGGCACAGGAACAGCAGCGCTTGTGATGGCGCCATCCAAAAACAGCCCAGATCTTGTCTTCCTTAACTCATATGAGAATGACCTGGCCGTGGTGGGCGCCAAATCTTATTTTTCAGTTTCTGGGTGGAGGAATACTTTAAATACCCACCCTTGTATGAAAATGACTGGGATTGAGCATAACTGTAGTAGGTGCACAATCTTTGTCCAAAATAGGACTTCTGGACTGAGCGACTGTTAAGGTATGTTCACACGCACTGTTTTCAGACGTAATTCGTGCGTTTTACGCCTCAAATTCCGCCTGAAAAAACGGCTCCATTATACCTACAAACATCTGCCCATTGCTTTCAATGGGTTTTACGATGTTCTGTTCCCACGAGGTGTAATTTTACGCATCGCTGTCAAAGGACGGCGCGTAAAAAGACGCTCGCGTCAAAGAAGTGCATGTCACTTCTTGGGACGTTTTTGGAGCCGTTCTTGATTGACTCCATTGAAAAACAGCTCCAATAACGTCCGTAAAATACGCCGCGAAAAACGCGAGTTGTTAAAAAACGTCTGAAAATCAGGAGCTGTTTTCAGGCGAAAAAAGCTCCGTAATTTCAGAGGTATTTTGCTACTGCGTGTGAACACACATTTACAGCAACTCTGGGACCTGTCGTCACCCTAAATCTATAACATCCTTTAAATGCTCTTAATCTTTTGGTCCAATGGATTCCACAATATTTCTGTATCTGCCCCAGAGACCATATTAATGGTAAAATTTTCCAATGTAGCTACTGCATTAGAATCTGTAGCACTGTAGAAAGTGTGCAACTTGTATTAGTATTGGTAGATGACATGAAGGAATCCATACTAAGGTTTTTATTGTACATTTTCTACATCTTTTTGTACACCATACAATCAAAAATAAGTGCATCTTACTTGGGCATCCCGCCAGACCAACTCCAAGGGCAGCGGTGACATTGTCAGGACAGCAACCATACACCGTGTGACTGCAATGTGGGACCACAGGAGGAGAGCTAGTGGAGGCAGCTGTCAAAAAAAAAAGCAAAGGGATAAGGGCACTGAGGTTGGAAGAACCACAGGAGTTACATTTCCTTGCAATAATCTGCTCTCAAGGCTCATTTCACTCTCGGTGGCAGAGCTATGTGACAGAACTCAGAATGCCAGGCATAACACATGGCGATGTGAAAGCAAAATACACAAAGCGCATTTTCACATTAAAATGATGAAGCTGCTGCAATTTCACTAAATCAAAATGCCCTGTAAGAAATTGAGGTGATTGTGCGTTACAGAGAGAGAAGAAAACATAGTTGATTATAGAAGGAGACATCCAAATCAAATGTTCAATGTAAGTGGAGAATTATAGATCAGTCCTTCAGTAAATATAGATCTATTTAGGATTCATTAGAACGTAGGCTTTGATTCCTGTCAAATGGGGGTGGGGGTAATTATATAAAAGTACTCCTGTCACATAGGCATCGTGAAGCCGTTTGGTGGACAGAACCAATATACCTTAGAATAAAAGTCTATCAATTATCTCATTGCCGCAGCTTCATAAATATTCATGAAATCATCGATAATCATGGCAAGGAGAGGCCATAGTCTTAAAACTTCGGCCCCACAAATTGGCGGCTTCAACTCAAGCTGTTCTACAGGATATATCCTGAAACGTATAGTGTAATAGAATATGATCCATGCTCATTAAGATATAAATTATGAATCCCCATGATTCTTTATGTATTGCGAGAGAAGCATTACCAGAAGGATGTAACAATAATGAGGCATATCATTGTCTTTAATCATCTGAACTGTCGTTACGTATTCAGGGTTGGGAGATGGCGTCTTTCTACTCTGCATAACAGCAAGAGCCTGGTGAAAGGTTCAAACTATAGTAAAAGTACTGAAGAATTAAAACGTAATACAATATCTTTGCGACAATGGTAATAAATATAGCAGGATATACAAAAAAAAAATCACTCTTAAAGAGAACCCGTCCGCTCTCCTGACGTGACTTTTTGTAGAACTACTGATTTGTTTTAACATGGAATGAGCTGCAGTCCACAAGATTGCATACAACTCAATGGATTCTTGTGGACTGCAGTTGTGGCTCCATAGTAAAAATCAATCAGTTGCGCTACAAAAAGTCTCATTATAGCTTAGTATTCCCCTTGTCATCCATGTCCTTGCACAGCCTGACACCGTCCTGTGCGGACAGTAGTATAGGACGATACTAGATCTCCATATTTGTAGGCTGCGTACGGGGAAAACTGTTCAGCTTTATATAAGTTGGTTTCTTGAGTTGAAAGACTGGCTCCCAATCTAACAGGAGAATTGGCAGCGCATAATTATACTAAAGTATTCCTGACTGATGAATGCAGCCGTTTCACTGACCGTAAGACATCAGTCCGTGTATGGCTGCCCTAAAAGAGTTTTCCATGTAACTCGTGTACAACGTGATCCGAGCATTGGGACTGTGCAAATGGGCATGTGTGTTCACCAGCACTGGGCCTAATAGGTGGATTTTCTGACGGAATCACAAGGGGGCGCCATAACATGTACAGATGTAGCAATCTTTATCTTAATGTGTTAAATACACTGTTGCAATAGACTTTAACTTGATTTTTTCAATAGCTTTTCTTGTGTAATGTAACGCTGCAGCAAGTCATCCAGGGTCAGTTTAAGCTTTGCTACATCTGTATGCAACACCAATATCCAGACATAGGAGCATTTAAAAATAATTATATTCCAGTAGACTAATCGTTTTGTTTTTCATTAGCTAACAGAGAAATTTAGTTTTTATTTGGGGGGGGGGGGGGGGGGGGGGCGACAGCTCATTTAAAGGGATATTCCAACCATTTACATTTATGAGAAAGCCATAGGAATCCATAATAAATGTCTGATAGTATGGAGTTCCATCTCTGCTACCCCCACATATCGGGATGATAGTTGTCCCATCACCCCATTGTTTCAGGCAAAGCAGTAAAGAAAAAGCAAGAGAGCAGGTTGAGCGTATGCGCTGCACTCTCCAGCAAAGTCTATAGGAGTCATGGGAACATCCAAGCAGTCTATTGATAGGCGGAGGTCTCATAGATGGGACTATATGTCTTCTACATGTTGTGCATCATGTACCAACTTTGGTGTTTCATTTATAGTATGTGCAGTCCACAATGATTACAGTAGTATCACATTTTACTATTATAGTGTTTAGTATATAACTGACACCTAAACACTCATGAATTTTTTTAAGATGTGGGAGACTCTCAAAATAACACCTGTGGACCTGCCGGACTGTAGGTTTTATGTTAAAGGTTCTTTTCAACAGTTAATGCCAAGTTGTCACTTTGGGAATTTACATTCAAGCGTGTGGATATATATTACAGCGCAACGCCCAGCAAGATTGATGCAGTCTTTATATTATATCCCCCAGCCCTATTGTTGTAGTGAGCTTAGTGCGAGAGGGAATATACTCAGCTGAATGATATAGTTATGGGTTATAAACCTGACTCAGATATGTATACACGTCTAAACAATTGCGCACATACTGTATATGCACAGTAAAATAGCATTAAAAAGTATTGTTAGGTGCCAGATTATCAAATGTTCTGAATCATTAGGCAGCAAAAGAAAAAAAACAAAACTTAATTTTAAAGGTGTTAGGTGGGGAGCGAAATGAATTAGCAGTGTAGTCACTGCAGTATGTGAGCAAACTCGCTAATATACATTCCGGTTCCCCGTCGCGCTGATTATGAGATTTTGATTGATTTTTATAGCGCTGGCGGGGGGACCGGAAGTCTAGTTGCCCAGTCTTCCTTCATGACGACTCGACTCTACATCATGTGACCGTCTCCGTTGTACTCTATGTACAAGCAGTAGCTGTAGTACAGCGTTTACATAGAATACATCAAGGCTGGTCACATGTCGACGAGTAGTGTCGTCATGAAGGGAGACTGCGCCACTAGACTTCCGGTCCCCTGCCAGTTCTATAAAAATCTATAGAAAATCTCATAATCAGCGCAACGGGTACGGGAATTTATATGGCGAGTGTACTCACATACTACAGGGACTACGCTGCTAATACTTTACGCTCCCCACATAACCTCTTTAAGGATAGACAATATACAAGTAATCATCTCAAAATAAAATGTGGACATAAAATATGCAATTTAATTCGTATTTTCAGAGGAATTTCCTAATTTGCTGGGTTTTCGGATTTGGGTTTTGAAAGGTTCTACATTTTCCTGTAGTAATGTGCCCTGAACAAAGGTGGAACTATCAGAATTTGAGGACTATCAGATACGGGATTGAAGGAATTTACATTGTATGAATGCAGCGAGTGCCGATCAACAAGACATCGTCCCCATCCATTATTATCATGCCGGCAGCGAGACGGGAGAACGGCTGCCGACAACGATTTTAGAACTATACGACCAGCAGATGATCCAGCGTTTGCTCGTTCATCTTCTGATCGCTGCCCTGTTTACACAGGGAAATTATCATCAACGAGCTTTATAATAGGAAAGCATGATTATTAGATGTAGTTGATGGGAATATTACATGTAGTTGGTGGTTTTTTTTATACTTAAAGAGAATATTATGTATATCTGGTGAGATTATGATTTATAATTAGTGGGAATATTACATATATTTGGTGAGATTATTAATTATAGGAAGCAAAATTATTAGATGTAGTTGATGGGAACATTACATAAATATTACTTGTTGTTAGAAACATTGAATGTAGTGGACTAGAATATTGTTCATGGTTTGTGGGATTATAATTTATATTTAGTTGGAACATTAAATGTTGTTAATGAGATTATTTATCCTTAAAGGGGTTATCCAGGATTAGAAAAACATGGCCGCTTTCTTCAGGAAACAGCGCTACACCTGTTTGTAGTTTATGTCTGGTATTGCAGCTCAGCTTTATTGAAGTCAATGCAATACCACACACAACCTATGGATAGGTGTGGTGCTGTTTTTGAAAGAAAGCGGCCATGTTTTTCTAAACCTGGACAACCTCTTTTTAATGGGATTGTCACATTTAGTTGGTGAGATCTCTTGTCCCATGCTCACAAAGAACAAAAATAATTATATTATTATCTGTAATATGGCTGCTGGAATTGGACTCTATGAGTTAGTCCTTCATCGAAGCATTCATTTACAATCAGTCTTTGATTATATGTAAAGTCATGTAAAATACGGAGTCTACGACTTTCTATTCAAGCTCTTTAAGCTTCTCTGGATTGTACCATGCAAATTTCACATCCAGCTTCACTTAGAATGTCCTGCTGTCGGAGAATAGCAAAAGAGTTCTCATTTGCACAATGTATAAAAAAAATAATTAAAAAAAATTTGAGTTTTCTTTTTTATGAAATCCGTTCCCTATGTGGTAGTAAAATACTGCCATTAACACAATTCTTTCAGTGGGCGCCGGAGGTTACAGCTGACTGATGATTTTGACCAAGCAAACTATTGGCATACAGTTGCCAATTGACTGAATACACATCATAAATTTTAATGAATTAATCCCATCAAAACTGTATGCAAAGATCTATAAAAGAAAAAAAAAATTCTAGTGCAAGTGGCGCTTACCGGTAATCTAAAACACAATGCATGTGCTTAGTATAGAGGCCAGTGTGAACAATGCTTTTATCTTCTGTAATGTGGTGGCGCATAAGAATGTATCACAATGAAGTAATTATGGTCCAAAGACGCTGCACCATAAAGTACATAGAAGAGAGAATAAGCTCCATAGCGAATATAAAAATGGGCCCGCTTTATATAAAAATGGGCCCGCTTTATATAAAAATGGGCCCGCTTTATGGTTGCCACTCAGGACAGAATAGCCTCTATGCCCTTTCAATAACACTTAGGCTAAATTCTCACCCCCGTGTTTGCTAACAATGTAGTTCTGCACAGGTTCCCACCACCCAGTAGCAAAGGAGATGTGCCCAACCAGAACTGGGCCCCCATTCTCCAAGGGCCCTATAGCAGCCCCTTGGTCTACTTTTATGATATTTACACCCTTGCCTACACACCCTATGAGGGGGAAAATGTGACCCCCTTCTATTATTCAGCACTAAATCGACAAATAATTACACGAGTGCCCTTGTACTAAATAACCTCGGGGTATGATAAATTAGGGAAATCAGTAATGTTGACATATTGGGGGAGATTCATCAAAACTTGTGCAAAGGAAAAGAGGAGCAGGTGCCCATACCAACCAATCAGATTCCAAATTTTTCAGATGCCCTTTTGAAAATAAAAGAAGCAATCTGATTGGTTCCTCAACTTTTCTTTACCACTAGTTTTGATAAATCTGCCCCAATATGTTAGTGTGATATAGAAACAATTCACAAGCAGCTATAGAAATGTTGTGACACCTCGCTGAATACTACTGGATATAAGAACTTTACTTTTATACAGTCAATGTGAGGATAACACGATTCCCCGGGATATTAAAGGATATTGAAAATGTGCTACTTGTGTATTATAAAGGTATAAGATATAAGTGAGGAGTTTTATATCTTTTGATACAGATCAAGGTGACGTCTAACACCACGACAGCAAAGGCCACACAATTCACAATCAACAAAAGGAGAATATCGCTGATAATCATCAGAATTCACGCTTTGCATGAATTGTATTTACAGGACATCATTTATGAGATTCTCGGGTGTATTTTATATTCAACTACCTTACAAAATAAATCTTTAACTATTTCTTCTCCGAGTATAAAAGGGAACGTGTCACTAAAACCTGCTCCTATTAGATTACTGCAATTGTATGGTGGCCTTTCGATGCGGAGACAGTGGATGTAATCACACACTGAATAGACCCTCAAAGTGTCAAAATAAAAAATAGAAACCTAGTGTCATGGGGCCGGAGATAGTGAGTCTGTCACCAGGCCTGCCGAGGATGGTGTGAACCCACTGTGTCACCAAGAGATTTGACGAACCGCTAAACCAAGGAGCGGAGCCGAATGGGACCCCAGGTATTCACCCTTTAACCTGTAAACAGGGATCTGGATTTTGATGCTGGGGAACCCCAGGTCAGTACCCCCAGAGTGATCTCCTTTGATGACGGCCAACGTAAACAGGCGTAATACTAAATTAGTAGACAGTATGCAGGGCCTGGTATAGCAAAAGGTAAGGGCAAGTGGCAGGCAAGGATAGTTTAAAGGTACAGGCAGAGGTCAATCACATGAAATCCAACTAAGTAATCGCAGGGTATCTCTAGACATGCTAGGAAGAACCTATTTGCTCAGGTAAAGTGTTCAGGAAAGCGAGAACCCTTTATACCCAAGAAAAGCTGGGGGGGGGGGATAGTTTTGCTGCGCGCTGGCCCTTTAAGGCCGGGGGAGTCAGTGCGCGCACACTAGGAGAGACAGGAGCCAGAGCAGAAGGTGAGCATCGTTGGCATGGGAAACTGGCAGGAGAAGAGATCGGGGAGAGGAGCCAGAAGGAGCAGGTATCCAGTAAGTATACGGCATCAACGGGGAGCAGTGGCCATTATAGCTAGATATAGGCAAGTCCTGATTCTCCTCCTCCTGGCATACCTGCCAAGTATTCATCTTTTAGAGACACAGTCCCTAGTTTTGAATCAAATTTCTCAGTTGTTCTTTGCTCCCTATATATCTTATGTCCCTCTTTTTAAACTGATGATTAGATTTGCATTAATACATGTACTATATTGCTCCAGAAAATGTCTGTCTGGTTTATAACTTCATATTAGACTACCATGTAAATGAAATTGCCTTGTCTCCCCTTGTAAATTATTTCATCATTTGATGCAATTTGAACCTTATAAACTACTATATTAGAATTACTTTTTTTTGTTAACGTGTGCATAAAAACATATTCAAGTATATAGACATGTATGAAAAACTGATTCTTTCACACAATGAACCATAAAACTAAAAAAGGTTGGGAGGTACGCTCTGAGCGAGTCCTATCATATGTTTAGCAAAGCAGGGCGTCATATGCCACACTTCTCTACATAGGACACCTGTGCTGGTAAAGGGTGGGACATGCTTCTTCAGTACCTCCGAATGCCACCACTAAGGGAAGGGGATTGAGACTGAGGTGGATGTTTAGTAGGAGCCATTGTGTCCATAATTTCAGCTTTGAAGATTTCCCGAACCAAAATACGGAAATAATAAGGGTAAAAATATTCAGGAATCAGTTATTAGAATGTTATTTTTGAATGGAGGTCACCATTTTGGTTTTCGCTTAGACATCAGTTCTAGATAATTGGAGATTGGATAATGTAAAAATCGCGAAAATAAGTCTAGAGTCTAGAAGGAGCGGAGAGTAGTAGAACCTAAGGAAAGGACAGAAGGGACATCAGTAGAGGATAGACTCTGCAGACCGAGAGCTCAACTATTCTGCAGAATACTAATGCCTAATCTAGGTCCTGATATACAGCAGGAAGTATAAGTTCAGCAATTTGGAATATGCTCAAACTACCCAACGAAGTCCCACAAGATATTCCAATATTGATTTTTCATTTGAAGACGACATTTGGTCAAACTTAAATGATGCAAGGAAACTTTGTCTGTAATTTTGCAACAAGACTTTCTGCCGCTGTAAAGTTAACTAGTGTATTTCATATTTAAAGACTTCTCTCGCGCACATAAGCCTCTCATCTGCTTACTACCATTTGTCAGCTGTATGACAATAATCCAAATCCTGCAGTGAATTCTGTGCCAAGAGATTTCGCTCAGGAATCTGCAAGGCTCGTAAATGGTCAGAGATCTTATCGCAGATCAGAGGAAATCATGAGGAAAAAAAAACGGGCCACAGTAGGGAAAGGATTAGTGAAAACTGAAAATTATAATAATCCTGTCTCTCACCTCGGCAGGGACCTTGTCCAGCCACATATATGTCTTGGCGCCTTTCACAGCGAGTTTTCTTTAATTCACATTCATTAGAATAGGTTATACCGTCGGATCCACAAACCTGTAAAACAAAAAGTAGAAGAATGAACCATGAATACGTCATGTAGCCATCTTGTTTTGTTACTTAAAATGACCACGGATTTGATTATGGTCAAATTAACTTTCTTATATGTGTAGAAGAATTTTCCAATGGCGAATCCATTAGCAAAGTTCATTCCGAGAATAGTTGCATTTGTCTAATAGGAGAATTTTTTAAGCACCTATGGTTAAATGTTATACTGACTAGTACCAAAGGATATTTTTTAAAGAAAGTATGATTGGGGGTATTCCCAATTTAGGATGTTATGGCATATTCCATAATTTTATGATCGGTGGGGTTTGACCTCTGGGACCCCTACCAATTGAATGAACGAGGGGACCAAGGTCCCTCTGACTTTTTCCCTGGACGGGGCGCCGCCGTTCGTGTAAAAAAATGTGAGGGGGTTTGTTTGACTACCATCTCTTGTACATTAGTGCTACAACTAACGCTCTAATGTGACAACATGGATCCCATCCTATTCATCAGATTTGAGTTTATGGGTGTGGCGTGACACTATAAAGTTTGTCAGAGCTTCCCATTAAATATCCAATATTGTGTCTGCATTGTAATGTTGGAACCAGTAGAATTTTTGCATTTGCATGGTATGTTTACCAGGTTTCTCAGCACAGCGTGGCAGGTGAAGTCACAGACACAGCGATCGTCCTCTGCATCCTCGTCCCATGAGCCGCCATATCGCCTACAACGATCTTGTTCACATTCGCTGTCCTCACCGGACCCTGAACCAGCAGTTCCAGATCCACATTCTAGAACAGAGAATAAATCAAAGTGTCAGATTTATTCATGTAAAGATCATCTACTCATACAAGAACACAATTGGGTAGGTTAGGCTTGGATTGACTCTCAATATGGCTAGTTTCATATGGAATACAATGATGCAAACAATGACTTAACAACATTCAAAAATGAAAAACCCGTGGCGCTGATCAAATTATGAAAGCATCAAGTAATATACACAATTGCAGCTAATACATAGGAAGTGGTTCTGTGGTATTCAGAAGAAAGGACAAATTACATGGTGAAGGAGAACTTTAGTTGAAAACATAATCTGTTCACATCATGCTTGAGGTATATGTCAGGAGTATTTCCAGATGCATACCTCCGACCTAGGCATACAGTGGCATACTTCACACATGGGCTCCCATTAGAAAAAAAAACAATATACAGATGAAGCAAATTTTAATTTCACCTTTAAAGAGGCTCTGTTACCACATTATAAGTGCCCTATCTCCTACATAATGAATCAGCGCTATAATGTAGGTGACAGCAGTGCTTTTTATTTAAAAAATGATCTATTTTCACCACTTTATTAGCGATTTTAGCTTTATGCTAATGAGTTTCTCAATGGACAACTGGGCGTGTTTTACTATTGAACAAGTGGGCATTGTACAGAGGAGTGTATGATGCTGACCAATCAGTGACCAATCAGCGTCATGCACTTCTCTCTACTCATTTCCTCAGCACATAGGGATCATTTTAGATCAGTATGTGCTGTCTTATACGAACACATTAACGTTACTGAAGTGTTTAGACAGTGAATAGTCATTTCTTCCAGACAGGACGGGATGTCTATTCACAATCCCGACACTTTGTTAACGTTTCTGTGGTAGTTACAGCAGAGCAAGTGTAATCTCGTTGCAACCTGTCATTTACAGCGTGATCTCACGAGATTACGCTTGCTCTGCTTTAACTACCACAGAAACGTTAAGGAAGTGCCGGGATTGTGAAAAGACATCCCGTGGAATGTCTATTCACTGTCTAAACACTTCAGTATTGTTAATGTGTTCGTATAAGACAGCACATAAAAGGATCCCTATGCGCTGCCTAAATGAATGGAGAGAAGTGTATGACGCTGATTGGTCACTGATTGGTCAGCGTCATACACTTCTCTGTACAACGCCCACTTGGTCAATAGTAAAACACACCCAGTTGTCCATTGAGAAACTCATTAGCATAAAGCTAAAATCGCTAATAACGTGGTGAAAATAGATCGTTTTAAAAAAAATAAAAAGCACTGCTGTCACCTACATTATAGCGCCAATTTCCTTATGTAGGAGATAGGGCACTTATAATGTGGTGACAGAGCCTCTTTAATGCGACACCCAGACCTCACAACGATCAGACGTTTTGGCTGCTTCCGGGTGCTGGAAGCTATGCAGGATCGGTGTGGGAAGCTGGAGACTCCGTACACTCCGGCACCAACCCTGCATAGCTTCCGACGCCCGGAGGCAGCCGGCGTAAGATAAAGATAAGGTAAGAAAGACTTTATTGATCCCAAGAGGAAAATTAATAATAGTCAAACTGTTTGCTCCATAAAACGACATCAGCATCACATATACAGGACATTCATAACAACAATGAATACATAAACTTACTTTAAGGCCTCATGCACACGACCGTAGCCGTGTGCACGGCCGTGATTTTCGGGTCGGCCGGCTGCGGACTGTCAGCCGTGGGCCGCCCGCAAATCATAGGACATGCACATGGCCGCCGTCATTGTTTTCAATGAGCCCGGACCACAGAAGACAGCCGTAATAGGACATGCCCGTTCTTTCTGCAGTGCGGGTTCCCGGGCCATGCACGGACCGTAAAAACTACGGTCGTGTGCATGGCCCCATAGAAATGAATGGGGCCGCAATTCTCCCGTGCATTTTCGGGGGAATTGCGGCCGCAAAAACACGTTCGTGTGAATGTGGCCTAAAATTAGTAGTAATAATAATACCAAAAATATGACAATATAATAAAAAAATAACTAAAACAATTTAGGCTATTAGGCTATTAGATAAAGATATAGCAGTAGGTAAAAAGGGCCTCATATACCGGTCTTTAGTGCACTTCAATTGCAGATAACGTTTGCTAAACTAACTACGTTGAGGTTTTACATAGTTAAGCAGGGGTTGTTGAAGACAACCAACAATTCTATAAAATTTCCAGGGTGTCGGACCCCCACCCATCATATACTGATAACCTATCCTGGACAAACCACCCCCCCCCCCATGCCTGGACAACTCCTTTAAGTACACAGTTGCAGCAAACTTTAAATTGACTTTTTAAATAGCTGTTTTGGTGTTAAGTTTCACTTTGATACAACTGTACCGTGTGGCGGAATCCAAAAGGTCGCTTTTTTGGCATATGTTGAGTAAATGGGGCCCAATTGATACTTTCAGCATATGCTTCGGGAGCTTTTCTGGTTCATACACTGAACGTAAATGTGAACAGAGCCTTATTCTGACAGCTGGATTATAGGGAGTGCACACTATATTGGGGACCTAGGAGGCCTCTACCAACCACCCTCCCTGCCCAGGCCGGTTCTTCCTAAAATCATAACGAAATGGGTAGAGCGGGTTGTCCGGCGGGTGCAATGGAGCTATTTATATGGGTAGTGTAGACGCTGCTCATGTCACAGATAGGGTGATCGATACGGACGTGTGTGGCTCTCTCCATTGTAGTCTAAAGGTGCTGCTGGCTTGGCTGTCTCCGTAACCCCCATAATCTTTAGTGAAGAGGGTCACATGCATGCACCGCCACCTCTCCGTTATCTGGCTGTGATTGGGTGTCAGGTGGGATCTATGACCTAGCGGTGGAATAGGTGCCCCAACGAGATCTATTGTTCAGTAGCCAACACCAGCCTTAACCTAGCCCTTGTTACAATCCAAGTTATATTGCTATGGCTTTTCTGCTAACTTGGATTAGTACACAAGGTGAAGCATTCTTGCAACAAGGTTAGCAATGCAAAATCTTCCTCTTGGGGTTTCCAAATATTTTAACGGGGGTCGTAACAGTTCTAAAATATGTTAGGACATGCACGTTTTTAATAAAGGAAATGGAATATGGAAAATAAATAGTAGACCCTAAATAAATAAAGTGAAAATTGCATTAACTGGGGCTAGGATGTCATTGTAGGAATGGGACCGATGTAGTGACCAATCACCTCTCAGCTATCCACCTTGCACAACCTTTAATTATACGTAAGTATTCATACAGCCATCATGATGATCAGCTCAGGCCCGTCACTACAGCTCTTTCAAGAATGTAATGCTCGATTATTGTTGGTCTCCTTTCAAACCCGCCTTTATTTGCTATTAAAATAAGAAACTTTTAGTGGAACCTGCAGACAATACAAGAAAAAGTCACATAAAGTCAATGGGTCGCTGTATAATCAGTTTCTACCATGAGAAACACTATTATGTAGACGTCAGACCCGCAAACATCTTCGCATGGAAATTGCTGGGAAGAAAAAATAACTTTTCAGCTGTCACTTTACATGAATAGAACACAATAGGTTATAAGTAGTATCTCCATTTTTCTTTTGAAAAACACAAAATGTATTTTATTTATTCAAAGTGAATGACAGACAGTTTTAAACCTGACCAACTCATTGACTTATTTCATTTATTACCCCGGCAACAATTCACAAAGCTAAAGGCTAATGCCAGGATCAATGGGAAATTGCTACCTGTGGTATAGTAAAGGCTTACGTATGTTCTTAGCATCATGTTCAGAACGGAGATTTACTATGTCCTTTCACAATATACTTATTCAATACATCTATAAAGAAGTAGCTAAATTGAATCTCCAATTTCGATTATAACTGAAAGACCACCAACAATATGGACAAATGCAATCAAGACAAATCATTAAGCCTGAAGATTTAAAAGGGTGATCTCATGATAACACTTAGTACCCACAATTTATAGGCTAGTCATCTATTGATTTGAACGGGCGGCAGGTAATACATTTTAGGGAACGCAATCCACGACTCGCCATGGCACTCCATCTACCCAGCCGGGTGCCCAATGACTCATTCTGGAGCCGTCTATTGGGGACTAATCAGGGGACCACTAGCTGGAAATCTTACCGGCAAATCTATACCTACTTGCGTGTGTTAAAAGTGAAGAACAAGGGATTCCTTAGATTCTGCACCCCGGTTAGCCTGGGCCAACTCAGTGAATGTCATTTATTGTCCTTGCCTGCTGCCAAACTTCTCCTATGCTGGAGAGCAAGTCTTTGCCCGGCAAGTTAGTATAGTGTCACTAAAGTCTATTTCTGCTATGTTGTGCTACTCCGCATGGGGAGAAGGGTAGGTTTTCCATACCTCTACCACTGTTCCCTTTACGTGACAAAGACTCCAGAATAAAAGTCTTAGAACTTGGACTCATGAAACATTGGTGGCTTGGTGGAGCACAGAGAAAGCAGCTACTCCCGGGCCTTGGTACTTGAAGGGTCCCAAAAGCCCCTATGCCTCGTAAGAAGACACCAGCAGTATAAATGGTGAATGGTATGTGGGGGGCCCTTTTACAGATTTGGCTTTGGAGCACAGGAGCTTTATGTTAGACAGGGGGTGGGTGGCCCATTGAAATGTTGCAAAACCTGAGTGATGTTCTCCCCTGGTTAGTAGTACTCTAAAATGTTATTTATAGTGCAGAATCTTAACCCCCTTGGGGCATGAAGAGTGATTTTTGGCCCTAGTTGAAGCATCGCTTGAACCTATTAAAATAATATTACATTCATTGACTGTGCTGGGATTGGGAATAAAAACATCAGCAACTTAGAATAACCACAAGTCTGAGAATGAAGGAATCATACTTGAAATGAGCAAACTACGTAGGCCAATTGGACTTAATCTGTCATCAGCATTCAGAGCGGCGCCAGGGGTTTTTGCCACAAGCAGAAGTGCTCAGAACTTCTAATTAACAAAGCTAGTTGAACGGATGTGCTGAATGTGTAGAAAAATATCTACAACACCATGGGTATTTTCAAAGTTTACTTTTACCTTTAATAATAATTACAGAAGTAGTGATTGTCAGATACTAAAGCAGGAAATATTCTGGGACATGAGAATCAGATACTGCGGGGATCTGAAGTGTGAAATGAAAGCGTCACTGTATCAATCCTCCCCGGTCTATTTACGTAAAACGATCACCAGTTATCAGGAGATAAAAGGAAGGGATGCCGATAAAAGTCTCTCTTTCAAGTCTATACTGAGCCAACAGCCTCCTCTCTTCTACACCCCCATCCAGCCCCACCGCACTCCATTCCTGCATACATCCCCAGCCTCATCCATGCCATGCTGTGTTAATGAACTCATGGTAATTACACTTGCGCTGAATATGAGACGGGATATTAAAGACTGTGCTCATAACTGATCACCCAAAAGCCGGAATCACCCTCCGAGCGTTGCTAGGAGACTAGTCAAATATACCATTATTATCTGGCACTGTGCAGCTCTCTGGAGAAAGACAGCGCAGATCTATAGGACAGAAATGTTCATCCTCATCGCTTTCAACCCGAAGCATAATACAACAGAGAGATGATCAGCTCTATGTAACCCAATGGTGGCTATTAAAACGAACATAATTGGCCAATGTTTGCCTTCTTGAGTGTGCCAAATCCCAAAATACACAAGTAATTTCCTTTAATCGAAAAGTTTTTTTCTTAAGTCTAATGTACTAAAATGTATTAAAATGTACAAGATTAGTCATTTCGCTACATTAAAAGGTACTAAAAATACTGAAATATTAAAAATAGTTCTGTGAAACAAATAAAAAGATTTAAAAAAATTTAAACCTTGGTGTCTCATATCATTCCTGGCCTTCCTTTAAAATTGAAAACAAAACAACCTTTTTTGGTTTAACTATTCTATGGCAGCTGTTTAGTCAATGTACTCACATGGGCCAACTAAGTCGGAAAGAATACGTTTTTTTTTTTTTGTTTTTTTTTTATTTGTATACATGTTTTATGCTGTATACACAGAAAAGTCTCCAAAAAGGATTCATATATTATATTATACAGTAAGTTTTACTGGCAGCTTTCCAATTAGGATTGTATAGTACGGCAATACAAAAAACCGGGTACATAATGTCAGCTCCTACAGCCACAATGGAGCAGGTGGGGTAAGGGTCCCAGCTAAGTTGGCTCTGTGAATCTGCATAGGACTCCCCATCTTCACAGTCACTAACTCTGGCAAGCAAGAGATGGTCCAACCATCTACCAGCAAGGGGACCCCTTTGATTGCTATGAGGGCCCCCAACTCCTCTATTTATGACTATGAATATAGGGGTGCATTTAGGCTTGGTGTCCTGTAGAATGAAGCTATAAATTAGTGACGTTCATAAAATTGGATTTAAATACTAGACACGGGGCAGACTTAATGTATTTACACCAATTTTATGGCGTAAATACATGTTCAGTATAAGGGGGGGGGGGTGGCGGGACTTGTGTGCCGAGTGCCAAAAAGGTCACTCTGAATTGGCCAAGGTTTTAGATACAGGGTTAGGGCAGAGAACTAAAGGACAGCCTAGCTAAGACTGTCTCCTAGTGCTATGTGAGTGCTTGCTTGAAAGCAAAAATAAAGCTTCAAATTGAAGATGCAAATGTTCTGTAAAAGGGAAAAAAATGGTTAAAAAAAGTATAAAAAATGACAGCTGGGTGTAAACCAACAGCAGCGGAGAGGTTCGCTGTTTAACTACTCTACAGGGTCGTAACTCAACTAAAAGCCATCAATCTTCCCTAATGTGCTTGTGATCAACCTTAATAACCCTCAACCACTCGAAGACATTACTGGCGTATATAAGTCGTGCCTGGGAAGGACTGTCATCACCACTTCATGAAGGGCACCGGCAATAGATATATAGGATGTTTGCCAGTGTCCCTTTCACACCTCTGAGGATGGGGCTAGGAGCTGGCAGTGATATAGTCATCCTCTTCTACAATATGAACAGGAATAGATGCCCTTCCAAGTGACTCATATACAGGTGCTATCTAACAGGTGCAGTGTAAACAACAGCTGCCCAAACCTCTTCTCGCCCCTGCACCCCTTCCAGTGCCAAACAAGTGCATTATAAATGGCTTGTTGGACAGCAAAGAGAAGCACAGTGTCGCTTCTTAAAATCAGAGCTTGTATTTTTACTAAATATCATGTACATTTTGAAGAGAAAGCAGAAAAAAAGTTCATAGTTCTAATGTGGTATTAATTTGGCAAAAAAGGAAGCATACGGAAAAAGGATCTATAAGCACACCCTTATCTATAAGCACACGCTGCCGATTTTTCTTGCAGGAATTCTGTTATTAATTTGAACGGGGTTGTTTCTGCAGCACACACAAAATTTTCAGCGTGTACAGAGGGGCTTCAGGGTAAGGCTACAAGAAGCGCAAATGCTGAGGAATTGCAATCATATTTTCCCTGCATAAATTCTGCAACACTTTCGCAACATAAATTGACATGCTGCAAAATGAAATGCTGTACTGAATGTCAATTTCCTCGTGTTTTTTTCTGCAGGTTTTTTCCGCAGCATGTGAATGGGATTTGTTTAAATCTCATCCACTTTGCAGATACTGTAAACGTTGTGGAATTTCCGAACATCCGCACAGAAAATCCGGTCTGAATTTCTGCAGCATTTAACGCTACCTGTGACCCTTACAGTGTCTTGCATCATGCAGACAAAAAATGTATCATTGATTTCTAGGATACCACACATTAAAGAAGAACTCCAGTGGAAACACAATTTTCCATGTCTGCATTCTCCACCTGACTGTATATCACACTCTACACTTCACATATATATATATATATATATATATATATATATATATATATATATATACTGTACTTACTTTTTGAACTGCTGCCTTGTCTGTGCTTTAAAAAAGCCACCATCTTGATTATTAGATTTTCCCAGCTTTCTCTTCCTCTCTGCTTTGCTATCAATCCCATGATGCTTCAGCACAGCATCACATGACCAGCTAGAGACCATACCATTTCTGCATGCTGGGGGACACTGATTATCATTCTCTCTATATTCTACTAAATAAGCTCAGAAACCATATGTATACAGACAGGGAGGCTGCATTATATTCTTCTACATTATACCTGTGTGACAGGAACCTGTCTAAGTATCAGTGGTAGCTGATGATAGAAGTTTCTGTCCCGTCCCCCCCCTTTGCAAAACTAGTGTGGTACAGAAACTGCTAAAGCCTGTGATGGGTGACACATAGATCTCCATAGACTCAAGTAGAGACA
This sequence comes from Rhinoderma darwinii, assembly GCF_050947455.1. NCBI lineage: Eukaryota > Metazoa > Chordata > Amphibia > Anura > Rhinodermatidae > Rhinoderma > Rhinoderma darwinii. The sequence continues at coordinate 33,255,004 of NC_134696.1, read as the reverse complement.
GTGTCACCGAGCCGGATTCACACGGCTGCTAAGCAACCGTCCCAGTCTAATATATAGAGATAGAAGCAGCAAGAAAAATAACAGGTGAGAGACTGACACATGGAATACCTTAATGGTAAACATGGGAAAGTTTAGTTTTTGCAGGAGTGTCCCTTTAAGGATCGGTCAACTTCTGCTTTGGAGAATGTGTTCGGAACAGTAACTATGATGCCTAAGGCACATTTCCATATTATGGATCTGAGTTGTACAGATCTATAATACAGCGCCCTCAACCTGCTAAGAGCCCCTTCTATAACTCATATTGCGTTTTTGGCAGTGATTTTTGCTAAATCTCAACAGAACTCAGCAGTTTTGCCGTGATTTTGCAAAGATTGTGATATGACTGCAACATGCGAATAGTTCCTAAGGCCTCATTCACACAATGCAGATTTAGTCAGAATTTTGCATCAGTATTTTGAGGCTAAAACCAGGAGTGGATGCAAGTAAGAGAAGAAATCTAAATCTTTTAATTATACTTTCCCTGCGTTTAGGATCCAGACCTGGTTTGGGCTTCAAGATACTGATGCAAAATACTGACCAAATCTGCAATGTGTGAATGAGGCCTAAGTAACCAGTATGTGAACAGTTCTCTACAGTAAATCAAGTTTCCGTTTGAATGCAGCTGAACACCATCGAGTAGTATTGATGTGTCAGCACACCAGAAGCAGAAGCCACTGCTGGTGTGAATTTCCAATTATCCGCACACCTGCACAATCTTCGCAATGAAAACAAATTATAAAATTAGCAAAATTCAGATATCACAAAGATGATGCTTGTTCATCTAATCACTTCCGGGATGTAGAAAGAACATGGAATAAGATGCTTATATAACATAAATCTCAGCCAGAACAGCAAGCAAGGTAAGGTCAGAGATAGACTGAGACATTTTGTAGAGATACTGATTGATTTTAACTATTGAGTGACAGCTGCAGTCCACATGAATACCTTGAGCTGCATGTAAGCTTGTGGACTGCAGCCGTCACTCAAGAGTTAAAATCAAATCAGTAGCACTAGAAAAAGTCTAGGCGTAGCCCTGGACTTAGAACATAATTCTGACCCCAATGATCAGATATTAGCCTAGGACTACACTGGGAATTTGTGTAGCGCTACTCAGTGGCGTAACTACCGCTGTAGTAGGCATAGCAGCGGCTATGGGGCCCGCGCCATGACGGGACCCGTGCCGCCAACCGGCACGGCCCCCCCATGCCCGAGGCTCCGCTATGCCCGGAGGTATCTCCCTGCTCTGCCATAAGCTACTGTATACAGTGGTGTAGCTCTAGGAGTTACAACGGTCGCGATTGCGACCGGGCCCCTAAACCTTGGGGGCCCGCAGGTCCCCCGCAGCCACACAGCGCTCAGCGCGCTGGTCCCGCTACCTGAATGCTAGAGCAAGGAGTTGACAGCTCCGTGCTCCATCATTCACTCTGCTGTGGGCGGCTCGGCGCAGGCAGGTCGCGATGTAGTGATGTCATCGTCTGTCTGCGCCGAGTCACTCACAGCACAGACTGGAGGAGAAGGATCCACCACCTGTCGTGGTAACGGGGATAGGTAAGTAATTCTGTTATTATTTTTCTATTAGGCACTGTGGGGCATTATACACGGTAGGGAAAGGGGGCTGATATGGTGGCTGCTATAGGAGCATTTTACTATATGGGGCAGCATTATACTGTATGGGGGCATTATACTGTGGGGGGCAGCTATGGGGGCATTATACTGTGGGGGGCAGCTATGGGTGCATTATACTGTATGGGGGCATTATACTGTGGGGACAGCTATGGGGGCATTATACTGTGGGGACAGCTATGGATGGCATTATACTGTGTGGGGGGCATTATACTGTGGGACAGCTATGGGGGCATTATACTGTGGTGGCAGCTATGGGAGGCATTATACTGTGTGGGGGCAGATATGGGAGGCATTATACTGTATGGGGGGCATTATACTTTGGGGACAGCTATGAGGGCATTATACTGTGTGGGGGCAGCTATGGAGAGCATTTTACTGTGTGGGGGCGTATGGGGGCACTATACTGTTTGCGGGCAGTATGGGGGTATATACTGTGGGGGCAGCTATGGGGGTATTATGCTGCATGAGGGCAGCAATGGGGCATTATGCTGTATGGGAGAAGTTGTTTGGGCATTTTACGGCATGGCGCATCTGTGTGGGCGTTATACTGTATGGGACATCTGTGTGGGCATTATACTGTATGGGGGCATTATACTGTATGGTGGCAGCTATGGGGGCATTATACTGTGTGGGCTGAACCGGGTGTGTATGAGTAAGGATTGGGTGGGATTAGAGGCGTGGCTTAAAATTTTAAAAAATTGCTGCTGCGCGCCACATAGATTGTCCCTCTTTGTGATACTTGAAAGTATATCACAGTCTACAGAAAGGGCTTTAGAGCACTGTATGGGGAGGCTGTATAGCACTGTCTACAGGTGGGGGTCTGTATAGCACTGTCTACAGAGAGGGCACTAACTAACGTTAATTAGTGACAAAGTTTTGATAATTTCTACATTTATGCAAAATTTTTGTAAAAGCCCAACTGGGCGTTTTTTTTAGTTTCACAAAGTGGGCGTTGTAAAGAAAAGTTTATCACGCTGACCGAATCAGCGTCATACACTTCTCTTCATTCACGCCCAGCTTTATTCACAGCACACCGTGATCTCGTGAGATCACGCTGTGACGTCACTTACTCCCACAGTTCATTCACCGGAGCGACGGGAGAATGACCAGACATCGGCTCCAGCCATGCCAGGACGATTATCCTCCTCAGCAAGGGGTTTTTCACTGGACGATTATCGGGCAGACAAGCGTTCTAGGAATGCTCGTTGCCAATAATTGCCCAGTGTAAACAGGGGAACGATAAGCAGATGAATGAGCAAACGCTCGATCATCTACTGGTCATATCTTTTTTAAAAAGGGAAACATTATCGTTGTCGGCAGCACATCTCCCGACATGATAACATATGGGGACAATGGATCGGAGTAACGACTGCTCGTCACCATCCATAGCTCCGTGTGACAGGAGCAAACGAGCACCGATCAACAATGTCTCGTTGATCGTTGCTCGCTGCAGCGGCCGCTTATCGGTCGGTGTAAAAGGCCCTTTAACTAAGATGCTCTAGATCACCAGAAAATCTACAGAGGACGCATTGAGGTCCATTCAAAGGTAATCCTCCATCAGCTAAACAGTGGATTCTAGGCTGATACATTATCAACACTGATACATTGTAGCAAACTATCAGGACAGGAGAGGATTTGTGCTGCTCATGTATTTTGCTCACAGAGGATTGCCTAACCTGGATACAATTGTAGCAAATTCTCAGCTGTGAGAAATATTAGGCATGAAGGAATTTTAAGCCTTTGGCCTAACTTTTCATTATACACTGTTTAAGCTTTATTTCCATAAAACTGGAAAAGTGTCTTAAAATTGTCTATATGACAATAGAAACATCACCGCTCTTGTCCATGGACTGTGTCTTCTACTGTAACTCAGCTCCATTCAAGTAAATTGGACTGAATAGCAAATCTAGACACATTATATAGCAAAAGTGGAGCTGTTTTTGTAAGGAGCTGCCATATTTTTATAATCTGAAACAACCCTTTAAGTCAATCGCATATATATCGTTCTATAACATGTCTTGGATATTTTCTGGTCCAACCAACACCAGTCACTTACCAAAACATCTAAATAAGGTTTTCTTCCTTCTGGAAGAGACCAATTTGCTTAAAATTACCAAAGAACCCTACCTAACGTCTCTGTGCCTTCTTGTCACCTCGTAACCCAGTGTTCTGAGAAGCCATCATGGTAATAACCCTCAAGATTGAGAGATAAACCCAAACCTGTAGAGATATACCACAGATAACCCGGCACAGAAGCCTATACATTACATAGTCTTTATAGCATAGTGAAGAAACGCTGTATGAACGCCATTGATCAGGGAACAATAGATGTATAGATTTCACATGAGGCTATTAATCTGCAGCTGTGACTGGCGGTAATACACTGAATGGCGGGTTAAGCCTGTACTTAAAGGCTATGGAACATTTTTCTTACTTTTTGAGATACAGCTTCTTTGTATCCTGGATAAATAGAAGCTGTATCTTGCGCTGAAACCCAAATCCGTCAGGTCAGTGGGACTGACGGCTTCGGTGACAGCGGGTCCTGCTTGTCTCTGACAAGTTATCTCAAAAAGTAAAACATTTTTTAAATAAAAAAACAATTACAAAGTTGCACCAAACACTATAATACATTTAAAAAAAAACAAAAAAAACAAACAACAAAATCTCCAAAGGTTTCCATAGCCTTAAATGTTAATTTTCCACTGCCAGGAAGAGATAGGGCCGCCAGAAGAACAACGCTTGCTATAAAATCATACCTTCTGACCTTGGATACCACGGATTTTGAGGTTCCACCCAATATAGATTCCACCCAATGTTGATTTTTCAATTTTAGATTAGGATAATACCATTTTCATAATCGCGGCAAAACTGCAACATTTTTTTAAATGTTTTTTAATTACCAAAAAATGTTTGGACGCAATTATGAAAATCGACTCATGTGAATAAATACATCCTTAGGTGAAATAGCTTTTTAATGTATGTCAATTGTGAAAATGGCTTCACATTCTAATAAAAATCTCACCCAAGCACCCATGAAATTAGGGCCAATGATCGCGTTAATCAACCACTTCTGCTATGAGCATAGATCGGAAACCTTCCTAGGAAACTTCCACAACAAAAAGCGTTCAGCTGGCAGCATAGGGTTAATAAACAAAATTCAAGAGAACTCCCTAAAAGTCATGGCGGTATAATGCACATTAAAACATTACTAGTATGCTCATTATTTTTTCCTTGCTTGTACTTGTTTCCGCAACGTAGATAATCTGTGACCGAATCTGACCTCATTCCAAATCCCAATAATATATTGGGAGACTAACAACAGGAAAAGAAGCCTGGAAATTGAATTACCATCTTCACAGGACCCTGCCCGAGACACATCTATTCTCTTCTTCTGCTTGCAGGAAGCAGCTTGTAGTTTACACTGGTTGTCATAAGTGACTCCATCGCTGCCGCACACTGGTAGGTAAGGCTGGCGCTCACAAGGCTGGCACACACACTGGTTGTTTACACACTTCGCACCAAAGCTACAGATGGTGTTTCCACAAGTCTCTGAAATATAATGAAAGAGATACCAAAAAAATACATTAGACTCATTGCCAAGAGAGAAAATATTGTATTGAATTTTAATTCGTCCGGTAACGTAACCTTATATTTCATCATGAGAAATGTAATCTTGGTTTACAAAGAGCTGGTGTATATAAATGACTACAAAGAGTATTGTATCACCCACAATAACCATAAGAATAGATCACAGCAAGGCTTTATTTTATTTGGGGGCAATGGTCCAATTTGCTGCCCTAGCCCTGCATCTAAATACCCTAGCCAAGGCAGATTGGCTTGTTGACACTACCTCCGGCATCTAGAACCCTGTCAATCCCACTACCTACACCGCTAGGATAGATGGAAGGGCCAGAAGTTAAAAATGAAGCTACACTTTACAGAATATTTTAGAGAATAGAAACAATACCAATTCCCTAATATTATATCATTATAGGGCCTCATGCACACTTCCGTTGGCCGTCGTGCGGCCGTTAATGACGGATCCGTGAAACACGGACCGCACATGGATGGCTTCAGTGTACAGTCCGTTGTTTCACTGACCAAATCAATGAAAAGGCCGAGACTGGCAGGAGTAGGACCGGTCCTATTTTTGACGGAATGGCCACACGGAGGCGTTAAAACAACGGAAGTGTGCATAGCCCCATAGAAATGAGTGTGTCAGTGTGATATCCGTTAAAACAAAGGATAGCACTCTGACGGAAATAACTGAAGTGGGTTGAGGCCTAAGGATCACTTTTTTAGCTGCTGCAGGGATGCTACGTGCTTGCAGGGTAGATTCATCAGCACACATAGGGCCATGTGTATAAAAACTAGTGCAGGCAAAAAGTTGGTCATTGCAGCCAATCAGACTGCAGTGTTCTCCATTAAAGATTAGAAAGTCAAAGCAGTGATCTAATTGGTTCCTGTCAGCCATTGCATTAGTGGCCATTCAAGAATTCCTAAGACTTTTATAATGACCGTGAGTTCTAAACTTTTTCATTACTTCCGCACTCAGGCTGGAACTAGACAATTTTTGTTTTTATGGGTGGTAATTTTTAAAGTGTCTTGATCAACTGTGTTGTTTGTCTTCAATAAAGTTATTTTGTATTTTTTCTAAGATACGTTTGATTTGGTCTCATTATAGCATGTAGGGATAACTTTTGGGTGGAACTAGACAATGACCGTGCGGCAGATTTATAATATTGGCTTAATTCAGGCAGCTAAGAATTAGACTAGATGAGACAAGTTTATCTCACGCAGGATGATACATTTGGCGCATGTTTAGTCACTTCCATCTAAGTTTATACCACCTCTTGGTTGGATTACTTTAGACCAAAATTTTGGTGCATCTTAAGCCATGTGCAGATGTAGCCAAGTTTATCTTGATTCTGATAACTTGCTGCAGGGTGATATCACACAACAAAAGTCATTAGAAAGTCATTGAAAAAGGGCTCATTCAGACGAGCGTAAAACTCATCCGTGGGCTGTGCATGGATATCACACACAGCACACGGGCCCATTGATTCAATGGGGCCGTTCACACATGCAGGTGTTTTCACGCAGCGAGTGTCCGTTCTGTGAAACTGTGAGCCAAAATAAAATCAATAGTAAATGTGCCCACCCGTCTGGTTCCATAGAGATGCACTGAGCCTCATTAGCAGATGCACGAGGTTGCAGTTTGCTGGGTCCCATGACTGTATCTCATTACTATAGAGGTCTGGAGTGGATATACTGTATCTCCAGCTAACTACACCAAGATAAAGTCACACTAACATGAGCTATCTCTAGACAAATACATGTATATAGATGCTGTACACTATGAATATACCTCTATGGGCTGATCACCCAAAAATGCAATTAGAAATGTTCTTTTAGAAGCGTGGCCCTCTCAAGTAAGATGTCCAGCGTACATAGGATTCGATGGAACTAAAAATCTGCCACAGGAATTATGGTCTAGATAAGGAGTGGTCTTTTCAAGGAGGTGGTCTTTTGGAGAGGTTTCACTGTATTAGCAAGCCAGGGGGAACAACATGATTAAAGGGGTTGTCCCGGTTGGGGGCTGTTTTTTATACTGATGACCTATCCACAGGATAGGTCATCAGTATATGATCTGTGGGTGTCCGATATCCGGACCCCTTAATGATCAACGGCTGCCTCCGGACACCGGAAGCTATGCAGTGGTCGGTGCTAGAAGCTGATGGCTCCATACACAGTATAGTGGTCGCGATGGGTTACTGCAGCTCTGCTCCTATTCACTGGAATAAAAGTGGAGCTGCAGTACTGGGGATAGGTCATCAGTATAAGAAACAGCCCGAACCTGGACAACCCCTTTAAGGGTCTGATCACATGTAACGATTCCTTTACGTTTTGGTCTCTGCAGTATTTTACCACAGTGGTCACACTGTAAACTGCAGATTTGAAAAAAATCGATTTTACACAATGATTATGAAAACCTTGTGATTTTTACCACATGGTGGATCTTGATGGCTTATTCTTTGAGGGAGTGGGGGAGCGGTTTGTGGAAAAGCCATTTAAAAATATATATATATTGTACTCCAGCATTTCTGTTTCTTACAGACAAGACTCAGGCAGCCCACAGATCACCAGTGGGAGGCTGGTAAAGCTATGTATAGTGAAGAAGATGAGTAAAGTCTTATATAATCCTTAATAGTGGAGGCTGGCACATTATCTTATTGATATTACCTTTTTTCTTTATTAACTCCTTAATGACTGTACCATTCTTGGCCCTAATGACCAAGAGAATTCTTTCGTTTTTGCCTTCTTTTTGCATCCCGTAACTTTTTAATTTTTAAGGCTACGTAGCTATTTTAAAGAGGTTATCTGGGGACCAAAAATTGCATTGCAATAATATATTTATATAGAACTAAGTAACTTACTAATATACTTTAATTTAAATTTCTGTACTAAATGGTGCAGTTCAAACCTCATGAATTATTCAGGAAGTGCTGGAGCTTTTCTAGTAATGACGACGCTCCGACACGGCCCCACGTGATTGAGCTCATCTGATGCTCTGCTCGGGGACTCCAGTACTGCAGCCGATGTAATTGTCCATATATGGACAGTTACAATGACATGGGCAGAAGTTGTGGAGTCCCCAGGCAGAGCATCAGCTGATACTCTGCTCGGGGACTCCAGCGATGGTAAACCCCTGAATTGACCAAATATGGACGTCAGGAGCAGTGCTGGAGACTCGAGCAAAGGGCTAGCTGATGCTCTGCTCGGGACTCAAGCAATAGGCAATGTGACAGCCCCTTGCAATCCTGTTCACGAACAGCACATAAAGCAAGAGCTCAGTCACGTGGGGCCGTGTCGGAGCGTCATCATTATTAGAAAAGCTCCAGCACTTCCTGAATAATTCATGAGTTTGAACTGCGCCATTTAGTACAGAATTTTTAATTAAAGTATATTAGAAAGTTACTTAGTTCCACGTAAATATATTATTGCAATTGCATATTTTTGGTCCCGAATAACCCCTTTAAAGTTGTTTTTTTTAAAATAAAAATGTGTATCAGTGTGTTTGGTGCAACTTTGTAATTACTTTTTAGTAAAAATTATTTTTACTTTGAGATGCAGCTGCTTTGTATCCTGTATACAGAGCAGTTGTATCTAGCGCTGAAACACGTATCAGTCAGGTTAGCGGGACTGACTGGTTCAGGGACAGCGGGTCCTGTGCGTCTCTGACACGCAGGATCGCATTGACGGGGCTCACAGAGACAGGACATAGGGAGCCACCTCGCTTTGTCAGCATCGCAATCTACATTGATCGTGATGCAGACAGGGTTAAATGGTCGGTATCTATGTTTACGCCGATCCTGGCCATTAGTGCTGGAGTGCGGCTGTCAATCACAGCCGTCTTTGAGCAGGTGATCACACGGGCACAGCCGTGTAATCACCATAATGTACATGCACTTGTGGATGTGGGAAGGGGACCCTTTCCATGATGTACATGACGATGTGAGAAGGGGTTAAAATGACTCTTAACCCGTGATTAGAGTTGTGCCCCCTAATCTGCCTCCAAATACGCCCATATGGAGGCTGTAACATAACTGCCTCTTCTGACATACTTGAAGTCTTAACTCATTGCAAAAAGGATTAAAGGGGTTATCTGGGAAGTGAATTTTTTTTCTCAGGGACTGCTAATGAAATAAACAAAAAAGTAATATTTACCTATCCTTTCCCCCGGCAATCCAGCACGGTCTCTCCGGCGGCAGTCCCAGTGCTTGTTTACATGATGTAGCATGTGACTGCTGCAGACAATCAGAGGGCTCAGTGGCCATACGTTGTATTTCTGGCATTTTAGCACCAGTGAGCCCCCTATTGGCTGCAGCGATCACATGCTACGTGCATGTAAAAGAGCACCGGGACTGCTGCCGGTGCAACAGCGCTGGTTCGCCGGGGGCAAGGATAGGTAAATATAACTTTTTTTTATTTACTTAATTTGCAGCCCCTTAGAAAAAAAAAATACTTCCTGGATAACCCCTTTTAACCCACTTTAGGGACCATTATGTTGTGCAGTTGCTCCCTCTAGTTCAGCTTTGATAGGACATTGTAGAGACAGTCCATTCTGATGACCGAATTGGAAAAAAAAGGTATGGATATACAGGAGAGCGCTACTAGTAAGTAAACGGTTAACAATGGTAAATTCCTTGATTTATTAAATATAGGCAACGCGTTTCGACACAGGACATGTGTCTTCGTCAGGCCATTCTGATGACCCGTCCCCTTAAAATCCTCAGTGTATGGAAAGTTTCTTGTTATTTCAGTGCCTTTGTGTAGCAGTATCTCATTTTTGAGCTTCTATAAGTAGTGACAGAAGTTCTAATGAGTCTCCATAGTAAATGACATAACGATAACTTCACAGGTTCTGTATTATAATGAAGAATCTTTATCCAGCCCCGCATACGATAAATGACAAGAAGACCATTGCCGGCTGAATTACAAACCGCTTCATCTGGTGAATTCTCATAAACAATTATGTTTTTTTTTAAACACTTCTCCAGAAAATATTTTAATACTAATTTATAAATTAATCTAAAAAAAAAATCTGGTGAAAAATTAAAAATGACAGGTCTTGATAACATTGTACTTTAATGTCCCTTGAATTCTTGTCGCTCACATGGCGTCTGGCAAGTCTAGAAACTGGTGTAATTTAGCGGTGACACAATCAAACCGGTTCTTTGATGGGTCGTGTGCTCTTTTTTTGCTATTTATATACAGTATGGGCACTTATATTAATCCTAAAGCCGATACCATGAAGATTTATGCCACATCCAGTTAAAAATAAATGTAAAGAAAATGCTCCCATATCTGTTTGTATTATTTTTTTGTGTCTCGAACATCTCAATGTATGAGGGTTTGATGCTGTCGCTAGAGGAACGAAAAAAATACCACTAGCGGAAATAAAGCTCTGGCACTAGACGTTCTGTCTCTGGGGAGGCATATAGTTGGCACAGCTGAAGTTTACAACACTGACCGAATCACTGTTTATTGACACTAAACCTAAAGTCTATCTTCTTTCCAATTTCTGTGCAGTTGTATGCAATCTATTGTTTCCTGTTATCAGCCGTTTAAGGGAAAGGAGAGACTGACTGTAATCTTCTTAAAAAAGATTATTGACAGGAAGTCCCAAAAAATTTCTGCCCCATCAACACGACTCTGTCTTGAAAGGGTGTTGACGGAAAAACGTATACATTTTTTTTGTCATGCAGTGAAACAAAAAGACCACTACCTGGAACTCTTTACTACAGGGGTGGGGACCAGAAGCCATTACCGTTCTGAGGAGACGCATACAGATGTTTCAATTGTTGCATCCGTAATATACTCCACCAGCCCCAGTAGAAGATATTTCATTTTCATTATATATATTCAGTCAATCAATCACTGCTCTTTATATAATATATACTAGATAGATAGATGATAGATAGATAGATAGATAGATAGATAGATAGATAGATAGATAGATAGATAGATAGATAGATAGATAGATAGATAGATAGATAGATGATAGATAGATAGATAGATAGATAGATAGATAGATAGATAGATATTAGATAGATAGAGAGAGAGAGATAGATAGATAGATAGATAGATAGATAGATAGATAGATAGATAGATAGATAGATAGATAGATAGATAGATAGATAGATAGATAGATAGATAGATAGATAGATAGATAGATAGATAGATAGATAGATAGATAGATAGATAGATAGATATGAGATAGATAGATAGATAGATAGATAGATAGATAGATAGATAGATAGATAGATAGATAGATAGATAGATAGATAGATAGATAGATAGATATGAGAAAGATAGATATGAGATAGATATATATTAGATAGATAGATAGAGAGAGAGATAGATAGATAGATAGATATGAGAAAGATAGATATGAGATAGATAGATAGATATGAGAATGATAGATAGATAGATAGATAAATAGATAGATAGATAGATAGATAGATAGATAGATAGATAGATAGATAGATAGATAGATAGATAGATAGATAGATATGAGATAGATAGATAGATAGATAGATAGATAGATAGATGATAGAAAGATAGATAGATAGATGATAGATTAGATAGATAGGAGTATATTCAATCATTTCAGACTAGTGTATAAATTACGTTAGAGAATAATAATATAGTTGAATGGTAGTCTGCCACCTAGTGGTTATTGGTGTTACTGTATTTGGACAATATGTCAGGTTCTTGTATTTTCTTCTTCTAAACACAGAATTTGCAAATGCGCATAATGGTTTAATCACGGAACAGAACATGTCTAGATCTTTCAAAGTATGAATATGGATATTTCTTTATTTGATATGCTGATGAAGGCATCAACTGGCTTTTATAGTCATGTGGTCAGCATGGAAATGTTGGGCCCCAGTCTACAAACAATCTTATACAAATGTCAAGAATGCATTCATCTGCAAAATAAAAAATTGTAGTAACATATAAAAAGTTTCTAAAAACCCAGCACCACTGTAAGGGTATGTGCACACACACTAATTACGTCCGTAATTGACGGACGTATTTCGGCCGCAAGTCCCGGACCGAACACACTGCAGGGAGCCGGGCTCCTAGCATCATAGTTATGTACGATGCTAGGAGTCCCTGCCTCGCTGCAGGACAACTGTCCCGTACTGTAATCATGTTGTCAGTACGGGAGAGTAGTTCCACGGAGAGGCAGGGACTCCTAGCATCGTACATAAGTGTGATGCTAGGAGCCCGGCTCCCTGCACTGAGTTCGGTCCACTACTTGCGGCCGAAATACGTCCGTCAATTACGGACGTAATTAGTGTGTGTGCACATACCCTAACACTGTAACAGATACACTAATCATAAGATCTACTTACTGCAGTCTCCCTGTGCTGCCACCTGCAGGTTAATTTGCTGCGTGCAGGCTCGTACATGGAGCTCACATTCACTGCCATACGTGTTGCCATCTGTGCCACACACAGGTTGAGCCGATTGTACACATTCCGTAGGGCACACACATCGTCCAGTCTCGGCCTCGCAGATGGCTCCGAACTGACATTTTTTACAGCGATCTGCAATCAAGAACATTAAAGAGGGTGAGAAAGAAAAGCTTTAAATATCCCCCACTCTGTTTTCCAGCTGCATCTTATATGTCACTCGTCTGTCCTCCAAAGATAGCTCGGATGCACCTGCACCCACTTTAATGAATTGACCTGCCACCCTGCAGTGATACATCACATGCTATTAAGTCAACAGTCTGTCCTTGGGCATTCTGACAAGGTCGAAGGGTATAAAAGGGACAAATGCATTAAAAAAATGTCGCATTCATTGTAATGTGGGTGACTAATTTACTTAATCAAATCCTGTCTGCAATGTGCCTCTTGGGGGAAATGTCACATCATGTGAATTCTAAAAGGAATGGGTGAGGGAATTTTAATAGATCATTCCGCTGCTGCATTTTGATTTTGTACAAGACTCAGAAAATCAGCAACCAGCGAGCTCGTGGTTTGTAGAAGTTTCATTCTCGCTTGAAAGCGCGTTGCCTTGTGGTTAGTTCTCAACTGAATCCCAACTTTTGCCCTAAGCAAATATGTTCCGGCTTTCAAAATCATTATTTGTAATAGAAAATACAATTCATTTATGAAAAAATTCATTTATATTCATCGCTTGGAGAAGCAAAAACGTTTAGAGCGTCTCAAATGGAGGTTGTAAAAAATAAATATAAAGTGGGACTCCCTACACGTTGTATCACAAATGTTCAATAATAAAATATGATACAAATTTAAAGGGATATTCACATTCCCCACGATGTAGTCTGTATTATGCCATTCTTTTAAGAGAATTGTGCCTGCCAGACCGCCCTTACACCCCTTGGTGGGTCCCTCCCCACCTACCCCTATTCTTGTCCCTGACTAAACGTAAAGTGTAGTGCTGAAAACATCCATGCGCCACACATGACAATCACTGTAGTGTTGTCACTTTTTAAATTGCTGCCCTTCGCTTTGACACACGGGAAATTATTGCCAAATTCTCGTATAAACACAGACAGTAAAGATGGCCATACCCATTAGACAAAACTGGGCCAAATTCGTTCCCATGGGAGAAAAAACACTGCCAGCGGTGTCTGGCAGCAGCTTATTCCCCTATCCCCCAAATAAATATGCACGCTTGTATGGATTTTGGGGAGTCAGAGAAAACAATATTGCCGAACGAGTGTGATGTAATATGTATGGCCATCTTAGTGTATGTTCCCAAAGGCAGGAGATGCTGCAACAGGAAATCTGCAGCGGAATCTCAAAAAAAGTAAATCAGTCACAGAAATTTGCAACAAATAGTGCATTTCTGCTGCGCATATTACCTGTGGATTTAGTGTGAAGCATGGATTATAGCAAACTTTATGTGCACATGCGGATTTCCAGCATTTATTTGACAGCGTTTTCGCTGTGGAATCGCTGTACAAACCGCAACACAACTAAACTTGCGTATTTTAGTGCAGAATTTATGCTCCCATTGAAGTCTATGGGCCAAACCCGCAACCTCTCCGCACAGAACACTCAGCATAAATGAACCTGCTACAGATTTCAGAGCCGCACCGCAGGACACTTTCTGCACAAGTGTTTTGCGATTTTTTTCCGCATTGTTGGCCTGAGATTTGTAAAATATCATCCACTTTGCTGCTACTGTAAATGCTGCGGAATTCCGATACGGAAGTATTTACGCTGTGTTGGAACCCAGACTTAAGGTATTATCCACACGGACATATCGCTCTGTACAACCTTCCAGATGTGTGAAGACGTAATAGGGCACCCATAGAAGTCTATGTGGCACTACTGTACCTTTGCATGCCTCCAGTTTCATATGGAAACGTACTGAAGTATGGCTCAGTAATACGGGGTCTGATCAGACCCGGTATCACAAAGCCAGTCTCTATATCTCTAATATGGCGTCATGTAGGGGCACCATAAGGTTAACAGATTAAGAACAGTTTTGGAGCCTAATAAGGGTATAGTCACTTGCGGCAGATTTATTACAAAAATGTCATCATCTTAATGGGATTTGTAGAAAACCATGCACATGCTGCAGAAACAACACAATGCACAAATTTTCGCGGAAATTTCTGCAACAAATCTGCCACGTGTAAACATACCCTAAATGTTTTGACTAATGGATCAGATTTCTAAGGGTGTGTTCACATCAGCGTCACCCTTCCGTTGATGGGTTCCGCTAGACCCTTCCGTCGGAGGAACGCATCAACGGAAATGCTGACGGAAACCATAGCTTCCGTTTGCATTACCATTGATTTCAATGGTAATGTTTCCTTTGCAAATGGTTTACGTTTGTTTCCATTCCGTAAGGTTTCCATTTTTTGGACGGAAACAATAGCATAGTCGACTGCGCTATTGGTTCCGCCCAAAAAACGGAAACCGAATGGAAACCATTTCTAACAGAAGCATTACCATTGAAAGCAATGGTATTGCAAACAGAAGCTATGGTTTCCGTTTGTCTTTCCGTTGATGGGTTCCTCCTACGGAAAGGTCTAGCGGAACCCATCTACGGAACCGAACGCTGATGTGAACAGTTACTAAGCTAAATGCACCAGAATTCGGTCACCAAATCACTATTGATAAATCCCCCCCAATATTTATACCTTATAATCATAACTTATTATTGAAATGATTATTTTATTGTATACTACAAAATAAACAAAGTCAAATAAAAGAATTTGAAAAAACGCAGCGTGAAATTGCCAAGTAGCCACAGAATATCCAGGATTTGAGATTTCCACGGCAGCATTCCCAGAAACGATCCCCTCATCTAAATGACTCATAATGCATTCACTGATAAGACAGTATAAGCAGGAGAGGCACTGGATCATACAGATTGAAAATGACGGCTAGGTAATGTGCACAGACAGGCAATACAAACTGAACAAATTGCTTATCAGGCTGGGGAAAAGTGCTATGATAAACATGCGTGTGCCCAGTGTGTGTGTATGGGATAAAATGACACACCGGATCACCAAGACTTGTGAGAGGGGACAAAGCCAGGAGCATCCAAAGCTAATAACAGAGCACAGTCTCCGACCTGTCGTTCCCTGACACTCAGCACTTTCATTACTCGCAACACGGAGCATACTCTGAGACCTCATCATTTTACCAGGACTCAGAATCCCATCTCACAAAAAAACAATACCATGCGGGAAGCAAAACTATTAACCCTTCCACTGCGCAGTAGGAGAGGTTCATGAATCCATCCATGAGATTCTACAATGGGGAATCTGATACTTGGTAAAGCTTGGCACAGGTAATATCGAAGCAGAAGAATTGGTTGAAGTCCCAGTCGGACCATTTAGGGGGAGTTCACACAGCGTTATTTACCAGGCAGATTTTGAATTGCCAGCGTTTTTTGAAGCTGCAAAAAAATCTACAAAATGAGTGCCACAGGTTTTTATTGCCTCCC
This sequence comes from Rhinoderma darwinii, assembly GCF_050947455.1. Taxonomy (NCBI): domain Eukaryota; kingdom Metazoa; phylum Chordata; class Amphibia; order Anura; family Rhinodermatidae; genus Rhinoderma; species Rhinoderma darwinii. Next base: position 33,238,831 of record NC_134696.1, on the reverse strand, counting down.
ATTGATTTCAATGGGAGGTCAGAGGCGGAAACCGCTCGGAGAAATAGCATGCCACTTTTTTTATTAAGCCACCCGGGAAAAAGAAAGCCTCTACCTGCTATTGAAATCAATATAGGGCGATTTGGGGCATTTCGTGGCCCTGATTCCAACGAGGTTTCTGCATCAAAATCAGTACCAAAAAAAGTTACTGAATAAACAAATTATATGACTTGCTCATCCGCCTATGGCGGCGTTTAGGGTTGTATATCGTGGAAGGTAGCCCATAGAGATAGTCATAATAAGTGCTTCCCGGTGCCAGTTTATGCCAGGACTGGTGGATTACGCACTTCTTTACCCCCATCCCTTTGTATGGTATGATTCTCCTTGTCTTGTGTCCTCCTCCTTTGCTTGATATTATTGCAGAGGGTGGGGGCAGGAGAAGCCCTCTGGTGTTCCTACCAAACACTGAAACGGTGGATAGGGTCAAACAAAGCTGGGCTCCTCTGGTCTTCCATGGGCACCATTACTGAAAGTGGATGAGCTTCCTTGTCCATGGTATGTACACCCTTACATCCTTTCATCGTGACTTCTCACACTTTTTTTTTTTAGACATAGAACTATCTATATATCTTGTAGCCATGCTTTCCTATCACTTGTTGTCCCACAATGAACAGGCCATTGACCCCCATTTTGAGGACCTTTTATATATATATATATATATATATATATATATATATATATATATATATATATATATACACATAGCATGGCTGGACAATGGTAGTCAATTCAAGGACATAGCATGGCTGGACAATGGTAGTCAATGTGACCTAGAGATGTGATCCGGGATTATAACATTTTGGGTTGTTTTCTATTGAGGTCTATAAAAAGTACATTTTGCTGGCCACTAAAAAAGTCAAGTTGGCTACTGGACTGGAATAACTCCAGTATTTCTGTCCACCCCTTGTAAATGATGTTAAGTTTCCAACCAATTAATCACACAAACTATTCGATATTTTTTACCCTTATCCCTTTTATTGTATATCCATCTACCTCTGGAAAAGTATGAATACTGAAAGCCTGCAGCTCCTTAACGCAACATAAATCATTTATAGCGAGCCTGTGGCTGTGTATTGTAGGCTACTGTATATATATATATATATATATATATGTGTGTGTGTGTATGTGTGCGTGTGTGTGTGTGTGTATGTGTGTGTGTGTGTGTGTATGTGTGTATGTGTGCGTGTGTATGTGTGTGTGTGTATGTGTGTGTGTGTGTGTGTGTGTGTGTATGTGTGTGTGTGTGTGTGTGTGTGTGTATGTGTGTGTATGTGTGTGTGTACACGGTAGGAAATATCCCACATTGACCTATAAACTTGGACCATTCCCTCTAAATCTCGTAGCTCTCATATTAGAGATTGTGCCTTTTGCTGACTATTCTAACATTTTTTTACGATATCTTCTAACCTCTCTGGAGATTTGCAGTGCTCGTATACATCTTGATAAAGACATTTCATACATAGAAGGCTGGAAGAACATGCATAAAGCCAATTAAATCTTGACCCTTTACCGTCTAGAGTTACTTAAGAGAAATCCGCTACTGTATATAATTTCCCACGCTGTATTTATCTGCATTCGCTGATGCCACTGGAATAATATAATAAGCCCTAAGGTTCAATATGTGGATTAACACACAACTCGGTTTATAAAACTAAGATATTATCCCTTACCACAGGGCCCCTTGTGTTTAATAGTGATCTCCTTCTTGAGTGCACATGCTGTAGTCTCTAATTCACATGGATTGCCATAAGTGCGCATGTCGCTGCCACAGACGGGGTCATACACGCTCTGGCACACTTGCTGGCATTCGCAGACTGGCTTCTGGTTTTTCACAACACATGCTGCCCCAAAACTGCATTCCACGTTCAGGCAAGGACTGGGTGCGTGAAGATCTGTAAGAGAGGGAGAGACAGAGGTTAGTTCAGAGATGTGCTATAAAAAGGGTTGTGCGGAGAGCACAACCTCCCTGAGCAGCAAGCAGGGCAAGCGGGGGGAAGTATTGCATGCTAGTCATACTCTGCCCCCTAGAGGAGGAAAGGGAACGTCAAGCTTGTTGAGCATGTGTACCCGCCAGCACTGCTGTTTGGACTGAACAGGCCATTCTGGATAGAATAAAAGCGATAATATACAGATACACACGCCAGCAACAGAATTTGTGCACACTCACAGAATTCGATTTTTTAACAATTTCATAGCTTTACATCAATCAGTCCATGTTTTATTCTATAGTATATAGTGGATAATTGTAATATTACGTACATTAAAGGTGATATTTTATATAACAAATCCTGTGAGTGCTACAATTATTCCGTTTTTAGTGGGCACCTGGTGGCATGCCCTTCTTACATTACTATACAATACAATGGCTGTTTTTGGTAACTAGTTTCTAAAATGCTGCTAAACTCCAGTATAATCGTAGGGTTAGGAAGGAGGAAGCCAGACACCGGGACTAGCAATGGGCTAAGAAAGCGTTAGCCTTAAAGAGGCTCTGTCACCAGATTTTGCAACCCCTATCTGCTATTGCAGCAGATCGGCGCTGCAATGTAGATTACAGTAACGGTTTTATTTTTAAAAAACGAGCATTTTTGGCCAAGTTATGACCATTTTCGTATTTATGCAAATGAGGCTTGCAAAAGTACAACTGGGCGTGTTGAAAAGTAAAAGTACAACTGGGCGTGTATTATGTGCGTACATCGGGGCGTGTTTACTACTATTACTAGCTGGGCGTTGTGTATAGAAGTGTCATCCACTTCTCTTCAGAACGCCAAGCTTCTGGCAGTGCAGCACTGTGACGTCACTCACAGGTCCTGCATCGTGTCGGCACCAGAGGCTACAGATGATTCTGCAGCAGCATCGGCGTTTGCAGGTAAGTCGATGTAGCTACTTACCTGCAAATGCTGATGCTGCTGCAGAATCAAGTGTAGCCTCTGGTGCCGACACGATGCAGGACCTGTGAGTGACGTCACAGTGCTGCACTGCCAGAAGCTGGGCGTTCTGAAGAGAAGTGGATGATACTTCTATACACAACGCCCAGCTAGTAAAAGTAGTAAACACGCCCCGATGTACGCACATAATACACGCCCAGTTGTACTTTTACTTTTCAACACGCCCAGTTGTACTTTTGCAAGCCTCATTTGCATAAATACGAAAATGGTCATAACTTGGCCATAAATGCTCGTTTTTAAAAAATAAAAACGTTACTGTAATCTACATTGCAGCGCCGATCTGCTACAATAGCAGATAGGGGTTGCAAAATCTGGTGACAGAGCCTCTTTAAATTTCAGTTACTTAAGCATGGAAACGAACTCTTCCACATGCACAAGTAATCCACTCCAACCAATTAGATTTTCTGTTCTTGGATCTGTTGATTACGGTCATTAAATGGGGAAATAATAAAAAAAAAATTATGTATGTGTCTGCTTCTTTAAAAAAATAGCTCCATACTAAAAAAAAAATTTAAAAAAAATTAGCTCCTATGTGTAGAAATTTTTTACTTCCCCTTCCCATCCCTTGGTTGAACTTGATGGACATATGTCTTTTTTCAACCGTACTAACTATGTAACTATGTAAATACTTGTGAATGACTGTGTCTAGTATTGGAGCACAACCTCCTTTAATGAAATGGGGCTGAGCTGCAATACCAGACACATCGTATGGACAAGAGTGGCGCTGTAACTAGAAAAACGCATCCATGTTTTTCTAACTTCATGCAATCCATCTAAACCCAAAAATATCTGATCACTGCAGTAAAACTGAATAACTGAAACAAAGTTCAAAGTGTAGAAATATTTGAGAATTGCATAAACAGCAGTTCCCAAATACAGTAAACAAATGGTTCCCTTTTTCCAAAACGGTTGTGAATATAATGCCAGGAAGTTAAGAGCAATTTATATTCACATTGGATTCCCCGCTAAGTTCACACCTACATTTGGCTTTCCATTTTTCTGGACCGTCAGAGGAGCAGAACAACGGAAATACCAGTAGTGCCCATTCCGTTGCATGACGGACACCAATGGTGGCCAATGTAACCAATTGACTTTAATGGGTCCTGTCGGATTTTCGTCGGGGTGCCCGTGGTTTTACCGGAAACAATATTATTATTAGGCTGTATTAACAGTATTATTGGCTGGGTCTGCGATGAAGGACACAATGGTAAATGCATTCTTAGCACGGATTCATGGGGCAACAGTGGGGGAATTTGAGTTCCCTGCAGCCCCGCACTAGAGTTACTGCAAAATACCTGCCCGTAAAGTGGGCAGTTCTAGTAATAGCAGTGGCATACATTGAAGAATGGGGGCCCCAAAGCAAAGATCAAAATGGATCCAAATTATGACGCCAAGTTTTGTCACCCAGGAAAGGGTCTAGTGATTTTTTCCCTTGCGACTCCATTTTCTTTGACCCTTGCACCAATCCCACCCCCATCCTTGTTTGCTAACAATGTAGTTTGTTTGGAGAATGGAGTCCTACACTGGTTCTCGACACCCAGTAAGGGCCCCATAGCATGGTCTGCCTCTGTGGTAATTGATAAATAGGTATATTAGAACATTTATGTTTATGCTGTTTCTTAATATATTAGGAAAAGGTGATAAAATAAAAGAAGGCTATCCTAACATCATTCTCATTACTATACAGGGCACCATCTGACATATTGGCATATGCAATTTGCCCCATTGCTAGGGTATCAAAATTGAAATTTTGCAGCATTTTTAGACAGTAGAACCAAACACATATGTTAGTTTGTGGACTTCAGCTAGTTTAGTGACATATAAGCAACACCAACGTCAATCCAAAAGCAGCCCTGGATCTTCAATAGAATAAAGCGAGCTAAGGGGCATATCCAACGTTCAGGATCTTTACATCCACAACATGGCACTGAACATCAATTGACTACCTTCATTTATGGTCATCTTCCATATGCCAACTGTGCCAAATCTGAACCCACCTCTCTGTTCCCATATGGAGCAATATAAGTGAAATTATAATATAGCATTATAAGACGTGATACATGTAGACTGCGCGCAGCAGATAACCGTGTCCTTACGGAAACATAGATCTTGTCTTCGAAAGAGTAATTGCTACCTTTTCCCTCACGGCTTGACCTATTTATACAGCGCTTGTATTATTACTACAGGGCAGGGTATAGAAATACGCTGTTCTGGGAAAGATGGAGTTAAACTCAACATGCAAAATACAGACAAGTTTATGAAAAATAACATCTGCGATTGTTTCATTTCTTCACTCTGCAAATTGTTTTTTCTTTTCTTTAGGTTTTCGGAAAGTGTAGTCTGAAATTAAAGCTATTGTGAGTTTTTTTCCCCCTTATCCGCGGAGATCCTGGTTTCCATGGCGATATTAGTGGTTGTAGGCCTTTGCTTCTAAATGTAAATTCAAAATGCATAGAAATTGAAATACAGCAGATCAAAAAGCCGCACAATGCCACATCATGAGAATTCTTATGCCGGCTTCATAAAGTGCTTGTTTTTAACTGTTTGGAATAACTATTATTCCGGAAAACATGTTGCGGTTTCTGGTTATTAACAAGTGTTTTTGTGGCGCTCTTTTTCTTCCTTTCGTTACTTCTCATGCACTTTTCGAAGCTTCGCGCTGACTTCATTTGCATGCTTTTTATTCGGAGCAGATACGCAAATTTTCTTTGAATTTCGCACTTCCAGTAAGTTTAGTTATACAATTAAAGATAAATGCACGCTGCATATACATTTCCTTCTAGTGCATAGTATATCTGATGAACATGGGCTGGCGCTCCTTTAATCTTTTATGGCAGCTCGGTTGTGAATGCAAAACCGCTTTACATACAATATATATGAGACATAGGCTAGGTAGATTTATTGGGTACTATTTCTGATGTTATTACAACCGTATATTTTAAATGACAAATGCTTCTCCACGCTGCAAAGGCTATTGCAGTCTGTGCCACCTTATCATGAACCAATAAGCTCAGCAGAAAAATCTTGCCAGGCTTCATATTGCAAAACTTCACTCCATATCCAGTGTGGAAAATTAAATTCTGTTACTGTCACATTTCTGGGATTATGTACTGATGTAAGAAAGCATTATGCAAAAACAGGGTACTTATCAGTATATGGACTTTATATACGGCGATAGGGTGTAATAGCCAATGTGGTAGAGGCAGCGCCAACCTTTGGGGTGTGCGACCTGTGCAACAGGGTGCATCACTTCAGCCAGAGGAAGGGGGCGCTGCACTGGCTCCCCTCTCCTTGCGTTTCTGAAGCACCCGGGCTCGGCGACTCTGCAGCTGCCTTCCGGCCCGGGCACTTTTCTGCTCCAGTATTGGTAGCACTAAAACTGACATGCAACGTGACATACAGTGTGTGGCAGACTCAGTGCAACACTGGGGCCGAAGCAGAGAAGGAGCACCCGGAAGCTACGAGTGGTGAGTGAAAACCAACCCCCACTCACTCCCCGGGCCTCCAGGCACCAAGGTATTATTTATACTCTGTGGGGGCACTTGGGGGACATTATACTGTGTGGGGGCACTAAAGGGAACATACTGTGGAGGAGGGCAATAAGGGGTATTATACTGTGTGGGGCACTATGGGGGCAGTATATTGTGTGGGGGGCACTAAAGGGGCATTATGCTGTGTGTGGTGGCATAAGGGGACAATATACTTTGTGTGGGGCACTAAAGGAGGCATCATACTTTGGGGGCAGCTATGGTGGCATTATACTGTATGGGGCAGCTATGGGGGCATTATACTGTGTGGGGGCACTAAAAAGGGCATTAGACTGTGTGGGGGCATTATTCTTTTTTCTTAATTTTGCACAGGGCACCATCTATCCTAAGGCCGGCCCTGGGTAAATGTTTTATAGTTGCAAATGTCTTTTTTTTAGAAAAGTCCTATTGGCACAAGGGGGCACATTTATAAGCTGTATGAAGTCTCTAAACTATTAATGAGACATTTTAGAGTTTAGTGACTGTGTTGCAACATTAAAAGGCAGATTTACTAGCAATACATAAAACCGAACAATGGCAGCTTCACCAGGTTTTAAGAAAAGTAGAGAACAACTGAAAGAGATACTGCACTTTCAAACATTTGATATGTCATAGAGACATATCAAAAGTTTGGATCGGTGGGATCCGGTTGCTGAGACCACCACTGTTGCTAAAACGAAGGTGCAGGAGCACTCAGCTGAGCGCATAGAAACCTTCAGCTGTGATCGGCGCTCCACGTCAGCCTGAAGTCGGCTCACATAGAAGTTCCATGAGAGCCATCTTAAGGCTGACAAGGAGCGCCGATCACAGGAGGGGGGCGCTCAGCTGAACGCTTTTGCACCTTCGTTTCAGCAACGGTGGGGTCCGGGTGCTGAAACCCGCACGGTAGGTGAAAAAGGGAGCTCTTAAAATAAATTAGTTGAACTTACGGTCACAATGGCCGCAGAAATTTGGCTTTCATACACCAGTCTTAAACAGGAGCCCGCTGGAGTACAATGCGCTAAATCTATCAAGAGGTGCACGCGATTTAAAAAATTTGTTGCATCCTGGGCTGTCTATGTGTCACAAACTGAAATCTACGTCAGCTACGAACCGGCATAAATTTCCGCTATAATGTATGTTAATTTCTGGCATAAATTATAGTAAATCTGTTGGGATACAGATGGCCCAGCCTCTCCCAAGAAGCCTTACCCACTTTTTTTTTTAAAAAGCGGCAAGTGCTTCGGAAAACAAAAAAGTTACATTTTTTTGCGCTGAACAGGTATGTGCCAAAATGTTTGACTTTCTTCTGCCATAAAACTGGTGCGACGCACTTAATAAGTCTCCCCATATATTTTTCACTGCAATTACACTAGAAAACGTCTATATTTCTATTTATATCCTCACTGTACTTCTACCAAAATTTCATACATTCTGGTGCAAATTTTGTGCATTTAGTACAAGTTCAGCAAATTTTGCTGCATTTCTGCTGAAACTTTTTATAAATGTGCTACTGGGCTTAAAAATGTGGGTTTTTAAACGTGTCATCCGGGTTGTTAAAATTGATATCCTTAGCTCAGGACAGGCCATCAATATTAGATCGGTGGGGGTCAATATTAGATTGGCCCCTTGAAACAGCTGATCAGCGGGGTTGTCAACAGTCGGACCCCCCACCGATCTAATATTGATGGGATATCCTAACGACAGACTATCAATTTTAACAACCTGGATAACCCCTTTTTAAATGTATGCTGTGTTTTTTAAACCACATCATGTTTCATCCATGTGTTCTTTGTGTATGAACATGTGCTTTTTGCAGTAGCTTATGCATATGGTGACAGGTATGCTTATATGGTGCCGTAGTGGTAGAGCCCAGACCGAAGTGATCTGTGGCATGGACCACTTTTTTGATTCAGTTCATCAATCATTTTAATGTCCCATATTAGTGACATCACTAGACCAAGTCTGGGCACCCAAGTGCCATGCCATTGTCCACCCCTGTATGTTTACAATGTATATAAAGGCGCTGAATGGAAATTATACTTCATTATCTTATTTTATAATTTTCTTTTAAGAGTTAAAAGAAATTGAGTGGGCTGCAAAATAGCACAGATCAGGAGAACAAGGAAAATCAGACCTGCTTATGTTTCAGATAAGTCTCCAATTCTTACTGCATCTACTCTTAAAGGGGTTTTCCCACAAGGGACATTTATGACATATCCACAGGACCACCACTGGGACCCGCACCTATCTCTAAAATGGGGCCCCCTAAACCCTGTTATAGATTTTTGTGCTCACACTGACTTCCGGCCACTTCTTGATTACATGGTCGGGGCATAGTCGGGAGTTATGGATACAGTGTAACTCGCTGTGCTACGCCATTTCCGTAACTCCAATAGTAGTGAATGGCAGTTATGGAAGCAGCGCAGCATGCAAGCTACATTGTTTCCGTAAATACCATTCAGTTCTATCGGACTTATGAAAACAGCGCAGCTCAGCGAGTTACACTGTTTTCTCCTTCATGATCGGAAATCAGCCGAAAGAGATAGAACAGGGTTTAGGGGCCCCGTTCTAGAGATAGGTGCGTGTCTTAGAGGTGGGACCTGCATCTATCTGACATTTATGACATATCCTGTGGATAAAACTCCTTTAAGCCTCATGCACATGACTGTATTTTTGGGGCCAACATTTTTCTGCATTTTTGCGGATAAATTGCTGACCCATTCTTCTGTATGGCCCCATGCACACAACTCAGGACAAGTCATTTTACGGTCCAGATTTACGGATTTACCAATACTGGTGAATTGTTGTGCACCTGTGAGTCCGGATGACACACGGATGCACAACAATGGTTTTTTGCAATCCGACGGACCGCAAAACAAATACGGTCGTGTGCATGAGGCCTTAGTATCTATGAAATCAGTTCTTAATAATATTGGTTCTATTCATAAATGGCCACAACAGCAATGTGAAAAGAACAGGAATATGTCTTGTGTTAATTGTATGTACAATTATCCTGCATTTATAGAACATGCTGTGCCGTAGTTTGGAAATGGATATAATGTAAAGGGGTTTAATATACATTAAGATTAATCACTGTATAAATGAAACATTCTACAACTTTCTAATATACTTTGTGTTCCAAATTGTATCTAGTCCAGGCAATGCTCTGTGAGCTCAGCACATGAGCGGCAGCTGCACAATTCCCTGATTGTTGTATCTGTCTACAGTACAGGCTGCTCAGCTCAGGACTAGATACAGGTACCAGTTTGCAGCTAAACAAGAACGTTGCCATTCAGTGACAGCAAACACAATGTTGTAAATAGTGACAAATTGAAAAAAACAAAACATTATATTAAAAGTTGAAAAACTTTTTATTTAAACATCCATTATGCTTTTTATTTGGATAAAACCTTAAAGGGTAACTAAACTTTCAAAAATCCTCTGACATGTCATAGTGACATATTAGAAGTTTTGATCGGTGTGGGTGCGAAAAACAGACTCCCACTGATCGCTAAAACAAAGCAGCAGAAGAGCTTGTGTGCTCGCTTAGTTTCTGATCAGCTTTTCTCTGAAAGCCGAACAGTTGGTGTACAGGTTCATAAACTTTCTATTAAGTGCGTACATCACACGAGCGCTTCTGCGACGTTGTTTTAGTGATCGTGGGGATCTCGGTGCTCGGATCCCGATCGATCCAAACTTCTGATATGTCACTATGACGTGTCAAAAGTTTTCTGAAAGTTTAGTTACCCTTTAAAGCCCCTTTAAGGCAGTAGCCTCTTCAACTGTTCTGCAACTACAACTCCCACCGCATTGTGACAGATGCTATAAATGGTTGTCTTACAACGGCTTCAGATGTGGCAGGCCACTTTTTAACATATTTAAATATTTCATATTAACATATTTCAAAGTTAAAGCAGATGTCCACTTGAGAGATGACAAAATATGTAAGTCAGTACCTATAGGTGATGGGTGCCTTCTACTTATTTTCTTCATTGTCGGTGGTTTAAAGCTCTGCTCAATTAGGGTACAGCTATTATCAGTGAGTGCAGCCTAGTTGCATTGTTTTATGTGGGTCTGAGATCGAAACTACACCCCAGACTGCTGCTTGATCCCACATGCTTTACACTACAGCTCTGCTTGTTTAGATTAGCTGCTGTGTATAGGCACAAGCTCACCAGGTAGTTAGTGAGTGGAGTACTTCCAACACAGAAAGGACAGAATGAGTAAGCAAATAAACTACCAGTAAAATAAAGATTATCCAACAAATGGCCCGCATTTAGTGAAGCAAATAAACCTCAGTGGGAGGAGCCTGCGGTTCCGATTTAACGCGCAAAAGGATAAATAGACTCTGTACCTAAAAAAAAAGCCAAAAGACCCAAAAAGAGGCAAGCAAGTGAAAACCTGCAGCCAGTTCCACGCACATCCATCAATACGACGGATTAGGTTATTAGCTTGACTACCGCGACTATATAACATATGGTGGGAAAGTGTCAGCGATGGTGGGAGCCTGTACTCTGTACAGACAGACTGTATCCTGCTAACCGGCCAAGAACAATTTTCAGACAGGTTCCGTAATGTAGGCAGAACTGAAAGTCAATATTTCCTTTTTACGTATTCTCTCCAGGAACATAATAGAGCAACGTCCTTCTGTTCCGTACAGGAAAAAATACTAATAGCAATTAACTGAACCGGAGCAGGACGTAACTGCACCGTGTCATCGCCGGAGCCGAGGAACTACCTGGATTGAATGGGAGCCCATTACAGCGTCTTTGTTCCCCAAGTGTTTCAGAAGAGCTGAAGTCTTACGTTCCATATAAGCTGCGCTTCCAAAAGATAAAAAAGGAGATCTTCCTGGATAATTGACAACTTGTACTTTTGAAAAAACATTTATTCTGTACTGACACAGTGACCTACTGATTCCAGACTACAATGCTAGATCTCACCGCGTGTTGCAGATTTTGGTTCAAATGTTTTAGCCGAAGTCATAAGTGTTTTCAAAAGGAATGGGAAATATAAAGGAAGAACTTGTACTTCTCCTTCCTCCTGGATCCACTTCTGGCTTTGGCTCAAAAATCTGCATCTGCAAAAAATACACAATGTGTGAATCCAGTCTTAAGATGCAAACCGAAGAGTGTACAATATCCTCTACTGAGAGTTTCTAGAACACTCTGGACTATCGCATATCTCCAATGGAGGCAGACCACACAGCTGCTGCAGAAACGGAGGCCAAATGGCCCCAACCCATTAATGCCACCTGCCCCCTGCCCTGGTGGTCTGATGGTCATTATGGTCTAAATACTTTAATTACAATATATGTATATTTTTGGGGGGAATATATTGAAGAGGGGTGTGGGCAAATTCTGAATTTTGCTATGGGGGCCTATGATTTATACCCCGGCTCTGGTATAGACTTCTGAGTAAAACAATATAGGCAATGTATGAAGACCGTAGATTCCTTCTCCAGGTATAATGGACCTACGTACCACCCTCATAGCACTGCATTTGGAGCAATATGATGAATATATAAAATGTAAAGTCCTACAGACCTAAATCTAAACTGAAGCCCTGTGCTTTGAGCAATGGTTACCATGTACTGTAAACTCTCTAGCATTATTGTGAAAAACAGCCTTCAGACACTTCATGGGGACATTTTTTGAGATTTCTATGGCACCACAATGGAACCAGCCCTCCATAGTTTCAGATTGTCTTGTTTCCCAAAGAACCATGGGGCACTATACTGCTCCCCGTGTCTTCTTCTTACGTCCTAAGCCTCTCCTCTCCAGTACATTCATACCATCATCCAGATCCGACATCTTTTCTACTGAGCCCCACAGCTTCTGATGTACCTGAAATGATGCCCTTGTAATTCTATAGATTGTCAATGGCTGATATTGAATTCAACCTTTTATGTGTTTGTCGGAAAATGGCGCAGACATTTTCTAGTTGAAAAGCTTGTTAACCAGCTGATTTCCGGTGTGACCTAGAAGAGGAGTAGCTGGGGGCTGGCAGGGAATGCGCCCCTCGTGCTCCAATAAGAAACCATCAGAACCTGGATAGTTTTAGTAGCAGTCAGAACTAAAATCTCTACATCCATTGAAAGAATGCCTAGCGACACCCCCGTAATCTAGCGTACATTGTAGAAGGGTGTAATGCCGCAGGCTGCCATTGTAAGATGCAATTTTTAGTATATTTGTATTTTATATGCCATGTAAGTATTTACCATCTAGGTATATTTTGCACTGAAATATTCAACCATATCTCTCATACTCCCTGGAACTTCTATTTGATAGGTGTTCCTGCTGTTCTGTATTGGAAGGCGCTATTTCCTATACCTTAGTTAAATAATATTGGCAATATATTGTACCAAATGTTAGATATATCTCACACAAAACTAGCATCAAAACGCCACATTTTATAACTATGTCCTTTTATCCTAATTTTGTACCTCTGGGAATGTGTTAGAAGAGGAGTGCACCAGGACCTGGAGCCCACCAGAAGGTGTTCATTGCTTTGTATGCATCCATCATAGTCACAGAGTGCGGGCGGATTATGAAGCACATATGGCACACCTCCACCTGCTCCTATTTCTACAGATTCCTACTCCTGCCCCTCTGATGGATGGATGTGTATAGATAAATGTGCAATGTGACAGGATCATCACATATCCTACACATCATTACGTTACATTACTATATTGTATTTGTATTGTTTATTATATATAAGCCTGCAAATCTATATGTGCATATGGACCAAGAGACAGCAACTGCATCAACTAGAAACAGAAATAGACTTTACAAAACACAACTAAAAATATCTTCAGGTGGGAAGAAAATGTTCCAGGTATTCTATGCGATTGTGTTCGGAAGATGAACGCTGCGGTAACATATGTGCCTGCACCTCAGTTATTTAAATTCAGGATAGACAAAAAGAATGTCACAAATAAAAGAATGCATTAGCATTTTATCAATGTGTGACGGGGAAGGAGAAACATGGGATAAGCACAGGTGCGGGAGTCATATGGATGCGGCGTGATTCTATTATTTGGATTTGGAAGTGTTGGAACCATTGTGTATGGGTTTTGCTAATGTTATAATGCAAGGCCTAGAGACTGATGCGTGACAGCGCAACTACATAAATGGAAGCTGTTCAACCTGTTTAGGTTTGGGCATCATAGAAATGGCTGAGCACAGTTTCCCAGCATGCATCATTTAATATCCCCGGCAGGTCAGTATTTCTGATAAAAGCATGTCTAAACTCTTTGCATATAAAAACATACACTTTGCAAATGTCTCTAAAGCTGGAGGTTGAGTAGCTTGGTAAATACATTGCATTATTGATCTTTTGCTGATCCTGAGTTATAATCTGTATTCAGCAGTTCCTGCTTGTTCAGGGTCTGCACAGAGCTCACTCTGGTGATTTGCATTCTTATGTATAGTAATCTGGAAAAAAAAAAATACCTTTCCATTATATTATAGGAGCTCATCTGGTCACCATTATGGAGATTTTCTTCCCTAGAAGCATTGATTCTACGGGAGATTAACTTTATAATACTGCGCCACATGGAGCACCATATGGCAGCAGCACATGGATTGTCTAGAACTCCATGTTACAGAGTGCAGAGACTCTGTGCCCTCTTACAGCCTCTTGTGCATGGCTCTGCCATGTATATGAGGTCTTACTAAATGCTGCAAGGGGTGTGGTTAATGGACATTAAGCCGCACCCCCTTTTCACTTGGCCACTTCCCTGCTAAGCCACACCTGCTTGTCAAGTGAGATGCAAAAAGTCCACCTAATGTGTCCAGTGCTGGTGGACACAAGATCCCAGTACCTTAATCCCACCGCCCGGATCCTCTTGCGCACTAGAAGCGTGTTCTCACCAGCGCAGAGGACGTCCTGCAAAGGCATTCAAAAGAACACCGGAAGGCGCCATAACAAGTATTTAACAGCAATATCTATACACAGCAGCATTTTTTTAAACTTTTTTTGTGATCCATCAGGTACTGTAATATTCATTCACAGGACAACCCTTTTAAAGGGTTGTCCGGGCACAAGCTGTCCATAGGATAGGTCATCAGTATATGATCGGTGGCGGACCCTGCACCGATCAGCCGTTCCGGCTGCTTCCAGGTACCGAATGTGCGTGCCGGAAGCAGATGGTTCCGGTAACAGAGTAGTACTGCAGCGCGGCTTCCATACGGTGTATGGAGCCATCTGCTTCCGACACTGCCCACTGCATAACATTCGGTGCCCGGAGGTAGTCGGAACAGCTGATCGGTGCGGGGTCCGGATTTCATATACTGATGACCTATCCTGTGGAAAAACCGCCCTGTGCCTGGAATACCCCATTAAGATCTGCCAAAATGGGCTAAAGTTTTGACACAAAAAAAGTGTTTTACAGTAGGCCAACCAAGAATGAAGTGTCTAATAATGCACCAAATTTATCATCCAGCATGAGCCAATAGATAAAATTTGGCGTATCTAGTCTAATTTGAAGCTTTCTGAATTTAAGATAGTATTCGTAAATTTCCCCGTTGTTTTTGTCTGATCTAACAGAGAAATGAAATATTTAATCGTGGGACAACCCGTTCAAGGAACATAACGCACTTTCTCATTATATTGTATGTATATATATATATACATATACACACACGCCTTATTGGACTATCTACTGTGGACTCTGAATTTCACTTATTGTCTTCAAATACAAAAACTAGCATGAATATATTTTCCCCGCTATATGATACTATATACAATGCTACGATTCCTGCGATACAACTTTGCATACTGGCCATCCATGTACAACCATGCATGCTGACCAATTTAGCCAAGGAATGGAGGTTATGGGGTAGGTTTTTCTTAGCCCTTTGCAACAATATAGCAGACTGTGTTTGCTTGGTATAAACGCTGATTTGTCAAAGAGGATTTTAAGAGGATTTTTTTTTTCTTATTTTGCAATGCACCAATACATAAACAGGCAACAAGCACAGAACGAATCAGCACAAGTGTATTAAGGAAGGAGCTAAAAGGTTGGTGAAAGCCCAAGCTGCACCAGTGCAGAAGCATGGAAGCTAGCTCAGAAAAGCACAGGGATTTTCATCTACACACTAATTAATGAGAGCAAGCTGTGGATGGAGAAGAGTTGGGAGGAGAATGAATGTCTGGAGGGAGACATGTGGTTTAGACAGCAGACCTCAGACTGTAGACCTCACAGACAGAGAGAAGAAAGCAACCAAGGGGGTCATCCATCCTTACTCCACAGAGCCTCGGCTGAAAAGAAAGACACAAAATACAGGGAAAGGGGAGCACACATGGAGAAATAATGTCTTAGATTGAGCAATAATTTAGCCAATTATGTGGGGGAGCATCCAAAGCAATACCCCGTGTCTACAAGCTCCTACCAAGCCCCCTCCCAATGGTTTTCAAGGAAAAACAACAGCTGCAGGTAGTCCTTGAACAGCATTAAGAATAATGGCAGCCAAAAGTTTGGAAATTGGGGGAAAAAAAGGAGCGTATATTTATTGTAGCAAGGGAGAGAACAGGATAAGGCTTCATTAGCAAAGTCAACACCATTTTGCTTTGTTTTAATGAGGATTGGCAATCCTCTGTTGGTTCCAAACCTTATCTGGTCACCAGCTGAAATATACCCACTGTACAACTTCTCTATGAGGGAGAGACAGACAGAGAGAAGAAAGCAAGACATTAGGAAGAACGAGAGAAGATACAAATATCAATGTGTTTTCTTGGAGTTGCACAGGGAAAGGTCAAAGAACATTGACACCATTGGCAAGATGCAGAATCGTAATGTAGATGGAGATATGTAAGAGGGGATACATGGACAAGCAAAGGAAATGAAGAACACCCTCCCACACTTATTCCTAAATCTTCCCCTCCCGCCAACTTATTTATGTTTTATGTAGAAAGCTCATTGCAGCTCAGTTTCTGCAGTTGGGTAAATAAGAACACGGTAGAATTTAGGAACCCTTACCTTCAGATATGGGGCGTACATTGTGAGGATTTCATGTATAACATAGAGGTGGCAGGGCTATGTACTCACCGCATGGACCTTTGTGTTTCATTGGAATGGCTGTTTTCTGGATGCACTCCGCTTTTTGCCTCTCGCAATCATTGGCGTAAGTTCGGCTGTCCCGACCGCAGACAGGCTTGTAGGCACCGTCACAAGTAATGCGGTCACAAGAACAGCGAGTGACTCCTCGACGATTAAGGCACACAGCATTGTGCTTACATTCATCCTTGCATTTATCTAGCAACGGAAATGTGAGAAGAAAAATTAAGTCACACACGAAGAGCTTCCGTCTCCCTTGATCAGCTATGCATCTTGGCATCAAGTGTTCCGTTCTCCTACAGTGCCTCGGCAGAGAAAACGTTGTCCTGGGTCCTCCAGAGCGACAGATCCTCTTAGTCCCTGATGTCTGCTCTTGTTATTAGATAAGGGTCCTGAACACGGGACATTAGTTTCACAGTTTTACAGAGGCAGCATGATCCCACCCATAGCATTGGCACATTTCAACTTTCCTGTGGTACCCATCACCCTCTGACTACAGACATGGCAGTCTGTAGTCAGAGGTCCATTAGCCAACTACTACTTGTAAAATGCATTAGCAGATCATTTTATATATATATATATATATATATATATATATATATATATATATATATATATATATTAAATGATGTAGTAATATAAGATGATGAGGTCATATAAAGCATTACTAGTAAATTAAAACGGCTGCTTCTGCCCAAACATGCCAACAGTAATGAGAATATTTGTGATTGCATATGAATGTCTAACACAAAAAACTGCACAGCTAAGTGTACTAGATATTCATCTTTTGCTAATTATTGCAATAAGGTGCAAGTTAATTCTGCTTTTTATGTATCTGAATGAATATTTTTAGTATTTCCATATAGAGGTTTAAATAGTCCATCTAAGAGGGTCTGTAGAGAAGAATGCCCTGTTTTGTTTGAGGATGCTTTGCATTCTTTTATCCGGAATCTCTAAAAGCGCACTTACTGTCGCACAAATCGATGGTAAAGTGCCAACACAGACTTCCATTTAAATGTTTCCCAACCGCATAAGTGTCATTTCACTCTAAGAACACATTCTTTGTGTTAGAAACGCTCCTATTCAGACCGTGACAGTGTCAGGAAGATATTGATTTACTGGTTCAGACGGCAGTGTTGTATAGACTTGCGTGCTGGATTGTATAAATAAGAATGGCACCTCCTTACAATATATGCCCCTAACTTTATCTCCCACTACCCCCTGGATCTGTGGTTTAACAGCTTAAATAACGAAACAAAAAAAAAGTGACATTAAAAATAAAAATAAAGATAGACCCCAGGAAATGTGAATAGAAAACGTCAATATCTGTATGTAGGAGTCTTTTACTAAAGAAAAGAGTCCTGCTTTCAATGGTGCACCTGCTATGGCCTGGTCATGCCACTACTTTGCACCTCACTCATAGATCTCCATTAATAACCTAAGAATTTTCGTCTTACCCTGAGCCTGGCACTGCCCTGTGCGCACTTTCATCAGTTCTATTCCTCGAATGCTTCCATTCTTGGTCATCATGCACTCATTGTTGTAGGTCACTCCATCATCTGCACACACAGGGTCTCTCTGGGCTGGACAGTTCTCTGGCCGTGAAAGCATTTCCACTTTGCGTGTGCGGGGGTTTACTCTGCACACTCGATTCATGTCATTTAGGGCATTCTTACAAGGGTCTAGAAATATAGAGAACATGTTAGCAGGTAATTCATATTATGTCATTATTATGTCATTCATATTACGTCTTTTTATTTCATCATTCAATCCCTTTTGAAAACTTTCCAAATAAAAAGTCCTGTGGGCAGGAACAGACAAAAAATAGGGGGGCCTATAGCAAAGATCGGCCTCCATTATGGTGCTTGTTTTCCATCCAAGAAAGAAGAACCTATTGTTTGTTTCCCCCTCCAAAACTTTCTCATGACCCATGGGCCAATACCCCACCCCTTGTTTGCTAATAATGCAGTTCCTCTGGAGAGGCTAGTCCTGCACAGGCTCTACAAAGGGAGTGGGAGCAACCCAGACAGGGACCCCTCTCTTCAAAGGGGGTGTAGCAAAATAGATTTTCTTTTTTTCCCCATTAGACAATATAGTGCATGGCAATCTCTTTCTAACAAAGCTAGAACCAGTCCTGTATCTTACATGGATCCAAATATCTCCCCATTCATTTCTCCTATTGCTCTGCTAGATTTTCTTTAGGCTGGCAGCTCAAGGGGTGTGTCCATTAATCTGCAGCTCCTCCCACTCCTTGTCATAGCATGTATAAGAAGATTGTTCCATCACTGCATCTACTCCCCCCTCTAGGAAAAGCTTTACAAATACCCCCCATTACATGTCTTTTTAGAGGGAGAGCCCATCCCAATATAACTGAAGAAGAGGATGAGCCCAGCCCTATATAACTAAAGAAGAGGGAGAGCCCAGCCCTATATAACTGAAGAAGAGGGAGAGCCTAGCCCTATATAACTGAAGAAGAGGGTGAGCCCAGCCCTATATAACTAAAGAAGAGGGAGAGCCCAGCCTTGTATAACTGAAGAAGAGGGAGAGCCCAGCCCTATATAACTGAAGACAATTTGTGTTTCTGAATAAAAGCTTCTTCTATACTTCTTTACTGACAAGCAGAGAAGGCATTTTTTATAGGCTGGTCGCAGTTGGAGAGTGGAACGGAGCATATGTGCCCTCACTCAATCAGCTCAGAAGGGGGACATGCATATTATTATACAGATTGCACACCAGGGGGCGCCATTATAAGGAAGTAAAGGAAATATCTCACAGGTGGAGAATATTTGTAACATAAGGTAAATTACAAAACGAAATCATTTTTAATGCCTAATTATATTGCAATAACATTTAATAGTGGGATAACCCTTTTTAGTGTCGTGTAGCAGCCTTACCATTCTGTAAGAGTGGCATGCACCTATACACTGAAGGACAGTCCGGTACCAGATTACGAGAATCTAATTTCGTTTTCTGAACCATTGGACACCTGGCATCTGGAAGCCCTATAGTAGTGGGCATTATGGTGGCTCAGTGGTGGTTACGCTTTACATGTTTGCTGAACTATTGGAATTGTACTATAATTCTTTACCATATAGAGTGTTTTAAAAAGCTTTAGGGCTGATTCAGACGAACGTGCCGTTTTTGCGCACACAAAAACCGCTGCGTTTTGCGTGCGCAAATGGCACTTGACAGCTCCATGTGCCCTGTTCATATGGATGCGCGGCTGCGTGCTTTACGCGCAGCCGCCATCTTTATGACACTCCGTTTGGATGTTTGTAAACAGAAAAGCACGTGGTGCTTTTCTGTTTACATTCATTCTTTTACTGTTATTGCGCGAATAACGCTTGTCCCACGGAAGTGCTTCCGTGGGGCATGCGTGATTTTCACGCACCCATTGACTTCAATGGGTGCGTGATGCGCGAAAAACGTCGACACATAGAACATGTCGCAAGTTTTACGCAGCGGACTAACGCTGTGCAAAACTCACGGACTGTCTGCACTGCACCAAAGACTTCTCTAGGTCCGCACGAGCCACGTGAAAACCACGCGGCCGGCATAGACGCAAAACACGTTCGTCTGAATCCGCCCTTATATTGACTTGATTATAGCACAAAAACCTGAATTTTGTGACCCAGATAGCCACACAAACAACACACAGTAAGTATATATTGGCTTTAGCTTACAATGGCTCGGTGTTCTTAGATATTAATCTAGACAACACAATACACACACTTTGAAAGATGAAATTCACTACAAAGTATATTGGTATAACTGTCTTGAGGGAATATAAGCAAAAAATAGGCACTAAATGAGATACAGTGAATTCACTCGGAGCAGACAGTTGGCTTTTCCCAGCAGAAATCCATCACCTCTAAGCAATTTGACAATTATTTCTTCTCTTATTTGTTAGATTCAGGCCTATAACTCCCAGGAAGGCCATGCTATTTCTTATCATATGATAACATATCTATATCTATGTATATGAACGTGTACATCTCTATGTCACGTCCTGGATATATCGGTTATTTGCCATTACCTCTCAGCCTCCACAGACATGGATTCCTCCCCAGCGCCTGTGCATATTGTGTATTGTTACGGAGTCTGGTAATTGCTCGATATTTATTATTATTTATAACAGTAATAGTACATGGGTTTTAATGAAGCTGGGGATTTGGGGATCCCTGTTCTCTACTTGGCGAAGGTCCCTTTGCCTCTATTCCTGAGAAGATTGTTACTACATATTATAAATCTTTGCTTTTCTAGTGAAGGATTTACCTTAAAGAGGCTCTGTCACCACATTATAAGTGCCCTATCTCCTACATAAGGAGATCGGCGCTATAATGTAGGTGACAGTAATGCTTTTTATTTAAAAAACGATCTATTTTCACCACTTTATTAGCGATTTTAGATTTATGCTAATGAGTTGCTTAATGCCCAAGTGGGCGTGTTTTTACCTTAGACCAAGTGGGCGTTGTACAGAGGAGTGTGTGACGCTGACCAATCAGTGACCAATCAGCGTCATGCACTCCTCTCCATTCATTTAGGCAGCGCATAGGGATCCTTTTAGATCAGTATGTGCTGTCTTATACTAACACATTAACAATACTGAAGTGTTTAGACAGTGAATAGATATTCCACGGGATGTCTATTCACAATCTCTGCACTTCGTTAATGTTTCTGTGGTAGTTACAGCAGAGCAAGCGTAATCTCCCTGTAACCTGTCATCTACAGCGTAATCTCGCGAGATTACGCTTGCTCTGCTGTAACTACCACAGAAACAGTAACGAAGTGCAGGGATTGTGAATAGACATCACTTCAATATCGTTAATGTGTTAGTATAAGACAGCACATAGCGATCTAGCAGGATCCCTATGCGCTGAGTAAATGAATGGAGAGGAGTGCATGACGCTGATTGGTCACTGATTGGTCAGCGTCATACACTCCTCTGTACAACGCCCACTTGGTCTAAAGTAAAAACACGCCCACTTGTGTATGTGGCTGCACATCGTTCTAGTAAGAACGTGATGCTGCTGTGTAAATGAATGGAGAGGAGTGCATGATGCTGATTGGTCAGCATCATACACTTCTCTCCACAACGCCCAGTTAGTAAAACAAGTAAACACGCCCAGTTAAAAACACAATACACGCCCAGTTGGACATACGAATAAAAACACGCCCAGTTGTCCATTTCAAAGCTCACTTGCATATATATAAAATAGCTCATAACTTAGCCAAAAATGAAATTTAAAAAAAACAAAAAACTTTTCTGTTCTCTACAGTGCAGCGCCGATCACATGCAATAGGAGATAGGGATTTGAGAATCTGGTGACAGAGCCTCTTTAACTTTCACACTTTAAAAAAAAACAAAAACAGGCGTTGCTTAACAGCCCAATAAATTTACCATGATTTATGCTAGAAACGGGCATAAATTATGGCGCAAATCTACTCTAGCTGGCGTAGATTTCCCTTTCTGGTGAACAGACGGCCAGAGATGTGCCTCATTTATTAGGAGACGTGCACCTCTTAATAAATTAGGCACATTTTATTCCAACTTTCTTTATATTAAGACTCCGCGTCAGGAAAACGTGCCAAAAAACAGCCTAAAATGCTTCACATTGATTTCAATGGGGTTTTTTTTGCCCGCGAGCGGAAAAACCGGCTCGCGGGAAAAAGAAGGTACATGCCCTATCTTCAGGCGTTTACGCTTCTGACCTCCCATTGACATCAATGGGAGGCAGAGAAAGTGTATTTTGCGGCGTATTTTGCCCGCGGCGCTCAATGGCCGCGGGCGAAAAACGCAGTGAAAATCGGCGTGCAGGCAGAGCCAAATCTGACTCAAAATTCCAAACTGAATTTTGAGGCAGATTTTCTGCCTGCAAAAAACTCTGAGTGAACCCAGCCTTAGTGTCTTTTTACTCGCCCACCTTAAAATCAATACAATCCCAGAAAAATGTTTTGTGCTGGTGTTTGTGTATTTTGTATAAAATTATTGATTTTTACATGGTACGTTTTTATACAGGAATACCAATTAATAATAAAAAAAATACGTATACCCACATACGCTGTATATATAGTTATAAAGAAAGTCAGTATTGTTACTCACCACATGTCCCCTCAAACTTCTTGTGGAGGTTCTCCTGGTTGTCGCAGGCTTGCTTGTTCAGAGCACACTCGTTGCGGTAGTCTTTTCCATCACTGCCACAGACCACATTCTCTGGCATGCCGGCACAAGTGGTTGGGCAGACACACTTTGCAGTTTGCCCATCCGCTGAGCGTGCACAGGTGCTTCCATAGCTGCAAGACACAGATGAACAAGGGTCCCTGGAACCTGCAAGAGAGAAAATATAGAATGACAATAACATGACAATGCAATCCTAATTATACTAATATCTGATCAAGGCACAGTGGGTAGCACTACATTTTGAGATTGTGGTGTAAAAAAAAAAAAAAGTCATAGCTAGTTTGTATGTTCTTCTCAACCCTTTAAAAGTATACCCATGGCAATAAACTTAACCACTGTGTATGCGCTTGCTGTAAGAATACTAGATTGTAAGCCCCACTGGGGACAAGAATTGAATGAGGAATACATACTGCAAAATGCAAAAACACCAGGGACCAGTGCCAATGCAATCAGGGGTCATTCACCATAAGAATCACTGCGTTGGAATCAGTGGTGCAGCAAAGAATTTTACATCACAGGATCCCCGCTGAGGAATCACTGGGGCTTTAGGCTAGTACAAGATGGGTTTAAGGGGCTGGAAACTGATTGCCATCAAGGATCAGTTTCTTCTCTGCTTATTGGCTATTTGTACAAACGACATTAGAAGAGAAAGTCTTATTACGATCCAGGAAGATGGCAAGGATGAGGTGAGCGTCAACATGAGATTTTTACAGAGGTTTCCATATGGATTGCATAACCGATTGAAGAATCGGCCTCAAGGTCTAGTCAGCAATGACTATGTAGACAAATAAAGTAAATCATCATCTTCTTGAAAAAAAGGAATGACTTTTCTGACCTGAAGACCTATGTAACTTCATATAATCTTAGTCAGAATACCTTGTGGGATTTGGTTTTCTGAAATTAGACGCCAACCACTCTACACCTTCAAAATTTTTACACCTTCACCAAATAATAAACCCTTTTTATGTGAGGTAGGATGGTTCATGGAGATAGTGTGGCTCAATTCACAGCATTTACTTCTAGGCTGACTTCAAGTGGGAGGGTGAGGGTAGCAAGGAGCGCTGTGACAAACCTCCAGAAGCGCCAAAGGAAAAGGTCATGTAAATTTACTTGGATAGAAAGAAGTAAGGTTTCATTTACTCAGTGCCAAACTCCCAGTGGCCGCCTGACAATGAAGCAGGATTACTCACTAATGTCAGCAGTTTAGTTGGGAACTTGCACTATAAGACTAGAATGATAGTCCAACACCAAGGGTGGCATTTAAAGATCTTCATGTTATGGCTTCTGGACAAGAAGAACATCATGAGACATATTGGATAATAAGCGTCCAGAATCGGACAAGGAAGCCAACAAATTGATCTGCACAGGTCGCCAATAACATACATAGATGGTCAAAGGCCACAGAACATTACTCTTTTGGGTTTACACGAACAAGACAAATCATAAAGGTCTATTTTACATTGAACCCCAATGACACCCACCATGGCTACAATATAAGGCCACTAATAGACTGTAAATGACAAAGCTACTATTGGATATGAACCTTAACCTTTACAAACAAACAACCTAAAATAAAATCAAACCTTGGTAGACTAGGTTTTAAAGAGGACCTGTCACTAGATCAACTAGAAGTTGAACTGGTTTACTGACCTGAATAGCGCTGTCTCCCTGATTCCAGCACCATTTTTTTCCCTTTCTTCCTGAACCCCCCTGTTCCAGAGATATGGTGCACGGTTGTGTTGGCTCCCCCTATGCTATTTTTCTGTAATTAGCCAACTGGGTGTGAACTACCCTCAAGCTGCCTTGCGCTGATTGGTCAGCATCAGAGGCAGGGAAGCTAGCTCCACCCCGTTAGCTAACTACAGCAAATTAGCATATAGGGATGCTATTAACAGTGGGCCATAGCTCTGGAACGGAGGGGTCTAGGGAAAAATAAAACAGCACTGGAAATCAGGGAGACAGTGCTATTCAGGTCAGTAAACCATTTCAACTTATATGATCTAGTGACAGGTCTCCTTTAATGTCTTTAAAATATCTTGTCCAAAGTTAGCTTGGAACTGTGTGGTTTGTCTTTCTGGCTTGCATTGACTTAATGGTCCATGGGTGAAAACGTCTTTGTGACACGGGTTAATTTCGCAGCTAACCGGTGCCTACTCAGAGGAGATCTGCCTTTCAGCGTAGAAACACGACGGTATTAACACGATTTATCTGGTCAGGGATTTGTATAGTAAAGAGGCAGTGCATAATGCATCTCCTCTGGAGGATGGAAAAACAGGAGGCTCTTATTTTATGGATTCCACTTGGATTTTTGAAGTGCAAGAGAAATGAAGAAATGTAAGGAAGCAACTTATTCATTGAATATGTAATCTTCACTGCACTGGGGAAGATTTGAAAAAAGTCCATATTTTATACGTTAAAACTGTTATCTGTATAACTAAAAGGGAAGGCCATGTGTTATACATTTGCTCAGGGAAATGCAAAGTGCCTATGTACTGTGCATTATGTTGTAGCATCCGTTTAAGCAAAGGATCGGAAAACCGTGCAATGCAGCTCTGATGAAGGTACTGCATGGGCAGTAAAGAGTAAGACTGCACATTATAGTATATGTATGGCCAGGGAGCTGTATAATTCAGAAAGGAAAGAGGCCATTTATTATATATCCCATTAGAGAGATGTAAAAAGAGGGAGGAGGGAGAAGAGGCAATGTATAACACAGCTAAGCACAGGACCGTGCGGAAAGAATGGCTCATGCATCTGACCCAACAACTATATACATTGTTATTATACATCTTCTGGGAGTGTTGCTGGCACTAGTACTGCAGATGAAGATGTGCAAATCATAGATGATTGAGGATAAAGAAATACAATAGTCCTCCTTCTGCTATGTCACGTCCCTGTAATGTAGAATTCATATAAACAACCGGTGCTCTTACCACAAGGTCCTTTGCTGATAACTTTGATTCTTCGCTGCTGGTTGCATTGGGCTCTTTCGAGTTCACACTCATTGCTGTAGGTGGAGTAGTCGGAGCCACATACGGGGGCTACCAATGATGGGCAAGCACTCTTCTTGCAGACACAGGTTGCCTGAGATGGGTCAGTACTGCTCTTCTCACACACTGCACCAAATCCACAGAGCATTCCACGGCACACTAGAACATAGAAAGGTAAAAGTTGGAACGATGGTGGTCATAATTAGTCATCTTACCTAGGACACTGCTGGTCAATGTAGTAGCACCATATACATTCATGTTGGAATTACACCAATTGAGTTCTTATGGTGAAAACCCAAAAACAATAAGTGGTTTTAGTAAAGTTGGGTGACCATAATACTAAATATTTTCAGCCTCTGCTGTCCTGATCCCTTGTAGTGAAGGATTCACAGACAAAGGTTAGGAAATGCGGAAAGTGGAGATGCCCTTTAAGTGTTCATCTACTGTTACAGAACATAAACTGAAACAACAGCATATAACTAATCACAAAGAGTTAAAAATTAACAGTGAGTATATACTGCGTATCAGAAATGGTTAAATGTAATATATCTGCCCAAATAAGTCAACAGTAATATAACAAAGCAATTAGGGAAATACATTTTTGGATTGGAGGCACCTTTTAAGGACCTGAAAAAAATAAATAATGTCATGGTAGAGCACAGTTTTGCCTAAAGACACTCTCCCCCATTAGATTATTGGTACACATCTATAATAAGCAGCCAATACATTATATTTGTCATTCCATAGTTCACAGTAGGGGGCAGAAGGTCACGTTATGAGCAATTAGTACAGACCATCCCGGGGTCCTACAGGATCTCATTAAACCTTCTCATATAAAGTATTGCTGAGCTATACATCTCCAGCAGTTGATTGCCTGTCTTTATGAGTACCAGCACATGTCTTAAGTATGTGAGAATATAGATTTGTTGGAGGATTATTCCTTAACATGCTGTCAAGATGAAAATACAGCTCAAGATTATGGTGAATTACAAGAGGAGGCCTGAACTAATATTTGCCAGAATAAGAACATCATGATTTCGAGAGGCTTTTACCCTATCCAGATGTCAATAAAGTCTTCAGGGATAGAGATATTGATTTTTATATCAACTGGTCAGGGGTCAACAGGCCAGCTGTGCAAGCTCTAAATCTCCCCACTGCAAAAACAGAATGAAGTGTCTACAAAGATGGCTCCTAAACCCCGGTACCAGCTGTGTTACTTCTCACAAAACCAATTAACCTAAGCTAGCCATAGACATTAGTTTGTTTGTCGGAAGTTTAGAAATGAACGTGCAAGTTAATGAGGAATCGGTGGTGATAACTTCTGTCTACACAACCTTCAATGGTTATCTTATGTCGGATGCCAGCATTAAAAGAGTGAATCGGAGATCTCTTGGTTTAACCAGCATCCATCATCTTTCCCCGACAGATGCTAGATTTACAAAAAGGTGACTACCACAAGTAGAAGACATCACAGCACCCCAAAGGGATGTCATCCTGTGTTCTACTGACCCTACACGGCATATAATTCTGTATGGTTACTTGCCCCCTGCTCTCTCCTATAGCTCTGACTGTGTAAGCGTCCCAGTAGGTCTGGTAGCTCTTCAGTAATATTAATGAACCAAGAAGTGTAGGATATGCAGCCCCGTTTTTGTATGGGGTTTAAAGGGTATTTTTTTTTTTTGGGGAATGTGAATATTATTAGTAAGCAATGCTTCTTCTGGGGTTGCAGTATCTGGGGCTTCCTGAAATACCTCTTGAACCACACGAACCTAACCACAAGCGCCTCTTTGGAGCAACCATCTCTGATGTTTTGCATCTCACCACCTTCAATTCCTAGATTAATAAGATGTGTCTTGTATTCATCACGTCAAGAAGAAAATTTATTAAGATAGGCACTTGTGAGCCCGGATCTCAATCAGTTACAGAGTGGTGTCTATGAACGAGAGATCATCAAAACTAGATGAGATGGAGACACAAGTGCTTCCCGCACACTGGAAATCTCTGATGATCATTTGTCTTCTCAGATTGCAGTATAGAGAGAGACTATGATAGTAACAGACATATGATGCGGAGCAATGCCAACGAAATGTCCACAAACCCTTACATGAGGTTCTGCTGCCTCTAATAAAGAACACGCGTCTATGGAGAGATACCTGTGTATTGTATACAGTAAACCCTGTATCCTGCTGGGAAGGATACAATAAGGTTCATGCACACAAATTATTTTATGGAAATTTATAATCACAATATAAACTATGCAGAGTCTGTCAATAATTCTTCTGTTTCTTATTTTCAAAAATAAGATGGCAACAACATGTACATCACACCTTGTAAATAACGTAATAAATCTAAACAGAACATTTAACACCTGGCTATGTTCACACGGAGTATTTTGGCGAGTTTTTTGACGCGGAAACTGCGTCGCAAAACTCGGCAAAAACGGCCCGAGAACGCCTCCCATTGATTTCAATGGGAGGCGTCGGCGTCTTTTTCCCACGAGCAGTAAAACTGCCTCGCGGGAAAAAGAAGCGACATGCCCTATCTTCGGGCGCTTCCGCCTCTGACCTCCCATTGACTTCAATGGGAGGCAGAGAAAGCGTATTTCGCGCTGTTTTATGCCCGCGGTGCTCAATGGCCGCGGGCGAAAAACGGCGCGAAAATCGCCGCGAAAATCGGCGTGCAGGGAGAGGAAAATCTGCCTCAAAGTTCCAAACGGAATTTTGAGGCAGATATTCCTCCCCCAAAATACTCCGTGTGAACATAGCCTTAAAGTGTAGCTAAACGTTTAACAAACTTCTGACATGTCATAGTGACATGTCAGAAGTTTGGATTGGTAGAATAAAGCAGCTGAAGCGCTCGAGTGAGCGCTCAGCCGCTTCGTGTCTGTTTGGCTTTTTCCAGAAATGAATGTATCGGCGTACGGACCAATAGAAAGTCTGAGCCCGCGCTCCGATACATTGGCTTTCCGGAAAAAGCCGAACAGACACAAAGCAGCTGAGCACTTACACGAGGGCTTCATCTGCTTCGTTCTAGCGATTGGTGGGGGTCTCAGTGCTCAGACCCTCACCAATCCAAACTTCTGACATGTCACTATGACATGTCAGAAGTTTGTCAAACGTTTAGCTACACTTTAAAGGGGTTTTCCCATCAGAGACATTTATGACATATCCACAGAATATGTCATAAATGTCAGATAGATGCGGGTCCCATCTGTGGGACCTGCATCTATCTCTAGAAAGGGGCCCCCTAAACCCCGCTCTGCCTCTGTGTTCCCGCTGATTTCCAACCATGTATTAGGAAACCGTGTAGCTCGCTGAGCTACACTGTTTCTGTAAGCCCCATAGAACTGAATGGTAGTTATGGAAACAGTGTAGTTTGCATGCTACGCTGCTTCCGTAACTGCCCTTCACTACTATGGGAGTTACAGAAACAGCGTAGCTCAGCGAGTTACGCTGTTTACATAACTCCCGACCATATAATCAGGAAGTGGCCGGGAGGCAGAGTGAGCACAAAAAGCTAGAATGGGGTTTAGGGGGCCGCGTTCTAGAGATAGGTGTGGGTCCCAGAGGTGGGACCCGCATTATTCTGACATTTATGACATATCCTGTGGTATGCTTGCTCAGTGTGTCGAGACCAGGGTGAATCCACCCGGTAGGCATCAAAGTCGAGTTGTGCCGACGAACCCATACAACATCATCAGGTGAGTCAATCCAGATTCACTTGTACATATCAATTCTTTTGAAGTGCGTTATCACCTTAGAGGAGCGTCATTTCTGTCTTTCCTTTTTTCCACTTACAAAGCATATAATAGGTAGTGTTATTTGGGCAATGAATGGCTGATGTGGGTACAATATGGAAGCATTATTTGAAAAATAAATATTTATAGATGGACAAAAGTATTGGGACACCCATACATTACACCTACAGGAGCTTTTATGACATCCCAGTCTACATCCATAGGACAATATGGAGTTGGTCCCCCCTTTGCTGATTAAACAGCTTCCACTCTTCTGGGAAGACTTTCTACAAGATTTTGGAGTGTATCTTTGGGAATTTTTGCTCATTCATCCAGAAGAGCATTTGTGAGGTCAGACACGGATGTTGGAGGAGGGGTCCAAGCTCGCAATCTCTAGTTCACTACAAAGGTGTTGGATGGGGTTGAGGTCAGGGCTCTGTGCAGACCAGTCAAGTTCTTCCACATCAGACTCTCCCAACTATGTCTTTATG
Source organism: Rhinoderma darwinii (assembly GCF_050947455.1). Lineage (NCBI taxonomy): Eukaryota > Metazoa > Chordata > Amphibia > Anura > Rhinodermatidae > Rhinoderma > Rhinoderma darwinii. The sequence continues at coordinate 33,208,877 of NC_134696.1, read as the reverse complement.
GAACTTGCTTTGTGCACTGGGGCAGTCACGCTGGAACAGAAAAGGGCCGAAACCCAAACTGTTCCCACAAAGCTGGAAGCTACAATTGTCCAAAATGTCTTGGTATGTTGAAGCATTAATTTTTCCCTTCACTGGATCTAAGGGGCCTAAGCTAACCCCTGAAAAACAACCCTATATCATTATCCTTTCTCCACCAAACTTTATAGTTGGCAAAATGCAGTTAGGCAGGTAACGTTCTCCTGGTATTCACCAAACTCAGACTCGTCCATCAGACTGACAAATAGAGAAGTGTGATTCATCAGTCCACAGAAGACGTTTTCACTACTCCAGAGTCCAGTGGCGGCGGCTTTACACCACTCCATCCAGCGCTTGGCATTGTGCTTGGTGATGTAAGGCTTGCATGCAGCTGCTCGGCCATACAAACCCATGCCATGAAGGTCCCGGGGAAAAGTTTTTGTGTGGATGTTAATGTCAGAGGAGGTTTGGATCTCTGCAGTTAGTGAGTCAGCAGAGTGTTAGCGACTTTTATGCACTATGCGCCCCAGCACTCGACGACCCCCTACTGTAAATTTACGTGGTCCCACTTTGCAATAATACAACTCACAGTTGATCGTGGAATATCTAGGAGGGAAGAAATTTCACAAACTGACTTGTTGCACTGGGGGCATCCTATTACAAGACCACGCCGGAATTCAGTGATCTCTTTACACTGACCCAGGGGCGTAGCTAGGGGGGGGCAGGCGAGGCATGTGCCCCAGGCGCAACTTAGACGGGGCGCGAGGGCCGCACCATCCATGACGGCGGCCTGCTGCCTCTCTGAGGGGTCAGTGGCGCCACTGAAACCAGCCGCCGCCACGCCTTCCTGCACTATAATTGTACCTGCGTCCATATGACACAGGTACAATTAGAAGCAATGATTGGCCGGGTAAATTCCGTGCCTGGCCAGTCAGCTCTTTTCTATGAGTGAAGCGGCGCAATACTTTTCGCCGCTTGCATCGTTGAAAGGCACTGATTGACAGGGAAAGTCATTCTGCCCTGCAAATCAACACCTTTCATAGACGCAAGCGGCGCAATCACGTCATCGCGCTGCTTGCGTCGTTCAACCCCAGGAGACCTGAGCAGAAGAGAGCAGGTCTTCATTGCCGACGGATGGTGCAGGAACAGGATTAAGGTGAGTTTGTATAGTTAGTTTTTTTATCCTAATAAAAATGTGTGTGGCATTATCTACGGGGGTGGCTTATCTATGGCGGGGGCTTTATCTACAGGGGGGGCTATAAACTGGGGGGTGGGTTATATGTGGAGCACTATATACAGGGGTGGGCTATATGTGGAGCACTATATACAGGGGTAGGCTATATCTACAGGGGGGCTATATACAGGGGTGGGCTATCTGTGGAGCACTATATACAGGGGTGGGCTATGTGGAGCACTATATACAGGGGTGGGCTATATCTACAGGGGTGGGCTATCTTTGGAGCACTATAGGGGAGTTATATTTGGGACACTATATACAGGGGTGGGCTATATAGGGGCACTATCTACAGGGGGCTCTATGGCAGGCAATATCTACAGGGGGCACGTTGTGTGTGTGGGACACAGTGTATGGTACCATTATAATTAGAGGTGCAGTGTATGGCGCTATTATATTTAGGGGCATAGTGTGTGGTATAATGAGAACTTTATCTTTGTTTATAGGTGTGGAAATGTTTGAAAAGTGAGAAGCTGAAGACATCTGAGCGGTAAACTGCAGAAATGGGCTGTGACCGGGAGAAGTCATCATAGAGGTCTGGACCAGATGGAGAAAAAGAACTAGAATCTGAGACGTCACCGGTGAGTCACTTGATGTAAATGTTTATTCTGCCTCTAACCGTACTGTAGTCACTGTACGATCTGCAGCGAGATGATGGGTGGTATGATTATGATATGATTTTTTTTTTGTGAAACAGCATGTCCTTACCATTGTTCGGCCCATGCTGGGAGCTGGAAACAACTTAGTGCAAACTTATACGGCAGGGGTTGCACTAAATTGAGCTGTATTTGTGCTGGTGTTGTATATATGTGCTGAGCTTGGTTCTGGTACTATATATATGTACTGAGCTTTTTTTCTGGAGCTGTATTTACGTACTTAGCTTGGTTCTGGAGATGTAGTTATGTACTGAGCTTTGTTCTGGTGCTGTATATATGTAATGAGCTGGGTTCTGGTGCTGTATATATGTAATGAGCTTTGTGTACTGATCTTGTTTCTGGAGCTGTATATATGTCCTGAGCTTTTTTCTGGTGTTGTATATATGCACTGAGCTTTGTTCTAGTGCTGTATATATGTAATTAGCTTTGTTCTGGTGTTGTATATATGTAATGAGCTTGGTTCTGGTGTTGTGTCTAGAACTATATTGCTTGTAAAATGTACAAATGTTTTTATGCTCGAGTTACATAAAAAAATGTGGAAAAGAAATGACACATCATTGATTGGTAGAGAAAACAAACATGGCGAGGGGGAAGGAGATGTCGGTAAAGAGGTTGGGGGGGTGGTGCCAAACTGAACTTTTGCGCTGGGTGCTGAAGAACCTAGCTACGCCTCTGCACTGACCCATTATTTTACATATGTTTGTAAAGGCGACTGCATGGCTAGTGCTGGATTTTATATACATTATATTATGGGCCCCCAATTAGCTTTTTTTTGCAGGACCCCAGTTTCTATAAAACAAGCCCTGTCTGTGACTGCATTGGGGACAATGGAGGGCAGCGCCCAGTTCCATTCCCCTCAAAAGGTTTGAAGTTAAGCAAAGCTCCAGCGTTCCACAGGCAGCTCAACATCAGCAAATAAGTGAGAGGGGAGATCAGCCCGAGGGATCATGCTGCCTTTCTAGGTGTCACGATTTATTTATTAACATTAGACAGACAATGTAATCGCTGTCATTAACATGCATGAATTCAGGCACATCGAGGCATTCATTTGGACAAGCAAAGAACGGAATATGAAGAAAAATCAATAGAAATAAATGTTATGGTTATACGGTTATACTCAGGTTATACGGAGCCTTTAAATGTATTTTATTCACTTGGACCAGTTTATGGAGAAGTTATAGATTAGTTCCCATCACTACTGAGTCTGTGACTGAAAACCTGAAATCACAAGTTGTGAGATGCCGCCTCTGGCTCTGACACTATCGCTCTGTTGAATCTAAAGAAAGTTAATTTATTCCATTTCAGAAACTGGCAACAAATTAAGCTGCTAGCGCTTAACAACGGTGATACATTGTGCCTGTAAAGTAGAAGCTCCCAACACAAGGAACATCAGAGACTAACAGCTCCCAGTATGAACCCATTACCCCCAACATCTCGCATCTGGTGCGGCATCACAATGCTAATTATAAGGAACTCATTTAGTAGGCAAGTGGCCCATATTGAGGCGTCCGGGGCTTGTTACAAAACTGAGTGATCTAATGTGAAGCACAACCACATTAACATGTCAATGTGTAAATGAACATCTTCTCTCCTCTCTGAGGCAAGAAGGGGCTGCAGGTATCTTAAAGCTGAATTATTAGACTAAAAGGAGCTCAAGATGCCAGAATACATAAAACAAAGCAAACAATCAGGGAATTAAGACTCTAATACATGAGATCATCTTACTAGTAGATATGGCTAACCTTCCCTTCTGGTGAAATATAAAGGGTGCAAATTAGAAAAGCGTGTTAAACTGGGTATTATGAGATAGACACAAGAGTAAAATAAAGAGGGAGGACCCATAACAAAATTTGTTTGCCGTCGTCAAAATGTGTGCATTCTTGCCTCCCCAAGCTGGAAAATCTCCTGCAAGTATGCAATCCTTTGGGTGCATTTTCAGGAGTCATTTTTTTGCCATAAAAAAACGGTGCCATTTTTGTAAATATCGTTAATCAAATACTAAGATGGATTGAATCCAGTGGCACCACCAGCACAAAACTGCAAGAAGATGGGAGGGTGTGAATACTAAGGCCTCATTCACACAACCGTAAAAATAGTCCGTAATTACGGACCCATTCACTTCTATTGACCACGTACACCTTCCCGTATATTTGCGGGCCGTAGAAATGTGCTTTTTACGGGTTGTGCTCCCATACTTTGTATGAAAGCACAGGCCAAAAATGCGAGTGGCTCTCCGTGGCTGCCAGCGGCTGGCTGTGCTCCTAATCATGGGCTGTGATTATGGGCACAGCCGTGTGCATGAGGCCTAAGACCGTGTTCGGTCTGCAATTTACGGACCGCATGCTGCCCACATTTCCTGGATTAAGCACAGTTCAGGGAGCCGGCACCGAGCATCATAGTTATGTATGACGCTGTGAGTCACTGCATCCCCGCGGGACTACGGACCCGTATGCAAATTATGTTTCAGAACGGGAAAGTATTCCCACGGGGAGGCAGGGACACCTAGCGTCATACATAACTATGATGCTATGGGACCGTCTCCATGAACAGTGTTTAGTCCAGGAAATGTGGCCAGCATGCGGTGCGTATGTCACGGACCAAACACGGTCGTATGCATGAGGCCTAAGAGGAAACATTTCTAACAAACCAAAAGTGTTATTGAGGCAACTCAGCATATATACCTGACCTTACACTGTCAATATGTGTATGATAATACAACAAAAGATAATGTATTATAAGATCTTCAGTTCAAAAGATTAATGGGCCACACCATCGACATTTAATAAAGTCAATTTGATGTTAACAGCCAAGACAATTAAATGAAAGATGTGAAATGTAAGTCTGAGTAAAATCTGTAACTTAGGAAAGAAGAAACAAACAAACAAGCCCATTTCTGTATTAGCAAACCTAAAGGGGTATTTCACTTTCCTCCGGATAGGTCATCAATATATGATCGATGCGTGTGCACACCCGGACCCCGCACCGATCCGTTCCTCCACCTGCTTCTGTGCACTGGATGTTTGGAACGGTATGCAGTGGTTGGAGCCGGAAGCAGATGGCGCACACCACTGCATGGCGGCCGTTCTGCAGAACTGCAGCTCTGCTCCTATTCACTTGAATAGGAGCCGAACTGCAATACTGGAGCTCGGCCGCTATTCTTTGACTGGAGCCAACTGCTTCCGGTAATATCGTCCGATGCAGGGAGGCAGCCGGAGTGGCGGATCGCTGCCGGGTCCAGGTGTCGGACACGCACCGATCATATACTATTGACCTATCTGGTTGATAGTTCATCATTTGTGAGAACGTGGAAAACCTCTTTAAAGCATATAGAGCTTTTATTTAGCATAAAAAAGCATATACAGCGCCTCATTGAAGTATTCACCTCGCCCCCCCTCCCCCCCGATGTTTCTCCTGTTTTGTTGCATTATAACCTGAAATTAAAATGGCTTTTACTTTTTATTGTATGTAATGGACCTGACAAAATAGTAAAAATTGTTACAGTGGAATAAAATTTTACAAAAAAAAGTAAGTGTATATGAATTCATGTATCCCATAAATAAGTTCTGGTCAAACCAATTAACTTCAGAAGTCACATAATTAGTAGAATATGGTCCCCCCTGTGTGCAACCAAAATTTCACATGATATCATTATAAATACACCTATTCTGAAAAGCCCCGAGCCTACAACACTAAGCAAACATCATGAAGACCAAGGAGCTCTCAAAACAGATCAGAGATAAAGTTTTGGAGACGTATAGATTTGGGCTGGGTTATAAAAAATATCACAAACATTAAACATCCCTTGGAGCCCCATTAAATTCATTATAACAAAATGGAATGAATAAGGCACAACTACAAACCTTACCAGAGAAGGCCGACCACCAGAACTTACAGACCGGGCAAATGATAAGACTAAAGGAGCTTCAAAGATCCACAGTGGAGAAGAAAGTATCTGTCCATAGGACCACTATAAGCCGTACACTCCACAGAGTGGGGCTTTATGGAAGAGTGGCCCTAAAAAAGCCAGTGCTTAAAAAAAAACCATAAGAAAACATGCTTTGAGTTCATCAAACAGCATATGGCAGACTCCCCAAACACATGGAAGGCTTTTTGTTCAGATGAGACAAAAATTGAACTTTTTGGCCATCATGGGAAACGCTATATATGGCGCAACCCCAACACTTCCCATCACCCCTGGAACGCCATTCCCACAGTGAAACATGGAGGTGGCAGCGTCATGCTGTGGGGAGGTTTATCATGGGCAGGGACTGGAAAACTGGTCAGGATTGAAGGAAAGATAAATGGCAGTAAATACAGGCAATTCTTGAGAAAAAACTATTTTAGTCTTCAAGAGATTTGAAAAGGAGACAGAGGTTCACCTTCCAGCAGAAAAATGACCCTAAACATACTGTTAAAGATACAGGAGTGGTTTAAAGAGGCTCTGTCACCAGATTTTGCAACCCCTATCTCCTATTGCAGCAGATAGGCGCTGCAATGTAGATTACAGTAACGTTTTTTTTTGTTTTTTTTTAAACGAGCATTTTTGGCCAAGTTATGACCATTTTTATATTTATGTAAATGAGGCTTTCTAAAGTACAACTGGGCGTGTTTAAAGTTAAAGTACATCTGGGCGTGTATTGTGTTCGTTACATCTGGGCGTTTTTACTTCTTTTACTAGCTGGGCGTTGTGAATGGGAGTGTATAACGAATCAGCATCATCCACTTCTGTTTGTTAACACCCAGCTTTTGGCAGTGCAGACACACAGCGTGTCCTCGAGAGATCACGCTGTGACGTCACTCACTTCCTGCCCCAGGTCCTGCATCGTGTCGGACGAGCGAGGCCACATCGGCACCAGAGGCTACAGTTGATTCTGCAGCAGCATCAGCGTTTGCAGGTAAGTAGCTACATCGACTCAGCGTGTTCAAATATCATCTACTTTGCTGCTACTGTATTATGCTGTGGATTTTCAGCAAGTATTTTGCCAAGTGCTTATACAAAGTACAAATAGTGTTAGGCTATGTTCACATTTGCATTCAGAGCCTCTGTTGCACATTCCGTTCAGATTTGCCAGAAAACTCAATGGAACCCGACGGACTCCATTGTAAGTCAATATGCAAGCACTAGGGCCCAGGTGCGACTGCACCCCCTATTGTTATGGTCCTGATCACTTCCATGCATGAAGGATAAATTTGTTCTCCCATTAATACAGGGCTCCATCCTGTATTTAGGGCATATCCACTGTATACAAAGCAAATGAAATATGGCGCATAAGGCTGAAATGTCTTAAGGTCGATTGCTCCAACTGGCTGGGAAAACAGTTCATATAGCCTGTTCTGTAGCGCTCAGCAATTGTGGTCTCTAAATTTTTTTTTTTTTTTTAAAGTAGCTATTGATTAGTTCCAAATAAACTTTTCTAGGTTCATAGGTAAACTGGATTCTTATTATGTAACTTCAGCCACAACGTAACTTGTTCTCAGTAAGTACCCCTCTTCTGAACATGGTCCTGCTTGCTGAACGCTGGCCATAGACTTTAAACATAGACACGACAACCTCCTACTGAGCAAAACTGACAAATAACGAAGCGGCTGGATGGTTTGAGATGGATATAGCATCTCTTTTATATGGAAGAGTTAATGACACAATGCTAAATCTTTAGTGCGGCAGAGGCAGGAGAGCTGGAGTGGAATTAATACAAGAGCCGTGAGCTGAGCAGTATGCAAATCCACTGATCACACATCCTCAGGCTTGGGCTATCCTCCCCCTCCTAGATACAGGAACACCTCCATCTCAGGCTTGACTATGCTAATGTGACCCAGCTAATCCATACTGCCTTCTCATAGCCCTGACCAAAGGACAAGTATATGGGGAAATAAAAGCTGCCCGCAACGGGGAGATTAGGAGGACCTGCTCCGAGACAGCGAGCAAGAACGGGAGAAAAATAGATAGAGTCAAACAAAGCAGGAAAATGTGTAGGTGCAGAAAATCAATGTGGGAGAAGAGTGTCACTAAAAGAAATATCTCCTGGCATCCAACACTTGAAACTCCTAGAACATCATGTATATTCTTGTATGTCTATATATCTACAGATGCTTGAGAAAGTGGATTTTAATAATACTAATGGCACAATACGTACCTACTAAATGGCCTCCCAAAGTGCCAGTCAGGGGCTGAAAACTAGATTATTAAATATATATCCCACTGTGAGACCTCAAAGTTATTCTACGGGACCTTAACCATTACCGAAATGACCTTTTCAATATGTCTCACCAATAAGTGAAGATGTGATCCAAAGAAATGCATCCAGCGTCCAAGGACAATATGGTCAGCACTCACGGAAAGTGCTTTTATTTGAGAAATTTAGAGTATGCCTAGAGGTAAGTTATTAAGCATTCTTTATATCTTCCTGGAGGACCCCTTTAAGAGGTGACATATCTACGCATAACTCATCCTTTATGATCCCCAAATACACATACTTAAATAATGCATGTATCCGAGCGATACTATAAAAAAAAAGAACATAATTTTACATACAAGCACAAAAAACCCTGCATGCCCTGAAGTTTACAGTATCATTTCTGTTTGCTAGAGGTGTAGGAAACACAAAGCAATTTACTCAAGGTCACAGGCAGCTGTCACTGAATCCAAACCTGATTAACCTGCATCTCCAGATATTATGAGGCCGGCCCGTGTGACACCTCGCACTGATTGCCGGGTCACAGAACCTGAGCAGAATAAGACTGGCTGCCTCATTTAGCAGCTAAACACGCACCTCTGAGGGAGGGCATTAAGACACATATATATATATATATATATACCTATTTCTATTGATATAATTTCACCAGTGAATGCACAACTTTCAGTAACGACACAGGAAATTATCATGTAATAAACACAACAAGCAAAGTTAGAAGACGTTTAGGTGAATCTATCAGGTTCTTTATGGCTTAATATATTTTCTTTATTATACAGGACTTATGAGGTCTCTGCATAAAGAGCATGTGTAAAGGGAATGTGTCATCAGAAAATGACCTATTGTTTAAATCATATTTATTTTTATGTTAAACTAATTTTAAGAGGTTTTGCCATGTCATTATTAACATTTAAAAAAAAATCCTAAAATCTTGCAGTTTTTACAATGGCCACTGAGGCTTGCAATAGACTGACCCTTCCTGTTCTGTAGAGATCACTTCTCAGCTCATCTCATTATCATCACAGGCAGGATTACACTGACACGTAACACCTGTCTATAGATAACAGAGAATCCCACATTCATAATAGACTGACCCTTCCTGTAGGGATCACTTCTTAAAAGTCATCTCATTATCATCACAGGCAGGATTACAATGAAAATTAACACCTTTGTATAGATAATACAGAATCCACCATTGACAATAGGTGATGGACACAGCTCCCCTCCTCCCCCTCCCTGTACAATGACCTCTGCACAGGTCATAGGGCATGCCTACAAAATGCTTCCATAGAAGTCAATCGGTCCCCTTCTGTTCCTAGGGTCCATGCAGCTGCTGTAAAGCATCTCTCTAAATTTTGGTAATAGCAATTCAGGCAAAATGGCCGCCCCCATAATCATGTAAAGAAAATAGAATAAAAAAATCTACAATCAAAAAATAAAAACAGATTAGAAAAAAAGATTATGTTTCATGATCTGGTTTTAATTAAGAAAGAATATGTGATACATTCACTTTAAGGGTAATTTATCAGTGCCACCAATGAAAGTATCATAACTAAAAAAAAGTGTGCTGGCTATACAGCATTTTTACTTGCAAGTTAACGGACCAAAATATTTGCCAAATAATAATATTGATGCAATATCAAACCAAAATAATAGCCCCACCATCATAATACTTCATAATATTTCCATACAGTGCAGATGAAATAGCGCCATACTGCACCACAACAATACCACCATACAGTGCCAAATACTGTAGCACTACCGTCATAATACTTCATAGTATTTCCATACAATTTATAAAAAATAGTGACATACAGTGCCAAATAGCACTACTCATAATACTGCATAGTATTTCCATAAAGTGCATAAATAATAGTTCCACACTGTGCCACAATAATACCACCATACAGTGCCAAATAGCACTACTCAGAATACTGCATAGTATTTCCATACAGTGCATATATAAACTGCTATACTGTGCCACAACACTACCTCCATACAGTGCCAAATAGCACAACACTCCTAATACTTTCATACAGTGCATATATTAAAGTACCATATGGTGAACACATACCAGTATCCAAATGACAATGTTATAAAGCGCCTAAATAATAATTCCACAGGCCTAAAAATGTAGATTTCATGTAAGCTGTTTAGAATGTGCTGTATGTGGCAGGATGATGGAGACCCGTCAATTGGTGGGGGTTATGCAGTAATTGTCCTTTATGTCAGGTTCCTAAGCTAGGTGTTTCTGTTTCTCACTACATGAACACATGTGGGGGCAGCCAATTCAATAATTTCCCATTAATATTTGTTCTTGGATAACTCCTTGTCTTATTGAGTTATCTATTGTAAAACAAAATCATCACTCGGAGACAGTACAAAGGAGTTAATGTATCTCAGCACTTGGCAAGCCTGTGAAGATCACTTGCCCACTGTTCTTCCCACGTAACACACACCTGGATGGGCTGACATGAGAAGGACTGCAGATTGCTGGTTCAACCATAAATTAGTATAGACGCCAAGAATGGAATAAAAGGTGCGTACTCATTAGCACTTCAATGCTGTGAATCTTCTTAGACAGGCCAGCAGCTCTGAATCAGCAGCTTATCATCTACAGTATAACACTCGGGTAGCTATATACCACTGTATAACCTCTCAATAGGCTTCTCTGTAAACATCATGTAGGCATCTGTATGGACAAATGTTCTTTGAACAGTGCGGCAATTAGGAACAAACTAATATATTTCAGATCTTACAGCAAACGGACAAAAGAGGTTCTATTAAGCGATTGAATAACTTCATAGATGACATCACATGAATATCTCTCAAACGTTTTGACAAACTTTTCCTACAAAGTTTTGGCAAGGCTGGGTGAAGTGACCCAAGCCACCTAAAACTTCTTGAAAACCAACACAGTGAGGGAGAATTTACCAAACACAAGATCGTCAGATCATTACATAGTTAGATGGATTTCTAAAAGAGACATGTAAAGAATACAAAATATAGGTCGAAGAGAAGTCCAACATTTCTTGTTTTTTAGCTCTCTGTACCAAGTGACTCATTTTGGAGAGATTAGAACGGCTGCTTATTGTTTCTGCCTCAAATTTGGGCTCTTGGTTTGTTATTTTCAGATAGTAAAGGCCAAATAAAAGTCACGTATCCAGTATATTAAATGGGTCAAACATGCTGCTGTGGCCCAATGAGATCTAAAGTTCATTTGTGGTTGTAGAACTTAGACAAGGTGCCACAATAAAGTCGCTCTCTCGACAGAACTGAAAACCTTTTGTATTTTGTTATATAAGGAGCAGATCTCTAGGACCTGAGGGAGTATATGGCTATGAAAAGAACAAGGCCATAGGAGGTGTATTAATAGTACCCAGCTTTGGCATCTTTGCTCACTCAAAATGGAAATAATCCGCCCTGCCCACCCCAGCTTGGAAATGGGTAATGAAGACTATGGGTTGGCAGGTCATTCGACACCAAAGTTTTAATATTTTCTTATGGTTGGATTTTTGCTAAAACAGCAAAACCTATGAAAAAAACCCTGTATACTGATGTTGTTGTCTGAGCTTATTTATCATCTATTTCAACTCATCAAACATAACCCTGCAATTACTTTAATCTTCTTCTGCGATGAATTGCATAGGAGTAGATCCCTGAATGGACCTTAAAGATTAAACATAAACTCATCTGTAAGCTCATTGAAGTATCAGACTTATTCCAATGTTTATCGGCTTTTTCTTATCTGCTGGGTAACACCGTGTTTTTCCTACCCAGAGAGAGATAATTATCATATTAATGAAGCCATATTTTATTTCCACTTTGCTTTTTGCCATTCACATTATTTCTTTTGTCAGATCTAAATAACAGTAGTGAAAAAAAATAAATGGAAGTCATGAAACAGCTGAGAGAGGGTAGAAAGGGACGTGATGGGGAATGGCAGAAAGATAATAAGAGAAAAGGAGGATCTTGTAGCTCAAGAGCAGAGATAAAACCATGTTTCATTGATGGCAACCTACCTCCTGCAGGTTGAGACCGAAAGAAAAATGATAATCAACAGTATTGCCCTTTGAAGGATGATGAGATTGTGGAGTAAAATCCCTTTCTCCTGAAGAGAAGCAGACACTTATTGCCAGAGACCACTGCTGCCATGAGATGCCAATTACCCAATAAAAAAACCAGATAACTTGGGAGCAAAAGTCGCGAAAATTATAAAATAATACTTTTATGTGCACCCCTTACACCACAGTGACCAACGAGACCAATTTCTGACAAATTAGTAATATTGTTACCTATCAGACTAGGATACCTCTCGCTATTCCAAAACACAAAATAAAATAATAAAAAAATAAAAGAGATGACACGGGTGGAGTTCAGTCCTACTCTGGTCCCCATAAATCACTCTACAATCCAGAGGAATAGTTGTGAGAGGTGTCTGGCAAAGCATGTGCCCTGTGTGCTCGGTGCCAATAAAGAAAGGTAGAAAAAACACAAAGCGCACAATAGTGCATGACACTGTGATGGTACACGTGTGAACAAGGTGTTAGATAGTGCTCACCTGGTGCAGTTATGCTGGGAGCATAACATCCAGTGTAGTAGATTCCAGACAGGTAGCCTCCACGATGTATTGGTGGCAGGATCCAATTGCAGCATAGAACCCGATTTGAGAACTTGGAAAGCAAAGTCTCAATAATGAATGGAGGAATAAAAGCAAAAATGCAAAAAACGGGCGTTTTCCATGCGCTACTGATCAGTATGGTTACCCATACACGTAAAACCAAAATCCTCAAAGATACCAATGTGGTCGGTATTATAGGGATTTTATTGGTACAATGGTAAATATAAAACACAACTGTTTAACAGTGAACAGTTTCGAAACCGAACCGGTTTCTTCCTCAGGTAGTATATAAATAGATGGGTGGGGTGCCAGTTAAATAACCTAGTGAAAGGTCAGTTAGAGGCAAGAACTACCGGGTCGGTTCAGAGATAAAAGACCAACCCAAATTACATAACATACATATAATCACAACTGATAAAACAAAGATAAAAAATATATATATATGAAACATATATGTATATATATGTCCAATGAAAGACAATTATTTATAATAGTTAGAAGTTGTCTGGTTGGTAAAGACATACTATATTAACGTAATTGAACATATATATATACAAAATATATACAAAATTCTGCACATATATAATTACATTGTCTAAAAATATAATTTAATAGTGGATTAAAAACGAATTATTTAAAAGGAAAATATGTTATAAAATATTTTTAAAATATATTGATTAAAAATGAGGAAAAAAGTTAAAAATGCACTACCATTTCATTCTATTTTTCAATTTTGCTATATAATTTCGTAAATATTCAGCCAAAGTCATTTTTATACAAGTTCTATGTGTGTACATATATATATATACCTTTTTATATATTCATTAAATTATGATCTCTGTGATTTCATTTAAACCTTCAGGTTTTAGGGTCTTTAATTTATATATCCAATAGATTTCCCTCTTGCACAGTAAATCGTATCTATCCGCTCGACTTTCATTTATCTGTTCAATCGGTGTAATATTAAAACATCTAAAATCATTATTATGAAACAGAGTACAGTGTTTAGAGATACTGTGCAAAAGGAATTTTTTCTTGCAGTTGGAACGATGTTTATTTAGTCGACAGTGTAGAAATTGGATGGTTCTTCCCACATATTGGAGACCGCAAATACAGTCAATCAGGTATATAACATTCAGTATCCCTCTCCAGTCTTGTTTTCAATTTTTCCAGACACTAAGGACAAACCATCAAATGGTATCGAATTGAGTGATACAATAGACACAAAAAAAGAGAAGGATGAACAACCAACAAAAAAATTTTTTTCCTTCAATTTCATTACTAAATATAATGCTGCACATAAAAATATCAAAAACATCATGAATAAACATTGGCACATTTTACAGATTGATCCTTTTTTAAAAAATAGTTTACCTACGAAACCTATGATAACTTTTAAGAGAGCTAGAACTATGAAAAATATTTTAGCACCGAGTAGGATTAATTTTCATGGAAGACAACAGACGCAACAACAAAATACTATGTGCCCTAATTCACACACAAAGGGTAGTTCTAAATGCAAAAAAAAGAACTGTTTATGCTGTTCTAGTATACGTACCACAGACATTTTTAGATCAAACCAAACAAAAAATGAGTTTCAAATTGAAATACAGTTAAATTGCCAGTCTAACTATGTTATATACCTGATTGACTGTATTTGCGGTCTCCAATATGTGGGAAGAACCATCCAATTTCTACACTGTCGACTAAATAAACATCGTTCCAACTGCAAGAAAAAATTCCTTTTGCACAGTATCTCTAAACACTGTACTCTGTTTCATAATAATGATTTTAGATGTTTTAATATTACACCGATTGAACAGATAAATGAAAGTCGAGCGGATAGATACGATTTACTGTGCAAGAGGGAAATCTATTGGATATATAAATTAAAGACCCTAAAACCTGAAGGTTTAAATGAAATCACAGAGATCATAATTTAATGAATATATAAAAAGGTATATATATATATGTACACACATAGAACTTGTATAAAAATGACTTTGGCTGAATATTTACGAAATTATATAGCAAAATTGAAAAATAGAATGAAATGGTAGTGCATTTTTAACTTTTTTCCTCATTTTTAATCAATATATTTTAAAAATATTTTATAACATATTTTCCTTTTAAATAATTCGTTTTTAATCCACTATTAAATTATATTTTTAGACAATGTAATTATATATGTGCAGAATTTTGTATATATTTTGTATATATATATGTTCAATTACGTTAATATAGTATGTCTTTACCAACCAGACAACTTCTAACTATTATAAATAATTGTCTTTCATTGGACATATATATACATATATGTTTCATATATATATATTTTTTATCTTTGTTTTATCAGTTGTGATTATATGTATGTTATGTAATTTGGGTTGGTCTTTTATCTCTGAACCGACCCGGTAGTTCTTGCCTCTAACTGACCTTTCACTAGGTTATTTAACTGGCACCCCACCCATCTATTTATATACTACCTGAGGAAGAAACCGGTTCGGTTTCGAAACTGTTCACTGTTAAACAGTTGTGTTTTATATTTACCATTGTACCAATAAAATCCCTATAATACCGACCACATTGGTATCTTTGAGGATTTTGGTTTTACGTGTATGGGTAACCATACTGATCAGTAGCGCATGGAAAACGCCCGTTTTTTGCATTTTTGCTTTTATTCCTCCGGTGCCAATAAAGGCACCCACAAGCCACTTTGGCATAGTATTTATATAGAAGGCCAGGAGAGCAAACGGGTGAAGAATAGACTAGCTACAACTGTGCACAATCTGTCTTAAAGTTATCAGCCACAATTATCCTATTTGCTTCTGCCCTCCACATAATTTCCCTTTGACTAGTTACTTTTGGCTACTGTCTTCCAAATCTACTGCCCAACTTTTTTATTCAACATAAATGATACCACAATGTTCTTGTTTGTTTTGCATTCTCAAGTGATTAACATATATACTGTATGTGTAGTTATTAGCTAGCTATATAATTTCGGCTACTCCTAATATGTTGTACTTTGACAGAAATAAATGTAATTTAGTATAATGAAAATAATTCCCAGAGGCGCTTCTACTGACGTACACCGGTGCAACCGCCATCCGTGACTTCTGCAGTACACAGAAACTATGCAAAATGAAGCAATGATTTACTTATTTTTATTTTAACAGAACTGTGACCTGAATACACTGGTGTGGATAAGATAGGATGACCTGGTCAATGCTTTATAATGAGGTTACAGGTTGGCTGTAAAAAAAAAAGCAATTGTGTCAGAGTCTTGGCATGTCAACGACCTCCCTAGCCACATAATATTGCTTATTGGACAAAAATTTCCCTGCTTGCTCTGCTGAAAAGCACATAAAGTTGATAACTATCTAGAATTACGGATGGGCAGTCATGAGACCTTTCTGAGCATTAGTGTCATGGAAGTTTGTAAAGTTGTGTTAGAAGAAGAAATGGCATTGCTCTGGGACATAAATCACTGGGAGTTTTACATTATATAAGATTTAAACCATAGAGGAAAACCTTACTCAGTGACATCCCTGCTTACAGTGACAGTTACATATAGCTAAAGATTGTTATTGCGGATCGGTTTATATAATATATCATACGTAAGAGGCTCCCGACTGAGACATAAAGTTCCTTTTTGGATTCCCTCTGGCCCCCTCCTGGGTCATAATAGTTAATATATAAGTAAAGTCAAACTAACAGACATAGCCTTGATCCAGTTTGGGAGTGAGGGATATCTTACCCCCTACATGTAGAAATACTGGAGGCATCTAAAGGCACCATCAGCAGTTGCAATGTACTTGACACATGCAGACCTCCACCAGGGCATAGAGTGGTCTGCATTACTAAGCAATGGTGGAATCACACTTTGGACCACTGGTTAGCAAACAGCAGAGAAAAAAATAACTGCTCACTAGGAAGTATGGAAGACTCTGTAATGGATAATTACAATAAGAAACATAAGTTTCCCCTTGAGCTTCCTAACTCCATATAACAGAAGCCGATTGTGGGGGGTCTTAGATGTTTCATCCAGGACAGCCATGATTTCTGCTTGTTGTGACATCAATACAATGAAAAGATGAAGTTGTGTTCTTCTAGTTCTGGTCTTGACAAAGCTTTCCGAATGAGATACTTTGATTAGTAAAACATGCACTTTTTTTTAGTACATCAAGGATGAAGAAACTCGGTGGTTATAAATATACTAATACACAATAATATTTCGAGGGAATCCAATTTTTTTAGCTCTTGCTCAACCAATTTTATTCAACATACAGGTAGAGTAGTTTATAGTGTAAAGAAAAAGGGTAGAAAGGGAGCAAAAATGTCCGTCCATGACGTCCCCTTGATTTGTTTAAGGAGCAAAAACACTCGTGATGGAAGGGATGATGAAAGGTCAAGTGGCTCCAAGGCATTGGCCTTTAAGGAAAGCTGGTGCTTAGGGATAATAAAGCAATGACCACTACACTTAAATGTCATCCAATCAGTATTAGTTTAAGCATTACCAATGGACTTCTATAGAAAAAACATCGCTGAAGGCTTACAGGTGCTTCATTGAAGCTTTATTACACACAAGTTTGAAAAGTATCCATACCAACCAACGGCTTCTACAAATAATAAAAAATTCAATCTGCCCATACAAGAAGAACACGCCTTTGAATGGGTTGTCTAATTTAGAAAGTCCATTTTCAAATGCCTTATTAGGAGAGGGAAAAAGGGGGAAAAGAAAAAGAAAAAGGAACGGCGTTCCTCTAAGGTAATAGCGTCAGGATATTTTAATCTTCAAATAAGTGTACAGACTTTTTATCTATGACGACTCACCTTTTTGAGTTGTGAGGGTTCATCAACACAACACAATTTTGATGGATGTTCTGTCTCTGACTCAGTGGTGCACAGTCTGCAGGCCTTAGGAGTAGACACTGGGTATTGACTCAACAAAACGTCTTCTGTTATCCAAAGCAATAGAGTCAGAAAAAAAGGCTCCTTTCTAGGCGCTTCTGTCCTAGGCGTTTCGACCCTGCACTAAGGTCTTCATCAGGTATATCAGATATCTCTGAAGAAGACCTTAGTGCAAGGTCGAAACATGTTGCATGTTATCCACTAGAAAATGAAAAATTTTTAAGCAGACTTTCTTGCTCACAGACTTCTGCTGTTTTCACTAAAAACCATACCTGAACCACGAATATCAAAATACCTTATTAGGGAATTTTAAGTTAATGGAGGAGGTCCCTCATTCATGACGCTCTATTAGTCAGACCAGAGAGCTGTTACAATAAGTGTCTCTCCTTCTTAGGGACTTGGACTGCACTGTTAGCCCATTGATTTAAATGAGGACTTTGTAATACTTCATTCCCCCCCCCCCCCGGCGGCGCTGCAGGGATATTGAACACTTGATGCCAGATTCCCCCACAGACCATAGCCATATCTAGTCTTTCCTTCACCTGGGTAAAAAGGCTCAGTTTGCTGCCCCCATCCCTGTATCTAAATATCCTGGCCAAGGGAAAGTGGCTTGTTGGCACCTCCAGTCAATAAACACCTGGGGCACATGTAGCCCTACCCTAGCTACGCCCTTGCCATAGACTATAGCTGATCGCTTAATGTCCCAGCAACGGAATACCCTGCGACCATGTTATCAATAAACAAAAAAGTGCACAGCTCCTTTAAGTTTCCCTTTTTGGTCACCTAATAAGCTTATTCATTATTGCATAAACCTATGTAATGTAATTATAGATATAATATATGTCTCAGCAGGTGAAAGCATTCCATTATTATTCAATATTAATGTTTAACAAAAGGGCTATTTCCGTGTACTGTGCTTTATGTGAACTAGCGTCCCCTTTAGAGTAAATTACCCCATAACAATGGATCTCAAGTAGAAGCTTAATTGATACGTAATTGAAGTAAATGTGTTTCCATTAGCCAGTGCTCCTGCTGCACACTACTATCCGAGAGTGAGAGAATGCGACCAAATATTTTTGGCCTATAATTGAGAGTTTGGCATGATGGTAAAGCCATTAATCCATTTACTGGAGGAAAGAGCCCAGGCGAGAATTATAAAAACCTACTTGCCGCTAGAGCCGCCAAAAAGCCCCGTAATTGTTCTGGGGAGGACGAGGGCTGCACTATCCAGTAGAAGACGTAGCCCAGAAAGGGTTCATTTTCTTCCTCCATTAAACTTCTAGCATCCAGAACCGCACTAAAACTGTCACTCGCTCCAGGTCCCAAGAGAAAACTCAGGATTTATACAAACATCCTCTTCACATCTTTATAACTGCTTCTGCCCTACCCCCAAAGGCCTTTCCATAACAGCGTCTTTTTCTCTAATCAAACCAGAAATTCATAAAGCTGTATAAAATTGTGCAAGGAAACATCAAAGGATAGTTTATGGGATTTTCTTCCCATTGCCTGCATTTTTATTTTAATTGTTGCTTACAAATATTGATGTGCATTTGTGACAGTGTGTGTTTTATTAGGGATAAACGTACGTGTGTGTGTGTGTTTTGTAAAATTGTAAGAGCCAAATAATGCAAATAAAATGCTAAATAAATGCAGAATCTTAGCTAGACTTGTTTATATACAGAAATATACACACATATAGTATATGTGTATATGTATTGTATTATTTCCATATGCATTGTATGATATACATATATTTATTGTGTATGCACTGTAGTGTGTGTGTGTGTGTGTGTTTGTATATATGTAATTATTGAGTATGTATCGTATTATATGTTTGTATGTATTAAATACTTTTGTGTTTAATTGGATTATGCATTTCTTCTATTATATATATACACACACGTGTTTTATTATGTATTATTTTATGCGTGCATTCTATTTTGTGTTTGTATGTATTGTATTATATTGTGTGTATATATATTAAACGTGTGTGCGTATTATAACGTTATCAGCATGTGTATGTATGTACTCTCCTGTATTATCTGTGTATTGTATATTAAAAAGTGTATGTATTATACGGTGTATGTATTGTATATTATAAGCATGTGTGTATGTATTGTATAATATCAAGTGTGCATTGTATAGTTCAAACGTGTGTGTGTGTGTGTGTGTGTGTGTGTGTGTGTGTGTGTATTCTATAATATTAGTAAATTGTATAGTACTGTGTGTTTCAATTGTATTATGTGTACATGTATAATACTATGAGCTTGCATATACTGTATGTATTGCATTATATTGTGTATGCCAGGGGTGTAGCTATAAGGCTGGGTTCACACTGGAGTTTTTTGCAGGAGGAAAATCTGCCTCAAAATTCAGTTTGGAATTTTGAGGCAGATTTTCCTCTGCCTGCACGCCGATTTTTGCGGCATTTTTCGCACGCGGCCATTGAGCGCCGCAGGCATAAAACGCCACGAAATACGCTTTCTCTGCCTCCCATTGATGTCAATGGGAGGTCAGAGGCGTAACCACGCGAAGATAGGGCATGTCCCTTCTTTCTCCAGCGAGCCGGTTTTACCGCTCGCGTCAGAAAACCGCCTCCGCCACCCATCGAAATCAATGGGAGGCATTTTCGGCTGTTTCTTGAAGAGTTTTGCGGCGCGGTTTTCGCGCCAAAAAACTTGTCAAAAAACTCTGTGTGAACCCAGCCTAAGGGTGCAAAGGTAGCAGTCGCCTATATAGGCCAAAAGGCCCCTCTGACACAAGATAACCGTATTATAAATGGTACATGACAATTAGGCATACACATTTTGCACTGGGGCTCAGGAGCTTTAAGCTACGCAAGGGGGAGGAAACCCCTCTGGTGTGTGCACTGTATAGTTTTATAAGTGTGTATAATGTATTGTATAGAATTATATTGTGTGTGCATTGTATATTACGAGTGTGTTTATGTATTGTATTATATTGCGTGTGCATAGTATAGTACCAGAAGTGTGTGTACTGTATTATATTGTGTGTGCATTGTATAGTACTAGAAGTATATGTGCTGTATTATATGCATGTACATTGTATAGTACTAGAAGTATGTGTGTACTGTATTATATTGTGTGTGCATTGTATAGTACTAGAAGTGTATGTGCTGTATTATATGCATGTACATTGTATAGTACTAGAAGTGTGTGTACTGTATTATATTGTGTGTGCATTGTATAGTACTAGAAGTGTCTGTGCTGTATTATATGCATGTACATTGTATAGTACTAGAAGTGTGTGTGTACTGTATTATATTGTGTGTGCATTGTATAGTACTAGAAGTGTATGTGTACTGTATTAAATTGTGTGTGCATAGTATAGTACTAGAAGTGTATGTGTACTGTATTACATTGTGTGTGCATAGTATAGTACTAGAAGTGTATGTGTACTGTATTATATGCATGTACATTGTATAGTACTAGAAGTGTGTGTGTACGTGCTGTATTATTTTGTGTGTGCATTGTATAGTACTAGAAGTGTATGTGCTTTATTATATTGTGTGTGCATTGTATAGTACTAGAAGTGTATGTGCTTTATTATATTGTGTGTGCATTGTATAGTACTAGAAGTGTATGTGCTTTATTATATTGTGTGTGCATTGTATAGTACTAGAAGTGTATGTGCTTTATTATATTGTGTGTGCATTGTATAGTACTAGAAGTGTATGTGCTTTATTATATTGTGTGTGCATTGTATAGTACTAGAAGTGTATGTGCTTTATTATATTGTGTGTGCATTGTATAGTACTAGAAGTGTATGTGCTTTATTATAGTGTGTGTGCATTGTACAGTACTAGAAGTGTATGTGCTTTATTATATTGTGTGTGCATTGTACAGTACTAGAAGTGTATGTGCTTTATTATATTGTGTGTGCATTGTATAGTACTAGAAGTGTATGTGCTTTATTATATTGTGTGTGCATTGTATAGTACTAGAAGTGTATGTGCTTTATTATATTGTGTGTGCATTGTACAGTACTAGAAGTGTATGTGCTTTATTATATTGTGTGTGCATTGTATAGTACTAGAAGTGTATGTGCTTTATTATATTGTGTGTGCATTGTATAGTACTAGAAGTGTATGTGCTGTATTATATGCATGTACATTGTATAGTACTAGAAGTGTGTGTACTGTATTATAATGTGTGTGCATTGTATAGTACTAGAAGTGTGTTTACGTGCTGTATTTTGTGTGTGCATTCTAAGGTACCATATTATGTATATACTGTATGTAATGTATTATATTGTGTGTCTTGTATTATGTTATATGTGTGATTTGTCTAGGAAAATCTGTGTTTTTATCAAGTTATGTATTGCGCGTTAATCTATTATGCACATTAATCTAACAACTTTATTTGATTTGTTGAGCTATTATAAGCTTTGTAGAGGTAAGCCTGCATTTTACCAGCTGTGTGAGGAATTGGCCTCTAGGGGCACTATTTTACTGGTCTCAGTGGCTCATATTTCACTACAAAATATGCAGATAAATGAGGTTCCTTGGGAAAAATGATTCATATTCATATGCTTTACTGAACATTTATGGCAAATAAAGTGAACATTAACTCTACTTCTACTTCCTTTAGTACAAAGCACAACACGGGCTGAGCCTTTGGCAAAAGATAACAGTTTTGATTAAACACTTATTATGTAATAATACAGCAAATTATGTATAAATTTATGTACGTCTTCTTTATCTATTACATTTCATGTATAAAAGGCTTGTACTACCTCAGTAAGAAATAAGACAGAATTTTTTGTATTAAACCTCAGTGCAGATAGCGCAAAAATCTCTAGCCTCCAGCACTCAGAACTTGCACTGTAAGAAGGGTTTATAAGCACATACATGAATAATATGCTGCTTGACACAGTGGGAACAAAGCCAACAAAATGTATTTCACTGTAATAATATATTCATAAGCAATTTACAGAATGTGTCACATGACAGTTGTAGTCAATTGGCGCTAAATGTCAACAGCTGCATTTGCATTGTACTTCACCTCCCTCTCCAAGTGCCAATGCCTTAACATACAGTATATTTTATATATAAGCAGATCCATAACATTATATATCTATCACTTTTCAGAGATCCTATTCGGACACTGCTTGGAGCTGTTGGGGTAGCCTACTTCTTCTTCTGCTATGATCTAACTCCTGGATTCCTATTTCCCTCATTTTCCATTACATTGCTATTAAAGGGGTTTTCCCATCATCAATATCTATCACCTATCCACAGGATAGGTGATAAATATATCATCGGTGGGGGTCCAAATGCTGAGACCCCCACGATCATGAGAACGGGCTGACCTTGCCGTTCCTGGGAGTCCCATAGGTATGAAGCGGTAGTGCGCATGTTCGGCCACCACTCCATTCATTTGATACTGCTGTGGGGTCCCATGATGCAGATCTTTTGGGAGTCTACTCAGCATACTTCCCGTTGATAATAGCTACTACGGTCATGATAAATAAAACCTGTCCCATACTTACTCTACTATAGGATCTTATAAATACCTAGATTTGTTTTATTGTTTTTTTTTTTTTTACAAACGATGGGTCCATCACTCTAAGCAAGCGTCTCATTTGTTAGGATTGGAAAGAAGTAAGCCAGGAGAGCCTATTTATGAAAACAAAAAAGTTTGAGGCGGTTCTGGTAATGTAGTGTCCCATAATGATATCCCATGACCTGCATAATTCCATACTACACAGCTGTAGGCACTCTGCGTACTGCCGTATGGTGACACCATATGTTAAAAGTTTTACTCCAAGAAGCAATACATCTAGTGAAGAATATCTCCATAATATGGTCTCTTAAGGAACATGGCACAATTTTGTTCTGTACAATTTTATACGAATCCAACAGAAAACAACTCTATGTGCCTACATATGAGGAATACAGAAGTAAGGTATGCCCATAGATTTTACCGGAGCTTGCACAGAATCTGAATATGGACTTGTGCTATGGACACCTTTGCGGCAAACATTTTTATTTTATGTTAATTTAATACATTTTAAAGCTAAATATTATTTTTTTTTAATAAAAATTCTCAACAGTTTTCGCTCTGCAGCCTGCATGTATTCCAATACATAGATGGCTGCAGAATACCATTCACTGTGAAATCTGACAGACGGCTGGCTCTCTGATGGGCTCGATCTCCTGCGGCTCCTGTGATCTGCTGAACACAGATCTAAGCTGAAGGATGATCAAATCAAAGTTGATAAAGTTGATAGTGTATCATAGATGTTTCCGGATATAGCACATTTTTTGTGAGCTGCCTTTTTTTTTTTGCAGGTGTGATGCTTAGAATGTCTCTTGAATCTGAAGAAAGAGAAAAATGCTTTGAAAAATGAAAACGAGTTATAGCCAGAAAGAATGGTGTGTATGAGGAACACTGGGATCTGTGTAGGCTGGAGATATTTGTATAACTGCCACGGTGCACTGCATCATTAAGATGCCAATCAAGATCATTATGACTATATCCAAAGAAGACATATTTTTTAGCTGTCAGCAACAAGGGAGGAATCCAGGATATCAGTGTTTCTATTGTGTATTAAGTTTTGTTGCATTAAAAAAGAACTGAAAACTTCCAAGCGACGCAAGACGATAAAAGCCTGTTTCCAGAGGCATCGTCACCATAAAATCTGGACAGCTCAAACTGGAGATTTTTGTAGATGTTGGCTATTACACATTGAGTTAGGCCTTATTCACACAGCCGTGTTCAGTCTGTGAGATACAGACCACATGCCGGCCGCTGAACACAGTCCAGGGAGGCATACTCCTAGCATCATAGTCATTGATGAGGCCGTGAGTCACTGCCTCGCCGCGGGCTTACCACCCCGTATTGAAAACGTGATAACAGTATGGGACAGTATTTTCGAGAGGAGGCAGGGACACATAGCATCGTAAATAACTGTGATGCTAGGAATACGGCTCCCTGAACTGTGTTCGGTCTGGGATATGCGGCAGACATATGGTCCGTATCTCACAGACAAAACATGGCCGTGTGAATGAGGCCTTATACATACATTTTTAAGGTGGCCATAAATGTTTCAATAAATAGGCTGATCTGACCAACCAGACTGAAATAAAGATGATCCATGTGTATGTTCACTAAATAGTTGGCTCTGACCAATAGAAATGCGCTCTAAAATATTTTTATTAACAATATTGCTTTAAATGTAAATTTTTTGCCAATATTCACCGAATTGACTCCTAGTGATCAGGATCAGGTTGGTTAACTATGTACCGTATGGTATCATTTATGACTGCTCAGTCAGCTTTCTTCCCTGGACTCACATAGAACTTGTTCCTAATTTGAAGGGGTGGCTGGACCACCATGCAGTACTTTATTTTTATTATATCAATCTTTATATTAGGCAATCTTGTTTTAAGAAGTCTGTAGTGAGTTTTTAAAGAAGGGCTATTCTTTTCTCATTGACCTAAATGATTTGCCTGTATTGCATCCACCTGACATTGAGCTTACAATAGAGTAATAACTGGATTTTTTCAATATAAATTATTTTTACAGCGTTCTATATTGTCCTGGTGAGTATGCCTTTCTGTTTCATTAAATCCTTATTTATCTTGAGGTTCACCAATCTCTATAATGCATCTCTGGCTTTCTAGAAGGTCATTAGTCACAAGCAGAAACGTCGAACTTCTTTTAAAAATGAAGACAGCCAAAAAGACAGCATAGAAAGATAAATGTGATTATACATTAAAAAGAGAAGAATACAAAATAGTTTACTTGAGGTTCACGACCACCCAGTCCCCTAGAGACAATGACTATCACAGTTATCAGCATCTAGAGAGAGAAATTAGACAATTTCCGAGGTTTTTGCCCAAGATAACACATTTTCATAAATCGAATCTGACTTTGACGATTAAGGCAGCCTTCCCCTGAGTGAAGCTTGTTCCAAATGAGGGAGACTTGACAAGCTGGGGCATATGTGTTTTGATTACAACCATAGATTTATGAAGAAAAGCTGTAGAGAATCACATTTCTTCTAAAGCCAATATTTCTTGACTGTGCCAAAGAGATGGCAACATGCTGCATGTTTTACAGGACGTCTGAAACTATACAAGATAAGATACACAAAACTGGTTGTATGAGATAAACTTAGTGCTTGGCTACTTTGTATTATCATCTGGATACACATCCTACTTCCAGTAATACTACAGCGCCAGAGCATCTAACCTCCATGGCCTCCTCCCACTAGCCGAGACCCAAAATGTCCGGACAGAACTCTATTAATTATTAAGACAGCTCCGGCGACCCAGTTTTGTCACCTTCCCATGTGAAGGTAGAACAGGAGGGAGGGAACAGATGAACAGGGAGGAAAAAAGATGAGATGATGCTACCTACATGTTAGGAAGGAAGGATGAGAAGAGATTAAATAAATTGGATATATGCACATTTCTCAAATAATATGTTCTGCTCCAGAATATAATGTAGCGTGTTACGATATTTCATGCTTTGAAATATATTCAGTAACTGGTGTTGCACACAATCCCTGCTGACAAAACGACATTTTGATGTCGTTTTACATCAAACACTAAACCGAAGCACAAAATCCCATACACATTGTACATCTGTCCTAGTCAATGAGAAATACTTCATGTTTTGAATTTTTTAAACCAAGACCATATATACCGTAAAGTCAGTCCATGTGACTTATTGAGGCAAGCCTTAGTTGGTAACATCCCTTTCTAACTGGATGTACAGGACCCTTGTCCAGAGGAACTACGTAAGGGGTCAGCGACTACGTTGATAGCAAACAAGGGTGTGGGGAATTGGCCTATTGTCATCTGACTTGGGTGGGAAAACAGCACCATAATGGGGGGCCCATTTTGATCTTCGCTATGATTTCCACTTTCTACTATATAGGTCATTGCTCTTAATAAAAATTATGGTTAAAAATACTGGATATGTCCACAGTATATTGGGCAACATTGCAATAATTTCATTTTTTTCTGTTTCTGTTTTATCGTAATTTTTTATTTTTTGTAGTCTTCATTTTTTATTTTTAAACAAATGAATGGAGAGTTTACATATCGTCATCTTTTTAAAAGATGCTGGTGACCTTCAAGGATCAGAAGGAGCCTAAAATATCAATCATAGCCATATAAATGTGCCAAGATGCAATGAATAATCCAGAGGTAATGTGGATAATTGAGTACTATTGTCTTGGGTGTCATATAAAGGGCCATTTCTATGGATGAAAGCCTGTTCAAAACAATTATTCTGCTTCCATTATGATCATTGGCCTTAGGTGATGAGGCCAAGACATGCCATACTCTTCTAGGGATCTTTCATTATCAATCACATTTAGGGCCCATTCACGCGATCGTGAATAACATCCATGTGCTGTGCATGGAAATCACGCGCAGCACACGGAACCATTGATTTCAATGGGGCCGTTCAAACAGGCGTGATTTTTTATGCAGCAAGAGACCGCTGCGTGAAACTCCCTGCATGTACTATATTGGTGCGTTTCCATGACACCTACGCGCCCATTGTAGTCAATGGGTACATGAAAACCACGCACCACACACGGATGCACATCCGTGTGCGATGCATAATTTGCGTATCAATTCAATTGAAAAAAAAAATAGATGTGCTTTGCGAGTGCGTGAATAACGTATGCCACTCGTAAAGCACACTGACACAAAGCTGGTGGTTCACATTAATATGCATCGCCAACACTTCTAGTAATGGACTGCCAGGGAAAGGAAGATGGAAGCCGGGGGCCAGCACTGAATTGTGATATGATGGTTGGGACTGGTAGGAGGACTTTACAGTTCACTGCCAGACATTTTCTTAAACTGTATATTGATGGATTATGCAGAGATGATCGAAGCGATTCTAAACAAATCAAATTCAAATTTTGATTCCCAAAAGCTTCTGATTCAACCAAATCCATTACTTTTGGGGTTTGTGGCTCAAGAACTGGCAAAATTCAATTTTACGGATTATAAACAGGAAGAGGGGAGAAGGGAAGGAAAAAAACCAAAAAGATAATGCGTTCTTGCCGGTCTCCTGAGAGGACATTGTTTTGTCCCATGTGATCGCTGCTGTGACGCATCCCTGGAGGCCTCCTGAGATTATATTGTTTTGTCCCATGTGATCGCTGCTGTGACGCGTCCTTGGAGGCCTCCTGAGATTATATTGTTTTGTCCCATGTGATCGCTGCTGTGACGCGTCCTTGGAGGCCTGCTGAGATTATATTGTTTTGTCCTATGTGATTGTTGATGAGATGCATCATTGCTGGCCTCCTGAGATGGCGTTATTTTGTCCCAGGAGGCCAACAGGGATGAGTCTCCAGGGACGAAACAACGTCATATCAAGAGGCCGCCAGGGATGCATCACAGAAGCGATCACAAGGGACATAACAACTGCATCTCAGGAATCCGGTAGGGACATGTCGCTATGGGAAAACTTGGGAGGCAGGTGCGTTTTTTTAATTTTAGGAGTGGAATTGCCAGTGCCGCGATTGCCCTGCTTGGCTCTCTGATGTTTTCTGTGACTGTATCCCACTTGGATACAGTCTTAGAAGTCATCAGAGAGACAGACCGGGCAATCGGGGCAATTGTGATTTGGGGCGAATTTATTCAGATCAAATTGGAAAGCCGATTCGATAAATTTGTCCCTGAAAGGAATCTTGGAAAATTTGCTCATTTGTATTTATGCAGTATTATGAACCTTGGACAGAATAAAGCTATTTACCAGCTGAGAACAAAGGGATTCATATACTATGTACTGCTTATAAAAAGTGCAAAATAGATGAACTTCTTTGGTCACTGAAAGGGTTAATCTCAGGGCTTGTGACAATCAACTGCATCAGGAGGCTTCTTTGACGTTTTTCATGATGGAGATGTAAATAGGTTATGACTTTTCCAGCTACAACCTGTTGGGTTATCACAGTTATAGCAAGAACTGAGAAGTGCACAAGGGAAGGCGAGGAGGGTGCGAACGACTGAATTCATTTGCAGCAATCATCTCACGCAGTGTGAGTTCTACATGTGCCATATTAAACACAACAGTTGAAGAAGAATTCCAGAAGTTGTTCTAGAAATAGTGATGTAATGAATCCAGAATTTGGCTCCAGTATTCTTCCAAATACCAATTCAAAAGAAAATTTATTTATAGTATAATGTGACTCTACATCTGTAAACCATCGTGTGAATTCAGTTTCACATGGTTAAATATAAAAGATATAAAACTGTTTACATGTGATCAATCATGGGCGGATATTGTGGCCTTATTGGACCAAGTATGAAGAAAAAATATAGTTTAGGTCAGAATTACACACACGCAGTTTTGATGCAGTTTTTGGCTCTGTTTTTTTATAGCCAAACACAGGAGTTGCATCAGTCGTTTCTTTATACCTTTCCTTCCTATTGGATCCACTTCTGCCTTTGGCTAAAAAAAAAAAAAAATGAGCCAAAAACTGCATCCAAACTTTGTGTGTTACTGGCCTTAGGCTGATTTCACAGACAGCGTTTTGTGGAAAATACGTCACTGCAGTTTTTAATGCAGTTTTTTGAGCCAAAGCCAGAAAAGGATCCAGCAGGACGGAGTATAGGAATATATCATACGTAGTGGTTATGTCGCCATTTATTATCACGATATCTCCGGAAAAAACAGTTTTTATAGCTGTGATATTGTGGTAGTCAAAGCAAAAAAAGTTGACATAACCACTAAGTGTAAATATACCCGGAGACGTTCCTTTATATTTCCCATTGCTTTTGAATCCACTTCTGACTTTGGCACAAAAAAACCATGAAAAACGGCCACCAAAACTGCAGCGTATTTCCAAAAAACGTTGTGTGTGTGTGTGTGTGTGTGTGTGAAACCAGCCTTAAAATAACTTTAGGAGTTAGTGTTCATACACAGAAGTCCATAGGGACCTACTGTACCATTGTATCCCTCCAATTACAATATGAGAAAAATCTGACTTCTATGACATCATCAGTTCCTGGAGACCAATCAATTATCGTCCCACCCCAACTATAGGAATAGGGAATAGGAATTCATTCAGCCACCTCATGAAACATAAATTTGTTCCTACCCTACAATGAATAGCTGTGCACTAGTCATCTGTAGGTTAAGTAGCATACTGGATACATTAATTACTAATTGCATTAAAAATGCATAATAATTATCATTACAAAAAGCTGAACGATGGAGACCACTTATTAGTATTCATCAAGTTTATTAATTCACTCATTCTCACATTCTGTATTGGACTACAGTGGTCAGTAGGCCTCCAGTTTGTAAGTCATGGAGTGATTGATAGTCTAAAAAGGCACCGGTTGTCTACGGTTATGGGCAGAATGCCAGTCCCTGCTGCAGTTTTGCTAAAATGTTGAGAATTTTAGATCTAGGGAGTCTCGTTAGCCACTCGTTGAGTATTTATGCCTCAAACCTTCTATTACTATTTAGAACCTTCTTATCACATTTTAATTTATTTAATGGGGTCATCCACTGGGGCTATACAACATTCCTGATCCTATTGAGTGTTACAAATTTGTCAGAAAACTCAAAAGAAATTCATTATTAGCATTTAGCCGGTTTTGTATAATTACTTTTTTTCATACACTGTTTCAATCAATTTGACACGGACGACTGCAAGTGTCCATCACTCATTGCTACATTGTAGCCTGCAGATTCTCTCGCCTATCTATCACTGCCGATAAGAAATGCCTTACTTCCTATCTATTGTACATGAACAATTAGAAATGGCTCAGACTTCAGCTATGCTGCTGATGAAGTTTTCTCCTTTTTTCACACTTCTCAAAAAAAAAAACTGAGAGCTGCTGGGGCCATATTTCTAAGCAAATCCTAGGTATTATTTCTTTATCCCTCATGATTTAATGTATCTAGAGCCTCCACTTCAACTGATCCTAGGTTTAGCTATTTCAAATACACATCGGCCCAGCTGGAACCAACATTTTGTTACCTAAATCATAACATTGGTTCTCATTTGCTTTTTGCTTTTTTTTATTGACCCTCTGTTGTAGGTATATATGACCACTAGGCTTTTTTCCAATGTATAAAAATAAGTGATTCATTATAGTAAAATTATAGATCACGTTCAGTCACCTGATTCATTCTGGACAGATTATAATGCTATAATGTTTAATATTGATAAAACAAATTAGAACCTCTTCATTGATGGTCTCCGACAATGATACCCAGTATATAGAAAGCTAAAAATTATAGTAGTAGAAATGGACCATAGCCTTCATGTCTGTTCACCATAGTCAGGATATACACAGATGTTGTCAGTTTGTTTTTGGCTTTAACCGTTAAGCCTGGACTTCAGCACTTGGGAGATTTACATTCTCAGAGCAGATGTCCAACCAAGTGCATCACCGTCTCAAATGACCAACACAAGATTGTGCAATGTCCTTTAAGATTTCATTTTGTCCACACTAAACACAAATTGGAGTTTCAAAGTTTCATCACAAAATCTTGCAATTTAATATATGAGCCGGATGAAGAGTGAGATACAATTCTCTCTTTCTCCTTCACTATCCTCCGTGGGTTTAACTCTTAGTAGGGCATTTATCTGAAAGATCATTTCATAAGCCTGCACTCTTGGATAATCCAAATGTACATGTTAGGCTGAGTTCACACCTGTGTTGTGAATTTGTTTTCAGTTCCACATAGAAGAAAAATGGAACTCAAGCTGTGAAGAATCCATCATGCATTGAACAACATCGGTGTCCGACAGACCCCATTGGCTAATAATATGGGCCATCGGGTTCCACTGTGGTGTCCACCGTTTCGATGGGAAGAATATCGCTGCATGCTGTGCTTTTCTTCTTGTCCAATATGACTGAATTTGGGACAGAATCCGATAACCCCTATTGTAGGGGCCTGTTCATATTTGCGTTGAAGACTCCGTTAGGGGCATGCGTCACAGGTCAGGCCGAAATAAACAAAGAATAGTGCAGCATGCACAAAACCACGGACACCTTGACAGAAACCCGACGAGCTCAGTAAAGTCAATAGGTTCCATCAGGTGCCGATGGTGTCCGTCATACAATAGAACTAGTCTGTTTTTTTCATGGTTCTGCTCCTCTGACAGAGCAGAACAATGGAAACACCAACGCAGGTGTGAACCAGGCCTTAGTCAATGGGAATAGCAGCAATTATTAGAACCACACTCTTTACCTGGCTCAGATATTAACAGTCTAAAAGGTCTATCCAGGAGGTACAGTGGGCCAACCATTCAAGAATACTAGTGCTGCTCTTTTGATCATTATTTGCCTCAACCTCATTTAGCCAGTAGGGTCGGAAAGACATGAAGACTTTCCTGATCATTTGTCAAAATTGGCTGCACCAGGTAACAATCATCTACTAATAGAATTAAAAAGTTACGGAATATGTATAGGAGACATTTATGTGCTAACATTTCCTTTGTCTCAGTTATGTGATGATCTCCAAGAGATCTGAGGCTGAAAGTTGGTTAAGCCCATGAAACAGAGGCTACCAAATTCGACAAAGACTTGTCTTTTGCTCATTACACACCATTCGATAAAAACAAATTATGTGGGCTGTGAAATTATTTATTAGCTGATGACGGCATTCACTTTTACAAGGTCCATGTGGAGACTTGAGTGACAAGATATGCTCCATACACAAGACACTGAAAACGACATTTTCCCTTTGTCGGAAACACTTTATTGAAGGAGGGGACTTGCAGATACTGAGCATACAAAACAGTAACCTGAGAGCACCAAAGTATCCACACAAGTCCCTCACCAGCTGGATGAAAATAACCCTTCTATATTTTCCCTCCCGGCATGAACAGATGGAAGGGCAAGGCAGGAAAGTACTTTGGAGATCCTGTTACCTCCAGCACCAAGCTGGCAATCTTTATCTTAGACATTATGAACAAGGAAATCAAAATCCTTTAATCTTCTACACTGACTGGACACAGAGAATAATTCTAATTTTTCTTCCATGCTGATAAGCAGGGTATATATCTCGATATGCCTAATAATGAGTGGTTTGTAAATGAGGATTGGGTGGCCAGATGCCGGGTGTGGAGTGACTGCAGACAGCTGGAGAGGGTTCTCCTAGGAATGCAAACATAGGGATGGGATGTCCTGGCTTTCTTAGAAGAACTCAAGCCACTAAAAGCAGTAGTCAAGAGTTTCATCCCATCTTAAAATGAAATCTTTTACAATGCACAGACAACAGGAAAAAGATTACACCGAGGAAACAATCTTGTTTCAAGTAATTTTAACATACTTTGGCTTCCCGTCTTTTTTTTTGCTTCCTTTTAACATGCTGTTTTGAGGAATCTTAATAAAATATCTCAGCACTCTCAATACGGTGCACAAATGGTAGAAAACAGAAAAGCAATTTATTCCCATTGTCAAAAACATCAAATTGGTTTCATAGGGAATGTTGTATTACACTTGATGTAGTTGCCTCGGACACATATTCTTGCCAAGAGACCACAGGAAGTTGTCTTAGAAAATAAATTGTTGTGGTTAATGCCAAAAACCTGCCTAATTTTCTTTGCCTGTGTCCAAATATAACGCATTGCGTGGAAAAAGCAGATAGTAAAGCTGTTGCCGTTCTTCTGTATTGTGGTCGTTGTGTTTCGCTTCTGGCTGCCACAGGTAAGAGCGCTGTATATAGAGATATCGTCATACGCAGTAGATGAGAGACGAGGTGATGAAGGGGTGGGGGATAGAAGTATGAAAAGCAAATGGATTTGGGAAAATATGCATGATGTAAATGATGGCTAATTTTACTTTTACAAAAGAACCTGCCACTTAATCTAAAAATAAATGTAAACAAGTTGTTTCGAACAAAACAAATTTAAGATGCATTCAGGAAAGATGAAGGGGTAAAGAGGTTTGTCGATGAAGTCATAGCTGGTGCATATTGCTAAAGAGGACCTGTCACCTCTCCTGACATGTCTATTTTAGTAACTACTTGTATTCCCTATAAAGGAACAATTCTGGGGAATTTTGTTCTTAGAACTCTACGCTGTACTGTCCCTCTGTTATTCCTCCTAGAAAGTTATGAATAAATTGACAACTGGGTGTTACCAGTTGGGGGGGTGTCCCTGCACAGACTGATAAAGTCCAATCAGTGCTGGCAGTGAGACTGTAGGGACATGCCCTTTTGACAAGGGAAGTGTTAACACCCAGTTGTCAATTTATTCATACATTTCTAGGAGGAATAACAAAAGGAAAGGCACAATACAGAATTGAAAAAAAAATATGTTCCAAAATTGGTGTTAAATGGGGAATACAAGTATTCACTAAAATAGGCATGTCAGGAAAGGTGACAGGTTCTCTTTGAATATCCAATCCCGTGACATGGTTACATCAACTAGAGGTCTGTCAAAGGCTTCGTCAGTAATAGTTGGGGGTGCCACTCATGCAGTAGTAGTACATACCATGGAATCAGCCCATGCAGCTGCGATGGAGTAAGGGGTCCGAGCTCAGGTTAACCCCATTTTTCATGGGTGAACAGAACCTCATTCTTCATAGGTGATAAGTACCTAAATAAAAGTTTAACATCTCCATTGAAGGGGACTACTTTAGCCCTTCGATTCTACAAGGAATTGAATGGGAGTGGTGGGTAAACAAGTGATGGTAGGATCTCATTTAGATTTTTTGCCATGGGGCATTCTCTACTCGATGTAGGCCAGTAAGTCCACTCAGCCTAGTCATTTCTGAGAGGCAGAAGAGAAACCTATAGGCTTTATTAGTGTCCAAACGTGCCTTTTCAGTGACTTATTATCATTCGTAACTTGTCATATTGTCAAGCATATATATCACTATTACATAATAACGATTAATAGTCAATCATTTCCAACCATTTTGAAACCTTGGAAGCAATGATTATCACGAGAGCACATTTTTGGTGGTATCTTCCATATTAAATGCGTTTTCTCGCTCTTCACAAACTCCCATAGCTCGGCAATCGAGACACTCACACATATAAAAAGAGCTGAATGAGATCAGATAGAAGAACAGTAATAAGTGCTGAATGCACAGTTTAAGTATGGTAATAACACTTGCAAAAATATATCACCTGTCACGAAGGGAAGCAGCAATATAGGAAAAAGCTAGCGGTAACATTTACAAATGCATATGTAGAAGTCCCTACACCACATCACACCTCCATATACTGAGGCTGTATTTATATTTATTAATAGTTCAGGGCAAGCGGCAGCTACGGATTGTTATTCATGTAACGCAAATGAGCCCAAAATTGACATTGTCCTTCAATGGGATAATCGAGAGCAAGTCTGTGGCACAAAGGAAAATAATCTCGCCCCCTACATTCTCTGTATAGATCATCTCTGCGGGTGATTATTAACTGACAACAAACGTGTTCCCAACCAAGTAAATTGAGTCTGGCGGGAAAAGCAACATGCATCTACAATTAAAGATAAATTAGCCAAAAGAGAATCTTTAAAGCAGCGGGGCAACCAAAAGGTCTAAAGTAAAAAACGTTTCCGCAAAAACATCTGAGGACATCAGAATAAATAACACAGGTGTATTAAGAACTGGCAAATATCACCATGTAGGCAAATAAAAGGCCATAGCTAAAAAAGAAAAAATCTGTAGCAATTTTCAAGAACACAGAGTAGCACTTACGAATACATAGAGTAGCAGGGGTTCAAACCACTCTTGCCTGGTTACCATAATGGTCCCCCATTGAAAACACAAATGGATGATGGGGTGGGGGTCCCTCACACCTGATCTGTGCACCATGCCCTTACAATGCAGAAGAGAAAAGCAATCAAACTCCCGATGAGACATTTAATTTGAGAATGAAAGTTGGCGGAGCAGCCAAAGGACGATCCAGGACGTGCAGGAAAGATTAAGGATGCCCCATTCAGAACAGACAGTGCAAAAGAACAAGACAAAGTCTCCTAGGGGACACATGAAATCCAGAAAAGTCTAGTGGTTACAAAACGTGATGTCCTTCATGTGTCTCATTTGTGCTTCTCAGTTGCAATTCTTTATTTCTTATTCATACTTGACTTTTGAAAACTCTTTATAAAAGACTCAGATCTTTTTCTTAAAAATTTAAAATACCTACGCTCAATATATTACCTCTCTGTGGTCAATGTGTCTTTTAAGTAACTGACTTCATAGGCTTTCTAACCACTTTTTGATTTGGCCTCTATGTAATTTTTCACTCATTGTGTAATGCCACATTCAACCTTGAGGTCAGATAAAAAGATGTGCCCATTTGTCTGCCACGTTCTTTATAGAGAGTGCCTAATTGGGTGATACTCACAATTAAAGGGGTACTCTACCAACAGAGTTAAATTGGAAGACTTCCATACTTTACAATGCACACTGTATGAGGATCTAGATCCCAGCCAAAGATCTCTTAGGTGGTGGGGGGCAATATTTATATATGTTGTTTACCCATATAGACGTTTATATTTCTGTTCTATGTACATTGATCTTCGTGCCCATATTACACCTTTATAGTAACCTATGTGATTAGGACTACACACAGCTGGGGTCACTGAATCTTAAGAGCGTGTACATTACATTACAAAGTGTAGGAACTTCTAGTGCCACTTCACTTTAACCCTATATGGCCAAAAAGAATACACAGGCATAACTTGAAGCTCCAGTGTCATGATGAAAAATTGCATCCCCCTTAGTCTCTATCTATCTATCTATACACACACATATATATATATATATATATATATATATATACATACACATACACACATACACACACACACACACACACACACACACACACACACACACACGCACATTGCTGAAATAATGGCAGAGCTACACAACAGCATTTGCTCATGGAGTTTGCACTCAAATAACCGGATTATGGACTATTATCCAAAATAAAAACTGTAAATTAATGGATATTTGTTCATCATTAGAAATATTATCTAAAAAAACGTCAGCAACCATTACTTGAGAAACACAAGACTGTCTTGTTTTCTACTTTGGATGTTCCTTTCAATGGCTCCGCTTTTGCCACAAGCCGAGCTTTATCACATTTCTTCAGTGGATAAGCACGGCTAGCATCACTGTTTAATAAAACTTTTTAATTAAAATGAATGTTACACTTTGTTGTCACTTCTGCTTTGAATAAATAGAAATTGGATCCATTTACGCTTTTGAACATTTTTGGACTAATGAACAACATACAGCTACTCCAATGTATTAAACTGCTCAGATAACTACACACAGCGGAGGCAGACATTTTTTTTTGCCATGGATGTTTGTTTATGAAAGGGACTTCACTGAGACCGTTCGAGAATTTACCGATAAAATCACCATGAGGTGGTCTATGGTTAGTACCCCGATGTCATCAAATTAAGAGTAGGAAAACAAGGGGCCCATATACCGTTCTAGTACAGGGGCTCACTATTGTTGGTGTCCACTTGGGATCCTATGTACTGTTCCCTGTCATCAGCAATTTCATGCTGAAGAGAGACTGACTGCAGTGATCCATGACCTTAATCACATCTTGAGTTCAAGAACCTTCAAAAACTCATGTGTGATTGATATTAACAGCTCTTTCTTCCTTTTATAAGCTTTTATATGATTTTAGGTTAAAGAGGCTCTGTCACCAGATTTTGCAACCCCTATCTCCTATTGCAGCAGATCGGCGCTGCAATGTAGATAAGAGTAACGTTTTTGTTTTTTTAAAACGAGCATTTTTGGCCAAGTTATGACCATTTTTATATTTATGTAAATGAGGCTTTCTAAAGTACAACTGGGCGTGTATTATGTGTGTTACATCTGGGAGTTTTTACTTCTTTTACTAGCTGGGCGTTGTGTATAGAAGTATCATCCACTTCTCTTCAGAACGCCCAGCTTCTGGCAGTGCAGACAGCGTGTTCTCGAGAGATCACGCTGTGACGTCACTTCCTGCCCCAGGTCCTGCATCATGTCAGACGAGCGAGGACACATCGGCACCAGAGGCTACAGTTGATTCTGCAGCAGCATCGGTGTTTGCAGGTAAGTCGATGTAGCTACTTACCTGCAAACGCTGATGCTGCTGCAGAATCAACTGTAGCCTCTGGTGCCGATGTGTCCTCGTTCGTCTAACACGATGCAGGACCTGTGAGTGATGACACAGCGTGATCTCTGGAGAACACGGCTGTGTCTGCACTGCCAGAAGCTGGGCGTTCTGAAGAGAAGTGGATGATACTTCTATACACAACGCCCAGCTAGTAAAAGAAGTAAAAACGCCCCGATGTAACACACATAATACACGCCCAGTTGTACTTTAACTTTAAACACGCCCAGTTGGACTTTTGCAAGCCTCATTTACATAAATATAAAAATGGTCATAACTTGGCAAAAATGCTCGTTTTCAAAAAAAACAAAACGTTACTCTTATCTCCATTGCAGCGCCGATCTGCTGCAATAGCAGATAAGGGTTGCAAAATCTGGTGACAGAGCCTCTTTAAGTGGCTCTTTAAGTAGATGCAGAAGAAGGTCTATTTATTACAGATTCATGACTGACCCATGGCACGTCTCTTGCTAGTTTTTATCTATAAGATAATAGTATACAGTATTTGTAACTGGGAGGACAAACAAAGAAACACTCACCTCAGGGCAAGATTTGACCTTCACTGTATCAAACGTTGAAATGTTTTATTAATATACATAATATTTGCATAATACTTTCCCTCCCTGCAGTAAAGCAGGTTTTCCTGTCA
The DNA here is from genome assembly GCF_050947455.1 of Rhinoderma darwinii. Lineage (NCBI taxonomy): Eukaryota > Metazoa > Chordata > Amphibia > Anura > Rhinodermatidae > Rhinoderma > Rhinoderma darwinii. Next base: position 33,170,519 of record NC_134696.1, on the reverse strand, counting down.
GTAAACAGTTTGCGTAAGTTAATGCTATGAATACATCTGTATTTCTATTGTACTTATGTAGAATATATTATGAAATAGTTTGATGACAACATATTATCTAGAAGTCTGTATGCTCTATTATATAGGTATGAGTAGTCATTGCATTATGGGGATTTAACATTTTATGGTCAAAAATATTTCTTCTTTTATAAGCCGAATAAAAAAGATATTGTAAGAGCCATTAGGGTACGTATTCTAGGTCAAAAAGGTTATGACCTATAACAGACCAGTTAATACTTTGGGAAGCTTCGGCGAAACAGGCGTCGGGCGCGCGGTGGTGTATTTGGCTCCGGTTCTTTTCTTTGGCGTTGGCATTCTTTTAGTGTACCATGTACAGTATTTAATTCCTATTTATGATTAATTACACACATTTGTTCATTATACTATGTATTCATACCTGTGCACTTGATTATTGTTTATGGCTACTAAGATTCATTTATATTGTTATGTACCAACAATCTAGATCATTATATGCCCGTCATGAAAGACCTTGACACAGTCTGTATATCCATTTCATCTACCGTTCTTTTTCCGACTCCCTTTCTTTTTGTGAAGGCTGTATGCTCTATTTTTTATTTTATTTTTTATTTTTTAACTATGTTGAACAATAAAGTCCATACTTGAGTTTTACATAAAAAAGGTTGTGTTGGTTCTCATTAGGTTATTTCGGTTTTTCGTTTCACACGAACCATTAATATATGTGGGTTGTTTAGGACATATAAAATACTAATACATGTTTATGTTGCGTACATGGCTAGCTGGCAGGTAGTAGTTACAGTTACATACATAGTACAGTCGAAAAAAGACATATGTCCATCAGGTTCAACCAAGGGATGGAAGAAAAATCAACCAAGGGATGGAAGAAAAAGGAAGGGATGGGAGAAATGATAGAACTTTTTTTTACCCCTATTGATCCCGAGGTAGGTTTAATCTAACTGGATCGACATTTAAACAAGAATTCTACACATTGACATAGGAGCTAATATTTTTTCATTCTAGGAAATTATCGAAGTCTTTTTTAAAGCCATCTACTGTCCCTGCTGCGACCGGCTCCTGCGGTCGGCTATTCCACAGTTCTCACAGTAAAGAAGGCTTGTCGCCTTGAACCTATTTTTCTCCAGACGGAGGGAGTGCCCCCTTGTCCTTTGAGTGGATTTTACATGGAACAGGTTTTCACTATATTTCTTGTATGGGCCATTCATATATTTATTTATATAAATTAATCATGTCCTCCCTTAGTCGTCTCTTTTCAAGGATAAATAGGTTTAATTCTTTTAATCTTTCTTTATAACTAATATTCTCCATGACACTTACTAGTTTAGTTGCTCTTTGTATTTTTTCCATCTCCAGGGTATTGTTTTTAAGAACTGAAGCCTAGAACTGAACTGCATATTCTAGACGAGGCCTCACTAATGCTTTGTAAAGTGGTAACATTACATCCCTGTCCCGCGAGTCCATGCCTCTTTTAATAAACGACAATATCTTGCTGGCCTTTGAAGCAGCTGATTGACATTGCATGCAGTTATTTAGTTTATGATCTACAAGTACACCCAGATCCTTCTCAACAAGTGACTCTCTCAGTGTAGCTCCCCTAGGACATATGATGCATGCAGGTTGTTAGTACCCAGATGCATAACTTTACATTTATCTACATTAAAACAAATTTGCCAATTGGATGCTCAAACACTTAGTTGTCCAAATCGGTTTCTTATCTTTGAACATCTTCCATAGACTGACCAATACTACATAGCTTGGAGCTTGTGAATAGTAATTCACATATAGTGAAGAAGCCGTGTCAAAGTGAAACAGGTACAGAAAAACATGCAGCAAATAAGTAAAGTAGAATAGGTAACCTTAACAAAGGTACGTGCCTATGATCAGATCCCTTCATGAGATGATGTCACCCCGACGCTTGTTTCGGCAATGCCTTCGTCCGGGTGTGGCGGCATCCTAGCAGGGGGCACTCTTTATGTGAATATTGGCCAATCGGAACTGCAGGATGGTAATTACTTGATCAAAAACTGGTGCAGCTGTAATGGCGTCATGTCCAGGGTTCAAGATGGCCATGGCCACATTTCCGGTCGGACTCCCTCCATGGGCTGACGCCATTTGTTATCATCATGACTCATTTTTATCCCTGTATTATTATTATGTTAATAAAGTGTTTTTCTACTTCTCTAATATATGTTGTGTGCTATTACTGACTTTTGAATGTACGTATATTAATTGCTTAGTCAGTGCACCTGTCATTTATGGTGACGTATGATGTCCCTGTCCGTTTAGCAGGAGTATAGCCTTTGTTTACATTGATAAGGCGTCTTCCTGTTTTTGTACATTTGGGTTGCATACCCCTAAAGAAGTATTTTAGAAATCGGAGACCAGTGGCTGTAGCGTCCACGGCCGCAGACCGCCGTTCCTACTCACCCCTCGGCGGCCGCGGCCATGGACCTGTGAGTGCTGGCTGGCATCTCCTTCCTCGGAGACGCCAGCACTCACTACCGCTTCACTTGGCTGTGTCCCGTAGGGTGCACGCGCATGCTTGTGCCCGGCCTTAAAGGGCCAGCACGCGCACGTGCACATGAATTATATTACATTTTAGCCATAATCACTCTGGACTATAAAAGGGGCCTGCCCTTTCACTCCCTGCCTGAGCGTTGTTTGAAATTCCCATGTTAGTCTTAGCAAATAGTCCCTCAGTGTATTCCTTTTCTCAAGTGTGGTCGTGCCCTACTACCTGTTGGTTCCTGAGCCCTATCGAGCGTTGGAGTCGTGTTCTGTCATCGGTTGCGCCTGCTGTCGTACACCACATCTGGTGTCATCTGCCACACCTTATATCCTCCGCCACGTGTGGCATCCTCTGCTGTCTGAAGTTCCATCTGTGCCTAGCCGCTGCGACTGTCTGGACTATTCAGGTACCCTTGTGCTGGGCTTTGTATTGATTGGGTATTCTGTTTGGCCAGCTGCTTCCCCGCTAAGGCGGTGCGGCCTAGTGGGTCCCCATACCCACAGATCGTGACAGTGGTAAAGAGGTTCGGGCACAAGACCCAGCGGCACAACCCCTACCTTCTTGATTTGTCTCAAATAGTTCCTGCTGTCGATCACAAATATATTGCTCTTTTTTGTTTGTAATCTTATAACCCTCATTTTGTGTTTCTTTCATTTAATTTATTTTTGATAAACATTTCATAACAAAATTAAAGGGTGATGAAAATTTTAAATCCTATTGAACCATAGGACAGAGTTTGGAAACAGTCTACCATCTGCTTCCAATGGCACTACCATGCTCGGTAGACCCTTTCCTTAAAGTGAGGACTTAGAATCCCTCTGGCATAATTATAGTAGTCTCCAGCATTGCTTTCATATGATCGGACCAGTCTTCAAAGCGAACGGAGGTGGGAGGGTATATAGGACAGAGCGGTCTCTCCCTGTGCATCATGGCCCGTGCCTCCTCTCTCGAGGAGAACATGAAAAGCATCAAGGAGATGGTTACAGCGGAGACTGGACGGACAGTGAGAAAGAGGAGGATTCTGTATGAACAAGAAAAAGGTCAACATGAATTGTGCATGAGGCAGAGGTGTACGTTTCTATGGAAACTAAACTGGGCCCTGGATGCGGCACAGACAAAAAGACAGCCTGTAAATTAACTGTATGTCCCCTATAAAAAAAAAAAAAAAAAAATCCATTCACGTCAACCGCTACACACGTAGTGATCATATATAATAGCAACGGAAATTATAACAATAAATAAAAATCCTTATTGAGAATGCTGAATGTGGACACTAGTAAATCCCAAGTGTAGGAAGATGTCTAATAAAAAAATAACATATAATCTATGATAACGTATGCTGTATAATCTCTAAATTACAGCACTACATTGCACTCCAGCAGCAGATCCTGGAATGAAAAGCATTGCATTTTTCACTTTATATAAGTATATGGGGGAAACGTAAAAGTAAATCACCAACTATGAGTAATACTTACCTGCTATTACATTTTTTTCAGCGTTAACTGTTTGTTTGTGTTTTATTTATTCTCCATTGCAGCACAGCTCTGATTAGTGACTGCAGTTCACCTACATTGTCTAAATAGATTCTGACATATCAGTGGCTCAGGTCACTGATCTGTCCATCCACCATTCTTTACACTGCAGCACTAAATGTTCAGAATTGCTGCTATAAGCTTCCGCCCACTACAAGTTCACCATGAAGTTTGTACTCTGAGAGCTAATTTGCGTTAGAGCTAGAACAGAATTTACACACATCTATAAGCTTGTCATCATCCAAAACATCCAACAGCTTAGGTGGGATCCTATAATGGAGTGGGAGAGTCAGTTTATACCAGTGCCTGGTATAAAGATTACACTTCCTAGAATGCAAATGATCAAAGCAAACTCTACACAAACACTAAGGACGGATGAATTCTGTGAGATTTCAGCTCTGAAGCCTACAGAATACTGAATGCAGCTTTGAAGTAGGATACAGACTGTACACTATATGTAATATAATGTATTTACAAAGTTAATTTTTTTTATACGGATTGTCAATCGAAAACTATAATAAAAATGGCCAATTACTGAATTTAAACCTAGTATAGGCAGATCTTTCCCCATCCGACTAGGCGAGTTTCCTTGAACTCAACCCTACGGATGTAGCCATCTTTATCTTGACTGCAGCGTGATATCACACAACAAAAGTCATTGAAAGCCATTGAAAAAGTCGAGATAAAGGATCTTGCCACTGTGTATTTAATGCATTAAAAGTCAAGATAAAGACGGCTACATCTGTATATGAAGGAAGCAAAGTGATAGTTGCTTTTGGGGCCTCAAAATGGTACCCAAAACCGTAGTTTGTCTTCCACATAATGCTACATGGCAGAAGAGGGTCTATAAAAAAAAAAAAAATTACATTATGAGAGCTCGGAGCAATCTCAGTGGGCCAGATCATTCTATTTGCCATGATTGCTTCAATGTCTGGTAGATAATAGGTTAAAAGATACAAAGCAATCAGAGAATGACATTTAAAATCAATACATATTCTCATTAGGATGTGTATCAGCTGTATTACTTTGACATAAACCTACCCATCCCATGGAAATTCCCACAGTATATCTGGTTTGTAAGTAATCTGCAATCGTATGCAGTCATCTCTTGTTGTACTCTATTGGATTTGCATCACGTCAGGTTGCAGTACAGCCCTAAACTGTTTGACCTCTGTTTGACATTCTCGCTGAAAGGTCTTTTTCCAATGGGCGTTGTAGTTTTATCCATCCAGGAGTCGTAGCATAACATTTTTCTTGCTATTTTTTGTTTTCGTAAATCAGTAGTACATGTTAATAAATTAAAAAATATTGTATTATGGAAAGAGGGATCTTTTTCACCTTCTAGCAGCCTGTAGTTCCCTTTCTCTGCCTGCAGACTCTGTGGAAACCCCTCAGTCCACACAAAAAATGTATCTAGACTAATGCAGTAAATAGAACATGTAGAGGAGGGGGATGCAGCTGCAGTAGCTTTATATTTATCCCACTGTGAGACTGCATTCTGTGAGAGGGGAGGAGGATCCGAGGAGGGAGAAATCTGATTGGACCAGAGCACACTACTTGCATCACACCAGAAAGGGGCCCACCCACTCAGCAGGCATGCAGAAGGATGGAAAACGACCTGAAAATCACAGGTTGGATACACAATTGCTGGCTGCTACATGGTTAAAAAGTCCTAAATACATATTGCGGGGACAGCACTTACAGTTGGGTGTATTATTTGTTTATATAAGGGTTTCTACACAGACCTGATATGTGCATAGATCTCCTTGGATGTAAAGCAAGCACATGAGATACTGGGACATATAGTGTTCATCATCAGATCTGAAATATAAGCTAGTAACATGCCTAATTTGAGCTGGCCACCATAGAAAGCCATGCTTAGCACAAACATTGAGTTTTATGGATTTAGGTAAATAAGGCTTATGAGAAATACAGCAATTTTCTAATATACTATGTGGTTCAAGTCAAGATCTCTGCTTGCTGCCAGTGATTAAAAATATCCTTGTTTACATCCAAGGTCTGACAACCAGTCCTGAGTATATAATATATATTTTTTTAATACTTCAATACTATATCATCTTCTGAAATAAGAGTCTATATTTCATTGACAAAAGATATACAAAGTCATCATTGTAGCTATTGTGCTTAGGGCCTGTGCACATAATGTTTTTGCCTTCTGTCAAAGGTATACGTCAGTAGGATTCTCTGCTTATATATCCGACAGAAGGCTGCAACGTATCCCACCGTATAGGCATACACTGGGATAGGTAGCCCGAACCCACTGTGTAGAGTGCTACCTAAAGTGCTGTGCCCGGGGAAGCTCCTGACGCCACTATCCATATATCGACAGTGATGTCAGAAGCTACAATACCGGAGCCCCAGCCAGAGCGTTGGAAGCACTCTGGCCGGTGAATCTGGTTCTTTTAGAAACTCCTGACATCACTGTCCATATATGGACAGTGATGTCAGGAGCCGTACAATGTCGGAGTCCTTGGTCAGAGCCTTGGAAGCAATCTGGCCGGGGACTCTCTTCAAGCTCATGACATTGATGTCCATACATAGACCGTGATGTCAGGAGCTTCCAGATGTATACATTTATCATATTACTGTGAATGATTTCATATAATGGCATTTGTCATACATAAAAAATGGGAACTCAGCACTCCAAGATATTATGCAATAAGTGATCTTTTATTTCACATCTAGCGAAAAGTAGTAATCCAAAAAATAGGTTTAACGTTTCGGTCTATACATTCGACCTTCTTCAGACACGGATTACGTCCGTGGATAATCCACGGACGTAATCCCTGTCTTAAGGAGATCGAATGTATAGACCGAAACGTTAAACCTATTTTTTTTATTACTACTTTTCGCTATATGTGAAATAAAATATCACTTATTGCATAATACCTTGGAGTGCTGAGTTCCCATTTTTTATACGTTGGCATGGAAGCCTACTCACGCACCCTTGAAACACGGAGTGCTGCGGGATCAAGAAAGTACCATTTGTCACACACAGGCTCCCACGTAAACAGGCTCCCGTGCTGTATACATTCTTTTTTTGCGGAATCCCTCAGGATGGAATAGTGCAATCTACTATGCGATTCCATCCTTTAAATAAAAAAGAAGGTATGCTGACGTATACCAACCCAACCAAGACCAAAAGTTCACTCTTTTGGCCTCTGTTGGGCCAATGGAGCCCTATGGACACATTTATCATGTACGTCGCGAGCTTTCCTGGCGTACACAATACACCTATGGCACAAGCGTGATGTAAAACAACGGACTCTAGCAAAAGAGATTCACCTCTGATATCCTGTCAGTTTCTAAATTAGAAATCACTCTAAAGGGGGTTTGACACAGGACGATTATCGTGCAGACGAGCGTTAATACAACGCTCGGTGCTGATAATTTCCCTGTGTAAACAGGGGATTGATCAGCAGATAAACGAGCTAACGCTCGATCATCTGCTGGTCGTATCATTTTAAAAAAGTAAAATATTATCGCTGTCGGCAGCACATCTCCCTGTGTAAACAGGGAGACGCGCTGCCGACATGATAATGTATGGGGATCGGAGTAACGACCGCTAGTCCCCATTGATGGCTCCATGTAGCAGGAGCAAACGAGCACCGATCAACAATGTCTCGGATATTATCGGATAAAAAAATAAAGTTCGACAGATTTTTAACAAAGAACATCCCTTTTTGAATTGTTTTTAGCACAAATTGGTATTAAAAACTAAGATTTTTGTATACCTGTATTTCCAGAGACATCGTTAGATATGAAAAATTTAAGAAAACTGAGCAAAACTGACACTATTCTGTGTCAAATGGTTTGAAAGGATTGCAGGCGTATTAATATTTAATGAAGAGAGTCCCGTTCTGCTGCTCTGTGGCTGTTGCTTTCCTGTAGAAGTTCCTTTGCCGCACATGCACAGTCCTTGACAGGCCCTGCTCATACAGTCTCGCATACATTTAATTAGACTCTCTATTGGTTGCTTCCGTAAAAGTTTCCACACCGAAATCAATAATTTAATTAGAAAACTGGGCCTATAAAAATCATTGCCGACGTAGGAAGAGTAACTGGCGGTTGCGCGTGCACGTGTCGGCACAATCCCATTAGCACCCTGTTGTGAAATTATCCAACCTGAACCCGCCTCATTCTCTTCTCTCACAATGTCTAATCTCAGAATAGATTTCACATCAGGGGAAAAAGTCCTGGAGTAAGTAGAGATAAAAACATATTGACAAGCAAAGTCCTCTGAGGCAGCGCTGCCCGGCACAATGCATTTGACTGAAAGACGCATGTCCTTCGTTTTCTACCATTTAGAAGGGCCGGGAAGTGAGCGGCACTGAACAGGCAAAGCGACTAATGACAGTGATTAATGCTTTCTTTAAAATGTACAATGCAGGGCGCTTTGCCAGGAAGAAATTGAATTTCTTTAACCTTTACAGAAGTAGGCAACCTGTGGCTCTCCGGCTATTGTTAAACCACAACTTCCAGTATAATCTGACAGCTATGAATTTGTGGTTTAATTTACACCTGTATCCGCACGTCCTGAAGTCATATTTGCAGAAATTTAAGCAGAATTTCCATGGACACTTTTCTGAAGTCAATTCTAACTCAAGACAGACAGCGGCACTTCAAATAGAATCAGTGTTTCTTATTTATGAAGGTGTATATGCGCTCTGTTGTTTTGTTAATGGACACCACAGGGATGTGGATCTGTAGGCCAGGAATGAAATACTTGTGACCACCGTGTAAAAAAAATGATTTGTGGGATAGATTATAATACAGCAGAGGCAAATTAATAATTTAAGGGCACCCTGGGTATATTTATTTATTTTTTATTTATTTATTTTTTTTATTTTTATTTTTTTATTTTTTATTATTATTTTTTTTATGTTAAAGCAGATATTTAGAAATCACCAAAATAGTTCCAAAATTCTTTTCTAACTTGTTTCTTAATGTATCCCTAAAGCAGTCGAAACTCAGTTTTTCTGATACAGAGCTCCAAATCTTCTGCATAGAGATTTAAATATAAAAAGCTGTGTGGCCTACAGCCACCAATAGGGGGAGCTTGAGGTTGAGGGGTATCTGGGGAACATAGGCCATTTGGCCAAGTGTGTGGCTTACTATTGAGCCTGCTTTTATGAGGGGTGTTGATGAAGAGTTTAGACTTCTATTCTCATGTGTTATAGGTATAAAACTAAGGTCATAGAATTAAGTAATTCAGTAATAGAAAATACTTATAAATGGAGTAAATGAACATAAAATAATTGCAGTTTTTTTCTATATATAATTATTGGGACTTTCTTTTTAATCACACAAAATTATATTTTCTCATGGAAAGAGGCAATGATGTCGCAGGCAGAGGAACCTTGATGGCAATATTTAACCCGCTGGAACGTGCTCTGCACATGGAGAGCATTTGCCTTATAAAATATTAACAAGCTTCCTTTCATTGCAGCCATCTTACACAGGATGAAATAAGCCGAGTTAAATTCAGTCATCTGCGGTGTTTTCCAACAACGCGGAGACATGACATCTCTGTTGCATGCAATATTTAAACGTCTTTTCTATACAAAGGGAACCCACTACAAAACACATCACAGGAGGCAGAGGTATGGCTGACTTGGATAACAGATCATTTTACAAGTCGAGCTACGCTGCTAAACTTGTTTCATACCTCTACACTTGCTAGCTAAGCAAATCCCTGAAAAAAACATCCTGAGATTATCCCAGCTCAGTCGAAACGTCGTTCGAATTTCTCTACGTGAAAGGAAGAGAAGAAACTAAAACCACAGTGTCCTCCTGTCATTTATTTCTAAAGACTGGGTCAGATGGAAATTTGGATAGAAACCCTTCATGTCTACCATTGATTCCATATTAGGCCAGTTTCAGACACGATAATACACCCATATTTTGCGTCCGTACTACATCCTCAACACTCAAAGCCCACAGTTTTCCTGAAGCAAACTCAATTCACCGTAGAACCCTATGTTGATCCATGTACAGTTCAAGAGGACCACGGGCCACCAGGTGTAGCAGCCGTGATGAGGATGCTAAAATGCGGGATTATTATGGCTGTGTAAAACCACCCGTAGAGAGGACCGGTCACCTCTCCTCACTGGTTTGTTTCAGTAAATACTTGCGTTCTTAATAATATAACAATTCCAGAGCATCTTTTTTTAAGAACTCTGATTGTGCCGTTCCTCTGTTATCCCCCAAGAAGTTTATGAATACATTGATAAATGGGTGTTACCAGTTGGGGGTGTGTCCCTACAGAGACTGACACTGTCCAATCAGTGCCAGATTGTATAGGGACACACCCCTTTGCCAAGGATAATGGAAACACCTATTTGTCAAATTATTCATACATTTCCAGGAGGAATAACAGAGGAATAGCACAGTGAAGATTCCTAAAAAAATTAAAAGATGAATCAGCATTGTTATTTCATGTGGAATACAAGTATTTACTAAAACAGACATGTCAGGAGAGGTGATAGGTCCTCTTTAATATTTGATCCATCCTGATATATGCTGTATGGTGTAGTAGGAGTCTAGATGGAACAGTGCTTCACCAGAAGAAATGGTCAACTACATATCAAGGGATTGCTTTTCCTATAGAAAAACAGTGGGAAAATGATTGGTTTACTTTGTGTCCTTTTTAAATCTTCACTACCAATGTAAACCTATTTATTGCAAAAGTTACATGTCTTTTTAAAGTGTATATGTCACCAGACTGGTGCAGGCAAAGATGTAAAACAGTAGGTACCTTGTCCTGCCAAACCACACAATGGGGGTTGCAACTTCTGGAGACTTTTGCAGTTGCTTTAAGTAAATGAGGCAGTGAGAATAAGGCTGCATTTTGGCATCCCTATCACGGTCACAACACCCGGACCCCCGTGGTTCTATTGAACTGAACTTAGATCACTACCAAGTTCTATGGTGTTCTAAATTCGATTCAGTTGAACCATGGGGGGTCCGGGTGTTGCCGTTGTACTACTGTCCTATTTTTGGCTATTCAGCATCTTCCTTTTTTAAGGCATTTATTTTCGGTGTATTGATTTGCCAAGATCTAGGCAGATTCTTCTTTTCATTTAAGCATCTATTGTTGATTCATGGAGTTTCTATTAACAAGGTGCGGACCACTAATATACAGTGTAGGAGGATGTTTAGTGAGTGATATACTGTATGTCTTTCAAATTTGCATAGTCAAAAGTGCACTTTAAACTTACAATAATTCATAAGAAACCAACAGGTCAGAACCAGATAAGTAAGGCCCTGTTCACACCGGCACCAGGGCATTCTGTTGCTCTGCTCTGTCAAAGAAACAGAAGAAGGGAATTCTGGACGCAACGGTTCCGTTGCAACACGGTCATCACTGGTGGCCGACGGAACTTATTGACTTTAAAGGGTTCCGTCGATTTTCCGTCAAAGTGTCCGTGCCTTTACCGTAATTTCTACCGTATCTGTGACGGAGGCCTCTAACGGAGCCACCAACGCGGATGTGAACAGGCCCTAAGCATTCCATTCTATAATTTGGTGCTACATTTTCTGATAGGTATTTATGGCATAGTAAAATAAATATAATTAATTCACTAACAGCATCATTACAATCATTCTACTCCATGAAACCAGATCTAAACCCCTAAGGACATATCATTTTGCAGATATACGGAATTCTTTCACTGGTAACTGTCATTGTAGATCTGATACTTGTCTGATCTACAGACCTGGTGCAATCATTTTCTATTAGTCAAGCTGTCAGACAAAAAACGAAAACCTGAAATGTTTCCGAATGTTCCGACTTATAATTTTGCATTTAATCCCTACACCTCTTCCATAAAAACCGCAGAGCAGCGAGCAGGCAGATATTCTCCAGCCTAATTGATTGCACATTCATTTATCTCTCAGGGTCTATTTATAGTGCAGCTTCAGATCAGCATAACTTATGCGTTGTACTTCTAGTCACACATATAGATAGCTACTAATTTAGTCTCCTGCCGTTAATTACCGGTAAACAGTGAGGACGGACATTCTATTTTTAAGACTATTATCTCTGATGCAAATCTATTAAATTCACAGATGTTAAAAATAATTTTGTCTTGAAGACGTCAAATAACAAATATCACATTAACATACAGTATTTGTGTATTCTAAAATGCTACAGCATGTGTCATGCAAGAGTTGGCTTTTTTTAAGGTGTCGTAACACAGTAGAGTCCACCTGTCTCTTCCCCCGTGAGAATAAGAATAAATATAGCTGCTCTATATTTTGCCTTTCGACTTGGGGCACATCTGTCATCCCAGCGGAGGAGTCACTAGCTATTCTTGTTGAAGACAAGTTTCCCTTGTATGTCAGCAGTTTTGGGATATGATGGCTAAAAAAATAGTTGTTGCATGAATTGACCGAAGGGGCAACCTCACTTGCACCAATTATCCAACCATACTGCATACAGCAGAGGTCCCCAACCTTGTGCAGGTCGTAAGCCACTTTCAAACATGATAGATGGTGTTGAGCCACATTGAAAGCCTATTAAAGATATGACCAAGTGATATGACTCTTACCCTAGTGATAACTGTCAGTTATGGTTTGGTCCTTGGTACCAAATTCTAAGCTATGAAAACCCTAGAGCTACTCGTGAACAATAGTAACTGCAGTACCCAACAGCCATGGAGCCACATGCAACGCCAACAGCCATGGAGCCACATGCAACGCCATCAGCCATGGAGCCACATGCAACGCCAACAGCCATGGAGCCACATGCAACGCCAACAGCCATGGAGCCACATGCAACGCCATCAGCCATGGAGCCACATGCAACGCCAACAGCCATGGAGCCACATGCAACGCCAACAGCCATGGAGCCACATGCAACGCCATCAGCCATGGAGCCACATGCAACGCCAACAGCCATGGAGCCACATGCAACGCCATCAGCCATGGAGCCACATGCAATGCCATCAGCCATGGAGCCACATGCAACGCCAACAGCCATGGAGCCACATGCAACGAACCTGAGAGCCACATGTGGCTCTTGACCCACAGGTTGGGGAAGACTGTATTCCAGCATAAGAATTTTCATACAAGGTCTTCTTGATCTTATCATTTATTAATCTGCAGGTGTATCATTAGTGGAACCATATACCAACTCTGTCAAGTTTTCTGCTATAAAATGCAAAGAATCCGCCAAAAAAGGTTTATTGTGAAGATCAGTCTTAGAATCCCATGGTTCTGGAGAGAAGGGGTGCTAAGTATTGTACAAATCTACTTGCAAATATATGGTCCTACTCTTTTCTCAACTGACCCTATGGTTTAGAAACCAACAGATTTCCCATCAGGCATCAATGTTGAAACTACACATCTCGGCGGTCTACTTCAAGCTCAACATTTCTTGGGATTTAAGTAACCCAATCATGGTATTCTTATAGGAGATGCAAGTTACATTAACACACAAGACTTATTTCAAAAGACTTGAGCAATGCATAATGGAGACGTTTCATAATGCCATAAGTCAGATTCTAGCTACCACTGTTTTAGTACAGTCTATAAAATTTAAAATCGATAATGTGATTGATGGGAGCTAATGCTATGGTTAAGACCACATCCATGGCTTCTTTGTGGCATGGATTTCCTTCTTATGAACCTTTGGCCCTTTCCGTTGAGTAGTTCCAAAATATCACGCGGTCCATACACCCTCAATAAGGTGAACATCTCTATTTTTGTCTTGCATTATGGGAAATACGGTTGGAACTCACATTAATATATGGATTTAGTGCATCATTGTTATGACTTTAAAAACAGTTTCCAAGTCACCTGTAAAGTCTTGTGACCCCTCTTCATAATCAATTACTGAGAATATCTCGAGTTAGCACATGGGTGGATGCCTGTGGCAGACGTAAAGACTGAAATTGGTTATTTAAACCTCTTTCCTCCAGTGATTTATAAATTAACATTTCAACACATTCAGCTATGCATAGAGGCTTAAATCTGAAGCCCTACAAAAATGTCCCCAGTTATGGGAGATAATGAGGTGCACTGTGAATGGGGAGAGCCAATCTCGTACTGTATGTGATGGGAATCTACTAATCCCTGGGGCTGTTACAGACAAGTAAATTCCTCCACTATATCTCCCAGAAACATACATTATTATGGATCTGGGTTACAGCCCTGCCACTTTCCTCCATGTATTCAAAAAAATGACTGTGAAATGAAAATAAATCGTGAAAGAAAATAAATGCATAAATGTAAATTAACAAATGGAACATATGTCATGTCCTACTGTTACAATACCAACTTATTGAAGAACAGCACATTATTATATAATATAAGTACCAAGACAAGCAGTAAAAGCCACGTAACCATTACTCTTATAAATCATCAAATAAAATAATCAAATCTGGGTACCCAACCATTGCCGACATGCAGTGTTCGCAAATATCAACCCTTCCGTGTGCTGAGCCAACGTTCATTAAAATTAATGCTATGGCTTAAGTGGGAACAAGTAATATTACGGAGCCAGTATTGGTTAGAACAACATTTCTTAAGACTATTAGATGGCTGTCTGCACCGGTCACCTCTCCTGACATATCTCTTTTAGTACATATTTGTATTGCCCATCAAATAACAATTCTGGGGCATCTTTTCTTAGTATTCTTTGTTGTACTGTTCCTCCGTTATTCCTCCATGAAATTTATAAATGAATTGACAACTGGGCGCTACCATTCCTCTTGTCAATGTCCCCACACAGTCTGTCAGGTTTAGCACTGATTGGACAGTGTCACTGTTTAGGGACACACCCAACTGGTAACGCCCAGTTGTCAATTTATTCATACATTTCTAGGAGGAATAACACACTACATTGTTCTAAGAAAAGATGTTCCAGAATTGTGATTAAAAGGGGAATACAAGTATTTTCTAAAAACAGATGTCAGGATAGATGACAGGTTCTCTTTAAAGCAATTTTCCAGAACATAAACACTATATGCAATCAATATTTGATCATTGGGGGGACGACTATCAGAATGAAGGAAGATCATATGAAGAAAGCCCCTTAACGGTTTATCCAGATTCAGAGGCTTGTCTATATATCCGTCTATGTGTCGCTTATTTTTCAGGATATACTAGCTGTCTTCACAGTCTTCTATAGGTATTGAGTTGTCTATATATCCGGCTGCACCCGCTAGTGCAGCTGAGCCCCACTTACTCGGAAATCCCATGCTGACATTTGTGCTCTTCTTGGTTTTG
This sequence comes from Rhinoderma darwinii, assembly GCF_050947455.1. Taxonomy (NCBI): domain Eukaryota; kingdom Metazoa; phylum Chordata; class Amphibia; order Anura; family Rhinodermatidae; genus Rhinoderma; species Rhinoderma darwinii. Next base: position 33,155,189 of record NC_134696.1, on the reverse strand, counting down.
ATTATTTTTGGGCACACCAGATGTAAATTTAGTGGGTGCAAATTAAATTACCAGTCAAGCTGTGATATAACCAAAGCCAAGAGGGCACACACGTCAAAATGGGAAATCTTTGACTCAACTAAATGGAGCGGAGTTGCAGTACCAGGCAGAGCCCATGAAGTCAGTGATCCCATTCTCACCCTCTTCATTTACCTCTGAGGTGCTGAAATACATAGAAGATCCAGCTAGTTACTATTGATAATAGACAATGTTTTAGTCTCTGCGATCATTACATCACAATATGTTGGACTGCTTGAATGGGTTCTTCATTTTGAACCAACTTTGCTCACACACGTACGCAAGCTACTTGGATGTTGTAGGGTACGTTATATAGAGGGATGTCTGTTCCTGCATAGAGGGATATGGCACTTTGGATGCAGAACCCTTAAAAAACACTAAATTAACCAATTCAGGTATGGCTGTTGCTTTATAGGATGTATCATCGGATTACCAAGTAGTTTTTTTTTCAACTGTACGTGTGAAAGCAGCCAGAGGTACACCACCCCTTTATAAATGGGACCATCAAGTGAAAACATATGTACCACAAAGGGCTGTATAATGGCAACCAGGGCATACCAGCTGTACAGACATAGACCGTACGCCTTGACTTTTCCAGATTACTGCATTATCAGTTCATCACGCTATATAAAATTGGATTAGCCCCTGTGCATTATATCACACTTTCTTATTTCTTCAAGCAAAATTGAGGTAAAGCGTTTATGAGAACAAGAAGGAAGAAAAAGCAGTTGTGCTGCTTAATAATTTACATGCCATAGTCCGACAGAAAAACCTCTGAGAGTTTCCGTTCTGAACGAATTTCATGAAGAATTAAATTCTCATCCCTAAACTAAACTTCTTGCCCACAGGTGACCCCTCTGTTCTGTTTCCCCTCTCGAGCCTAAGCAGTCACCTAGTAACATGAAGTTCTGTGTCCGTGACCCCCTCTGTCTCTTGTTGAGTTCTTTTAGGGCCAGCAGGAAAAGACTCAACGGCCTGGGGCCATGAACAGGATGGATTAAAGCTGTGAATGGATCAATGCTCCGCTCTAGCTGCTAAAATAAAATCAATTTCTAACTGCTTGCCTCTGCCTGAACAGGATAAGAAGGTTGGAAGAGGGGAGGGCGAGTGACAGGGCACATTACAAGCGCTGAGATAACAGCGTTTATGATCCCTTGCCTAGGAAGGCTGCATCCATTCTCTAGAAGTACCAGACCGCTGCTGGTGAATTGGGAAAGAAAGGATATGTTTTTAGTATAGAGAATAATGAGGAGGAACAAAAAAATTGGTAGGTGAGTAAAATCACAAAGCAAAACGTTATGGTAAATGCCAACAATTATACAACATCTCAATACTGAGAATGTCGAGAAAGTGCCTTCAATGCAGGAGACTTTATCGAAAAATTGACAGTAATGGATTTGTGTAACCCAGACCAAACAACCAGACTATAATAAATCTTATATCAAATTTACATAGTTGATAAGGTTAACAAAAGAGACACAGATCCATCAAGTCCAATCTATAATCCTACTAGATCGATCCAGAGGAAGGCAAAAATCCCTATGATGAGGGTGCCAATTGCCCCATAATGGGGGAAAAAATTCCTCCCTGACTCCAAAAATGGCAATCAGAATATATCCCGGGATCAACATCCAGTCTCCAGAATCTAGTACTCATAACCTGTAATATTATATCTTTTAAGAAAGGCATCCAGGCTCCTCTTGAACTTGCTCTATGCATCAGTGCATCATGTGGCATAGAGTTCCATAGTCTCACTGCTCTTACAGTAAAGAATCACCGCCTATGATGATGATGAAACCTTTTTTCCACTAGACGTAGAGGATGCCCCCTTGTATAAAAAGATCACTAGAAAGATCTTTGTACCGTCCAATTCTATATTTCTACATTATAATTAGATTACATGCTTTTGTTTTACAATTTTTTTTTTTTTTTAAACAAGTCTCTGATCTGCCAGTTAAGTCTGGCATGTTGTTTGTCAGATCATTCATATGAACAATCTAATGTACGATTTATCGGTCACATTGTGTATGGCTAGCTTAAAGAGGGACCAGTCGCTAGATTTTAGGGCACTAATCCACCAGTACGTTGTTATGCTGGCAAATAGCGTCCTAGATATGCCCCCTCAAAACTGTCCATTTTAGCATGTGGTCTAAACTGAAGTTATAATATAGTGTGCCCTGTATGTAAATCACCAGAGAAAAATCTAAAGAGGAGTCTATCATCATCCTGCACACGCTCAGTCCTAAGATAAAGTTGGGGCCGGTACACCCGGACTCATCTCAAGACTCTTTTCTGGTCATTTACATACAGCGCATGTTGTATTATAACTTCTTTTTAGGCAAAATGCTAAAACAAACAGTTTTGATAGGGGCACGTTTAGGATGCTATTTCCCAGCTGTATATAGACATGCTGGGGGTAAAGTGCCGAAAATCCAGTGACAGGTTCTCTTAAGTACTAGTTGGATATCTTCATCTTTTACAATGCACAAGACTTTGGTGTCCTAGATGAAGATATCAGGACACGTGCAGACGTGTCTTTCAAGCAGAATGATTGTCACTGAAGCAGAAGTAGCAACATACAGAGTATGGAGAATAGAGACTAGTGAAAGCTATCAATGGAAAAAACAGCAATTTGCACCTATTGTGCACGGTATCGGCATTCACAAAAACGTATACATACTGGAGACTGACTCGTGTGGAAATATACCAGTACAAAACAGTTTCTACCCTTCATTTCATGATGATCAGGTCTATAAAATAAGTAGAATTGAGACTAGGTTGCTCATAAAAAATTAGGAAGGCATAGGGTACATGCAGAGGCATGCACAGAGGAGAGTGCATCCCATAGACGGGATACGGCTCCTCTACAAATATTGGCTAATGCCAACACTCAAAGGCTTATGTAGGCTTTTCTTCACCTGGGGGTAATTATGATGTTTTCTTCCCTAGTATTGTGTGTAAATATATTGACCGAGGCAGTGTCGTTTTTTTGGAATCTCCACCCTTCCACATAGCACCCAGTAACAAAACAATCACCCCCTCCATTATTTCTTTACTCTGCCTTCTACCCATCTTTTGTAGGTTTGTAGGGAAGTGTAAGCCTTGACAAGTGGTTCCTTTAAGCTGAGTACTGGGGAAAGGAAAGAGTTAAAGCAACACTATAATGAAGTCAACAAGCCCAATAGCAGCTAAACCTGTAGAAAGTTTACAGTGTGAGCAGATTTAGGGGAATGGTGCTCTTGGTTAGCCGCCCCCTTATTCTTTGGCAAAGATGTGGAGAGGGTGCACTAAGCAGCTGCAAACCATCTTCCAGTAATGTGGTCAATCAGATCTGGGCCCACAGTACCCACAAAATCTGTGTCTATGGTACATATGCCCTTGGTTGCATACCTATAGAGGGTGTAGAAGAATTAGAATATGGGTATATATAGTGATTGATAGGTGTAGAGTTGACTGTAGATGTATGGGCATGACCATTGGTTAGATAATGTTTGTACAGAATTTAATGGAATCATAATACGGTCTTATCTAGAAGTCATGTAATATTGGGAAGAAAACTATGAACTATGAACTATAGAAAATGTTAAACTATTTGATGGTCTATTATGTTTAATGTTGGCATCTCAAGATCACCTTCCCTTCATAATGGAAACTATACTGCAGGACATTCCTATTATCTGGGGACTTAGGAAGAGGACATATTGACAAAGACGTATAGGCTCAGTAGTATCATTCCAATTCACCTTAACAGCCAAGAATTTATTTAATGAATGCCAAACACCATCCCAACAGGGTAGGTCATAAACCATAGTTTTTTTTAACTCTTCATGACTTATTGCTTTTTAGCAACAGGCTGATGCTAATTAAAATAGAGTCCATGTGGCAGTGTACTTGATGCATCCATTCATTTTGTGCTTCATGTAGCTTTAATTAACTAAATAAACCAACCGATTCTCCCCTTCGGCACTTTGAGGCACGTTGCTCTACAACGCTGCCAACTTTATATTATGCTTTTCACATGTTGTTGTACTGTAAATCGGCACACGGTAACCAGGGTATAAAAGACTTTACCATTTAATAGTCTGAAGACTTTTTACAACAGAAAATGTTTTATTATGTGATGACTTTTTGTATGTGATGCAAGGTCACATGACCTAACTCAGGATGCAACTTCCATGCAATTGGAGATGTACAACTCCCCATAATAGTCCATAGAAATTTGCACAAGTGTTGCACATCATCAGAAGAAGCTGGCGCCAGCTGCAAATTATCGCAGCAATTATTTTGTGGATGCAACACATTCCTATAGATGTTTAGTCCGACCCAGATACCACTCCCTCCACACCCTTTTCTTATTAACCTACAGACAGAGAGGAACTGGAGTACCACCTGACTGCAGGATCCTACTACACCGTCTGAAACCATGGAAACACATAGGTCTGCATAGGAGCTGTATACATAAAATGGTAGAATAATTTTTAAGTAAGACTGTTTGCAAAGCTGCTTCATTTTTAATTTCAGATAAATTGGAGCAATACAAATGGTGCAATAGTGGATATATTGGAGCACTTTTTTTGTGATTTTTTTTATCAGAACATTTTTTTGGACAGTGTCATACTTGAAAATGCCAGTGCTCCGAAGTACAATAATTTGGAGCAAGTTATATATATGTTGGCATATACCTGCCCAAAATAAATCATGAAGTTGATATACTGTAGAGCATTACAATAAAGGGCAGAAGTTGCATATAATGTTGAAAGTTTTGATTGGTGGGGGTCCGAGCACTGAGACCCCAACCAATCGCTAAAACGAAGCGGCAGAAGCACTCGTATCAGCGCTCAGCTGCTTCGTGTCTGTTTGGCTTTTTCTGGAAATGATGTAGTGGTGTACGGACTCTATAGAAAGTCTATGAGCCCGTACTCCGCTACATCGGCTTTCTGGAAAAAGCTGAACAGAAACTAAGCGGCTCAGCTCTCACACGAGTGCTTCTGCCGTTTCATTTTAGCGATTGGTGGGGGTCCCAGTGCTCGGATGTCCACCAATCAAAACTGACATGTCAGAAGTTTGTTGAACGTTTAGTTACCCTTTAAACCAAGTATGACATCTATGCTTGAATATAACGGTCAGAGCAAAATTCACATAGGCATAATACATACAATGTTGCAAAATAAGAAAGATTTCACACTGTAGCAAATGCTTTTACAATAAACACCTAGTCTGACTTGTTTTCATGAGGCTACGTTCACACATAGCGGATTTGCTGTGGATTTTGCTCATTTAATTGAATGAGGAAAAAGTCGTCCGCAAGCAAATACTATTGTTGTAGATCTTACTGCGGATTACTTGAAGATCTGCAGTGAAATTCACAAGTCCAAAAAGCTGAAAATGAGTTTAAAAACACACAAAAAAACACTAAACGCTTCCCTGGTCCCCTGATGGTCTTTGTAAACTCATCCTTCAGCGATGTCGTGTCGACACAAAACCGCTATAGCCAATCTCACCCAGCAGCGATCACTCGTGATGACAAGTCATCGCTGGAGGTCTGGTGTACAGAGACTGGTGGGGGACCAGGAAAGTGTTGCCACGGGAGCCCCAGGAGAGGAGAATATATTGGGGGATATTTTTAAACACTCTGCTGCTTTCTGCAGGGAAATCCGCACAAAAATATGCAAAGAGCATATCCTCTATGTGTGCACATAGCCTAACCGAGCAGTTTTTGGATTAGAGAACGTTGCACAAGGCACATCCACACACAGAATACAGTTAACCAAGGCTAAGACTAAGACAAGGCTATATTCTATATAAATATGACGTGCACCATTTTTCATTCCACATCTACTCCAAGTACTGAATCTGTATGAGTACCCAAATGTGTACACCATAGAGTGTCATCCATCACAAGCTATGGATACAGGATTGCATGCATGATCACAGATCAATGATAAAGTAGTGACAGAGGGTCTTTGTTCTACTGTGATCCTGATGCCCTAACAGGTTTTCTCCTATGAACGTATCTCCCAATATACAAAGGTTGGAAACAGTTTTTGCCACCAGTTTTCATGCAAGCAAGTTCAGTCATAATTGATGCATTAAAGAAAAATATACTAATCCATCTTACCTGGACCTTCCACTGCAGCTTTTTAGAAATAAGATATAATTAATATTTATTCATATAATATGAGTTGTATATAATAAAAAATGCAGATATCATTCCAATAGATCTATACATTTTTCTCAATTGTAATTACAGTAAAGGTGAAAATTATATTACTTCAATTATAAAAAATTTCATGAAAATATCAGACTCTAAAGGAGAACCTCAAGCGAATACACGTGAATAGAAATATAGAGGTGTCCTAGTCTTTCATATAACATATGCTTCTTCATTGTTAGGATCAGCTCCATCCACTGGTATGGTTTGAACAAGGCATATTATGGCATGAATCCTGAAGGTACAGTGTATATATATATATATATATTATACACACACAGACACATATATATATACACACACACACACACACACACACACACACACACACACACACACACACACACACGTATATATACATACACACACACACACACACACACACATATATATATACACATACATACACACACACATATATATATATGTATATATATATGTGTGTGTGTGTGTGTGTGTATGTATATATATATGTGTCTGTGTGTATAATATATATGTCTGTGTGTGTATAATATATATATGTGTACACACACACACACACACACACACACACACACGCACGCACACGCACCTAAAATCGATTTAATGAACAGGCTCAAGCTATCAACTACATAATATTATTTTGTTCCCGAGCCCTTCACGTCTGTCAATCCAAAAACAAAATTCTGTTTTGCAGTAGTCCTAAACGGCAGAGGAAAGATAGAGAGGAAACAAGTTGAAATGAATAACAGCTGACACGAGATGTCTTTGATACATAGTCAATATTCCATTGTGACATCCTTGTAATTACAGTACAATGTTATATGGCACTTTACAATGCACAAGTGCTTTACAATTATACTCCAGCAACACTCGCACAGCCACTTCTACCAATTCAAAACCACCTCCAACAGGGAAACTGGGACAAAGAAAAGTACAGCAAGCTCAGAGATTGAGGATTAGGAACACGTGAAAGAACCTGTTCTCTGATTCCAGGATAAAACAAGCTGGAAGAAAATGCAACACAGTCTTATTTTAAAAACATGGAAAGGTACCCAAACCAACATCAAATACTGTTCTAATGCCTCATGGGCAACAATGCCAGCGACTAAGCCTTGATAGTGGCGGTTTAGAGCTACGGAAAAAGGTACATTGCTGTATCCTAAGTGATGAAACATTACTAAAGTCACCGGTATGATAAGCAATGGACAAAAAAAATCCAGCAAAACACTTGTTAAACGTTCTTCAGTCACCGTTTGTCACTCAGAAGTATAAGTCCCCTTGTGATTATGACAAGACATTAAAGTGGAGCTCCACATCTTCATAGATTATATTAAAAATTGCTAAAATAGACATAGCCAAATATAATCTGTAGTATATTTCTGTAGTTGCTATAATGTTCCTGTTTGCCGTAGGAGGGTTCTAATGTATATAGTTACATAGTTAGTACGGCTGAAAAAACACATGTCCATTCCCTGCACTGGCACTTAGTAAACCTCTATTAGGGGGGATCTCTTGTCCCTTTAAATTAGAAGGGTCCCCTGAATATAAACTGATCACAGGCTGTCCAGCTGCTGGGCCTCCAGATATCAGCTGTAATCTGTAGGAGAATCCTTCAGCAAGTGTTTGATTCCCCTACAGTGCCACCACAGGGAAGATGAGGTATTACACAGATCCTATTTACATAAATAAGCTGGTCATGTAAAGAATAGACATACAAGGTCCTCCAGAGACAGACACTCTTTGTACCTGTTCTACACTCTAGTTAATAGAAGAAAGTCCTGAATTGAGGGCCACCCTCTATTATATCATATTTCTTTAATAGGGTATTTGAAGTTACACCAGAAAACCCCTTATAAAAGGTTTGTGTCTAATGGCAGGTCTGTGGGGAACGCTTGAACCACATGAAGTTCGGACTGCTCCAGTGGGTAAATCCTATTAGGATACCTAAAAGGAAACCTCTGGTGAATAGTCACTACAAGCTCTGAGTTTAATCAGCTGCCTGGCAATAGTTTGGGCCACCAGGTGACCACTGGGATCTCCATGTTCTGTGGAAACCAGCCTGATCGCCTTCTAAATTACAGAAATGTTAGCTCATATTGCCGTCACGTTATCAGCACTTCCACCATCTGTTCTTTGCAGCAGAATATGGTTGCCAATCCATAATGCTAGAGAAAAAAATATTAGGTATACATTTTATTTTACTGTTTATTGCATTCAGTGTCTGAGAGGATAGAGGCAGAAAATAGCAGGATAGGTAATAATTTCCTGCTAGAGGCTTTCATCCATAACAGAAATTGTGGGGAATATATCATTTACAGTGGTCCTCTATTTGGGGGATTCAATTTATATGTTACTCATAACATTCGACAGGTCATAGGTGGCGATTCTGTTGGCTGTTCCCATATTCAAATCCAGACTAAAAATGTACTATTATTGGTTTGCACATCTCTAGGAATTATATACTGGTATGGCTGCGGTGCCCAAACCACTATTAACAATTTTCACAAAAAACAACTGCTGAGACCTTCGGAAACCAATCACATTATTGCCCTAGTTAGAAAAAGACACAGCTGATTTGTCTTTATATACGCCGGCATCCTATGCATTTTCTTAAATGCCCATGTCGAATATCTATACTGACGGATGCCTAATTCAATATGACTTAATAACCAGTTCTAAAGGGATCAATAGTAATTACAGAATATTTATGGGAAAAACAGCAGTAATTGGCCGGAGCTATGTGGCGTGAATCATGAGGTATGTGATGGGTCCACTAAGGGATGCTCTGGCCAGGTAAGTAGCTATAAAAATAAAAGGACCAAACAATATAACTGCAACAAGGACAAATATATATAACATATAATTAATTCATTTATCAAAGGGTACAGAGCCTACCATTGGTCTCACTATAACTTTATGTGCATTTACAGGGTATTAATTATTATTGTAAGGCTACCCTTTTTTACCTAAAAAAGAAAAAAAAGAAATCAGCTTGCAGCAATCAAGAGGTTAGCCGGTATTAATTTACAAATAACAGTAGTCTATAAGGAGATTTAGGAATCCGCAGGTAGCTTGTTTTCCACCTGTGTCTACTTTTACTGTCAACTCATGTGAAGGTCAATGTAAAACGCATTACTAATGCATTAGAGATGAGAATCAATGAGCACATTGCCAGCGGTGAACCAGAAGAGAAGGAAGTACAAGGGCTAAGACTCTGCCGTAGAAGAAGGTAAACAGAGATGATTCAGCTAAAGTGGAAATGTGAGAGGCTGGCGGAGAGGAAGATTTAGCAGCCGTGGTTTTATGGTGATCCCACTGGAGGCAGGAGGGAATAAAATGCAGAGGATGGGTCTAAACTTGAAATATATCCTCAGAAATTAATGTAAATTTTTGGAAACGCCCTGGTTACAAATTAAAACTTACATGGTTTAATTTTCCAAATTTCCAGTTATTTCAAATATTCTACATCTCTCTGGATTTACCCTCAACTCAAGCTTAGATCAATGGGGGAGAATAACAAAACAAGTACAAAAGAAAAATCCAAGTTATATCTGGATTTCCCCAACTCTTAAATCTGAATTCTACGAGTTTTAGGGTGAAGTCGCAGTTGGCAGATTTTTTTGCAGAAATTTCTGCGAGTGAAAAATCTGTTCCATTCATTCATCTGAATAGAGTTGTTTCTGCAGCCGGTGCATAGACTTCTGCAAGTTCCATTTAGATGAATGGAGATGATTTTCAGTAGCAGAAATTTCTACAACAAAATCTGCCACGTGTGATTCCAAACTTTTATATTTTTCCACCTTTCAAGCACTTGTCCTGCACAGGTATCACCATACCTTCATAAGGGAGATATGTTCACAAAGTCATATTTCCTGTAAAGTTAAAGAGGTTTTCCAGTCATAAGATATTGATGCCTATCCTCAGGATATCTAATAGAAGGGGAAAATATCTAAAAGGTGGGGACTCTCGGCACCCCTAAAGATCAGCTGTTTTGAAGGGGTCGCTGAACTCATGCGTGCGTTGCTTCCCCTTCATTTCTTACTTGCTCATACTGTAAATCGCGACACACTTGTCGTGGCACGTCATAGTATCACTGCTTTCTCCTATTCAAGTGAATGGGAGAAGGCTTTAATACTGTGAACCGCCACTACAAGTGTTGGCGATTTACAGTACAAGCCGGTAAGGAATAAAGGGGAAGCAGCGGCCCCTACAAAACAGCTGACCGACTGGGATACAGAGAGTCAAACCCCCACGGATTAGGTATTGATGACCTATCCTGAGGATAGGCCAGCAACGACTTATGACTGGAAAACAGCTTTAAAATGTGCTAGGTAAATTAAGAACTACGTTATGGAAACTGCATTGTGCGTGAGGAGACAAAACTCTTTTTTTCCACCTTATTTCTTCTAAAATAAAAATCTTATTTATTCTGTCATTAGCAATCAGATACACCCAAATTCTATAATATAGCCATAATGTATCATAATTATATGTAAAACTTATATCCAAAGAGGAATAAAGAAAAAAAAAAAAAAAAAGATTAGAAGGGAGAAAAAAAAAACCAACACGTTCTTGTTATGCCTATCTATGCAGCTGCCTGACACTGGTTGCTAAAGTTCAGTTTACAGGATGGTCTATAGATGAGCGTAGGGTCATCTCTCCAGAGATGTATCGGTCTGAAATCTAAATAATTGCAAAATCTGACAGGTATGTTCAATAGAGAAAATGAACGAGCAAGAAATCATGGTAAGGAAAATTTATGGAAATTATTGTCATGTAATTAGCACACAACCATTGTCTCTACCTGTTAAACCCAGTACATAAGCGGAATTCTTCCTTCTCTGGTGCCTGTAAATGACCTGTAATTAACACTGTGTGATTTGAAGCTATAATATAAGCTAATGGTGCGTTCATCTCTATGTAAAATGGTCAGTCCAATTTTTGACGCACGACAACCTGCCCGCGTACAGTATGTTCTATTATTGGCTTTCCCTTGAATCCATTAAGTGGGTCATTATACACATCATAATTGATTAGCAATGAGTGAAATGACAAAAGAACATAACAATGGAACTTATAATGGTTACAATAATACAACGACGAGCCTTGGAACAATAATGTTTGCTTTTATTGTACCCAAACTATTTGTAACAACCAATAGACCAATTATTTAAAGCAGATGTATGGCAGTCTATGCAATATATGGGTGGCCCGAGTCTCCCCTCCTTATCAGCAGCGCTCTACTCTAGTCCCCTCAATTATTAGGGCATATGGTCAGTGGAAGTCCTGATAGGACAAGCCCTTTAACTTTTGGCTACGTTGACACATTGAGTTGAGTTGAGATATATATATATATATATATATATATATATACACACACACACGCACACACATCCTTCTCAATGAATTAGATCATCAAAAAGTTAATTTCAGTAATTCGATTCAAAAGGTGAAACTCATACATTATATAGATTTATTACACACAGAGTGATCTATTTCCAGCATTTTTTTCTCTTAATGTTGATGATTATGGTAACAGTTAATGAAAACCCAAAATTTAGTGTCTCAGAAAATTAAAATATTATATAAGATCAATTTAAAAAATGATTTTTAATACCGAAATTTTGGCCTACTGAAAAGCATGTCCAGTATATGCCCTCAATACTTGGTCGGGGCTCCTTTTGTATTAATTACTGCATCAATGCGGCGTGGCATGGGGCGATCAGCCTGTGGCACTGCTGAGGTGTTATCAATGCGGCGTGGCATGGAGGCGATCAGCCTGTGGCACTGCTGAGGTGTTATCAATGCGGCGTGGCATGGAGGCGATCAGCCTGTGGCACTGCTGAGGTGTTATCAATGCGGCGTGGCATGGGGGCGATCAGCCTGTGGCACTGCTGAGGTGTTATCAATGCGGCGTGGCATGGGGGCGATCAGCCTGTGGCACTGCTGAGGTGTTATCAATGCGGCGTGGCATGGAGGCGATCAGCCTGTGGCACTGCTGAGGTGTTATCAATGCGGCGTGGCATGGAGGCGATCAGCCTGTGGCACTGCTGAGGTGTTATCAATGCGGCGTGGCATGGGGGTGATCAGCCTGTGGCACTGCTGAGGTGTTATCAATGCGGCGTGGCATGGGGGTGATCAGCCTGTGGCACTGCTGAGGTGTTATCAATGCGGCGTGGCATGGAGGCGATCAGCCTGTGGCACTGCTGAGGTGTTATCAATGCGGCGTGGCATGGGGGTGATCAGCCTGTGGCACTGCTGAGGTGTTATCAATGCGGCGTGGCATGGAGGCGATCAGCCTGTGGCACTGCTGAGGTGTTATCAATGCGGCGTGGCATGGAGGCGATCAGCCTGTGGCACTGCTGAGGTGTTATGGAAGCCCAGGTTGCTTTGATAGCGGCCTTCAGCTCGTCTGCATTGTTGGGTCTGGTGTCTCATCTTCCTCTTGACAATACCCTATAGATTCTCTATGGGGTTTAGGTCGGGCGAGTTTGCTGGCCAATCAAGTGCAGTGATACTGTGGTTATTACACCAGGTATTGGTACTTTTGGCAGTGTGGGCAGGTGCCAAGTCCTGCTGGAAAATGTAATCAGCATCTCTATAAAGCTTGTCAGCAGAGGGAACCATGAAGTGCTCTAAAATGTCCTGCTAGACGCTGCGCTGACTCTGGACTTGATATAACACAGTGGACCAACGCCAGCAGATGACATGGCCCCCAAACCATCACTGACTGTGGAAACTTCACACTGGACCGCAAGCAACTTGGATTGACACCTCTCCACTGTTCCTCCAGACTCTGGGACCGAGATTTCCAAATGAAATGCAAAATTTACTTTCATCTGAAAACAGGACTTTGGACATTGAGCAGCAGTGTTGGTCCACTCTGTTATATCAAGTCCAGAGTCAATTTTAGAGTACTTCATGCTTTCCTCTGCTCACAATCTTTATGGAGATGCTGATAATTTTCTGAGACACTAAATTTTGAGCTTTCATTAACTGTTGCCATAATCATCAACATTAAGAGAAAAAAATGCTGGAAATAGATCCCTCTGTGTGTAAGGAATCTATATAATATATGGGTTTTACTTTTTGAATTGAATTACTGAAATAAATTAACTTTTTGATGATATTCTAATTCATTGAGAAGAACTAATAGATAGATAGATAGATAGATAGATAGATAGATAGATAGATAGATAGATAGATAGATAGATAGATAGATAGATAGATAGATAGATAGATAGATAGATAGAGATAGGATACTTTTTTTTTTCCATGGAAATTCTGGCATTAAATTCTTTTGGTGTTATCTTGGTGGTCCAGCATTGCTCTACCCTAGTTTTTCAGGTCCTGTCTTTGGGAGATTACCAGTTTTAAAAGCAATGCCAATCTCCAGTAAAGGACAGAGTTAGTTAGTTAGTTAGTTAGTTAGTTAGTTAGTTAGTTAGTTAGTTAAAATGATAGTGTACAAGTAATGTTGGTGCAAAATGACATGATACAAGTGAAATCACATAATTTCACCAAAAAAAATATTGGACATTTCCACTTCATAAGTAAAGAACATTGGAGATTTCCTGGTGTCTCTGCTGTTTAGACAAGCAAATATTAGGATTATTTTGCGTTCTTGTTGATGTCGGCGGTGCTTGCTGAATAGATCTGTCACTGGCTGCACTTTGGAAGATCAGTTTAATCTCATCTGCCTCCTGAGGACGGAGCACTCTCCCCCTTCTAGCCGCACATGAAGCCACAGTGGGGAGTGATTGCTCTTTTCCTGTTATGCTTAATTAAACCACCTTGAGATGGTTTCTGGAGCTAAATCTATACAAACCAACCAAACAAATCAATAGAAAATGACAAAGCAAGAAAAATGATGCAATGCTAAAGAATCGTACAATGTACAGCCGTCAACAAGGGGTGTACATGAAATATTTTACTGTAAAGCCTGTTACACATGATGAATAAGGGTGCGCATTGTTACATGGTACGGTTGAAAAAAGACAAATGTCCATCAAGTTCAACCAAGCGATGGGAGAAAAGGGAAGGGATGAAACAAACATTCTACACATTGACATTGGAGTGGATATTTTTTGGTTCTAGGAAATTATCTAAGCCTTTTTTAAAGCCATCTACTGTCCCTGCAGTGACCAATGTCCTAAGTCATATGACTGGGCAGTCATTGAACTTCACAGCATATGCAACACAATAGGGCCATTATGTGATGGCGGGGACAAGTATCAGCTGACTGTAGCACAACGTGTCACTGTTGTCAGGTCAGATCATGCAAAAGTAGCATTGTGTGACATCAGCCAAACATCCAGATCTCCAGACATCAAAAAAGCAATATGGCAGAGGGTAATGTCAAGGACCCCCTTTTGTCATGACACAAATATTGGTAGGTTGCTATGTCCATCTCTGTTATTTAATAGGCTTTTTTTTTTCTGAAAACGTTCTGTTACGATGAGAGATCGTTTAATATTGCAGCATCTAAATATTACCCTAATTATGCTAACCCCAATAATTGCAAAATCAAAGTCCCTATTGGTGGGATGAGGGCAAGCTTATTAGCAAAACATGGCTTTCTTCTTGGTTGGTTGGCCAAGAGGAAGCAGTAGGCAGGATCTACAACTCCTTTATAGCAAGGATGTAGTCCGCGGTTAGTACTGTGGCCTTGCAGCACTGAGGTGCCGGGTTCGAATCCGACCAAGAACATCTTCGTATGTTAATCCCGTCTTTACGTGGGTTTCCTCCCACACTCCAAAAACATACAGATAAGGAATTGAGATTGTGAGCCCCTCTGGGGACAGTAAGTGATGAAAGCTTTTGTACAGCGCTGCAGATTATGTTGGTGCTTTATTAATAAGTCGAAAATATTGGACAAGAAGAAACTGGTAATCCTAGGCCCTCAAGTGCCGTATTTGCCTTGTATTTCTGCAGCAAAGTCTTTACAATGTAAGCCTAAGGGAAAAATATTATGCATCGCATGACATTGATGTGTGGAATATTTTTTCCATTGGACATTGTACAGTTCACATGGCAAATACACCACATGTGACAGCTCCCTTGGGCTGGGCTCCCACGAGCTGGATACGTTGCATAAAACTGCGCAGCTTATCTGACCTGGAACCCGCAGTATATTCCGACGGAAAAAATGCACCACATTGTGAAAAAAAATCACAGAACTTTCATATGTACCCCATTCGTTGTCGTGGTAAGGCGTCCCTCCTTTGACGTCCAGTCTGGCCTCCCTGGATGACGCTGCAGCCCAATAACAAGATGCAGTGGTTACGTGGGCTGAAACTTCATCCCAGGAGGCCGGACTGGAGGAAGAAGAAGGAAGTTTGTGGCTAAAGCAACAAAAATGCAGCAAAAATGCAGATTTAAATTCCGCACCGCAGGTCAATTCATTAACGTTTTTGCTGCGTTTTTTCCGCATAGAATTCCGGTGTGGAAATTCCACAGCATTTATGCTATGTGGGAACCCGGCCTTAGGGTTACCTTTTAGTGAGTGTAGCTGCACTAGTTCTACCTGTATATCTGCATTAGGGAATCACACAGATAACCTAATTTAAAGAAGTCTATCATTGTGAAAGGTCTTAGTAATCATACATCATATAGTAATCAATCATATAGTAATCATACATTTAAATAAGTTTCTCCAATGTTTCTCCAATTCCATCCTTATAAATGTATCTGAAAAACAGATAAAGGAGAGGATAATGTATTTTTTTATTACACTCGCTAATCTTTTGTAGTCTGAATGTAAGCTAAGGAGAGCATATGAGGACATAGCGCAAAACTGACAAATTATCAATGCTCTACAAGGAAGATTGTCATGTTCAGTCAGCCAGCAATAAAAGTTTTGTATTGTAACGTACTGCTTATACTTCATGGGAAAACCAATGATTACATTTGTTAAAGCGTAACTAAACTTTGAGAAATCTTCTGACATGTCATAGTGACATGTCAGAAGTTTTGATCGGTCGGAGTCTGAGCACTGAAACCCCACCAATCGATAAAACAAAGCGGCAGAAGCGCTCGGGTGGGCGCTGAGCCTCTTAGTTTCTGATTGGCTTTTCGCGGAAAGCCGAGGGAACGGTGTACGGACTCCATAGAAAGTCTATGAGCCCATAAACAACTGCTCGTTTTTCAGAAAAAATCCTATCCGAAACCAAGCGCTTCTGCTTTGTTTTAGCAATCCGTAGGGGACTCAGTGTTCAGACTCCCATTGATCAAAACTTCTGAAATTTTCTGAAAGTTTAGTTACCCTTTAAGCATAGAAAAATTTACACATATAGCATTCCGTAATGTGGTGGTAAAGTTATCAGAAGTGTTCATATCTAGGGATCTATGATGCAGTTACTTCAGTTCATTAGACTCGTGGTTGGGTCAGGACTTGTGGCCGTAATCCTGACACTAAAATGTGTGCGCATTATGGCCCTCTGAAAAAGGCCTTACTTGGAATTTATTTATGGAAATCCCAGCTCATGTGAGTCCAGTGGGCGGACTGACAATCTGGAGTGGGACCGCCCACTGGACTCAAGCTCAGAGTGAGCAATGGTTTATATTAACAAATTGCAAGTTAGCTTTAAACAAATTCCTAATAAAACTATTTGGAGATTACCACTGGAAACATGTTTTGCTATTTTAAATAAATAAATAAATAAATAAATAAATGGTTTGATTGATTAAGTAAAGGATTTTCTACACTAAAAAAAAACAACCAAATACATGTATTATATATTGTTAGTAGTTGTAGTCCGTTAAATATCTTGCCAATTTTTTTTTACCGATATCCCGGTTTAGAGCTTCCGCCATTGTTCGTCTTCTTTAGTTCCTAAAGATGGTGTGTCTGTGGTTTCAGCGATATGCTAAAATTACAAATCCCATGATACCCTCATCTTAGTGTAGCCTCTGCCCGTCCAGATCCCTCTCAGTCTAGCACAGCATAGCCCGAATGAATTGTAACATATACATGGTCGAGTCAGTGACATCACTTGCCTGTTGGAGCCAGGGCCGGCCATAGGATAGATGGCGCCCCGTGCAAAATTATCTTTCAGCACCCCATCCCATCATAAAAAAATTCCCATAAAAAATGCATAATGCCCCCCACAGTATAATGCCCTATATAGTGCCCCTACACAGGATAATGCCACTATAGTGCCCCACATACAGTATAATAATATTTAATTATATTATATATTATAACCCCTTTAACGACACAGTATTTTGTCATCTAATTGTGCCCACACAGTATTATGCCCCCTAAGTGCCACGCACAGTAAAATGACCATCAGCCCCCCACTCACAGTAAAATGACCATAAGTCCCACTTACAGTAAAATGACCATCAGCCCAGCACTCAGATTCCCCCTGTAGATAGTGCCACACAGCCCCTTGTAGATAGTGCCACACAGCCCCCTTGTAGGTAGTGCCACACAGCCCCCTTGTAGGTAGTGCCACACAGCCCCCTTGTAGGTAGTGCCATACAGCCCCCTTGTAGGTAGTGCCACACAGCCCCCTTGGAGGTGGTGCCACACAGACTTTTTGTAAGTAGTGCCACACAGCCCCTTGTAGGTAGTGCCACAAAGTTTACTTATAGACAGCACCCCCCCCCCCGCCCCGCTTCCTGTAGATAGCGCCACTGTAGCTCCCTAAGCGCTCGCTTGATGATTCTGTTCATATATGGACCGTGACATTAGGGGCAACTCCTGAAATGGAATCCCTGTACACAGCATTGCTGACGCGGTGACGGGTATTCCACTCCAGCAGATGCCCCAGTGTTTGTGTCCATTTATGGACAGTGATGTCACTGGCTTCTCCTGGAGTGGAATCCCCGGTCACAGCATCAGGGATTCCACTCCAGGAGAAGCCCCTGATGTCTCTATCCATTTATGGGCCGTGACGTCAAGGACTTCTCCTGGAGTGGAATCCCCGGCTACAGAGTCGACAACGCTGTGGACAGGGATTCCGCTTCAGGAGTTGGCTCTGATGTCACTGTCCATATATGGACAGAGACAACAAGCGCTCCGTCCAGGAGTGAAATCCTCGGCCACACGGGGATTTCGCTCCTTCAGGAGCTACAGTGGTGCAAGTAGATAGCAGAGAAGGGAGATGCCTCCCTGCTCCGCTATAGTGGCATCGCTACCGCTGTAGCAGCCACAGTGGCTGCTAGTGGCGTCACCGGCCATGGGACCGTCCCGATGGGCGCCCTCATGCCCGGTGTCGCGGCTAGCAGCTGCTATGGCTGCTACAGCGGTAGTGACGCCACTGAGTGAAGAAGCGCCTGGGCGGAAAGGCATCTGCTGAGTCGCCGGGCCCGAGCACTTCTGAAACAAGCAGGAGAAGGGAGCCAGCGCAGCGCCCCCTTCCACCTGCTGGAGTGATGCGCCCCTAAGGTCAGAGCAACAGGGACAAAAGATCAGTAGCTCAGAGTAGTAACGAAGCCCAATGCATGGCATGTGATTGATTGGGAGAGTTACTTAGCCGAACGTGTACACATGACAGGGAATCACGATCCCATGACTGCAGCTTGAGGAAGACAGGAGGGCATTTCTGTAATGTGAGTGAATGTAAAAGTTGTCAGCATACCTTCACGAAGGACAAAATTGGGGGAGGAGGACAATCGGAAAACCCCTTTAAATAGGCTGTACAGCTTAAAGAGGCTCTGTCACCAGATTTTGCAACCCCTATCTGCTATTGCAGCAGATAGGCGCTGCAATGTAGATTACAGTAACGTTTTTATTTTAAAAAAACGAGCATTTTTGGCCAAGTTATGACCATTTTTGTAGTTATGCAAATGAGGCTTGCAAAAGTCCAAGTGGGTGTGTTTAAAAGTAAAAGTCCAAGTGGGTGTGTATTATGTGCGTACATCGGGGCGTTTTTAATACTTTCACTAGCTGGGCGCTCTGATGAGAAGTAACATCCTCTTCTCTTCAGAACGCCCAGCTTGTGACAGTGCAGATCTGTGACGTCACTCACAGGTCCTGCATCGTGACGGCCACATCGGCACCAGAGGCTACAGTTGATTCTGCAGCAGCATCAGCGTTTGCAGGTAAGATCGACTTACCTGCAAACGCTGATGCTGCTGCAGAATCAACTGTAGCCTCTGGTGCCGATGTGGCCGTCACGATGCAGGACCTGTGAGTGACGTCACAGATCTGCACTGTCACAAGCTGGGCGTTCTGAAGAGAAGAGGATGTTAATTCTCTTCACAGCGCCCAGCTAGTAAAAGTATTAAAAACGCCCCGATGTACGCACATAATACACGCCCACTTGGACTTTTACTTTTAAACACACCCACTTGGACTTTTGCAAGCCTCATTTGCATAATTACAAAAATGGTCATAACTTGGCCAAAAATGCTCGTTTTTTAAAAATAAAAACGTTACTGTAATCTACATTGCAGCGCCTATCTGCTGCAATAGCAGATAGGGGTTGCAAAATCTGGTGACAGAGCCTCTTTAACTATAAATCCCAATTGATAAAATAGCCAACACTATTTTCTTTAAATCTGCTTTGTGGGCCATAGATGGCATGGACTACGTGGGCCATCGGACTACTCATGCAATAAATTCTGCACTCCCTTACATTATGGGAGCATCCACTGAAATTTATCTCTAGCATGAGCAGAAGCAATGCTCTACTTTAACATGTGTCTATTTAAGGGACTAGAGATTTAAAAATGTGAGAATTCTCTGCAAGTAATCTAGACGCCGGCAGAAAGGAAAGGCATTGAACGCTTTCATTTTGCATTGGCAGCAAAGAGATAAGAAAGCTACTGAAGAATTCAAATCATCTCTTTTTCAAAGCGATCAGCCTTTTTGAGGCATAGAAGTAGTATGTATTATACCATGTATGGGGGAACTTTCATGCTGCTTACATGAAAGGTATCATCGCCCATAAGTGTATAGTGTTCCCCGGTACTAATAAGACTTTATAGAAGTCCGCACTACAAAGATTTTTTTAAAATAATAGATTTTATCCTGTGCTTTTTTTATTTCATTATTTTATTTCTGCCAAAGACGCTTCATCGGAAGGGATCAAGGATATGTAATTGGTACGGATTTTTCTGTGTCAGTTTCCAGCTAGGGCTCAGACATGGTGTTTTAAGACTGAAAAGGGCTGGTGGGGAAAAAAAAGAAGAACAAAGTTTATCTGGCAAAAAAGTTCTAGGAAGAACAAGCCGCGCAGATTCAGAACATGAATTCTGACAAAATCCCAGAGGAAATTTGTCACTTTCTCTGCATTTACAGATAGCAAGCCTGTGGGTCAAGGATAACAAACATGTGACTGCTGTAGAAGAACGGGTGTCAAGCCGAGCGCTGGCAGTACATAAAAATGAGTGTTCTAAAATAAGAAGATGTAAGTGTAGACATCCAAGTTATATTTCTACTGAGACTCCGGTAGGGGGTAAACCTAGGAGTCTTCTAATATACTTCTAGAATTACATCTATTCTCGTGGTACAAAAGGGGCAATTAAGGATTAGGAAAAAAAAAAAACTCTTTCTCAAATTAGTGCCACTCTTGTTCATTGGCTGTGTCTGGTATTGCAGCTCAGCCCCATTTACTTGAATAGAGAAGAACTGCAATACCAGACACAGCCCATAGACAAGTGTGTCGCTGTTTCAGAAAAAACAAAAATTAATTTTATTTTGAATACTGGATAACCAAATCTTGTAGGTTTCTGTAGCATATGGCAGAAATATCTGATAGGTGGGGGTGTCCCCATTTGGAAATCTAAAGCAGCCGGTGTCAGCTAAGAATGGGAGGAGAAGGAAAGAAAAAAAACTGACCAGTCTATAGACAGCCAACCCCCACCTATCAGACTATTATGATCAGCCATAAATGTTTATGATTAAAATGTCCCTTTAAATAAAGGGGTGGAGCTAAGCTCTCTTGCCTTCATTGGAGACAATTCTCAGACAAATAAGTCTAAGCCCCTCCTCCTTTTCTTTTATTCTTTTTAATACTCTAGCACTGGAGGGGGAGAAGGATGCAGGGGGTGGGTGCACATATTTACTCTTCACACTTTAGTTTACGATATGGAACAGCAGTGTCATAGAAGAGAAGTTATCATGGTATTCGTGGTTTTAGATTTTTTAATAGCTATAATTCCTTAGCTTTAATTTAATGGATTTTAATGGATATTGTTTCAGGGAAGAACATGATCCCGTCCTGGGGTGGGTGATAGGTGATTTTTAATAGATCATTTAAAGAGGGTGAATAAAGAGTTGCAGGGTGTAAGTCAAGGCAAAGCCAGGTTACAGAAAAAAATATAAATAAGTGGAATATTAAGATAATTAAATTCTGTCTGGCTGTTCTGACATTTCTCAGCAGTACGTCAGGAGGGATTAATTACTGGGCCGGTGGTGTGATGACAAGCGCTATTAATGCTGTGCCCAAGAAGGGAGGGGCCCGCAAGCTGCCATTTCATAAATCAATGTTTTGCCGAATAAGAGAGAAGTTTTCTAGGCATGCACCTTGTTTGTTTATAAAAGCGGCATTATTCCTAATTAATGAGGCCGTCACGGCGGATTGTCAAACCTTCTGTTTCTGGCTCAAAGGCTGACAGTCTGGGAGATTGGCTGGAATTTGTTATATCTTGCTATGAGCGCTACCCACTGTCTCCAACACTAAAGGAATTATTTCTATTCTTTCATTTTAAGATGGTTAAAAAACGCAAAACGAGACAGATTTATTGATTAGAAGCTCCCAAAACACTCACGTAGTAGTGAAAAGACGTTTCAGCCGGCTAGATGGTGGACATGTAAATGAGAAATGCATCAATGGAGATTACATGAACTCCTGACTCGGTGTCATAGCAGGTGACGTTACACAATGAATAGCGTTGGAGGTAATGATTGTTAATGCGCTACTCCAATTACCAGGGCATAATTACTAGGGACATTGCAGAGGACATTGATAAAAAATGATGAAAAAATGATGTCACCTATGGTAACCAACCACATCTTACACTTTGGCCGTCTGATGCAGTTTAGGAAAAAAGAATGTTGTTGAGGGTTATAGCAACTTTTATTTTTTTTGGCCATTTTTCTTCATCTAAATATCCCAATAGGATGAAATAAAAACTATTATTATATATGGCTGAGCTTTATTATTATAGTATCACATTGAATGGAGTGATACATTGGGCTTGAGACCTCATTTATGTGATCATACTGACATACAGATTAAATACAGAGATAAGTGTGGACATACTGTAGGGATTGTTGTGCCCAATTTACCTCCATATATATGTCTGTATTGTGTCCCGATTTATTTTTTTAAGATGCAGTTTTCAGCCATATTCCAGATGTATTTTCTCCTATTGTTCAGCCACAAATATCGATCAATTAGGGAGGATACATATTTCAAAAGTGGACTAAAAAATGTGAACCTGTAAATAGCTGCATTGACTCACTATTTACACCCGAGAGGCAGGCTGGTACACCGCATCAGCTTGGTAAAGGACTTTAAATATAATAGCCCGAAACATTGCAATATATGTTATAGTGCAATTTACAGCTGGTATAAAAGTAGTCACTTTAGTATACCTCTCAACATTTACATCCCCATTCACAGGGCACTTTTAAGCCATGCCTCTAATCTGCTCTGGAACGCCCACAAAACAAAGGAAGCACCCACTTTTATGGAAATTTCCAAAAGCCCCTCCCACTTTGCAAACCGTTTGCAGGACATTCCTTGGAAAAACGGGACGGTTGGGAGATATGAGTTTAGCATTTGGAGGGCTGTCTTTCAGTAGAGGAATCTGCATTGACTAACATTAGCATTTTGTTCTTATGCTTCCAAATACAAACCAATACAGATATGAAATACATTAATGTGAATAACGCCTAAGTGCTCAAGCACACGACTGTTTTCCTCAGTGTCCTATCCGTTTTTGCAGACAACATACTGAACAATTCATTTCTATGCGATCATGCACACATCCGTATTGTCGGAGGATCCTGGTAACCTATTCTTGTACTTATTTGCGGACCGTCTCACCCATTCTAGTATATAGGTCCACGTAAAAAGGGGCAGCACACAGAAGAAACTAGGATCCATGTAATGAGGTCTGCAAAATGGCAATGGTCGTGTGCATGAGCCCTAAAATGTACTTTCAACTACACCTTTTGCTCAGTTCCATAATAGAGCTCACACCCTTAACTTCAAAAGGAACTCATGAAGACAACCCCTTCTCTATAGGCAGCTGACCATTACTCCTGGAACTTCTGGTCATCAACTGAAGAGGAAATGTAATAATACATGACGGACACTCAAATGAATGGCCGACCATGTAATGTATGGATGCCAGGTCCACCAGAAGAATCCAAGTGGAGCGACTCTTATGACATCCAATTATCCTAAAAGGACATGTACACAGAAGTTGCCTATATGAGGTTAATAATCTGGTGATAAGACGGCTTTGTGATTGTTCACATCCCCCATCCATTTAACTACTCTTTGTAATAAAGGCCGCATGACCCTTAACTCTTATTTGCTATCACTATGGTAACTGCGGAGACGAGGAACATTGTACAGGGATAAAGCTGACCTAAGGTTCATCCTCTCTTTCGGTACTACAGCAGCCATGGGAAAGAAGGGCTTGAGGCCTACTGGCCTAGTTTTTCCAGACAAGAAGATCTCTTAAAACAATACAAATATACGTATTTTCCTCAGAGAACAATCTCAATCCCAGGTACCAGTCTTGAAATGTGCAGCTAAGATCTTGTCGAGCCTGCAAAAACTCAGATGTATGTTTTATAGTCTACGTCTGCGTGTAAAATGACCCATAAATAAGAACAGAGGGGCAATCTCCTCTGTGATAATGGCCTAGAACATGTTCAAAACATTCCCTAGGTGGCTGACAAAGTCCTGATGTGTCAACTTTCTCTTTCAGAAGAAAAAAGTATCGTGTTTGAGTTGTGGTGTCCATTGATTTGAACATTGTAGGAGACGCTAACATTAGACAGAGCAGCCGGCTGTATATTCCCATCTTGGGCCGCTTTAGTTGCGGTGAGCAGGTGTGGCTCCGTTTATTGACCTCCACGGTGAAAATCCTTGTGTCTTTACAGCGCCATTTAATTTGCACCTGGTCTGGTGAGGAGAAATTTAAAGCAGCCATTCTAAATTAAAAACAAACGTCTGGAAATTGAATGCTAACTCAAAACAGGTGCATTTTACGGCACATGCAAGATGCAAAACCAATTTAAATAAATCATTTAATAGAGACGCCTACA
Organism: Rhinoderma darwinii; assembly: GCF_050947455.1. Lineage (NCBI taxonomy): Eukaryota > Metazoa > Chordata > Amphibia > Anura > Rhinodermatidae > Rhinoderma > Rhinoderma darwinii. The sequence goes on along the minus strand of NC_134696.1, from coordinate 33,130,698 downwards.
GTATAATTTACCTACAAATTACCTTACGTAGAAACAGGAGGTGTTTTTTTTAAATCTCTACAGCTTTAAAAAGGAAAATATCAACAGAAAATGGATTCACGCTGCGATCTAAAATAAGATAATTCTAAGTAGAAAATCTACTTGTCTTTATTATGTGTGCACACAGATTGTTTAGGCTCTGTTCACACTTGCAAAGTCAAAAGGGTCAGTTTTTTGGAATCGGTTTAAAAATGCATTCATTATAGTTGTTGTCATGGCTCTGTTATAAATTTGAGCATGATGCCAGTGTGATAGAGCCTTACTTTCATATAAGTAATCTCAACTTAAGGCTTTATTCACATTGGTATTATGATGACTTCCATTTATAATTGAATCCGTGATGATCTACCGGATCCCATCTTCAGTGGGCTCCGTCGGAGGAGACATTGAAGTTTCTATTATTTTGACGGCAAGAATAGTGCTGTATGCTGCACTAATCTTACATCAAGAGAGACAGAACCACAAATGGAGGCTTTAAAAGTCTTAAATAATGATATATAATATAGGTTTCTAAGATTCTAAAAAATAATTGTAGTTCTTTTAAAAAAATATTTGCTATCTGACATTGTTTGAAAACATATTGCAAATTGTCTGTATTAGATTTCATGACAATGACATTATTTTACTGTAATCGATCTCACAAGTTTGTATTTTGGGATCAACACAAAAAATACTGGGCAGAACTTAATAGACTTGTGTCTATCGACAACTTTACTATGTATTTATTTATTGTGCTTTTTTTTATATTGGTCTTATTTACACTCATTTTAATCATACCTTCATATTTCATCTGCCTGTGCTTAAAGGGGTTGTCTGGGATTAGAGAAAAGGGTCTACTGTGAATGGAGCTGAGCTGTAATACCATACATAACCCATGCACTTAGTAGCGCTGTTTCAGGGAAAGAATAGCCTTTTTTCGAATCCTGACTCCTTTAAAGAGGTTCTCTAATATCAGGATTAAAGGCAAGTCAGATTACATTAATGGCGCGCACACTTGGGTCCGACGGGTCTGGCAGTAAATCCAACATATAACTTGTGCATCCTCATGACTCCTCGCATCCTCATTATCCTGATGAAGTGTGCGTCGGTGCACACAACGTCATGATGCTAGGGCGTCCAGACATAACGTGCTTCCTTTCTCCTCAGCCCGCCAATGCACACTAGCGTCAGTGCCACGGCAGAGAGCTTGAGGAGCAAGGAGTGGTAAGTATATACTGCAGTCTGGTCTGTGGTCTGAATATCTAATTTTTTTGCCATGGTTTGGGGGGGGGTCTATATTTATATAGGGTTCTTGTCTGAGGTCTGTATTATAGGGGATGACCGTTAGCTTGGAAAAAAAGGGAGGTGCAAATGTTAAAATAAATAAAATAAAAAATAGTACTCACCTTTTCAATCCACCGGAGATACACTGGTCTTTGTTTAAAGGATGCCACCGAACAACCCCTTTAATTTTGAGTTCTGGGGTCTGAATTAAAGTGTAGCTAAACGTTTGACAAACTTCTGACATGTCATAGAGACATGTCAGAAGTTTGGATTGGTGGGGGTCCGAGCATGGAGACCCCCACCAATCGCTAGAACTAAGCATTCGTGTGAGCGCTCAGCCGCTTCGTGTCTGTTCAGCTTTTTCGGAAAGCCGATGTATCGGAATACGGGCTCATAGACTTTCTATTGAGTCCGTACACCAATACATTTATTTCCGGAAAAAGCCGAACAGACACGAAGCGGCTGAGCGCTCACACGAGCGCTTCAGCTGCTTCGTTCTAGCGATTGGTGGGGGTCTCCGTGCTCGGACCCCCACCAATGCAAACTTCTGAAGTTTGTCAAACTTTTAGCTACACTTTAAGGGTCTTGATGGCTCTGAACCGCATAGGGAGGGTGCCAGGGACTGTAAGGAAGAAGGTAATGAAGAGTTGATGGGGTTAAAATGCCCAGGAGCTGGATTGGTCGAATTTTAAAGGAGGTGTGACAAAAAGGGCATAGGGCTGTGATCAAGAAGATAGCTCTCTCTCTTACCTTCTGCGTTAGCGAGAGGGTCCACACGCCCACCCCTTGGAATTTGATATGTACGATGGTGATGTTTGTTTTCACTGAGTGGTTGTTTCGGTTTTCCTTCTTTTTCTTGCAGATGTCCCAGCTGGCGGAGCTATGGTTATGAAGGCGGGATAGGACATCCTACATGCCCGCTGCTTGGCAGCGGTAGTTGGCATATCAGGTCAAGCAGAAAGAGGAATATTAATAATGCCTCCAGGCCAAATTTTGTTGATGTTTTGGTTATAAATAATAAAGCTGTGGCCATTCCCCATTTTACCACACAAGTAGTCCTAGTTTTTTTTTAATTTTTCTTAAATATCAAGTAGTGAATGGGTAAAAGGTTAAAGGTTTAGGACTCTCCCTGCTGTCAGAAATTATTTTGGGATTTGGTCTTATGTCTGAAATTATTTAGCAGTGTGGCCTGAGATCTAAATTTATTTGGGGGGGGGGGGGGTCTGATCTGGGGTTTGATAGCCGATCCTAAATTTACTACTTATGTGGCTGATAGTGTGTGTGGTACCATTCTTTGTATTTTTTCCGCTCTCCCCTATATTTTTTACCTGGGAGCAGCACATCACCGCAGAGGAGCAGTCAGTAAGCAGAGGCTAAAGAGGAGAATAGCACGCCAGCCTGGACCAAAGCATAGGGAGAGAGAGTGTGAGAGTGGACCTGATAATATTGAGTTCGGCCAGCTTCGGCACTGTGTACCCTTTTGCACCTCCACATTTTATTAGATAAGAGGACGACGGGCCGTGGCTACCAACACTGGAGGTAGAGTTGGACAGAGAGGGACTGGGAATCTGCAAGGCGTTAGATAAGGGCAGCAGCAGCATGCATTTCAGGGTCCCCCAAGTTGCATATTTATTTGTGCACCCCTGAGTTACATTAATGGGGCGGTCTGTGAATTGGGACCTCAACCATTGCTATAATTGATAGGGTCCCAGCACTTGGTAAATGGTAAACTTCTACAGCTTTGAACAACTCCAGAAACATACAGATTCACAAGAGTAATGGTCAAGCAACACCTAAAAATTAAAGCATTTAAAAAAAAAAAGAAAATCTTTGCTTCTATCATTTGGGAGATTTTCAGAATAGAACATATATGAGAAAGTAGTGATTATGGGGGCAGATAATTTTTTTTACTTCCCATCTAAATAAGCCTACAGTCAGTCTCTCCTCAGTAGGAAATCGCTGGTAACAGGGAACAGTAAATTGCACAGCAAACCCTGGCCATGGCTTGATTTTTCTACAGGAAGCAACAATTGGGCTTATAATTGAGCCGTATAGGTGTCTACTATACTTTCTGTCAGTGATACTATTGAATAGCACTACAGTCGGCTACTCCCTAGTCTGAAATGGCTTTTAACAGGGAAAAATAGATTGAATTCCACAGCATAGCATTTTTTCGTGTCCTTATAATAAGGATTCCCTTCCCACTCCATACGCCACATATAAACATGGTACGTTTCAATAAAGGTTCATTACGTAAGATGGGCACTTAGAACCAATGGCAGAGGAATCGTGAATAAAGTCAATAATGAGTTAATAATCCAGATTTCAGCTTGCACACAAAGCAAATTGTAATACGGAAAGAATTGGAAATGACAGTCTTCTAGTTACTCTAATAACAGAGATTGCAGTGAATTTTCAAAGTCATTTAGCAGCCGAGAGAAGCTCACACTAAACGATGAAATTTTCTAATTATCTCGGGGACAGCAATGTCTTCAGCTCAAGGAACGTATCCATTTGCTCGGTAGCTGACCTGACTGGTGAAGAGATACTGCCAGAAAGCGTATGCAAATAAATGTCATACTCCTGCAATCACGAATGATGGTACAAGTGCACATAATGCCAAGGACAATGTGGCATGAACTGGAAAACGATTTCTTTTATATCATTTTACATCAACATACTGCATAATATTCTCTGAAAATATTTATACCAGCAGTTTACATCAAGACAATCAGTAAGAGTCTTCCAAAACTAACTCTGCCAAACTACTGCCACTTGTTTATTATATAAGTGGCTTAAAGAAAGAGAAAGACAACGCAGAAGGGCACTCTAATGGCATGACCCATTTGAATTAGGGTAAAGATAATGGTTCTGGAAAATCTTTTTTTAAACAGGTATCCCCTTTATCTGGTTCCCGACCGCTGGCTGTGTTTTTACGGCCAGCGGTCAGGGTCCTTAAAACACGACTTTTTACGGCTCAGGTTTTAACTTTCTGCCCGAGCGATCGGGCAGCTGAATGTCGGGTCTCCGGCTGTCAGTGACTGCCGGGGACCCTGAGGAGAGGATAGAAGCAGCTTTCGCTGCTTCTGTCATCTCCGTTCTCTTTTACACAGCGCTCAATGAAAGCTGTGTATAGGAATAGAGGCAGCGGCCGCGCCGCTGTCTCTATTCCTCCCGGTGATCATGTGACTGGTCACATGATCACCGGGTGCCGTTACTGACAGACTGCTTCTGGGTCTTACTAGACCCAGCACAGCACTATTAGTGACAATCGTCACTATATGAGGGCTGATTTCCCCTGTAACTGGGGCTGCTGTGCAGCTCCAGTTACAGTGGAAAAGATGGTGTAAAGGAAAGAAAAAAAATATATAAAGTTCCCCAAAGGTCTTTTTTTACCTTTGAGGGACAGACCACAGTAATAAAAAAATAGTAAAGTAAAGTGAAAAAAAAATTAATAAATACACATAAAATACCCACGCCAAAAAAAATAACTTCCCCCCCGCCAATCGTTGTAACGCTAGCGCTGACCCAATTACCCTAATATAGACATGTAATATATTAAAATTTACGGTAAACAATGACGATCACAAATACAAGGTCTATTTTAGGGTAAAACTATGTTATTACCAAAAAAAATAGCTGAAACGTAAAAAAGCTTATTTTTTTACTATTATTTTCAAACTTTAAGAATCAAAATTCTAAAATAGCAAAAAGGATGTGTATAAAAATTAAAAAAAAGAAACCTGCATTGTCTACGGAAAAAACATCGCAAAAATCACGTCGTAAGCGCAACAAATAAAAAAGTTATAGCCATTTAACTAACGCGTGCTAAACATGGCTAAACGGTGTCTGGTACTGAAGGCTCCAAATAGCCCGGTCCTGAACTGGTTAAACATTTCCCCATGAAATAAAGGGGTTGTTTTATAGAGCAATTGGACATCATAGAGTTCCCACCTCAGGACCCTATTAGCAAGAGTGGGGAGCCACTAGCAAAGTGCAGTTCTGCTGGTCTAGGTCTGGTCATGTATTATACTGTTGCCCATTCATTAAATGTGTGACTGTCTGCAACTTCAGAAGTTGAATCCACCGTGATCAATTGATTGCCGGGCAAATTACTTGTCACAGGGATATTCACTATCACACATAAGTTCAGACCATGAAATTTACAGGCTGATAAATGATAAACAATATATGTCTACTTAGGGGTAAACCATCCATAAGGCAAAGTAAGAACATTTCAGGTAGCACCGTTCCCTGTCTGCATTTTAGAAGGTGTATACAGTTCATCCCTGAACTTTCCCATCTCCAATTGTGGCTGGGGGGAAGCTGAAATGATTGAAAATTCTGAGTGGTGATGTTCTGGAAAAATTATGGTCCGGGTATAATTAAAGCATTGAGATGGTGACTGAAATTTCACCAAAATTGTTATCTTGGTTGAAGAAGGAATTTTGACTTATTAACCCCTTCCTTCTTTGGCCACTTTTGAACTTCCTGACAGAGCCTCATTTTTCAAATCTGACATGTTTCACTTTATGTGGTAAGAACGTCGGAATGCTTTAACCTATCCAAGCGATTCCGAGACTGTTTTCTCATGACACATTGGACTTTATGTTACTGGTAAAATTTGCTCAATACATTCAGTGTTTAATTATGAAAAACACCAAACAGGCAGTTATACCACACAAAATAGTTGCTAACTAACCCCCCCCCCCCTGCATATGTCTACTTTAGATTTGCATAATTTTTTGAATATCCTTTTATTTTTCTAGGACGTTACAAGGCTTAAAACTTTAGCAGCAATTTCTCACATTTTCAAGAAAATTTCAAAAAGCTATTTTTACAGGGACCAGTTCAGTTGTGAAGGCCTTATATATTAGAAGCCCCCAAAAAGTCACACCATTTTAAAAACTTCACCCCTAAAAGGATTCAAAACAGCATTTACAAAGTTTCTTAACCCTTTAGACGTTTCACAGGAATTAAACCCGAATAGAGGTGAAATGTACAAATTTAATTTTTTGTTGTTGCAGAAATTAAATTTGTAATAAAAAAAATTTGTAACACAAAGTTTTACCAGAGAAACGCAACTCAATATTTATTGTCCAGAGTCTGCAGTTTTAGGAAATATCCCACATGTGGCCCTAGTGTGCTACTGGACTGAAGCACAGGCCTCAGAAGCAAAGGAGCACCTAGAGGATTTTGGGCCTCCTTTCTATTAGAATATATTTTAGGCACCATATCGTGTTTGAAGAGCTCTTGCGGTGCAAAACAGTGGAAATCCCCCAAAAGTGACCCCATTTGGGAAACTACACCCCTTAAGGAAATTATCTAGGGGTATAGTGAGCATTTTGACCCTACAGGTTTATTGCAGAAATTATAGGAAGTAGGCCGTGAAAATGGAAATCTACTTTCTTTCAAAGAAAATGTAAGTTTAGCTAATTTTTTTCATTTCCACAAGGACTAAAAGGAGAAAAAGCACCACAACATTTGTAAAGCAATTTCTCCAGAGTAAAACAATACCCCACATGTGGTCATAGATGGCTGTTTGGACACACGGTAGGGCTTAGAAGGGAAAGAGCTCCATTTGGCTTTTGGAGTTCAAATTTAGCAGGAATGGTTTGCGGAGGCCATGTCACATTTGCAAAGCCACTGAGGGACCAAAACTGTGAAAACGCCCAAAGAGTGACTCCATTTAGGAAACTATACCCCTTGAGGAATTCATCTACGGGTGTAGTGAGCATTTTAACCCAACAGGTGTTTCATAGAATTTATTAGAATTGGGCAGTGAAAATAAAAACAATCTTTTTTCTTCAATAAGACGTAGCTTTAACTCAAAATATTTCATTTTCTCAACAAATAAAAGGTAAAAAAGAACCACAACATTTGTAAAGCAACTTCTCTGGAGTACGGAAATACCCCATATGTGGTCATAAACTGCTGTTTGGGCACACGGCAAGGATCAGAAGAGAAGGAGCGCCATTTGGCTTTTGGAGCACAGATTTTACTGGATTGGTTTCTTGACACCATGTCGCTTTTGCAAAGCCCCTATGGTACCAGTACAGTAGAAATTACCCAAAAGGGACTCCATTTGGGATACTACAGACCTTGAGGAAATAATCTAGGGGTGTAGTGAGCATTTTTACCGCACAGCTGTTTCATAGATTTTATTTGAATTGGGCAGTGAAAATAAAAATTATTTTTTTTCCCCCAATAAGACGTAACTTTAGCGCAAAATGTTTAATTTTCTCAAAAAATAAAAGAAGAAAAAGAAGCCTAACATTTGTAAAGCAATTTCTCCCGAGTATGGCAATACCCCATATGTGGTCATAAACTGATTTTTGGGCACACGGCAGGGCTCAGAAGGGAAGGAGCGCCATTTAGCTTTTGGAGTACAGATTTTGAGGTTTCTGGTCTCTATGTCGCATTTGCAAAACCCCTGTGGGACCAAAACAGTGGAAACCCCCAGAAGTGACCCCATTTTGGAAACGACACCCCTCAAGGTATTCACCTATGGGTGTAGTGAGCATGTTAACCCCGCAGGTGCTTTGTAGAAATTAGTGTGCCCTCGATATTGCAGAGTGAAAATTTTATTTTTTCCATAGATATGGCAATATGTGGTGCCCAGTTTGTGCCACCATAACAAGACAGCTCTCTAATTATTATGCTGTGTTTCCCGGTTTTAGAATCTCCCTACATGGGGCACTAATATTACAGCTGACATCCACAGCTGATGACGCCGGCTCATCCCCTCAGCCGGCGCCAACTTGAAGGCCAGTATTAGGCCTCTGGTTGCCATTGCAGCCACCGACACCCCGGCGATTTCATTGCTGTGGTGTCGATGAGCTGCAAACACCTTAAATGCAGCGACCGCTTTTGACAGCTGCATTTAAGGGGTTAATGGCGGGGATCGAAGCCAACTTCGGTCCCCGGCATTACAGCAGGATGTCAGCTGTAAGATACAGCTGACAACCGGGGATGATGGCACTGGCTTTCCATGACGTATACTTACAAAAAATGTCAGGGAAGGGGTTTTCCACGAATGGACAACTGATGACCTATCCACAGGACCACCATACCCCGCACTGATCAGCTGCTCCGGCTGCTTCTGTGTACTGATGTTTGGAACGGTATGCAGTAGTTGGAGCCGGAAACAGATGGCTCCGACCACTGCATAGCAGCCATTCTGCAGAACGGCAGATCTGCTCCTCTTCACTTGAAGAGGAGCAGAGCTGCAGCACAGCTGCTATTCCGTGACCAGAGCCATCAGCTTCCAGCATGGACGTCTGGTGCCCGGAGGCAGCCAGAGCGGCGGATCGGTGCGGGGTCCAGTTGTCAGACCCCCACCGATCATATACTGATGACCTATCTTCTGGATAGGTCATCAGTTGTCCGGTCGTAGACAACCCCTTTAAGTCTTATCACATATGAACCACAATTGAAATTTTTATGACATGTATACAGCATTTTCGAAAAAGATTGCTTTAGTTTGAGTACTTACATGAGTACTTTCGATTTTTTTTTGGGAACAAAAAAAACACAATAATTTGCTGAGAATTGTCTAATATTTCCATAACGGTGTGCCTTTAAGAGTTGCACGGTGTGGATGGTCTAAATGGGTCCCCTGTGTTCACAACAGCAGCATTCTCTGTTATTATTCATCCCATATCTATATAATTGAGCCATTTCATAAGGCTCTTTTCTATAAATGAGCTATAGTCATTTGTCACTGGTAACACAATGAGGTTTTTGCCTGTATTTTGGAGCATTATGGCTTACTTTAAAATAAAACATTCAATATATCTCTCCTTAGGTATATAAAACGCTGAATGAGGTTTGTCAGCACTTGCTGAAACAATAACAGTCCAGACTTCAAATTACCCAAAAAAACAGAATCAAAATATCTCCCTGGGGAGCATCCCAGCTCACAAGCGATGTAGAATCGGAGACAGTCACTAGGGAGCGTCTACAAACAGGAGCACTGAACACAGCCTCTCATCGCTCTGAAAATAGCATTATGGAGGGATGGAGCTCTGCTCTGCTGGGATGTATCGTGTGGAATAGGTTCATCTCCAGGATAATTGGCAGAATTCATCAATCCCAGGTGAACAAGGACCTCCTTGTGGGCAAAGACGAAGTCGTTATTAAGTAGTGTTAGAGTACTGCATTGAAAACCCACAACCACATTGTGCAATAGGGACATTTACTTAGTGAATGCCTCAAACAGCTAGGATGGTCCATACAAAGAACTTCGACCATGTTCTGCATCCAATTACATGAACATATACCTGGTTGTGGGGTGATTTAATCGCAAATTGTCTAGGTTTTCATCCTATAAAGCCTCATTCTATTGATGGAGATCAAAAGCCTTTATGCCTTGAAATCATTTGGGATATGCATGGGATTATCATCTCCTATCGATGTAATTTGTTTTAACATTTCGAAAAGACTGGTCCGAAAAAATAAAAATGGATAAGCCCTTTCAAGACAATCTATCACTAAAAGGTACCATTACACTCCCGGCATGGGCCGTGTAAACAAGCGCCGATCAACGAGACAGCTCCGATCCCTTGTCCTTATATATTTTTATCAAGTCGGCAGCACATCTTCCTGATTACTCATGGAGACGTGCTGCCGACAACGATGATTTTTAACTCTGCATAAGATCAGCCGATGAACGAGTATTTGCTCGTTCATTGACTGATCGTACTTAGTACACAGGGCAATGATTGGGGGAACGAGCGTTCATATGACCACACGTTTGCCCGAACATTGGCACGTGTAATAGGGCCTTAAGGAAAATCTCTTTCAAATTACAGCATCTACAAGATGCCCTTACACAGGTGACCTATTGGTGGCAAGGCGGCTTGTGTTGGCTCTTTCCCACCCTTTAGACTCCCTCATAGGCCCTGTTCAAATCACGATTTCAGCCTCCATTTGATGTATACAGTATGCCGGGAAAAGCTACCGACGTATACCTCCGACAGAAAACTACCACGTATCCCACTGTATAGGCATACACAGCGATACGTTGCCCATAGGGTCTCATTGTAATAAAAATGTATACCATGTATATGTTTTTAATGTATACCAGTCTATGGAATAGTGTAATCTTCTACACTATTTCATACTGCAAAAAAATAAAAAAGTATTCTGGATCGACGGAGGCCAAAAAGACACACTTTTGCCCTGTCGGGTGAATGGTCCCCTATGGATAGGCTTAATGTGTATGCCGGGTTCTTTTCCCTGTGTACACGACAAACCTAGACCACTAACGTGATGTGAGATACCCTTGTCTTTAAAAATGGTTCTCACCCATTTATACTGCGTATGTTTATTACGTTCTAGGCTAATAAAAGTTTAGTTTAAACAGTCTTTCAAGGAATAATTTCTGAGCTCAGACTTATCTATTCTTGGAGGAGACTTTTTGGATTAATCCTGTATATTTTGAGGAAATGCTTAGAATGAGTCTACAGTGGATCACGTGTGCCCTCTTGAGGCTTCTGACTGGCCGCGAGGGTATAAAGCAATTGCAAGCTCATCATTACTAGAGTTTCTTGTAATGCCCTAATCAATACCCTTTAAGAGAACTTTCTGTCTAAGCAACCCTGCGCTCATACGCACAGTTAATTGGGATACCAGGCATTCTGCCATACTACGTTCTACTGCGCATTGTCGAAGATTTCAAGAATATACAAGAGAAAATTACCTTTTATGCATTTAATTAATAGAATATTCCAAGTGGCTCTATACTATTTAATAATATACAACATAATATCCTAAGACTTGTCCCTAAGATAAGTCAAGAAAAGTTTTTAGAATTGGCAGAAGCCATTTTGCATTTCTCTAAAACCTCAGAATAGTTTCTTTATTGTCAAATTTCAAGATGAAAAATAAATGGTTTTGTGGTTTGTAAAGTGATAAGGGGACGGGTAATTTTAATGATATTGCTTTTTGCCTTGTTTGCAGGGCATTTAATAAGTAGCGTTATCACTAGAGGGAATAATTGATTTTAATTTAATTTTAAAAAGGAGAGTGAAAGAGAAATGGATCTTTAAATCAATAGTGCCGTCTAATTTCATTAATTTAATTCATTGCCCAAATCTATGTTCAGTCTTAAATACAATTACATACCAGCTCTCAATCATCCAACCATATGTTGCACACATCCTACAAACCTTTAATGGAATTGCATTAGCATATAAGATTTAATTAGCAAATGTGTGCATTCCATTATCCTATGGAGTCACATGTGTATTTTGGAAAGTGGTGCATATATACAACCAACTAGACATTGTTCATTGCGTAAACCAATGTAGAAAAATCACTGTATGTATACAGGGTCAGACTGGCCCACCAGAGTACCAGAGATTCTCTGGTGGGCCTTGGTTCTGACACCATAATGGGCCCCTAATGCAACAAGGCCCCAATTGTCCATCAGAAGACCAACCTATTTGAGAGTGACACATTTGCTACTAAGATCTATATTTTATATGGGCTGATTCACAAAAGTCACTATTGATGATCTGACCTATATATGTAACGATAACGTGAATATGCTCTTGTTCTGTATAACTGGAGAATAGAATCTGGTGGGCGCAAACGTCCTCAGTCTGATTATATATATATATATATATATATATATATATATATATATATATATATATATATATATATATATATATATATATATATATAAATATAAAATCACAAATCCACTGTCCAGCAGCACAAGTGTACGACAACAGACAAGGGTGTATGCCCCAGCGACCTGATTCAAGTCCCTTCTGGATATAAAAATCAAAAAGTAGGAGTGCTGCTCAAAACATGTCCCATTGTATTTTACATAAGGTGGATAATATATACAGACTGGCATATATAGCTCTCCAATGTTCCAGACACATTGCCACGATCCATCAATAAAACATTTCTATACAAGACAATAGAATAATAGTCAACCCGTACAAGATGATGACTTGATTCAATTCTCTTTCTAGTCCTCAGGCTATATGGTTGCACGATCTTTCAGCAATACAGTAGTATGACCAATCCAGGTCTACCCATTGTGCTATCAACCATCATTTCCATAGTAAGAAGCGTGGTACTCACCATCTTGTAATGGGGGTTGAGTGGTATGATGGCTGCCTGGTTTATCTGCAGAACAAGAAAGGAACAAAAATATATAAATATTAGTATAATTAAAATAATATAATAATAAATGTGTGTGTGTGTGTGTATATATATATATATATATATATATATATATATATATAAAATTATTTAGACTGTATAGAATGTGTATACAATTCCCAATCAACATGGATCCCTTGAAAGATGGTGCTACTGTGTGATATCTACAGGGGCATAGGTAGGGGGAAGGCAGGTGCTTCAGGTGGTGCCAACACTCCTGAATTTTTGCCCTTAGTGGAGGACAGCCTAGCTATGACCCGTTGTGTACATAATCAATCAAGCAATCAGCGAATATGTAGGAAGTAGAAAGAGTAACCTAGTCAAAAACATGGAAAATTAACCATTCTTTTGCAAGGGTAAAAATAAGTGCTCTTTTCTCTGCGTTCTCGAGCTGTTTTATTTAAAGCTCCTCGGCAGGAGGTACTTTAGCAAATATTCTAAGCTCTGGCAGTAGGTGTGTGAAGTCCAACTGGTCAGCCGGTAGGGGTGACACAGCGGAAAGAAATAATATCTTTATGTGTGAATTCTAAATTGTTGGGTAGTCACACCAGGAAAACCGTCTCATACAATGGTGTTGATTAGAAAAAAATAACAATATTACCGTACTGTGTCGCAGAAATATCAGCACTTAAAATATCGCTGTCTAAGTCACGTTTCCACAAGGCACCGCTGATCGGTGAACCAGGACAAGCATTGAAGTTAGTAAAAAATGAAAAAAAATCTGTGTTCGACCAAGCAAGAAGATATTTATTTGCCAGCTTCATTTTCCATATTTCATTAGAACCTTTGAAAATGCTAAGTGAGGTATGAAGTACCTACTGTGCAAAAAAAATGGAAATGTTAGGATGGACTGCTGGTTTAATCTGTCTTACTTGGACTTATCCTATGTAAAGCAGCGGAATAAAAAATAACAAGACATTTGCATAGTCAGAATAGTCAGAAATTGTTATTGGCTGTCAAGAGATATGGAAAATCTTCTATTAGGGAGAGAGAAGGGGGGGGGGGTGGACTAGGCATTGCGCCAATGCACCGTCACTCTTATATTATGATCAAGTGATTATTGAAGGCAGGAGGAAAATACATTTTTCTGGCAGATATTAATCAGCTATTTAAGAAGTTATTTTGCCAGCCAGGAGTGAAGATAATGGTGATATCATTTTTAATTGTGTTCCTTTCCCAAGCTGCAAACATGCATTCACTTTTACATAGTCTAGTTCAGAAATAAAACCTTAATTTCACAACCAATTCTCGAAGGAACACAATGTATCTGTTGTGGGTCTATAGAAAATGGGGCTACAATTTCCATTATGTGATGCTTAGATTTGGTTCAGAATTTCATACACAGAAATGAGACGTAATGACGGTTGCATTATTAATGCACTTACTTCCCAGCAGTATGACGGGAGACTGTTCTACAGTAGTTAATACTATTTTGTCTTGTGACATGTCAGCCTAATGCAGCTCTCTGAAGTCCCTTGTTGTAGAGGGATATGCTTGTAACTGTAGATTATACAGCAAACAAGACGATAGGTCACAAATAAAACATTAATGGGTTTGCTATTCTCCCGGTCATAGTAGACATAAGTGTGGTAACTTCGGAGCGGAGAACATAGCGCTGCAATAACCATGAACTATTTTACTTTGTCTTCCTGAGCGCAACTGAAAATGGAGACAGATCCAACTAGAGTTCAGTTGAAAATTTTACGGTATATATACACATTGTGGATATACCTTAAAAATATACCTTAAAAGCTATTTCCAAATCAAGGGTGGATATGTTTGAGCCCTGTCCTGCCAACCCACCTTATTCCAAACAATGCAGGCAAAGGCATAGCTAGCGGGGGTACAGGGGGGGGGGGGGTGGTAGGCCAAGGCCCACTGAGATGGTGGGGCCCAGGGTCGGGCTGGTCCTCCAGCTGTGGCATGTACCAATTTCAACTCTATTCTCAGGATGCAGATACAGTTGAATCCAATAGTGGAGCAGGGCAGCTGTGGGGCATTATACTGGATGTGGGGGCAGCTATAGCGGCTTTATACTGTTTGGGGGCATCTATAGGGGCACTATACTGTGTAGGAGCAGCTATGGGGGCATTATACTGGTCGTAGATGGGGACATTATACAATTTAGGGGCAGCTATGAGGACATTATACGGTGTGGGGACAGCCATTGGAGTAATATACTGTGTGGGGGCAACTATGGGGGCATTATACTGTGGGTGGGCAGCTGTGGGGGCATTATACTGCCTGGGGACAGCTATAAGGGTATTATAATGTGTGTGGGCAGCTATGGAGGCATTACACTGTTTGGGGGCAGCTATGGGTGCATTATACTGTGAATTGAAGTTCCATACACCGCGTAGCAGTTATGGAAACCATGTAGCTCACTATGCCACACTATTTCCATAACACACATTCATTTCTATGGAAGTTTACAGAATCAGAGTAGCAAAGCAAACTACACTATTTATGTAAGCCTGACCCTGCCAGATGCGCCTCTGCAGTTATAAACATGCGTTGGGGGCCCACTGGGTTGGGGCCCACTCAGATGTGTTTCGCCCCCTGTGCTAAACCCCTTGCTAAGCCTCTGAGTGCAGGCCTCAGTCAGGACCAAGACCCACCTTTTATCTGACATTTACTACTGCATTTGTTGACCCCCTTGTTGAATATACATTATACAATGTTGTTGGAATGATGGGACGCGGTCAGTGGCGTAACTATCGTTGTAGCGTGCCACCCGCAGAAACGGGACCCATGCCCAGTAGCGCAGCTAGCAGCCGCTATGCGTGCTACAGCAGTAGCAACGCCACATTCAATAGTATCTGCGTCCTTAGGAAGCAGATACTATTGAACACGTGGCAGAGCACTGTCTACAAGGGGAGGTGGAAGGCACTGTCTACATGGGGGAGGTGAGGGGCACTGTATAGCACCATCTACAGGGGGGGGGGCTGAATGGCATAATCTACAGGGTGGGGGCTGAATGGCACCATCTACTGGGTGGGGCTGTGTCGCACAATCGACAGGGGGGCTGTGTCGCACAATCGACAGGGGGGCTGTGTCGCACAATCGACAGGGGGGCTGTCGCACAATCGACAGGGGGGGCTGTGTCACACAATCGACAGGGGGGCTGTGTCGCACAATCTACAGGGGGGGCTGTGTCGCACAATCTACAGGGGGGCTGTGTCGCACAATCTACAGGGGGGCTGTGTCGCACAATCTACAGGGGGGCTGTGTCACATAATCTACAGGGGGGGCTGTGTCGCACAATCTACAGGGGGGGCTGTGTCGCACAATCTACATGGGGGGCTGTGTCGCACAATCTACATGGGGGGCTGTGTGTGTCCCCCAGGGGGGCCCAGTCAAAAGTTTGCTATGGGGCCTAGTCTTTCCTAGTTATGCCCCTAGACACTGTGTTAATGCTGCAATTCCCTATGACATGATATGGCACCATTTTCCATATAATTTTCCCACATTACAGTGCTCGAGGAGAAGGATAGCCTTCCTAAAGGTTCTCACAATCTAATGGGAATTAGGATGCGTCTAAACGGAGTTGGGATCCTCTCTCTCAATGGGCCCCATATAAATTGCATGAGATGCCTCAATGATAATTACGCCCTCGCCCATGTAGCCACAGCCTTACAGCAACTGCCTTACTAGAAGAGCTCCCTGAATATTTGGGAAGACTTTTCTAAATAATTATTTTCATTCTATGTAGGCAGTGAAAAACTAACAGGAATATTATATCCTTCATCTCTAAAAGTAATAATTTAGTAGCATAGATTGGCACTTTCCATAATTATGATGCACAATATAGAAGGTGCTAAGTGCTTGTTTGCTTAAGCGGCATTTACCATTAGATTATGTACCAATAGTAGCTCAGGCATGAACCTACTTTCCATTATATACCATCATAATGTGTGTAAATGCTTGCCTATTACGTAAACTAGATAACCATATACAGTATATTATTCATACCATTAAACAGATAAGCGATGGATTACAAAGAGTGGATTACTGAAGTGTTAATCAACTAATGAAATTATCAACATCCACTGGAAAGTTACATGTACTGTATTACATAAAAGAGTTGTCTGGTTTAGAAAAACTATTTCTAGATACCCGGTTGGGAATTCTAAGTTCTAAGTTAATAGAGGGGGGTCTCCGACACAGAGCAGCAATAAGAAACATCTCTCACTCTGGAGAACACATTGCATGAATTCAATGAACACTGTGTAATGCTCTATTTCTCCTGCAGTGGTGCTGCAGGAAGACTGAGTACTTACTACCGAGTCTACCCACTGGGGATCCCAGCAGGAAACCTCAACTTCTAACTAATTTAGGGCCTGTTCACATCACCGTTGCCCTTCCGTTGAGGAGTTTCGTTGGAGGTTCCATCGGGTTAACCCCTCAACGGAAAGGCAAACGGAATCCTCAGCTTCCGTTTCCCTCACCATTGAACTCAATGGTGCCGGAAACCTAGCTAATGGTTTCCTTCTGTCACCGTTGTGACAGGGTTCCGCTGCTTCGGACGGAATGAATAGCGCACAATCCACAACCTATGTGTGGATCTCATCAATACCTGATCCAAATTTTTTAATTAATAAACAGATAAAGCAGAGAGAAATTCTATATTCTAGGTGGGATTACCCTTTAAGTTTTTTTTACAACACTCAATAGTAGATATAGGGCATAATTAATCAGCCTTTCTACAGCAGCCTTGTCGTATAAAAGTTGCAAAAGGGCTCAAACGTTTTGAAATTTTTTGTGCCACACTTGCCAGTTTTGTTAAAAGGGGTGTGGCTTTAATGGAAAGGGGGGTGGTCATTGTGACCCGACATTTTTTTATAATTTACACTAGAAAACTGGCGCAAATTATAGTGGAAATCTACGCTAGCTCCTAGATTTCTCTTTATGGGCCGTAGCAAGGTAGAGGCCTGCACTGGGCCCCACACTTGCCCCCTCCAATTGACTATCCAAAGGGGAGAGGGTAGTCTAACTAACAATTAAAAAAATATCAATATCTTCTCCCCACAGGCTTCCTCATCACTCCGGCGCTGCACAACATAATGACGCCGGGCAGCGTCAGGACGTTGTATGTGACACAGAACTGATGACATTGAAGTGCTGCATCTCCTCAGGATTAGCCATCAATAGCTGATGGGTCGAGGTCCGACTTTCAGGACCCCCGCCGATCAGCTGTTTTGAATGGGCTGCAGATACGCACGCTGCTTCCCCGTCATTTCTTCTGGGAGAAAAGGCTGCAATACCTGTGAATCGCCACCATATGCATGTCGACGACTCACAGTGAGCAAGAAGAAAAGAAGGGGAAGCATCATTCGTACGAGCGCTGTGGCCCCTTCAAAACAGATGATCAGTGGGGTCCGGAAAGTCAGACCCCGACCCATCAGCTATTGATGGCCTATCCTGAGGATAGGCCATCAATTTGTAGAGGCTGGAAAAGCGCTTTAAGATTTACTTGAGGTAAATCAGAAATACACTGCCACTTCAGATACTGCACAGCTTACAATAATGACCGAGAGCCAATGAAAGAGGGAAATCTCATGTGATTAGCACAATGTAAGGAATAAATGCCTATGTTATGTAACGAATGGCGTTTCTATCTGGATGTCACATCCCTTGGCTCCAATAAAAAAAACAAAAACAGAAACTGCCCAGTAGAGGTCCTATATGCCTAGAAGTAAGGAGATCCTAATGTATTGTTCAAAATATTGAGTCAGGGACCCACAGTATTGTGTTAGATGGGGATAAAACAGCTACGTAAGTCTTTTCATGTATGTTAAACGCTGGAATACTATGAGATATCAGTCAGCTATCCGTTCTATAGCACTTTATCTGTGCATAGTGTGCACTGTACTACTATAAATGATCCTATTCATCTTAAGCCCTTTTTCTTTTAGTTTGAACCATCAAAGTCGATATAAAACAGTAATTTACATCTAAAATATAATAAAGGCGATGAGGTTATCAACCTATCTAATGTACACAAGACCTTAGATTTGCAAATAAAGGAGTCCGGAGAATCTTTTATAGAGTCTGTGAAGACATTATGTGACATTAATAAACGTTCCCCCTACATTCAGGTGACAGAAGCCGTTTATACACATATACTACTTGGATTGACTATCTCTGGCTTACATAGCAATACAGTATTAGTAAAATAGCGAGCCATTGCGAAGATTCAATCAAACAAAAATGTGATTCCTAAAAGTCTACATCAGCAGAGAGCAAGCTAAGGAGTATTCAATTAATGGAATGCCCTCAAGATCTCGTGGTACACCGGGCGAAAGAAACTAGGTCAGTAAACCGAGGGTATAAGCACCTCCCATGCAAAGCTCAAATCCTGTCACTCAGGGGGAAAGAAAACCCACGATGGGCTTAATGAGTAGGATTCATCCGTCTCTGCACAGACATACAAGCACTCACACAACCCATAAACAGGCAATGAATGAGCAATGATTTATCGGACCCTGGAGTATTGGTCGCATTCACTCCCACATAAACCTCTATTGCACAATGCTTGACAGCTCATATAATGGATGATGGGATTTCGGCGCTGGCCACACCTACAGTTATTGAGGAAGAGAAGAACTGCAAATCCAAGCGTTGAAGTAGCAAGTAGGATGAGGCAAATGTTACATGGGATCATTAAGTAGCGGACCACCAGGGAGACTTTATGTTGGTAGGTCCGGTCCCGCTCAGCTGGCGCGGGGTAGTGGCAGCCAGTCATGGCAAAGTCTCTTCAGGGTCTATCTATGGTCTCCACAAAGCTTTCTCCCAATCCAGTTTTACATCCTCATTCCAACAATCATAGATGTTTCAAATAGATAAAGCATCTACTGCGAAACTACAAAAACAACCCCAAATAATCATGTTCCAGTTAGGACACCATGGTAGACTCAGGCTGTTGTCAGCAAGAGTAAGGCCACGTGTGGTCAAGAAGAACAATGCTTTCCCTTTGGGTATCCTCAAGTTCCAAACATATGTGGTTTTCAAACACCTTGGACTGTGTGAAATTCAAGAATCCCATTCCAAAAATGCAGAAATAAATGGCGTATATCCAATGGTGACTATAGGTTAGATAAGCATCCAGGTAATAGACAAAACTGCACAATAACCTCGCTGTGTTTGTAGAGATCCCGCTTGAACATTTATAGAGCAGAAAATATTTCTTGAAGTTCGCTTGACGAATCCTTGCATTTTATATAGGAATGCCGACTCCAGCTGTAAGCAGAACAAAAATCCATTCAAAGATGTAATAGAAGCAAAAGGTGTAAGAAATTGCTGTGGTACCTCCAATCCCAGATGAGATAGTAAGATTCCCACCTACTGCTGAAACATCACAGCAAAGAGGAATTAAGACTTAAACTTCGTGTTCTCCAAAAAGCAAGACCTTATTAAGAACTTAAAAGTCCCTTTCTTTTTATAGCGTGAAAGTTCCTTGTCAATACTTCTTGCTTCTTCTTTCTAACTGACTCCCAGGCAGTCCATTTTATCAGCAATACACAAGTGCCATCCTTCTTCCGATGAAATACACTGCTACTTTATTTTCACTCCCCATTCGCCTCCTCTCTCAACGCAGGCAGAGCAGCCCACCCCTCCGTTAGTGTCACCCCCACTTCTTGTAACACCAGCACACAGTTTCGTCACTGCGTTCTTCAGTGGTCTTCTCAAGCAGCTTAACAACCACCTCTCAATATCTACCATCAGGGGAAGAAAAAAAACAATAGAAAAAGAGTTCAGGATCCCGTGGCTCATCAAATGTCGGTCCTTGCAAAGGAACGCTCAGCTATTCATCAGCCGGGCAGGCGCAGAAAATTAAGAGAGAAAGAGACGAGGGGCAATGTCTTGTGGGGGAGGGCTAGCAGATAACTAGGGTCTCATCAGAAAAATGTATGCTAGCGGACCAACGCTTGTAGCTAAATGCGAGCTTACGACCGCACCGTGCCGGGCAAATACAGGCAAGTTTTTGTATAGGTAAATATGGTCTCACCTGCAGTGTTTCTCTTCAGTACTTTGCATGTAGACTCCTCTGTACATTGATTCCATACATATGACCCTTCTCTGAAATGACTTGTTCCTTTTCCAAGATAGAACTTGCCGGATGTAACGGTTCTCTAGGACTTTGAAAATTGATTCTGTCTTTCCGTATCTTAGACGACTGTGGCAGGATGCTCAGATTCTCATGCTGGTAGCAAATTGCTCAGATTGGAAGGCGGACAGATTCCTGACAGATCCACTACTCACACCAACAGTAGGATTGTTAGGGGGCTGGGGACTCCTGTTGGTGTTGGACTTTACCCTGTGTTCTTCAGAAGACTCGCTCTCTCTACAAAGCTGAAAAATTGTGGAAGACCGAAGCAAAGATAGAGCCGGATACTCTACAGTACTAGACAAAGAGTAAAGGCTTTAGGGAATTCTCTTCACAGCCTCCTCAGGGTCCCTGGATGTGCATACAGAAGCAAGGGGAGGGGGCCGAGCTGCTCTGTGACAGAGGGCGGGGGGCATTACTTCACCAATGCTCTCCCTCACACAACGTGCTTCAGCCACCGATCTATCACACAGTGTATACTATACCCTGCATATGCAGCGAGCTCCAAGGACTGAAATGTGCAAACTACACAAACTCCATCAACATCAGAAACAGAATCACCAAATCTAAAACTCTGCACTATATACTGTGTGATCTGTGCAATAAGCTCATCACCGATCATCCAGATAAGGAGCATTTGTATAACTTTATAAATAAAGACATTATATTCTTGAGCTAACCCTTTCATTTCTTTTCTCCAGCTGCTCCGCGCTCCATTTACCATTTAACCTTTTTTGAGTCACAAACTCAATTTCTTAATAGAGATTTAACAATTATCGCTACATTTTTTTAGAGATTGTTAACTTTGGTCGCCAGTCTCACATTCCAACAACGAATCAGTTGAAAATAGTTTTCAAAATGTCACAATTTTCTTAAGATTTATCATTTCTGGGATACCTATTTTTCTTAGACACCCAACTTATACAAACAACCTAGAAGGCTTAGCATTCGTGGAACACTATATAGCACATTGATTGGATATGGCTGTGCCCCCCCCACCATTGTACCCAAATATCAATGTATATTAATGCTAGAAGGGAAACACTCTGCAAAGGTCTCCCCTTGATTTACATTTGACTGTACATATTCTTTATAATTACTTTGTCATGTTTGTAAGGTTGTAGACTTAATGTTATTGGATAGAATCATGACATTTGCCTTAGTGTAAAAACATAATTTTTCGAATTGCCATAAACAGTAGATTCCAGTTTCCTGACGTAAGAACTGAATAAAAACACGTAAGCCAGAGCATAACCAGGGGGCAAATTTTTGTTGCCCCTCAAGTTAGCATTTGATAGAACATGTATTTATTACTCTCATCATGAAAGTACCACAAAAATGGAGGAGTTTCCTACAGCAACCAATCAGATGGCTTCTTTAATTTCTAAATAAGACTCTGAGAAATGAGAGCTGGAGACTGATTGGTTGCTATGCACAACTGCTTCACTTTAGTTTTGCACCAGTTTTAATGAATCTTATCCATGAGGACTTGACTCTAACGGCATAAAATATCTCATTCATGTGGTGTAGACTTTCTCAATGCATCATTTGTAGTACGTGGCCTACATACATACGTGTATTGATCACACTAGGGCTCAAGGACAGTAGAAATCGGCCAATTCGGACATCGGTCTTTACTAATTTCTTTGACGTTTTTGGCTAAAATGATTTAGAATTAGTGAAAGGAAAATAAATGGATCTTTTTGATCAGCTAGAACCTTGGTCGCAACTAATAGATTGACTCATATTGACACAAAACTAAACAACCCCCCAAAATTGTCTTCTTGTGCAAACGTGACATTTAATAATGGATCCTACAGGTTCATTATCTACATGAAAAGAGGTCCTCCTGACCCAGCTGGGACCTGTAATATAAAGGCTGCCGTGTAGGGACAATTGAATGGCACAGATAAGTGCAGTCACCTTATCTCTCTTTGCTTCATACATTCATACTAGACATGTACGTCTGAATTCTATACAGAAAAAAGGCAATCCTCCACATATTGGTGAATTGAATAGGAGGGGGAACAACATAGGAACACAATGGAGCTCATTACCACTATCTGTGTACATGGCCGTCGCAACATTCAGTACCAGCCATCGTGTCATTATCAGCTGGGCGAGTATATCTGGGTAGTATATAGTACACGTCTTCATCACCGGTGGAGTTCATTCTAGAAGTGGGGAGGGGTAGCCCCACGTAATTACTGCTGTTTACTCAGATGTTGCACTTCCCTCTATTACCGCTATTATGGTAAGGAGATAGTTTGTAACAATGTACCTACGGGAAATCTCATTTTAATCTCCAAAATCGCTGAAAAGCTGCTAAACTTCCAATTTCATTCTTAGAAGGGGACATGTCTTATATTCGGTGTATATAATAATACATGTCTACACTGACAGGACTTGTCAATCAAGGACTCAGGGGAATGGTAGCTCTAATGACTTTTTTACAATGGAGAATGGGAGTTGTGGTGAAAACAGCAGAGCCAGAAAATGTTTGTGGATAATATATATTTTGTTTTCATTAAGCATATATTAATATACATGGATAACATATGCGTAGAGAGCTGCATCATTCGGGGAACAGAAGCTATTTTCCTTCTTCAGGTACAGGGTCCTAAAAGTGCTGGTGGTATTAGTGGAGGTTCAACCTCCGGAACCCCCACTGATCAGCAGTATGAAGAGGTTGTGACACTAACCATTTAAAATGGTTGTCCCAGAATCGACCAGGATAGGTGAGAATTGTCTAATCGCTCGGGGCCCAAACATTAGCACCCCCACCGATCAAGAGATGGGCCATCATGAATCCCCCGTTCCTCCTCATTGCTTAACCGCAGGGAGGAGGACAATGAATGGAGTGGCAGTCGAGCATGCGTTCACCACTCCATGCAATGTCTATGGGAGTGATGGAAACAGTAGAGTACAGCTTGAATATTAGACATGTAAATACACATAACCACCAGAAAGTACAGAAATGACCAAAAAGAATCAAATCAACTACTTTAACATTGTGGCAGAATTGATCAAAGCCTTTACGCATTACAATAGCGTAAAAAATTATCAAATCATGGCACAAGTCGTATTTGGGCTACACTTTGCGACTTTTCACGTTTCTCGACACTTTCAAAATTAGCAATGAAAGTGCTCGGGGTATCAGGTCTCCCGCACAAATTGGTGTCAATTATGGCACAAATCCCAGTCTGCTGAAAGTACACATTCTTCCATAGATGCACCACATTTATTAAGAGGCATGTGCCTCTTAATAAATTTGGCATATCTTACTCCGGTTCAGTGCAGTTTAATACTGGTATATGAAATGGCAGTCTTAGGGCCTGTTCACATCAGCGTCAGGTTTCCGTTCGTGGGTTCCGTCAGACCTTTCCATCAGGGGAACCCACGAACGGAAACCAAACGGAAATCCTAGCTTTCCGTTTGCCTTACCATTGATTTCTTTGGTAATGCTTCCGTTGCAATGGTTTCCTTTGGTCTCCGTTCCGTAAGGTTTCTGTTTATTTGGAAGAATCAATAGCACGGTCGACTGCGCTATGGATTCCGCCCAAAAAATTTAAACCTTACGGAACAGAGACAAACGGAAACCATTTGCAACGGAAGCATTACCAAAGAAATCAATGGTAAGGCAAATGGAAAGCTATGGTTTCCGTTCATGGGTTCCCCTGACGGATAGGTCTGACGGAAGCCACGAACGGAAACCTGACGCTGATGTGAACACACCCTTAGTGAATTCCTGTGCAGTATATAAACATGCATGTAACGTTTAGTACGTGATTGCGCTTGTGTTACGATAGCGGTATATTTACTGATGCACCGTTAACTTTCCCGCCATATATGTACATCTACGTGTTTGTCAGATATTACGTGTGCATACATTGAATTATCAGTCTTCAAGTGCACACAAATATTACGATAATCCCTTCCTCCCCTCTGTCCTAGACACTCTTATTAACGTCGCTGAAGGCGGCACTGCTTTGTTTAGTGTCTAAGCGACACAGATAATATCCATTCTCCATATATTCCTCCTGGATTCCCTGCCCGGTTGAGGTCAATCACCATTACATGGGTTCAAAACCTCACAACGCAGGGACTGATCCATGGCTGTTGCTGTGCTGCGCTTCACAAAGGGTTAAGACTATTCCGATTTTAACAGCAGCTTTCAAGTGAGGAACAAATCTCACAGACTCCAGTCACATAGGAGCTGCTGATCAGCTGTCACACTGTAATAACTTGTGCCAGAATGGATAGATAAGGGAAAAGAGGTGTGAGTGAAATTTTGGTGTCTGTGAAAAGCGGGTGTTGATAAGTAAGGTTCTTTATCGTACCACGGGGCGCATAGCACGTGGGCAATGGCATCCTGATCACTGCAGGCTCAATGTAGACACTAAAGGTCCTTTTACACGGGCCAATATTCGGGTAAAAAAAGTGTTCATACAAACGCTCAAACCCGATCATTGCCTTGTGTAAATAGGGCAGCGATAAGCCCATGAACTAGAAACTCGTTCTTGAGCAGCTTGTTTAGGCGGTCAATAAAACGGTCGCTAGTCGGCAGCACATCTTCCTCTGTAAAACAGGGATATGTGCTGCCGTCGTCATGGAAACGTATGGGAATGAACGATCATTATAACAATCGCTCAACCCCATACATAACCGATCATCACTCCTTGTGAAAGAAGCAAACGAGCGCATGATCAACACACTGTCTTGTCGAACGGCGATCGTTTTGACGGAACCATATCGGGCCATGTAAAAGGAACCTTATAGTTATTTATACATGATGGGCAAGGTTATTGAGATCACATCCTAGTAAAATGTGCGCATTGTGGAAGTGACATCACAAATCCGCCATCCTTGTCTACAGTATGAGAATTTTATCCAACATATACTTGTGTACTATTTAATACTCACAGTTTTCAAGATCTCTGCTTGTTGTTACTCAGTAGGAACATTCATGGTTTATTTCCAGTGGATAAAGTTCCGTCCATGGTCATGTGATGGACACACAGGTGCTGGGATTATTAGAAGACACAGCTCTGATACACATACTGTAACTGTAACGAGCCGTGCACCTGTGTGTTCATCACATGACCATGGACAGAATTTTATCCACTGGAAGTAAACCATGAATGTTCCTACTGAATAACAACAAGCAGAGAGCTTAAAAAAATCTTGAGGAATTAATACGGAAAATCTTATACTTTTTAATTATACAAAAAAATAACATGAATTTGCTGAACCCACACTTTGAAATACACAAGACAGGCAGCAAAATCATCGTTTATTGGTATAAAAGCCGTGACTTCCATTTATGCAGATTACAGTGTCGACTAATGTCAATGTTATTATAGTTATTGTTCAATGTTAATGACCGCTCTTGCTGTGACCTCATGTTTATTGCAGTAATTGTAAGTATTAATCGTCCATTATTACAGCAAGACAAAGCAAAGTTGAATGGAGTAGCAATCTGGAAGGAAATATGACAAGGAGCTATATATATATATATATATATATGTATATATAAATATATATATATACACATACATATACATATACACACACACACATATATACACACACATACACATACATATATACACATACACATACACATATACACATACATATATACACACACACACACACACACACACACTTTGTGTCTTGTGGTGTTCATGAGACGGCGGTGAAGGAAGCAAATGTGTTTGAAAGAGACATGGAAATAAAAGCAACACAAGAGTAAGAAAAATCTTGGAAATCTCCTTAAGCTACAACAAATGTGCAGTCACTGACAGAAATTACTTTATTTCCGGAGTGAATATTATAATAATGTGAGTGCCCCTTAGTGGCCCTGTTGTGTTTTGCAGCATTGTAGCGGAGAAATAAAAGGCAATTTAACATCTGGATTTGGAAATACCGTACTGCTTCTGCGACAGTTATGGGGACCTTCGCTTCTCCAAATATGCTGAACTACATTTACCATTCCGCAGCCGGCTGAAGTTTATGGAGCAGCTGCAACTTGCTTTCCGGGCAATGTGGGCTAATTGGCATATGTAAGGGCACAAGCAAAGCGCAGCTAGACTTTTGGGGCAAAGATTTAGTTTTCCCCCCAGCCTAAAACTTTACTTGCAGTAGGTGGAGTGGCTGGATGACATCCCTCTTTCCACCCAGCACCCTGGGCACATGCCCATACAGCCCCCACTGATGAGAAAGGTCCAGGATAGCACCCTGTGTTCTGTCAATTATTGTGAACAGTGGCGCACACATAGGGGGTCTGACGGGGCTGGATGTCCCCCAGACGCCTGTGATAGTTTTTTTTTTATATAATCAAATCCCATATAGATCTCCGTTGCCAGTCCTTACTACTCCCGTGTCCTTTCTCCTCCAGACACCACCACTGCACTGGGTCCCAACTCCAAACAGCGCCAGGACATAGCGTGCATTGGTGTGCGCTGTTTAATGTAAGGATTTACTGCTCTGGCAGTGGTGCCTGGAGAAGAAAGGATCCTGGAGTGAGGAACAGTAAGTCTGGGGTAGGGCGTCTGACTTAATCTGAAGTTTGTTTTGTTTAGGGGGTCTGGTCTGAGATCTGATTTATTAAGGGGGTCTGTTCTGGGATCTGATTTATTTAGGTGTCTGGTTTAAGGTTTGAATTAATTTTAAGATCTGGTCTGGGGTCTAAATTATTTTATGAATTTTTGGTCTGAAGAATGAATTCTTTTGAGGTCTGATCTGGGATCTGAATTAATTATGGGCTTTATTCTGGGGTCTGTGTTAATTTAGGGGTTTGATCTGAGTTCCGAATTTATTTTGGGGTCTGATCTGGGTATTGGTGCCTCCGCTGCCCCAGCTTACATTTACTACTTATGTGGCGGATATTGTGAGTGGTACCATTAGGTATTTTCCCACCCTAATAAATTGTATTCCTCTGAGAAGCACGTAACCGCAAGGGGGCAGCCAGTCAGCAGAACCTGAAGAGAAGAAGCGCACACCAGCGCAGACTGCAGTACAGAGAGGGAAAGAGCCTGACAAGAGTGAGTATAGCACTGTGCACCCAGTCTCTCCTTCTCAGCCCAGACTCTCATTAGAAGTAGAGGAGGATGGACCGTGACTACTGGCGCTGGCAGACAGGGACTAGAAAACTACCAAACACTGGAGGAGGGGAGTCAGCAGGCAGCTCAGGCACCCCCCAACCCAGTAACATTTCTGGGTATGCCCCAGCATCACCTGCCTACATTTGAAAAGGAATTCAATGTGACCCTAAATCGAAAAATCAGTCTTGGAAACTACCGTTCATTGATTCAGAGTAACTTAAATTTTCTGGACCCTGTTGCTGCTAGAATTTTTATGAATTTATATATATATATAGATATATATATATATAGATATATATATATATATACACACACTGTATCAGAGATATGTAAGATTTGTATAGTCTGATCTATATATGCATATTATGTCATTGTACGATTGACAACTTATAGCAGCGCTGTTTTCTTATATTACAACCTGTGCACCCAGCACGATCATACCTCTGCACTGGTCGTAACCCAGTTAGCCACATAATTGTTCAGACTTGCATTGAGCTTTCTCTGAATAAAATGAATTATCTATAGCTAAGAGTTCCGTGCCATACGTCATGGCTCCCTAAAGACATTACTTGCTGGGCTCTGGGTCCTGGATGCAGCTACAATCTATCATGTATGCATCACAGCATTTTATCTGCACCAGCTGAGCCCCCCATAAAAGTTCAAATGGCAAAGCCTCATCCAATCTTTATAACACAGAGTGGCCATATTGTCAGTGTCTATTACCAGAAAGGGCGGCTCTCCCCCCTGTGCACGGATTGTGGTTCTCGGTTTAATATATTTGACAAGCTAAGAAAAACCAATGACAACACAACGGTTTCCCGGTATATATTTTTGTTTTAGAAAGCCTCGAACAAATCTTCTGTTTTGTCAGCGAGAAGAATCTTAAGAGCATCCTAGTCGACGCAATTTAATTAGCTTTAAAACAAGGGGAAGTAATTTAATTTACATTCACAGATTTCTTCCCAAGAGGGAAAAGGGGGGACATTTAAATTGTAAAGTGAGACCTTCTCGTAATGTTTCTAGAGCTCCAGGGGCCAGTAATGTATTGCTCTGCTATGTAACGCCAAAGCTAAAAATGAAATCACTCATTGCTATAGTCCACATTATCTGGTAGTGCCTTCTTCCTTCCATAGCGCTAAGAAGGTGTCCTGTTTTTAAGTAAAGATTAAAATGGTGTGTAGATAGTAAATGAATTTTCCAACAATGGCTTGCAAATAAACCCAAAAAACCTTCTATGAAGAAAATCCACTCCAGGTTTTGGTGCAAACTACCAATCTCCTACACAAACTATTGATTAGTTTTAAAAAGCAGTTTGCTGGGATCCCCGGGGAGAAGACTGAGAAATACTCAATTAGGACACAAGCTTTTTTTGTGCGATGTAGTGGGTGAGCTTATGGGCTATGCTTTGTGCAGCTTGTAACACATGTTAAAGCTTGCAACACGGCAGGAGGGGACTTGTGACATACAATAGCCATAGACTGAGGTAAAAGGAACATGGTTTAAAAATAGAAAGGGGCCTTGTGTGACGGCCCAATGGGAGTAGTAGTCCCTTTCACAAATAATTTTCAACTGTAACAAGTGTTGCTAGGTGTTGATACACCCATCCATGCTCGTATAGTGTCATGACATGAATCACAAGATGATGATTTGTGTGAATTTCAAGATATACGTAAAACTATGGTTGTGATACGGGATATTAACAGTCATATTTATTCCTTCCCTCTAGGGCTGAGGACATTTGACACTTTTCTAAACAGATCAGAATGGACTTAAATCCATTACTGGGAAAAGGCTCAGCACTGGTATATACAACAGATTGTGCCAGTAGAACATTCTGTCATTGCCAAATTTCCAGGTATGTTTTTGGCCGGTTTTTCAAACCACCTGCTCCCACCACATGACCTGGAGGGACTGCGAGAGTCCGCCGAGTAGACAAAACCCTGCACTTTGCATATTCCAGACAATTAAAGGCATTATTGTGCTCTGCCCGGTCTATAGCGCATTGATTTAATAGGAATAGTGGCGGTAAGTGTTGGTTGGGGGTTGGTTATGGTAATAATAAGAATCGTTCTGTAACTATGGAGATGCCCCGGGCCAACTCTTGAAAAAATAATGAAGTCACAACATCGCTGCGTAATTGACAAGTCATGAAAAACAAATGGTAGCTTAATATTCATTCCAAAGACCAAACTTGTCATTCGTATGTTGGGAACCTCCTGCCACCATTGAACCTATTAGCATTAAGTGTTTGGGAACTGCTCTAGTGGCAAAAGAAAATTCTTGAGACAAAGAAGAAGCGTGAATTGCGTGATGAATCGGCACCAACAAAGAATCTTTGGATTTATTTTAGGACAATATGTTTTGAAGGCAGTTTTTATTATAAAAATCAGTTGCGAAGAACTGTTGTGGGAACCCAGAGAGAAAATGTCAAATTGCTTAATATTATTATTAATATTATTTTCACCCTTCCCCCTACAATTTATTTTGTCAACCTATTATTGGTTTCCTCAAAAGATATGAATGTGCGGGGATTACACTTAATACTATAAATGTAGGGGTGCACTATAGAGTTTAGTAAACGTTAACTCATAAATGACACTATGTTGAACATACAACCTGAGAAGCATTTGCCCCTTTGGAAAAATTGAGCAAAATTGGGCAAGAATTTGTATATACAAATTTTTGATAGTATTGAATTACAATGGATGAACATATGTATTTTGCTGTACATTGTATTAAATCCAAATTTATAGCTCAATGCGTAAGGTTCATGACATTTATAAAAGTACTTGCAATTCTGATCATTTTTGCTGGTGACGGTGTATCCCATGATCCCACTGGAGGGGTCGGCAGCCATAAAGAACTTTATAAGATATCATAAGAATAAACAGAAAGGTGTAAACTGTAAAAAACTAAATAAAACACTATATAGACATGTCTAGCACACAAATGTGACCCGTTTAGAATGAACTGAACTGCAAAAAGGATTCTAGAAAAAGATACTTAGCCCTCTGTCCCTTTGTTTTCTTGATCAGCAGAGGTCCCAGAAATTGGAATTCCACCAATCAGAATGTTACGGCATAACCTAGTATAATTTTATAACATTAGAAGATGGCAATACTCCTGAAAGCTAGGAAATTCTGGGATTTTTTGTAATTTTACCATGCGTATGTATATATATATATATATATATATATATATACATACAGGGTGGGCCATTTATATGGATACACCTAAATAAAATGGGAATGGTTGGTGATATTAACTTCCTGTTTGTGGCACATTAGTATATGGGAGGGGGGAAACTTTTCAAGCTGGGTGTTGACCATGGCGGCCATTTTGAAGTCGGCCATTTTGTATCCAACTTTAGTTTTTTCAATGGGAAGAGGGTCATGTGACACATCAAACTTATCGAGAATTTCACAAGAAAAACAATGGTGTGCTTGGCTTTAACGTTACTTTATTCTTTCATGAGTTATTTACAAGTTTCTGACCACTTATAAAATGTGTTCAAAGTGCTGCCCATTGTGTTGGATTGTCAATGCAACCCTCTTCTCCCACTCTTCACACACTGATAGCAACACCGCAGTAGAAATGCTAGCACAGGCTTCCAGTATCCGTAGTTTCAGTTGCTGCACATCTCGTATCTTCACAGCATAGACAATTGCCTTCAGATGACCCCAAAGATAAAAGTCTAAGGGGGTCAGATCGGGAGACCTAGGGGGCCATTCAACTGGCCCACAACGACCAATCCACTTTCCAGGAAACTGTTCATCTAGGAATGCTCGGACCTGACACCCATAATATGGTGGTGCACCATCTTGCTGGAAAAACTCAGGGAATGTGCCAGCTTCAGTGCATAAAGAGGGAAACAGATCATCATGTAGCAATTTCAGATATCCCGTGGCCTTGAGGTTTCCATTGATCTTTGGGGTCATCTGAAGGCAATTGTCTATGCTGTGAAGATACGAGATGTGCAGCAACTGAAACTACGGATACTGGAAGCCTGTGCTAGCATTTCTTCTGCGGTGTTGCTATCAGTGTGTGAAGAGTGGGAGAAGAGGGTTGCATTGACAATCCAACACAATGGGCAGCACTTTGAACACATTTTATAAGTGGTCAGAAACTTGTAAATAACTCATGAAAGAATAAAGTAACGTTAAAACCAAGCACACCATTGTTTTTCTTGTGAAATTCTCGATAAGTTTGATGTGTCACATGACCCTCTTCCCATTGAAAAAACTAAAGTTGGATACAAAATGGCCAACTTCAAAATGGCCGCCATGGTCAACACCCTGCTTGAAAAGTTTTCCCCCTCCCATATAGCAATGTGCCACAAACAGGAAGTTAATATCACCAACCATTCCCATTTTATTTAGGTGTATCCATATAAATGGCCCACCCTGTACATATACACACACACACACACACACACACACACACACACACACACACACACACACACACACACACACACACACACACACACACATTCCTTTAAACGTAGGAATGTACCTAAAACAATTATCAGTTTTACTTCTCATTTTGATTAAGAACCGACAGGGTTCCCATTCTCCATTTCTCACGATCTGGTTTTGTAATAATCAGCAAGGAAGAATGGGGAAGTGAACACAATCTTTAATTGTGACAATTTTAAGCTGGAGGTGAAACTACTGATATAAATTCTCCTAACATTTCCATTTCTCCTGAACCCCATTGTATTAGCGGTCCTCACAAAGGAATGATGAGCCAAGAACAAGGCGATATCTCCGACCTATCACAATAAACTTCTTCCTTCACTTTGTGAGAAATGTGATAGCAATGACTTTACTTGGACTATAATGAATGTGATTGACATCCGTAAGGCTCATTATTAAATGATAGGGTCAGGCCGGCAAACCGGATATAAATATAGTTGGCTTTTCCTTTTTCTATATATAAAATTCTACAAATGTCATTGCGAGCAGAGGATCTATTTTATCTACATGCATGCATTAATATGACATGAGCTGTCACATTACCTGCTGTATAAGAAAAGAGAGATAAAGTAAAACACAATTCAGAGAAATTGGCTGTCTAGTGGCACATAATCACCAAATTATAATTACACGGCACTGCCAAGTTGACGAGTAAAAAAAAGTTCTACTGAAACCCATGAACAATGGAGATAAGTATTTTTATGGCTGTGCAATACAATCTCATTCGATGCCAGTGTATACCCATTTATAAACGCATACTGGAGATAGAAGAAGCTTGATCTGCATTCTTCCCTACCTTCTCAATCACATTTTTTTTATTACAATGAAAAATAAAGCGACTGCCAACTACAAATAAACCCTTTATAGACTGATCCTACAGTTACACTTCTCACTATCTGTCCTTGACTCCTAGATACTTGGCAGGTTAGCAAGTAGTAGAGGGCAGATGAATGGCACTATAACTACAGGACCAGACTACACAGTGTTTGTTTGTAGTCTGTTGCCATGGTAGACATATATGTTTCCATAGGAGCTCTGGACACAAAACAAAAGATCTTTTATTAAGACTTTATGCAAAGTTCCTTAATTTTTGCATTCAATTATACAAAAAAGTGGTTTTGAAGAGGAGAATTCCTTTTAGACTAACTATGAACGCTTAAAGGGATGAGAAACGGCATGGTTTTATCTGCTGCGAGTACAGTGACAATCCAGGTTTGAGCTGAACATTTGATAGAGACTGGTTGCTATGGATATACTGCCAAACCAAAAAGGCCTTTTATAGAAGGGTTGTCAGGCTGCACATCCCTAGCAACCAGTCTGTCTTAGATTGCTCAGGTCTTAATCATAAAACTGAATTGGTACACAGCTAAGGGCAGAGAAAGTTTAGTAATATTAATTTATAGGTGGAGAACCTCTAACACGCCAACCTCTGCCTATATTTACTAAAGCTCCTCCTTTCCGAACATTAGAACGGTTGACATGTATACAAGTGACACTACTGTAACACAAAGGCAGTTTTCACTGATCTGACTTAGCAATAATAAGCATTCAGCCTAAGTGCACAAAATATACCACTAGATCCCTGAGAATTGTGAGTCTCAGTCGGGATTGTATTAATGATTTTCTCTTTTAAATGCATTTTGCTCTCCAGGTTTTGCATTTTTCAGTATAATGTCCCTTTAAATGTCATAACTGGTGCCCTCGCTAAGTGTGTGTTCCTTGGCTAGTGCAATGACGAGATTGATCAATGTGTAATACTCTTCCTCCTCCCGTCTTTCTCAGCTCCAGATGGCACTTAACTCTCAAATCCATATCTCTCTGTATTTCTAGCTAGCTCCAGAGGTGGGCCATTTTTTTTCCAAGGCTTTAAATCTCCTAGGGTTGTAAAAACCTAAATTAATAATAATTACCCAAGAAAGGAATAAAGCAGGCGGGGGGAGTTCCGTGCTGGAGGCAGCTGCCTCTGCTGCTAGAGTGCTTGGAAATAAACACATTAGAGACGCTTATAGGAGGAAAATTGAAAGAGGGGGGACCATAGAGGACAAGCACACTAAGAGACTAAGGCACATCTCATGTCGGCACAAGAATAGAAGCTCCCCAATAGGACTAAAACAGGTAGATCTCCTCTTGAGCAGAAAGGACCAAAACAATAAAAAATAAATGTCCTAAAAAGGCCTTAATAAAAGTTACAAAGATTTGATTTCAACAATCCCCATCTTAAGAAATTAAGAATAAATGTATTTTGAAAATAATTAAAAAAAATAAAAAATAAAAATGGGAAGGACTACAACATATGAACCCAACCCCCCACAGCGGCCATCATTACATAGTTTTTGACACTAGTGGACCACAAGATCATAGAGGGCCATCAATTTCAAATGCAAGCTTATTAAACCTGGTTAAAAGTGCACAAAAATTAACAGGGTTTCTATAACTCAGAAAATAGATAATGGTGTGGGTGCAGTGAGACCTCCCCTTCTCAGATTCTGAGAGGTGCATGTACAGAGGTTAAGAACCCCCTTAAAATTGTTCTGTCTCAAGTTTTCTGAAGATCATAGGGTGTCCCACTACTGGGACCCTCAGCGATCAGCTTTAATCTGTAGGAGAAACCCACAGCAAGTGTTCGATTATCATACACTGCCACCACAGGTGAAATGAAGCATTACATGGTGCCCGCTGAAATTATTTGGATTTCCCCACAAACCAATACAAACTAAGATTGATAAAACAGATGAAGACATTCAAGACAGAATAGTTGACAACTCAAGGATTTTATTTTATGGGACAACACTCTTCAACAGGTTCTCTAGGATTAGATTAAAAGGTCTGATTTTTTTTCCAGAAACAGCGCCACTCTTATCCACGGGCTGTGTCTAGTAATACATTCATTTAAATGTGGCCGAGCTGCAATACCCCACACAGCCCATGCACATGAGTGGCACTGTTTCTAGAAAAAAAAAAAAGATAATTTTATCCAAGCCAGGACAACCCCTTTAATAATTACCTTCAATTTAAGATATTTTGAGACCATTAAAATGGTAACATTATATATGGTGAACATTTGCCATCTGTCTTTTTACCTGTAGACACATATTTCTATATACAAGTCATAGGACTTCTGTTAACCCTTTCATATGTAACATTCAGGCATTACATTGATCTCTCGTATAGGGTTGACAACCTGTATGGCTTTTCCATGCACAGAAGATACTAATATGATGGGGGAAAAAACAAGTGTCAAATCTGGAAGTATCAGGAGCAACATGAGACACTAAAAAGGAGAAGGAAGGAGGGGGCTTTCATATCTATAAATATACATCTCGGGAGCGGTGCCACTGCGAGAGCAGCGATGGCAGGCTGGGAGGAGGAGAGAAGATGCCAATTAACGAGATGAGGAGTAATTGGTGTTTGCTAGCAAATGTTTTCAAACTGCAAACAAAACCTAAATACAAACACACGCCAGGCGTAGCTGCGAAGAGAGACTTAAAAAAATTACTTTTAATCCTCGCTTAGATGTTTGTCACCGCGCCTCGGATATGCGCAGTTCACAGACGCTGCTGGCTAATTGATATATATCAGAGTACTCAGTGTGAGCGCTTTCCGCCACTGTCCCTCCTCCCTTCCTTAAAGGTTTATGGCGTACCGACTTACTTGACAATAATGGTATCTGAATGGGAGGGAGAGAGGGAGATCCCACTCAGGATTCTAATTATTTTCATTTAACACTTGGCGGAGCACTGCACTTAACCCCTGCTGAGAACAGACCGGGGAGAAGACGGAAGAGCAAAACAAGGAAATAAACAGGATTGACAAATACGGGCGCAATTCCATGTTATTACACGGGGCTACAATGTGGTGCAATCTCTAAGGAGGCATTGAGCCGCATGATGTGCGTAGTGATAACAAGGTCTCCTCCATTCCCACAAAACATTTCTATCTGAAGGATGCACATTGGAAGTAATGAATTAGCTAATATAATGTTAGGACTGTAATCGCTGCCTTTAGCGGCAGGAAAGATCCGAAACCAGTGAAATTACAAATCCTCTACACTTCACCCCTTTTATCAGCAGGCTACCCTAATATCCAACAGTCTAGGGGCTGGATCTAATTTACAGACTACAGACTGCCATAAATTTCAGTCTGTAGCATGTTGACAGAAGGGATAAGGAATCACAGGGTATTTCCCAGGCAGATAGGTGATAAGATTGGTGACACTAAAGCAATAACAATAGGTCACTGTGCAGCTGTCATCTGTGCTGTTGATAGATCTGCTAGCATGTTTTACAAATATTCACATATTATTATCAATAGTACATATAAAAAAGTACATAATATGGGAATAAAACAACAAATACAATAAACATGAGCTTGGACTCGTACAGAAGGAAAGATGGCCCTGCCTGCAAGAGCTTACAATCTACAAGATCTATCCGTTAAGGGACATACCACCACTTACTACCGGTGGGTGTCCCTTTAAACCACCATAGTAGCGATTTCTATGGTAGTTAAAGGAACACTCTATAGAGTTCGACTGACCATATATACATATGTGTTATGCCTAGTAGGGATTTGAGGGAGCGGTGTATGACTTGGTGTTCTAAGTGTCATGTACCGCCCCATCAGGCCCTGCACTGGGCATTACAATATTCCTTTAACCATTAGGCCGGGTTCCCACGTAGCGTAAACGCTGCGTAATTTCCGCAATGGAATTCTGTGCGGAAATTCCGCAGCATTTGCAGAAGCAGCAAAGTTAATGAGATTCAGAAAATCTCATGCCCACGCTGCGGAAAAAATACGCACGAAAGTCGTGTGTAAAGTGTTCTGCGGTGCGTTTTTCAATTCCGCCGCATGTTAATTTATGCTGTGCGGAGATGCTGCGTATTAAGCCCATAGACTTCAATGGGGAGCAGAAATTCTGCAACAGATTTATGTTGTTGTGGTTTTTATAGCATTTACGCAGCGGGAAAACACAGTAAAAACCACTGGAAATCTGAAAATGCCCAAATACTTTGCTTAAATGTTTAAAACGAAATCCGCAGGTAAAACCGCTACGGAAACAACGCAGCTTTTCCGCAGCATTATGAGCAGGAAAAACGCACTATTTGGTGCGGATTTCTGTGACAGATTTACCAGCTTTTCTAGACATTCTGCTGGAGATTTCCTGTTGCAGAAAATCTGCAGCGCATCCTGTGTGTGGGAACATGGCCTAAGGGCTTGTCCACACGTAGCGGAATTGCTCAGTTTCTTCCATCCGGAATTGCGGATGGAAAAAATGCAGCAGAATACAGTAGCAGGAAAGTGTATAAGATTAAACAAAAGTCATGCACAAGTTGTGTAAATACTGAGCGGGAAAAACACCCAGAAATGGAC
Organism: Rhinoderma darwinii; assembly: GCF_050947455.1. NCBI lineage: Eukaryota > Metazoa > Chordata > Amphibia > Anura > Rhinodermatidae > Rhinoderma > Rhinoderma darwinii. Next base: position 33,093,151 of record NC_134696.1, on the reverse strand, counting down.
CTGCGGTGCGGAATTCAATTTTTTGTGGCGGGTTCGCAGCGATTACCAAAAAACGCAACTCTTGAAAAAAAACTAAAACAACTATACTTACCTAGGAGTCTGTGTTTCTTCCTCCAAGCCAGCCTCCTGGGATGATGTTTCATCCCATGTGACCACTGCAGCCAATCACAGGCTGTAGCGGCGGTCACATGGGATGAATCATCATCCCAAGAGGGCAGCCAGGATGACATCAGAGGGCCGGCCTCCTGGGATGACGCTTCATTTCATGTGACCGCCGCTGCAGCCAATCACAAGCTGCAGCGGTCTCCTGGGATGAAACGTCATGCTAGCAGGCCGGTTAATGCAGCAGTTTTCTGCAGCAGACGTTCCGAGCGGAAAACTGCTCCACAGTTTGTTGCGTTTTTTCGCCCGGAACTCCCTGTGGTGCACAGGGCAGATACGCTGCATGCTTTTACGCAGCATATCCGCCCCGTGTAAACCCGGTGTCAGGATCTGTGGGTATGTGGACCCACGGGGCTGTACCGCCGTAGCGGGATAGCAGCTGGCAAAACATTGTACCAAGTCAATGTCTATATGGTCCAAGTACAAGGGTACTTGTAGTAGTTCAGACAGTAGCAACGGCTAGGCTCAGATGGGACCTTGGCATCAGACACCAGGTGTGGTGTAACACAGCAGGCGTGACCAGTGGCACAACATGACTAAGCTTCTAAGGCACAGGAACAAAAGGTAGCATGGGATACAGGATACAGGTGCGGGAACATTGGGAACAGGATAACACTAAGGGACTATTTGCAAGACTAACACGGGTAAACACAACAACACTCAGGCAAGGTGTAAAGGGGCAGGGCCCTTCTTATAATCCAGGGTGATCATGGGCTAATAGATTATTATTTTCATGTGCGCGCGCTGGCACTTTCAGTCCGGGCACAAGCATGCGTGTGCACCCTACGGGACACAGAACAGAGCAGAAGTGAGTCCTGGCGTCCCCTAGGGAGGAGATGCGGGCTAGCATTCACAGATCCATGGCTGAGGCCGTCAGGGGGTGAGTAATCACAACGGTCCGCGGCCGCTACACTTGGCCTTATAGCGTTGTAGTGGCAGCTACCGTAGCAGCTAAAGGGGACCTCAACCACTAGTAAAGCAGTACCAGGGGTGACGGGTAGTGAGCAGGATGTGTACCACAAGTCACTTTAATTTAGCACCGCTGCTCCTATATAGCAAAGAAACATCCTAATACTGCACCAGATCCCTGTCCAAAACTCGCCATTGTCTTTACCCCTCCCCCCTGATATCCCCATCAATCATTGTGTTATGTGTATATTCCTTTCAGTGGAAATGTACTTTAAAAATTAAACATAAGCAAAATTATTCTATGATGTCAATTAACTCTATGATTACTGGCAGTGCTCGTCTTCATTCATATAATATTCATATAATATGGCCGCTTCATTGGTGTCTAGTAGAAGTACTCAGGCGGGACTCACACGACAGGGTTTCCCGGCCGGGTGCCGGCCGTTCATAAATCGGCCGGCACCCGGCTGCATTAGGAATAATAGACCCTAATGGGGCTATTCACACGACCGATTTTTTGACGGCCGGGAAAACCGACCGTCAAAAAATAGGACATGCTCTATTTTCGGCCGGGTGCCCGGCCCCCATAGAAGTCTATGGGGCCGGGTAATACACGGCCATCACCGGAATGTGTCCCGAGTGATGGCCGGGTCTACCGTCGCTCGCGCACTCTCTCTCCTCCTCCTCACAGTGCAGAGTGCATGTGAGGAGGAGAAGGAGGGTCTTTTATTGCTCGCTGTAGGAGTCGGAATCCCCAATCCCCGGCCGGGGATTGGGGATTCCGCTACAGGAGAAGTGCGTGACTACACTGTCCATATATGGACACAGCGAAGTCACGCACTTCTGCAGCGGAATCCCCGACTCTATGGCCGGGGATGCCGCTACAGGAGAAGTGCGTGACTACACTGTCCATATATGGACACAGCGAAGTCACGCACTTCTGCAGGGGAATCCCCGACTCTATGGCCGGGGATTCCGCTACAGGAGAAGTGAGTGACTACACTGTCCATATATGGACACAGTGACGTCACTCACTTCTGAAGTGGAATTCCCGACCTGTGGCAGGGAATTCCTCTTCAGGAGAAGTCAGTGACTACACTGTCCATATATGGACATTGAAGTCAGTGACTTCTCCTGGAAGGGGGGGGGGGATGGGTGCAACCTACAGGGGACTTGGTGGCATCACCTAAAGGGGGCAGGGTGGCATCACCTACAGTTGGCAGGGTGGCATCACCTACAGGGGGCAGGGTGGCATCACCTACAGGGGGCAGGGTGGCATCACCTACAGGGGGCAGGGTGGGTGGCATCACCTACAGGGGGCAGGGTGGCATCACCTACAGGGGCAGGGTGGCATCGCCTACAGGGGGCAGGGTGGCATCGCCTACAGGGGGCTGTGTGGCATCGCCTACAGGGGGCTGTGTGGCATCGCCTACAGGGGGCTTGGTGGCATCACCTACATGGGGCTTGGTGGCATCACCTACATGGGGCTTGGTGGCATCACCTACATGCGGCTTGGTGGCATCACCTACAGGGGGCTTGGTGGCATCACCTACAGGGGGCTTGGTGGCATCACCTACAGGGGGCTTGGTGGCATCACCCACAGGGAACTTGGTGGCATCACCTACAGGGGGCTGGGTGGCATCACCTACAGGGGGTTGGGTGGCATTACCTGCAGGGGGCAGGGTGGCATCGCCTACAGGGGGCAGGGTGGCATCGCCTACAGGGGGCTGTGTGGCATCACCTACAGGGGCTGTGTGGCATCACCTACAGGGGGCTATGTGGCATCACCTACAGGGGGCTGGGTGGCATCACCTACAGGGGGCTGGGTGGCATCACCTACAGGGGGCTGGGTGGCATTACCTACAGGGGGCTGGGTGGCATTACCTACCAGGGGGGCTGTGGCATTATCTACAAAGGGCTGTGTGTGGCATCAAATTTAAATGAAATTCATCCGATTTTAAAACGGACAGGGAAAAAAACGGATGCAAATCGGGTCCAAATCGGCCGGTAAAAACGGCAACTCGGCCCGGAACGGAATCGGAACGGATGCAAACCGGCCGGGAAAATCGGCCAAAAATGGCCGATTTTCTCGGACGACACTCGGACCCTGTCGTGTGAATGAGGCCTTAGTAGTAGGTAGCAGTGAAGGAATATACATGAATGTATAATTTACGTATTGCTATTATTACAATACTACCCCTAATAATAAAAATAAATAAGCAGCCATCGCATTGCAGCGGAGCCATCCCCTCCTCCCCCCACCCAATGCAAGGCCTCATTCACACGACAGTGAAAAACGGCCATGTGATGGCCGTCCTTTTAACGGCTTTCACATGGCCGTTTTCAGAACAATGATATTCTATGGGTGCATTCACACGGCCGTTTTTTTAACGGCCCGTGAATAATGGGCGTCAAAAAATAGGACATGTCCTATTTTTGGCCGTTTTAACGGCCTGACGGCCCCCATAGAAGTCAATGGATCCGTTTTTAACGGCTGTCAATACATGTAACAACCGTTAAAAACTGATCTGTTACATGGGGACTGGCAAGGGAACTACTAGTTCCCTTGCTGGCTATCGTTGGCATACTCACGTTTGCGGCGCTTCTTCACGTGTGGTCACTCGTCTTCATGGGTTTGAAGGCGCCTCGATGACGTCATCGCCCCGTCGCGCTGCCTTGCCAGATCCCGTGCAGACGAGTGACCACAAGTGAAGAAGAGGAGAGACGGCGCTGCTCTCGTGAGTATGTGGCACGATCTACAGGGAGGCTGGTGTGGCATCTACAGGGAGGCTGGTGTGGCACGATCTACAGGGAGGCTGGTGTGGCACGATCTACAGGGAGGCTGGTGTGGCATCTACAGGGAGGCTGGTGTGGCATCTACAGGGAGGCTGGTGTGGCATCTACAGGGAGGCTGGTGTGGCATCTACAGGGAGGCTGGTGTGGCATCTACAGGGAGGCTGGTGTGGCATCTACAGGGAGGCTGGTGTGGCATCTACAGGGAGGCTGGTGTGGCATCATGTACAGGCAGGCTGGTGTGGCATCATGTACAGGCAGGCTGGTGTGACATCATGTACAGGGAGGCTGGTGTGGCATCATGTACAGGGAGGCTGGTGTGGCATCATCTACAGGGAGGCAGGTGTGGCATCATCTACAGGGAGGCAGGTGTGGCATGATCTGCAGCGAGGCTGGTGTGGCATCATCTACAGGGAGGCAGGTGTGGCATCATCTACAGGGAGGCGTGTGGCATCATCTACAGGGAGGCGTGTGGCATCATCTACAGAGAGGCGTGTGGCATCATATACAGAGAGGTGTGTGGCATCATATACAGGGAGGTGTGTGGCATCATATACAGGGAGGTGCGTGGCATCATATACAGGGAGGTGCGTGGCATCATATACAGGGAGGTGCGTGGCATCATATACAGGGAGGTGCGTGGCATCATATACAGGGAGGTGCGTGGCATCATATACAGGGAGGTGCGTGGCATCATATACAGGGAGGTGCGTGGCATCATATACAGGGAGGTGCGTGGCATCATATACAGGGAGGTGCGTGGCATCATATACAGGGAGGTGCGTGGCATCATATACAGGGAGGTGCGTGGCATCATATACAGGGAGGTGCGTGGCATCATATACAGGGAGGTGCGTGGCATCATATACAGGGAGGTGCGTGGCATCATATACAGGGAGGTGCGTGGCATCATATACAGGGAGGTGCGTGGCATCATATACAGGGAGGTGCGTGGCATCATATACAGGGAGGTGCGTGGCATCATATACAGGGAGGTGCGTGGCATCATATACAGGGAGGTGCGTGGCATCATATACAGGGAGGTGCGTGGCATCATATACAGGGAGGTGCGTGGCATCATATACAGGGAGGTGCGTGGCATCATATACAGGGAGGTGCGTGGCATCATATACAGGGAGGTGCGTGGCATCATATACAGGGAGGTGCGTGGCATCATATACAGGGAGGTGTGTGGAATCATATACAGGGAGGTGTGTGGCATCATATACAGGGATGTGTGTGGCATCATATACAGGGAGGTGTGTGGCATCATATACAGGGAGGTGTGTGGCATCATATACAGGGAGGTGTGTGGCATCATATACAGGGAGGTGTGTGGCATCATATACAGGGAGGTGCGTGGCATCATATACAGGGAGGCTGTAAATAGTGTCTAGGTGAACATGTGACCTTCCTTTTGGTTGTTTTCAGGGGGCTGGGACAAAAAAAGCCTGACCAATGAAATTCATCAGTTTTTTTAACGGCCATGAAAAACTGATGCAAAATGGATGTCAAACGGCCATTAAAAACGGATAGATGGACTTGAAACAGATGAAAATTTAGAGACACACTGATGCAAAATGGCCATGAAAAACTGACAGTTGATCAGTTTTAAATGGACATTTTTTTTCACTGTCGTGTGAATAAGGCCTAAGCCCAGGTAGCCCTATGAGTGTGGCATATGTCTGAGGGAGATTGGGTTTTGGCTAAGTGTGTCCTGAATGGAAATGGCAATTTACCCATGAGGGTGCAGATGGTTGGTCACTAATGTATTAACGCAATGAATCACTTATTAAATGAGCAGAGCACAGGAGCAGGATGTCAATGAGACCAGTAAACCTTGCCCGAGGCCCAGATTAATCCATTTAACCATGTTATACAATAGGAGTCATAATTAATAAAATAAAAAACCTGTGTGTGAACAGAGCAGAAATGACAACGTCATTGTCAGTAAATAATTATTCCAGTCTACTTCACGTCACATTGTCCTAGCAGCTCCCCTACAACTCCCTCTTTCCTATCACAGGCCACATTGAAGTCTATGCGCCCAACACGCAGCATCTCCGCAGAAAACCCGCAGCATAAATGGTCATACTGCGGAATTGGAAAACACACTTTCCGCACGACTTTTGTGCGTTTTTTTCCATAGCTTGGGCGTAAGATTTTCTAAATATCATTAACTTTGCTGTTACTGTAAATGCTACAGAATTCCGTTGCGGAAATTCCGTAGCTTTTGCGCTACGCGGGAAACCAGCCTAAATGTCATCCCCTAATCCCAGGATAGGTGATCACATGCTGATCGGTGGAGGTCCAACCAGTGGGACCCCCACCAATCACGAGAACGGCGTTCCTGTTCCTCCGAATAAATGGAGCGGCAGATCGCGCATGCGCCCTGCTGCTCTATTCATTCTCTATGGCACTGCTGGAGATAGCCAAGCGCTGTACTCTGCTATCTCCTCCAGTGCCATAGACAGCGAATGGAGCGGCAGTGCACATGCGCGACCTGCCGCTCCATTCATTCAAAGGAACGGGACCCCCGTTCTCGTGACTGGTGGGGGGTACCAGTGGTTGGACCTCCACTGATCAGCATGTTACCACCCATTATGCGGTTAGGGGATAACGTTTAATCTTGGGAAAACCCCTTTAAGGAGAAATTCACATGAACGTTTCCATTTTGCGAGCGCAAAAAATGCAGCGTTTTTTGCGCATTGCAGTTCCGTGTGTCATCAGTATTTGGTGCGTGGCTGCGTGATTGTTATGACACACGGTTTTTATGTTTAGAAACAGAAATGAAGGAAGTGCTTTTATTTTTCCCTTCATTTCTTGAACAACTGTTGCGCGAATAACGCGCAGCACACGGAAGTGTATCCGTGTGCCGCGCGTGATTTTCACGCACCTAGTGACTTCAATGGGTGCGTGATGCGTGAAAACCGCTCAAGTATAGGACATGTCGTGAGTTTTACGCAGCGGACACACGCTGCGTGAAAAACACGGAATGTCTGAATGTCCCCATTGCCTTACATAGGTCCGTGCGACGCGGGTGAACTACGCTCGTTTAAATAAGGCCTTAGGCTGTGTTCACACGGGGCGGATACGCTGCACCACAGGGAATGCCGGGCGAAAAAGCGCACCAAACTGTGGTGCAGATTTTCGCCCGGAATGTCTGCTGTGGAAAACCAAAGCACTCAACCGCCCTCCTGGGATGAAGTTTCATACCAGGAGACCACTGCAGTCAGCGATTGGCTGTAGTGGCGGTCACATGAGATGAAGCGCCATCCCAGGAGATAGACCCCTGACGTCATCCAGGCCGGTCTCCGCTATTTGTTGCGGGATTTACCTCCCCCTTGAATTCAATGGGGAAAACCTGCAACAAATAAGCAGCGGTTACGCAAATACAATTTTCATGCTGCGGAATACAATTTTTCACCGCAGGTCAATTTCTGAGCGTTTTTTTCCGCTCAGTATTTACGCAGCGTGTAGATGAGATTTGTTTTATCTCATCCACTTTGCTGCTACTGTATTTGCTGCGGATTTTCCACAACTAATTCCGTCACGGAAAAAACGCAGTATTTACGCAACGTGTGCACTGACCCTAAGTGTAAGCTACAACGGTGATTTTTGGGATCAGGAGAAAGATCACATATGATGTGGACTACAATGCTCGACCATGCTGGTACTTGTGGTGTTACGCTGCTAGAAAGCATTACCTTCAGAGGATCTGGTGTGTGCAACTATGGATGGAAAAGAAAAGATCAACAAAAGGCTTAAGGCATAAAATATAAAAATGTCTGTCATCCCCTGTGGAGCTGCCGGAATATATTACCTGTTCTCTGATTAATCAGAGCATTACCATGTAATAAATCCTCCCATGACTCAGCGCAGTCATTTAAGCAATGATTGTAAAACGACATTTTACTTGAGATCCAATGGCGCTCGTGATGAGTAGCTCACTGTTTGGAATAATTGCGTATTTTCTGCTGGATGCTGTGGGACAGCCACCCCTCCCTCCGCACAGCATGCCTAGCAATTCTTTCTGTGCTCAACAGGAAAAGGCAGGTATTCACCTTTGACTTACAATCTGCAGAAACACCTGCTCTAAACTTTTATGGTGCACTGGCGACATCTGCTGGTTCATTTGTAGTATGCATGTCAGATGAGGACAACTTGAAGAGATTGAGATAACGCTTCAGAAATTACATAAATACTTCAGCAATGCAGGCTTTACAGATCACTGCAAGCACATTATTAGTGGTTACATACACAATCACAAGAAGGGTTGTCTAAGATTTAACCCTCCCTCTCCCATTTATTCAAATCTCTCTTTTCCTGGTTGGACATGTGCATCTTTTCAACCTTACTAAGGCCTTAGGCCTTATTCACACGAGCGTGTGGGTTTTTTGCACGTTGCTGTACCGTGTGTTATCTGTATTTGGTGCGTGGCTGCATGATTTTCGCGCATATGACATCGTTATGACACTCTGTTTTTATGTTTAGAAACAGAAATGAAGGAGGTGGTTTTATTTTTCCCTTCGTTTCTTTAACAACTGTTGCGCGAATCACGCGCAGCACACCGGAATTGACTTCAATGTGTGCGTGATGCGTGAAAAACGCTCAACTATAGGACATGTCGTGAGTTTTACGCAGCAGACTCACGCTGCGTGAAAATCACGGACTGTCTGAACGGCCCCATAGACTAACATAGGTCAGTGCGACGTGCGTGATTTTCACGCGCGTATCACGGACGTTAAATACGCTCGTGTGAATAAGTCCTAACTATGTAAGATGGTCTGGATACAAGAGTGCTTCATTTCCAACAAAGCACATGGTTTTAAATGTGAGGGTATGTTCACACGGTTTAGCAAAATATGTCTGAAATTACGGAGCTGTTTTCGCGGCGTATTTTACGGACATTATTGGAGCTGTTTTTCAATAGAGTCCATGAAAAACGGCTCCAAAAACATCCCAAGAAGTGACCTGCACTTCTTTTTCGCGGGCGTCTTTTTACGTGCCGTCTTTTGACAGCGACGCGTAAAATAACACCTTGTGGGAACAGAACATCGTAAAACCCATTGAAAGCAATGGGCAGATGTTTGTAGGCGTATTAGGGGCATCTTTTCAGGTCTAATTCGAGGCGTTAAATGCCCGAATTACGTCTGAAAACAGTGCGTGTGAACATACCCTAAGGCTGGGTTCACACAACCTATTTTCAGGCGTATTATGCCTCGATTTACGCCTGAAAATACGGCTCCAATACGCCGGCAAACATCTGCCCATTCATTTGAATGTGTTTGCCGACGTACTGTGCCGACGACCTGTCATTTACGCGTCGTCGTTTGACAGCTGTCAAACGACGACGCGTAAAATGACTGCCTCGTCAAAGAAGTGCAGGACACTTATATACATTATATGCAGGACACTTCTTTGGATGTAATTTGAGCCGTTTTTCATTTAATTCAATGAAGAACAGCTCTAAATTACGGCCGTCAGAGAAGCCTCGCAAAATGCGAGGACGAGCAATTACGTCTGAAATTACGGAGCTGTTTTCTCATGAAAACAGCTCCGTAATTTCAGACGTAAAAGCAGTTTACGTGTGCACATACCCTAATACTCACTCTTTGACTCTCACATCTCTTCTCTACATTCATTATTTTACTACCCAAAGTAATGTACATAAGGATAAGGGGACCCCAGAGCAGAGACCCTACTCCTAACCGCCTGGGACAGGAGGTCCTGGAGTCCATCATATGTGCATGACGTCCATACATTCTGCACTTTCTTGTTTGCTGACATCACAGCACCTGTCCAGAACACCTCCATGCGCAGGTTCCCACCACACATTAGAATAGCAATAAGACAAACATGGAATGAGCCCCTTCCCTCCGAGGGGCCTATAGCAGCTGCATAGTCTTCCTCGGTGGTATGTATGCCTTTGCTATATTTTCAGCACATCCCCTTTAATTCTCTATTGCTGATTTGGCTGGGTAGGATTTCATTATTAGGTTATGTTCACACGGCCTATTTTCAGCCGTTCTTTGGGCCGTAAACACCCCAAAAAATGGCTATTAATGCGGGGGCTGAACTCCTCCAGACATCTGTCCATTGATTTCTATGGGAAAAACGTTCCCACAGGCGTTTGTTGTTTTTTTTTTAAAAACGGCCGCGTAAAAAAAAAAAAATCTTAAAATGTGCATGTCACTTCTTGAACCGTTTTTGGAGCTGTTTTTCATTGACTCAATAGAAAAACAGCTCCAAAAACGGCCGTAAAAAATGCTACAATGCGAGTTGCTTAAAAAATGGCTGAAAATTAGAGGCTGTTTTCCCTTGAAAACAGCTCCATATTTTCAGCCGTTTTTTGTTAAGCATGTGAACATACCCTTACTGTAAAGAACCCTTTACTATATTGATGTCTAAAATGCCTTTCCTCCACACACAATGAATGGCCCCTGGTCGGTTGTAAAGTCCTTCGAAAGAACAGATCATGTGCTAGTTCTTTGTATTGACCAAACATTTACTTATACATGTTAATAAGATCACCTCTAAGGCTTCGTTCACATCTGTGTTGGGGTCCCATTCTGGCGTTCCGTCTGAGCTTTCCATCAGAATTGGACCCTGAACAGACGCAAACTGACACAAACGGAAACCACATCCCCATTGATTTCAATGGTAACGGATCCGGTGCCCATGGTTTCCATTTATCTCTATTGTGCACCGGACCCGTCGTTTTGCCGGAAGCAATAGCGTAGTCAATGGTGATGGAAACGATGAATGGTGATGGAAACGGTGTCAGTTTGTGTCTGTTCGGGGTCCCGTTCTGACGGAAAGCTCTGACGGACTCCAACGCAGATGTGAATGAAGCCTTAGCCCAATTTTTCTAGCTTTTCATTGTAAGCGACACCTCCCATCCCATTTCATAATCTATATAAAGTAAGAGATAAAAAGTCTGGTACCACAACCCTCATGGGGCAGGAATGCCTCATAAGATACCATAATATAACGCATATAGTTTATGTCCAGGTTCCCATGTTGCCTTTTATTGTCCCTGAATTAATATCTAGTCATAAAGCTGGAACAGAAAACAGTTATTTATGCCAACAGTGTTCAACCTTTTATACACTCATTATTTTATACACTCATTTATTTAATAAAAATTCAGCTGAACCTGAAATTATTAACATCTGTTAAAGGGGAATAGGCTGAGGTTTTAAAGAGGACCTCTCAGCACTCCCGACATGTCTGTCTTAGTAAATTATTGTATTCACCATAAAATAAAAATTCTGGAGCATCATTTCTTAGAACACTGCATTATGATATTCCTCTGTTATTCCTCCGGGACATATATAAATAAACTGACAACTGGGAGTTACCATTCACCTTGTCAATGGGAGTGTCCCAACAAACTCTGACACTGTCCAATCAGTGCTGACAATATCAGACTGCGTAGGGACACGCCCCATTGACAAAGTGAAGAATAATGCACAATTGTCAATTTATTCATACATTTCCAGGAGGAATAACAGAGGGACAAAATAATGCAAAAATGCTCCAGAATTGTTATTTTAAGGGTATTTACTAAAACAGACACATCGGGAGAGCTGACAGGTTTTCTTTAAGCTTTTTGTGTTACCAGGCATGTCATGATTATTGTGATACTTCTGATTAGTTCTTTATGGTGGAACTTAAATATATACAATTATAATTTCTGATTCACGTTCTGTGTCTTGACCCCACAGATCTCTGCTATCTCTGTTATATGGGTATTTCAGAAGTTCTCGGAATAGCCGGATACCGCTGCAATACACTACACAATTCAGAAAATTGGTTTTTGAACGCTGAATTTTGTTACAGTCAGTCCATTACTGAAGATACTCAGGCACGAGGTGACCTGATGGGAATGGTCTTTCAGCAGCACAGGGCATACTAACTTTCCACGACACCGACTATATGCTATAACAAAGTCACTGTCACCCCATAACTGCACCCTGCCAGCGGCTACATTGTCCGCAGACAATGGCTATCTATTTGAGGAGTTGTTAATAAAATTGCTCTGACTTTTACATGGCCTGGCAGGATCAGGTACATGCTGAGTTAATATCTTCCGCTTTCTGTATATTACATTTGGATAAAATGTGGGATTATATAACAATGGTCCTTGTACAAAGAAAAGTATTAGAGTCCCTACTGATCTGTATTAGGGAGTTTAGTCTTTCTGTGTGCTGCCGTAGGATGGCTCCATGAAGTACTGTGATCTACCCTAGAAGCAATGGAAACCTCTAGAATGCAGCATACGATGGGTTCCAAATGATTCTGTGAGAAAAAAAAACCTTTGTATAGCAGATTATGGTGCTATATTACCTATCCGTATAATGTGTGACTGAGGCCCTGCGGTGTGGATTTAATTCCGCAGCATGTCAATTTATGCGGCGATTTTGTTCATTTTCCGTTGCGGGTTTTGCCCCATTGAATTCAATGGGGATGTAAAACCTGCAACAGAAAGCCAAGTGTTGCGACTTTCGCGGCGTAATTACAGCCATGAAGAAAAAAAAATCATACTTACACAGAACCTCCTCCTCCTTTCTGCAGTCCGGCCTCCTGGGATGACGTTGCGTCCTATGTGACCACTGCAGCCAATCACAGGCTGTAGTGTCACATGGCCTGAAATGTGATCCAGGGAGGCCAGAGCAGACGTTGGAGGAGTGAGGTGGTAAGTATGAACGGCTTTCCTCCACAGCGGAATTTCTGTCTGAAAAATCTTGATTTTTACGCAGCGTATCCGTTCTGTGGGAACCCGGCCTTATAAATGAACCAGGAAGACCAGGATGAGCAGTTCCTAAAAAAATATTGGGCCAGATTAATTATTACAGGTTAAAACTAGACAGACCTCCAAAAGATGTATCAAATGTTTTACAGTGGCGCGCGCTTGTATGATACATTTGGCGCATCTTCCTAGACATGTTAGACATGTTTATTTTCCTTATGCCTCCTCTTGGTTGGCTTACTTTAGACCAATATTGTTTGCCCAAATTTTGGTGAAATTTTGGTGTCTTCTAAGCCATGCCCCCTTTCTAGACACTTTTCAAAACTGTCTTATGTGAAGCAAAAACTGTCTAAAACACGTAGTAAATCTGGCTTAAGGCATGTGCCCGGTTTTGTTTTGTTTTTGTGCAAATTGAGCCGGAATCCTGCCAAGTTTAGCTTTAGCAAATCTTCCAATTGTTCTTTGAGTGTCATCTCAGGCAATTAGAATTTTCGTTATTCATACGAAGAGAAACATTTGAACTCAAAGACCTCAAGTGAATTTGCAACTTCTCCATCTCTTCAACACAGAGCCCCTTCCACAACAAACCCCGCGTAAAAATGTCTACACATTATTCTTCTGTCTTGTCTGCTCATTGTGTGTTACCCCCTTCCAGTACACAGCTAGAAGCTATCATGAGGCCTACACGCTCTATCCACGATACCCATACTAAATAATTCCTTCAAAGAAAAATAAAAGTCAACAAAAACAAGCACAAAACAAAATTTTCCCTATTGGGTGGGGAGACGAGACACTGGTATATTATCCTTATGTATTTTTAATGGGGAAAAGAGCAAAAATATTTCCTAAAAGTGAATTTTTTCTTCTTCATATGTTTCCGTAGCGGCGCTAAACATTTCTCTTTGATGAATCCGCTCCCTCATCCACTGCTAATTTCTGTGAATAGAACCCCAAGCTTTCCTGACTGCATGTTTTGCTTTTCAAACCGTCTGATGACACCCAAGTCATCCGCAATGTATTATTCAAATATCTGTGGGCATAATCCATTATTTTCTTCACAAGAGAACATTCATATTTAACGAGGCCCACAAAAGCCGACGACGTCACAGGCAACAGGTTTTTTTTTTCTCTCTCCCTGGGCTCCCGTCCTTTAGAAGGAGCAGGAGAGGGTAATTACGCTTGGTATCTCTTCCCCACAAGTTTAGGTCCATGAATAAAGCATTAGTCTATTGTCATCCCTGCTAACAAGCGGAATAGAGCGTACCGAGACCATTGCAATGCACCAGGCGCTTCTTCTGATAACTTCATAGAGAAGTCTATAGAAGACGACGACGATTCCTTCACTTACAATACCTATTGACTTGTCATATACATTGTCATTTCTAAGAAAGTTCCAATTACACATAATGCTAGACGTGTGTGACTAGACACCAGCAGCAGATATAATACTGGTTCACGGGACTGATGGCTTCCAGGCTGGTCCCTGCGCGCTCCTTCATGTGACCAAATTAACACGCTTGAGTTGCACTAATTTTCTACTAAAGCGGCAAAACTGGAACGCGCTCAACGTTCCCAAAGGGCTATATTTATATTCCAAACACTGCAACCTCCAGCTATGGAGCTGAGATAACAAGCAAGGAGCCTCAAGACATATTAGGACTGGATATGCAAACATGTAAAACCTGCCTATACACGCAGCTAAGTATATAAAACTAGACACAAGGACTTACTGACATAAAACAAGCCAACTAATAAGGTGTCCTACGCTGTAGACAGCGTTAGGAATGCAACTTTCCATTACAATTAACCACAGAAGACAAGTTTTAATATCCGAGACTACAGCTGTTCTAGAAATGGAACGTCACCAACGCGTCGGCCTGTACATGTACCGACTTAATTGTTATGTACTGTTATATAATAATACAGAGGATACAATCTAGAGATGCAAATTCCGTTGTATAAGACATCCACCAAGAGGGGGCAGCACAGATCTTTCCTGTATATAAACCATGCGTGTGTTATATCCATATTACAGTTCTGCTAAATTTTGATGAAAAGTAAGAAATGTTTCTACATAGTAAAATTATAATTGTTACAAACACAATATCTCGATAAATATTAGGACACAGACGAGGACGCAGACATGTCAGACCACACTTGACTTCAACTTGAGTGAAGTCATAAAACAGTCACTTCTATCCTATAGTAGTAAATTTCATGAATGCATAAAAAAAATATCTTACTTTATAGCAATGGTCTCCAACCTGCGGCTCTTCATCTGTTGCAAAATTACAACTCCCAGCGTACCCGGACAGCTGTGGCTTTCAAGACATGCTAAGGCCTCATGCATAGGACCGCATTGGTTTTGCGCTACGCAAAACAATGGGTATGTTGTGGTCTGTCGGACAGCAAAAAAACCCTTATTGTGCATCCGTGTGTCATCAGGACTCACGGATCCACAACAGTTCACCAGTCTTGGTCATTCCGCAAATCCGGATCTTAAAATGACTTGTCCTGATTTGCGCCCCCCGCACTAACCTGTGTAAATCACGGTCGTGTGCATGGGGCCCTAGAAAAGAATAGGCTCCGAATTTATCACCAAAAATGTGGATAAATTGCGGCCGCAAAAATACGGTTGAGTGCATGAGGCTTAAGGGTTGCATTTTTGCAGTAGAGAGCCACAAGTTGGAGACCACTTTTCTATGGGACCATAAAGCTTTACATCAAGGCATCACATTTATACATATTCTTTCCTGTGTGGGTTTGAGGCTGGGCTACTAATAGTACATATCTGTAGAAACCCCAGTGCCAGTAGCAATAAAGCCAGCACCAGTTCTGCAGCCCATTGTGGGTGCACGGAGTCATATGGCCTTTATCCTCGAGCTGTGCTCCGAAAAACTTGAATGGGCCATGCCACGTAACTGTTATGGTGCCCGTTTTCTCATAATGGAGTACCTGTAGTGTGACATGGTGGGCATAGATCTGCACAATGTTTTCCTAAGGATTTGACTGTCATGCAACAGTAATGCCACCCCAAGGTTTCTCAATTATGGCAATACGTGAGTGGACATCTACCCCTGGCCTGATGAATCTGACACATGGGTGACATTGCTCTTTTATATGCATTGTATATTATCCACTGGACAGGACGACTGAATATGATAGCACTTGGAGTACAGCAACTTCACATCTTAAGTAGCCTTCACCAGGTCATCACAAATAAGCAGCCTGGATGAAATCCCCCTGGACCCATTGTCAGTATTACCTTTTGATAAGCACGGCAAATAGATTTCCTCTAACTGTGGAGAATCATGAGGGATAATGATAAATCGGATCTTACCGGAGGAAACAGATTAAATTCACCTTAAACTTGTCATTAACAAATCTCTTCACTAAATGACAAATCCTTCACCAGCCTTCCACTCAAGTGCACCCAAGAAATTGGCAGTAATGAGATCATGGCGTCCCTGACTATTATCTCCTTCATCACCCAGGAGATGAATACAACACTTGCAACCAAGGGAAGACTTGATCTATGACAGTTTCAATATATAAGGGGGTGCAAGTAGTCTGGACTCATAAAATTCTGTCTGAACCCTCATAATAAATTGGGGGCAGGGTACCCTGAATATCCCTGATAATAACATAGTTCACAACTATCCCTAGTGCCTGATCCTGTGCTTGTGTATAAGAGGCGAGATGATATTTAGAGGAGCAGTACAACTGAGGTGCACGCTGTGGAGCAGAAGTGGTGTTCATGTATTTGGGTCAAATGTATTGGGATTGATCAGCTCCTGAGCTATAGTCCAATGCTCCTGCCCTGTTCCAGAGGTTACAGCTGCACAGTTTCTTCATATTTTATAGCTTGCAGCAAGTTTAAGAAGGTGTTAATCAATTGCTGGGGTAACAATTGCACCCGCACCCACGTCCAAACAATTTGGGGGCCCACAGTTAACCTGGCAACATGAGGGGTAATTTTAAGCTACTGGGTCCTACTGTAAAATCTGTAAAGAGGCCCCCACCTACTGTACCCTATGCCATTTATAATACTGGGCCAGTTGTGGCTTCTTCTAAATATACAATAACTATACAAATGAATATAATAGTTTATAATGTAATGAATATACAGTACATTAAATATAGCATGATGGCATGTGTGGTCATTGGCAGTTGAGTGTTCCTGATAGCTTGTTAGATGCCACCGGTATGATAAGCGCTGAACATCTGTGAGCCTTTAGTGTAGCTAAACGTTCGACAAACTTCTGACATGTCATAGAGACATGTCAGAAGTTTGGATTGGTGGGGTTCCGAGCACTGAGACCCCCACCAATCGCTAGAACGAAGCAGCTGAAGCCCTCGTGTGAGCGCTCAGCCGCTTCGTGTCTGTTCGGCTTTTTATGGAAATAAATGTATCGGTGTACGGACACAATAGAAAGTCTATGAGCCCGTACTCCAATACATCGGCTTACCGGAAAAAGCTGAACAGACACGAAGCGGCTGAACGCTCACACGAGGACTTCAGCTGCTTCGTTGTAGCGATTGGTGGGGGTCTCAGCTCTCGGACCCCCACCAATCCAAACTTCTGACAAAAACGGACACACGGATCCGTCAAAAACGGCCGATAAAATGGTGATGGAAGTGTGGCTTTTCTCCTCCCTGCTTGCAGTCTATATGTTCACACAGAGTTTTTTTGCCAGGTCCAGCCATTTATTTTGGTATTCACACCAGTAAGTAATAGTATATTCATAGGATGTCATAACTTATTGATTAGTGGGAGTCCGACCTCTGGGATCCCCACTGATCAGTAGAACAAAGGCAGTGTTAGCTAAAGGATCTCTACCATAGAGGTAGCACATGCGGCTGCTTATGGGGCTCGTGGAGAAAAGGGGGCCAATTCCAGGTAGGTCTTGTTTTTATTTTATCAGGTAATGAGAACCTGCACGGGACTGTCGTCATAACATGTCCGGCAATGTTAGAAAACAAGGAAAATGTACTAGAGCCATAAAAATAGGATGGGGAACCCCGGCACCTCCGGGTGCATCGCAGGTGACTAGGAATGTGGTGTTCTCAAGCAGCCGCTAAAGGGGCCTAAGTTTTATCTTTGCTATGAGGCCCTTTACACTGTGAACACCACTGCTGATCAGAAAGTTCTGGCGTATGCTAGTGATGGGGAAAACCCTTTACTAGATGTAATTGTTGTCCCAATACATTTATATATGTGGCACCTGTTCTTTTCACCATATGTTCTGACATACTCGCTCTGGAATATATTGATTGATAACTTGGGCCTCAATGGGTCAAGTGTTTTCACGTGTCGATATTCTGTGTGTAATGAAATGCTGGATCCTAAGGGTATGTTCACACAGAGTTTTTTGCAGGGAGAAAAATCTGCCTTCAGGAACATTGAGGCAGATCTGGATCTGCCTGCACTCACTCTGCTGCTTTTTTTGCGTCGTTTTTCGCAAAGTTTTTCGGCCGCAGCCATTGAGGCAAAAAATGCAGCGTAACCGCTTCCTCTGCCTCCCGTTGATGTCAATGGGAGGTCATAGACGGAAACGCCTGAAGAAAGAGCAAGTCGCTTTTTCTTCTCAAAATTTTTTTTCGCTCATTAGGAAAAAACGTCAACGCCTCCCTTTGAAATTAATTAGAGTTGACTTCGGATGTTTTTTTGGCGCAGTTTCAGTGTCAACAGCGCCAAAAAACTCAGTGTGAACAGGGCCTTAGATGAATTGCAATACCATTCAAAGTTGGACTAGTAGAGATACAAACTTACATTTGCCTCAGTTGGCCACATGTGCGAATCGTTATTTTTCTATTTATCGTGAAATGCCACTGCTTGTTACAAGTTATTTTTCTGCCAATTTAATGGTCACGTCCGAGTAAGCTCTATCACTCCACAAAGCAAAGCAAGCAAGGATTGTGATCCATCATTTGCAGAATGGAGATAAGCGGCGATGAGTCGGCACATTTAATGCTACTTCATGAAACTGATGGGGAGGTAAAGAATGGGCATGAGAGACGGAGGGTGACAGGCCATTACTTACCAAAACTAAGCCTCCTGTGCTCTACAGAAAGCAGGTGCATTAAGAAGAAGAGAAGAAAAAGTTAGTCGTATAGCAGAAAATAATAGCCAAAGTAACATAAATCACTTCACACATCCATGAGTCAGCGTGAATAAAAGCAGAGGACCAATCAGATCTAAGCTGTCATTTTCCTCCAAGTACAGGCTAAAAAATAAAAGCAGATATCTAATTGGCTGCAAAGAGACCATCATTACGTTTCACTTATCCAAATTTCCATCATGATTTTCCATTTGCTTTTGTGCTACTGGACCATAAACAGGGTTTTTGATGCAAATCTACATAATTATTGAGTAACTACTATATATTTTACTTGTAGTATATGATTTTCAGTTATTTCATATAGTTTTCTTAATACACACCCATAGCTACAAAATTCTGCTGGTTGCCATTGGAGACAGACAACAGTTTATCTTCACTCTGCTGTCAGACATGTGACCTCACAGCATAGCTTTAACTGTGTAGGTCTGTTCACATTGACATTATGGTTCAATTCCTAAGTTTATGTTGGTGGGCAAAATAGTGCAGTATGCTAAGCTACCTGGTTAAAAAAAAATGACTGACCTCATTATAAGTCAATAGGATCCATTACAAAGTGGATCTGTCATATAACATATGATATGGATCTTTTCAAAATGAAAACTATGACACTAGTGTGAACAGAGACTAACTGAGACCTGCGCTCCCATAATGCACCACTCAGTCTCTGGTCACACAAATACAATTGATTTCTAAATGTAGCTTTAACCAGGAACGTAGATCAAATCAGTACAAGATGAGAAAACTAATTATAAAGTTATTCTGCACTTTGTGTCGATTTGACACGTGAAATGTTGTAGATAAACTTAGCGTTCGGGTGATGGTGATCAGAAAATAAATTGAAATACAATATAAATGTCCTAAAGCTTTTTACAATAGAAGAAGGTGGGAGAAGAAGATACAGTACAGGCCTAGCAGTCAAATGGAAACTTCGAAAAGTAAAATCCAATAGCTACAAGAGCCCCCGGTGGGATTCTATGATTATTTGTACTTATTGCCATTGGACTAAATGTTCCCAAATCCTGTTTAGAAGCATTTGTGATCATATGTTTTATTATTGTGTAACTGAATCCTTCCTTCCTGATCCTGTTCTGCCAAATGAAAGCTTTCTCCTTGCATGTGGTATGTGGGAATATTATCCACATTGATGCTTCCAACAAACACAAGGGCCCAGGTTTTTATACTATGCTGCTATTCACTCCGGCTCCTCTGGGTCATACGGCTTCGCCCACCTTCCGCTTTTTAATGTGTCTGAGAATCAGGTCGACTCAGGACAGCCACATATATTTTCAAGGTACGGTAATTCGGATCAAATATCTGCAGAAGATGCAAAACACTGAAATAGGAACTAAGATAAGAAGAAAATATTTGTTTCATTGTTTCAGCTCTAGAATATTTCATATTTGTGATGTGGCATATTTAAAGGGAAAGTCCTACAGCTTCTGACATCATATAGAGAAATGAGAAGGTGGTATCAATAGGGGTCCACCACCAATTCCCAAAACGTTTCAAATCTCAGACTCAGGGTTCTTTAACACGTGCAGAATTCCTGCCCATAACAAGCGCCGTTCAACCATATAGCAGGTCGATCAGCGCTCGCTTAGCTCCTATACATGGAGAAATCATCAGTACTGTATGTGATCAAACGATCGATAGTACGATCGCTCGGGCACATACTGTGTTATTATTGTCGGCAGCAAAATTCCTGTTTGCATGTGGTGATGTGCGATCGACAACCGATGATTTTCATGCCCCTGAGTGCTCATTTGTCGGCTGTTCACTGGGCATGTATACATGGGCCGATGATCAGGAACGAATGTTCGAGATTGTGCTCGTTCACCCAATCATTGGCCCATGTAAGTGCCTGTACTCCAAATGAGTTCTGGTGCTCTACAGTATGCTGTCGATACCTGATTTGAACATTTGTAAGATTGAGGATATCTTCTGACATGTCTCTTTGATATGTCAGAAGATATATTAAATGCCCCCGCTCCCAAAAACAGTGCCCCTCTTGTCCATGGGCTGTTTCAGATATTGCAGCTTTGCCTCATTTACTGATCTGCAGTACCAGACACAGACCACGGACAGATGTGAAGCGGTTTCTGTGAAAAAAGGAGACCCACACAACCCCTTTAAGGTAGACTTCTCCTTTAAAGTTAAAGGGCACTTTGAGGAACTTCATATTGTGAATGCTCCTCAAAAACAAAAAGTCTCATATATTAAATTCAACACATTCACCTCTGTATTGTCCTTTCAGACATTCAGAAGAACCAAGAACGATAACATGACATATCCCTGCAACCCCCGGAAAAAGGTGTCTCTCAGTGACTCTAGAGTAGGCGCAGTTACATCTTCTGGTTTAGCTTTTTGTGGGCATCAGACAATCTGAAAGGATTCTGTCCCAATGATACGGAGTACTAAATTAGAAAGATAAAAAGAAGACACGGCGCCACATAGTGCAATAAAGCGAGGGAGTATAGTGTGCAATATGACCACAAGAAAATTGCTCACCTTGAGGATTGGATACCAGTAGGTATCAAAAAAGCATAAAGCTGCAGCCTGGTCCGTACACATGCAAAAGAGTTTTGCTGTCAGGTAAATATTAGGAAATTCAGGAAAAAGGACCAACGGCGCTGCTATTAAATGTCGAGGCAAGGATATAAATAATTAATATTTATTTGTAGGACAGGGCTACGCGTTTCGACGCCGGACCAGCGTCTTCATCAGGCTGATGAAGGTTTGGCCTGATGAAGACGCCGGTCCGGCGTCGAAACGCGTAGCCCTGTCCTACAAATAAATATTAATTATTTATATCCTTGCCTCGACATTTAATAGCAGCGCCGTTGGTCCTTTTTCCTGAATGTCCTAATGATACGGAGTGGAAGATATAAGGAAAGACGTTTTTTACACAAATTTGTTTGAGAAATCAAGACAGAGGTGATTGTCCTTCTACAGAGACTCAATTTACAAGACCTAATGCCTAATATTGTAGACATTCTGAGAAACTGAACCTGAGATCACATCACAAGAAAATGAGTCAAGACAAATGATGTCTTCAGATTATTTTCTCATTCTCCACGCATGAAGCCAACGAGACATTCTCCACGCATGAAGCCAATGAGACATTCTCCACGCATGAAGCCAACGAGACATTCTCGACGCATGAAGCCAACGAGACATTCTCCACGCATGAAGCCAATGAGACATTCTCCACGCATGAAGCCAACGAGACATTCTCGACGCATGAAGCCAACGAGACATTCTCCAAGCATGAAGCCAACGAGACATTCTCCAAGCATGAAGCCAACGAGACATTCTCCACGCATGAAGCCAACTCATTCTCCACGCATGAAGCCAACGAGATATTCTCCACGCATGAAGCCAACGAGACATTCTCCACGCATGAAGCCAACGAGACATTCTCCACGCATGAAGCCAATGAGACATTCTCCACGCATGAAGCCAACGAGACATTCTCGACGCATGAAGCCAACGAGACATTCTCCAAGCATGAAGCCAACGAGACATTCTCCACGCATGAAGCCAACTCATTCTCCACGCATGAAGCCAACGAGATATTCTCCACGCATGAAGCCAACGAGACATTCTCCACGCATGAAGCCAACGAGACATTCTCCACGCATGAAGCCAACGAGACATTCTCCACTCACGATTCTCATGGTTAGCCAATCCCACTGGTTTCAAAGCCGCATACTCTCAAAGCCCAACCAATGTCCCATAGGAAAAGGCTGATGTACTTGTCAAAGAACGCAAGTCCCCAGACACCAACGCTTCTTACATGTTTATTTGGAAATGTAATTGAATTAAATAGTTTTACATGGAAACTAAACAAGACTTCCTTTTCATGGCCAAAATAAAGCTAGTGAGTAACTGGCTGCCGCGAGCAAGTGACCTAAAATCCTAAAATATCTCCAGTCCACTTTGATGGTATAAGCTGGAACATACAATAAATACTTTGTATTAAAACAAAAATATTCAAAAATCATAATAAATGACAACACTAATTGCATTTTCTTGTTTATTTTCCTTATTTTATAGTCATTATAAAGAATCTATCACCAAAGCGGTCCACCTGGAATTATAGCGTTAGAAAGACGCTCAATTCAAACCAATCTAGTGGGGGCAATAAACAAATGGGGGGCTGAAATGAAGGGCAGACAAATACTAATGTGTCTCCTTGCCCCTCAGTAAGACTACAAAACTGCATTGCATAGGCTCATATGAAATCCTTCGACTTGTTAGAAGAGTTGAGGGAGGGGGGGGGGTAAAGTGACCGCAGAGATGGGAGGCTCATTAACATTTAAGGTTTTTTTTTGGTTTAGAAAAATCGATTTTTAAATAGCCCATTGAGGAATCTTGAGTTAATAGCGGGGATACCCCATTCAGGATCCTCCTCATCTATTAGCCAGCCGGAGAGTATCTACAAAACAGCATCTTTCACTCTGTAGGACTTGGCACGTCCGTGCATTACACGGACAGCCCAATTATTTCCCATACGGTGGTACTGCAGGCAAATCAAACACTTCCTTTGCGATTTGTCCACAGATGATAGCATATAGGGGCATGGCCGTGGGACACCACCCTGGGGGGGGGGTAGTGGGCGCAGCCACTAATTTAGTTGCATTTGATTACCTTACGCATGTCCGATGTTAAATGGGTCTATCGAGAAGTATTGTAGATGGGAGACATGGCGTTTCCATCATGACAATAAAGCAAAGATAAAAGAGTGAAATAAACTTCCAATTTATGGACGGAAGTCTGAACACGGTGGCCTGCACCGTATTAGTCCAAAGTAAAAAATAAAAAAAGTGCACATTAATAACCTTTTATCTATTAAATTGTAATAGAAATATCTATAAGCAGGAATTATCCATTTGTTATTTACATGTAGGAGAAATCTATGTTACCCAAATAAAAGAAAATAATAACAAGTGAACGATGTCAATAGTAATTCTAATATAAATCCCCAGAGCCCTCAACTTTAAAGGGAGTTTGCCGTTTTCATGGCGGTGATCACTCACTGGCAATTAATGTCCACATTTTATAGGGTATCATAGCAACCGGGCCTTTAATGTGGTGAATTGGCACTCTCTCGGGGGGCTTACCATTGGACATTACCGCATAAAGCCACAGACAATGGCAGCCTCCTAAAAGATGCATTGCACACAATAATGCCATTAACCTAAAAAAGTAGAAAAACAGGAGAAAAGAGCTAAGACGAGAAATATCAAGTGTAATGTGCGCAGCAGGAGTCTGGGAATTCACCCGCTTGCTTTATCCAGGCTTCTTGGCGATTAAGATTTTTTCCTTAAACTGTCCATGTTTTCTTCCCAGTGGATTTGATTTAATTTTTCACTTGGTTGAAGTCAAATGGTGCAATTAGCATAGTCCGGCTGAAGAAAGCATCCATGAATTGGGAGGAATTGTGTCTTTAAACTTCTCCGCCTCACCTGTGAGATCTCAGGATACGTGGACTTCTCGTACTCCTGGGTAATGGAGGTCTACATTCACATATGACACTACTGAAAGCCACTGCCCAGCCGAACCCAAAAAAAATGGTGGCAATAATCATATCTTATTATATTATATCATATAGAGATGAGGGAGAGATGGGTGTTTGGGATTTTCAGCATATTCGGTGTGTTTGTCGATCCCCAAAACCCAAAGTGTTTTCCCTATAAAAATCAATACAGTCTAAAATATGCATTCTTCTTCAATGACTTATATCTGTCTGCTTTAGGGAGAATACATATTCTGCACAAAGGCGTAAATAGAATTGTATTACTGAACAATAGTATTAGACTCCATTGACTTCTATGATGGGGATGCAGATACATTTTATACCTTGCAGAGGTTATTTATTTGGTGCAAATCATATCTCTTGTAGAAAATATTAGCAAAAAAATACTTTTGATTTCATTTTTAGCATTACCAATTTTCTTGCACTGCAATAAGTGGATGGCTAAATGCAGTTCAACATGCAATGCTCATGTTCACCACTTGGTGTCACCAGTTTGTACAAGAAAGAATCAAGTAAAACTTCTAGTACAGTAAATAGATCAGTGTAAGGATCACCCCACAATATGGGTTCTTTGCTTAAAGAAAAATGGATCTTGAGAGCGACAGATAATAATTTACTTTTTTTAATGTAATACTTTATGGAATTAATATAAATGCTCAGGAGTTTTTTTATTCTCGAGGAGGAATTGCTGGCATTGAGCTGTGCACAGGATCCGCTGTTTAGAACTGAATGCTATGTCACCTGTCAGCATCAGCGCAGGATGCATTTTATCTATCAGAACATATGTTTATTCTTAACACTCAACATGTACTATAAAAAAAATAATTGCCATGAATACCAACTCTGAAAAAACATTTTGTAATGGACAATACCATTCATTATTTGTGGACTGTAAAAGAAATGAGCAGTTACAGCGCCACCTATAGGTCAGAAACAGAGTGAGCTTAAATGGACAACACTTCACACATTGATGTTCCAGGGGTAAAGCGCTCCTCAGATTACAGCCTGACTGCAGCCACTATAGCTGCTTTGGCAGTGATTCCTCCCTTGTTTATAGCCAATGTATAGTGTAAGATCAGGGCCGTAACTAACTATAGGGGGTGCAGAGGTTGCAATTGTACCTGGACCCTATTGCCGGAGGATGCTCAAAAGTTCTATTGCCCCGTAAGAAGACACCAGTACCATAAATGGTATGTAATAGTTGTGGGGCCCTGTTATAGTTTTTGCATTGGGCTCATGAGCTTCTAGTGTAAGATGTCAGGTTATAATAATAAGATATATATTTCTAAGGGCCCTGCCCACCAGAAATCCCGAGACCCTGATCTACGAAGCACTGCTGCCATCAGACGTGATTATCCCTTTAATTACAGCCAATGAAGCACAACAATGTGGAGGAATGCAAACTGTTGTCGGTGACATCATTACATCATTACCACGTGAATTATACATGCAAAAGTTTTATCATCTAGTAGTAAATCCCATACGAAAAGAAAGATGCACATTACAACCCAGTATCTATAGAAGATGAGACGTTATATCTGTGCAAAGACTGCGGCAAGGAATCACCACCGTGGGAGCGCGGAGGATTCTCATCTACATAGAACGACAAATCAAATGACTTCATATATAAATAAATAAAGCTTTTTCCCATCAATCCCCCTTCATCTCGTGACAGGTTTCATTACCCAAAGCCATTCATTGTATGGATAACGAGACAGGCTAATTAAAATCAAGTGATGGATGCCATCGCCCACACAGGCATGAACGGGCGACACGTATCCCCACCAGGCCACTAACACACATTCATGATTCTGGCAAAGATCTGAAATAACATTACTAAGGATACCAGGAGCACAACCATCACCCTATAAAAAAATCAACAAACTTTAGACTACGTGGACAGGAAAATGTATTCATATCTAGACATAGTCATAATCATCATGACAGAGCGAACTGTTATATTCTATTATATGAAGATGTTCCGGAGGTCAGCGATAAGACAGTCACAGCTCCTACCCTGATATCAGCACCGTGACTGAGGATTAGTGTGGATAATTTTCCTCCATGGCTCGTTACTTGTCACACTGTAATAGATAGAGTATAACGTATATGCCATTACCCTGTATTATGGGCAAGGGTAAAGCGCAGGTTCATCTTAAACAGTTTACTTAAATGGCAATTGGCTCATACAGGGGGGTGGGAGTCCTCTCTATGACTTCTGTATGAGCAGTTGCCCAATATATTTGTCAAAGCATTTTCAAAGTGAAAGATATCGTTATATAAAAAATATAATAAAGGTCCAGCTAAAAGGTAAGTAGTAACCCTTCATCTGCAGCTCCTTACAAATCTGTCATTGCAGAAGGATCCTACAAATACGAGTCAAAATTATCTGGAGGAGCAAGTAATTCATCTTCATATGTTTCCACATTTACTTTTTCTCGACTTCGGTGGACTCCAATTTATCATGAAACAAATTCAATACAATATCGTGATATGCTAGTAAAATCATTTCCGGGCTGTAATTCACTCCACAACAACTGGGTGGCCACATATAGACACTCAAAGGGTTTTTTCCAGCCACTAAAAATTGAAGGCCTATCCTCAGGATAGACCATCAATAGCTGGGTCGGGATCCGACTTTCAGGACCCCCGCTGATCAACTATTTTATAGGGGCCGCAGCGCTCGTACTATCGTACTTCCCCTTAATCTCTACTTGCTCACTGTGAATCGACACTCATTTAGCGGCGATTCACAGGTATTGCAGCCTTTTCCCCCATTGAAGTGAATAGGAGAAAAGGCTGCAACACCTGTGAATCGCCGCTAAATACGTGTTGACGAAATGAAGGAGAAGCAGCGCTCGTGCAAGTGCTGCGGCCCCTTCAAAAATAGCTGATCAGCAGGGGTCTCCAAAGTCGGACAACGACCCATAAGCTTTTGATGGCCTATCCTAAGGATACACATCTCGTGGCGGAGTATCCTGAAATCCTGTGTTTTTTCAAAGCTGCTCATCTCGTGCCACACATCTCGGGATATGTTGGGATTAGAGGAAAGGTAAGGAGGGACACACCTGTATGTCTATTTTAGCGCACGCACGCACACACACACACACACACTATATAATGGGCTTGAATATGTTGAACCTAAATAATCTACTCATTTACATTTGAATGAATCATCTTTTTAAATAAAAAAAACAATTCATAACCTATAGCCACAATGAGGAGACGTCAAGCATATCTTTCAGCGTCATGACCTTGGGGCCGTAGAAATTTCTCTGTGGTCCATTTATACAGAAGAACTAAAATTGTCTTCTACCTTTGGCTGAATGTCAGGAGAGCTAGGATTAATGACAAAGCTAATGAGAACCTGTGTACTCCATATTCCAGAGAGATGACATATCTCTACACAAATCCCTAGTCCGTGACTATAATCAACAAGGGGAACTCCGGAGATTGTAATCACACTGAAAAGGGAACTTGATACTGGAGAAGTGATGGTGAATTCTACTTTTCATACAAATAATATTAATGTCAAATTTAGGATTTACATCCCACAAGCCTTCACTTCAACAGATGATTTGGAACTAAACCTCTTTCCCTAAAGAGTAGAAATATCATTTTCCCCACTATAACATAAATGATTATGAGAACTAAATGAACTGCGGCCGAGGCCTGAGGTCTGATCTTCTCCACAAACACAACTAAAACCATATGAAACATCGGAAATATCTCATTAGGAACAGACGTGAAGGAGAATCTAAGAGCTTCGGCTCTCATCTGTGACCACGGAGAAAAGGGGACTGTAGAAGAGATAGCAGATGCTGGATCCTTGTAAGAATGCACAAGACGTATTAAAGTCTAGAACATGGATTTCTTTACACTTATCAGTGCTGGAACCACGTCTCAGCAACAGATGTCTAGGTCCCGGTCCCTCGAACCTCCTGATCCTCAGCACAACCCGCACAGTGAGGAGGAGCTTGAATGAAGTGACTGTCGAGCATGTGCCCACAGCTTCATTCAATGTCTATGAGAATGAAGGAAACAGCCGAGCGCAGTACTCGGCTGTTTTTTTTTTTCATTCCCATAGACTTTGAATGGAATGGCAGCACGCATGCTCGACGCTCTATTCAATGTCATACTCACTGGGGTCGAGCAGTGAGGAGGAACAGGGGGTTCGGAAACCTGTTCTCACGATCAGTGGGGATCCCAGCGGTGGAGCCCTTAGCGATCAGAAAATTATTACCTATACTGTGGATAAAGGGGGTTTTCTGTTTTATGTAAATGAAGCTGAATTGTTATATAGGGAAAAATGCTGCAACCTTCTAATACACTTTGTAATTCCTCACTAGACCTAATACTTCTTACAGCTGTGAGTTTGCTACAATTGTATCTAGTCAAGACAATCCAGTCTGGTTGATGAATGTTTCCTGTACTCATAACTTATAGCAAACCATCAGGACAGGAGAGAAGTTTGTGCTACTGTTTAGCTCATAGAGCAGCCGAGAGTGGATACAATTACAGGGGTCCCTCAAGTTACAATATTAATTGGTTCCAGGGCAACGATTGTCAGTTGAAAATATTGTAACTTGAGACCACAACACTATGGAAAACTAAGAATTGGTTCCAAAGCCCCCAATATGTCAACCACAGATAGGAAAAAATGAAGATTAAGCAAATAACTAATACCGATAAAGCAAGTTCTCACATATAAAAGTCAGAAATACTGCAGCTGCTGGAGGCTGTAAATCACGTTCTACATGAGGACAGGAGCTTCTTCAGGGTTAAACAGTACACAGTGTACTAGAAATATAACATGGAGCCGTCCTCACCTGTGTCCAAAGGAGCAACTCATCCTGGCACAGGTAAAGCGCAGTACAGGACATGTAGTACTGTACTGTAGAGAGGCCCTACTAGACAGCCAATCAGGACATGTAGTACTGCACTGTAGAGAGGCCCTACTAGACAGCCAATCAGGACATGTAGTACTGCACTGTAGAGAGGCGCTACTAGGCAGCCAATCAGGACATGTAGTACTGTAGAGAGGCGCTACTACACAGCCTATCAGGACATGTAGTACTGTACTGTAGAGAGGCGCTACTAGACAGCCAATCAGGACATGTAGTACTGTAGAGAGACGCTACTAGACAGGCAATGAGGACATGTAGTACTGTAGAGAGGCGCTACTACACAGCCTATCAGGACATGTAGTACTGTACTGTAGAGAGACGCTACTAGACAGCCAATCAGGACATGTAGTACTGTAGAGAGACGCTACTAGACAGCCAATCAGGACATGTAGCACTGTACTGCAGAGGCGCTACTAGGCAGCCAATCAGGACATGTAGTACTGTACTGTAGAGAGGTGCTACTAGACAGACAATTAGGACATGTAGTACTGTACTGTAGAGAGGCGCTACTAGGCAGCCTATCAGGACATGTAGTTCTGTACTGTAGAGAGGCCCTACTAGGCAGCCTATCAGGACATGTAGTTCTGTACTGTAGAGAGGAGCTACTAGACAGCCAATCAGGACATGTAGTACTGTACTGTAGAGAGGCGCTACTAGACAGCCAATCAGGACATGTAGTACTGTACTGTAGAGAGACGCTACTAGACAGTCAATCAGGACATGTAGCACTGTACTGCAGAGAGGCGCTACTAGGCAGCCAATCAGGACATGTAGTACTGTACTGTAGAGAGGTGCTACTAGACAGACAATTAGGACATGTAGTACTGTACTGTAGAGAGGCCCTACTAGGCAGCCTATCAGGACATGTAGTTCTGTACTGTAGAGAGGAGCTACTAGACAGCCAATCAGGACATGTAGTACTGTACTGTAGAGAGGCGCTACTAGACAGCCAATCAGGACATGTAGTACTGTACTGTAGAGAGACGCTACTAGACAGCCAATCAGGACATGTAGTACTGTACTGTAGAGAGACGCTACTAGACAGCCAATCAGGACATATAGTACTGTACTGTAGAGAGGCGCTACTAGACAGCCAATCAGGACATGTAGTACTGTACTGTAGAGAGGCGTTACTAGACAGGCAATCAGGACATGTACTACTGTACTGCAGAGAGGCGCTACTAGACAGGCAATCAGGACATGCACTGCGTTACCTCTGCACCCCCCTATAGCTACACCCCTGGGCATAACTATTCCACTGCTCACTAGAACAAAATCTACTGTCCAGCGCTCAATGGGTTAATCCATTTCCCGCCCGACTTCTGGGATTCCCCTCCACAATGTTAGTTTTAAACTGTTTAACAAATGACTTGGCAGTGGAGACACAAAGGAGCAATGTGCAGTCTTGTTATTTTGGTCTAAGCTCCCTGAGCCCGGATCCATTTCACAGGCGGGAAGGAAAGTAACTTTTAACTGATCGTCAGCAGCAGAGATGAGCAGAATGATTGCAGTGAGCGGTGGAAAGGGTCCCCTGTGAACTACAACTCTCATCATCCAAACAGCCGTTATCTGTTCTTTCTTTCTTGCATAAATGGCAAGTCCCTTGGACAACATAGACTTATCGGGCCCCTTTGCGGGGGTACTCACAGCGGCAGAAAATGGCAGTTTGTGCCCCCATATAGAAGTTAAGCCCCCAGTTTGTGCCCCAATATATACAGTGCCCTCTGTAGATATTGTCACAGTGCCTTCTGTAGCTTGTGCCACAGTGCCCTCTCTACATAGTGCCACACACACCCCCTTTAAATAATGCCACAGTGCCCTCTGTAGATATTGCCACAGTGCCCTCTGTAGATCGTGCCACACACCCCCTGTATATAGCGCCATTCCCCCATAGTGACACACACCCCACCATGTAGATAGCGCTACACCCCCTCCGTGGAGATAGCGTTATACCCCCCTCCCTGTAGATAGCGCCATTTGGGCTCCCTCTTGAAGTGGAATCCCCAGCCAGAGAGTTGCCAACGCTCTGGCCGGGGATTTCTCTGCTGGAGGAGCCCCTGTCTATTTATGGATAGTTTTCACTGGGGCTTCAACGGGCGAACTCACTCCTTCCCTGCAAACTTTTGTTCTGTGATCCAGCTCCTAACTTCAGGAGTTCAAAAGAGCAACGATTCACCAATGTGTAAAAATGCCGAACCCGCACCGTGCAGGCATCAATCCCTCATTAACCCCATCATTGCTGGCGGCACCACACGGAGGAGCGTTTCTGCTCTATCAGGGCGGAGAACCTTCTTCGTCTCAAATGTCTCTATAGAGAGAGGCCTGTATAGGCAACGTATACCAATGTATGCTATAATGTGGGATACTTTGCAGAATTCCATCGGAGGAGTCCTCCTGACATATAGCTCTGACAGAAGGCTCAAAACGTGATGTGAACAGGGCCTAACATGTTTTTGTTTGTTTTGGTCTCCCATTGGGAAATGGGCAATTATCTAACAAAACCAAAAACGCATTTGAAAGTGAAGCGGTTGACAATCACATGGTGGCAGCAAAGAATTAACACTTGCCTATTCCCAAATGATTGGTCACACGCCACATAGTACTTATGCTCCCAAAGGTCTTTATTTCCATATACAGAATAAGTAATATTGGTGGTCATCTGGCTCGTCCATCTGGTATACCCACTTTTTATGCTGCAAATCTTACAGTCTGTAAGGTTTGCACAATGGTATCTTATGTCTGCGGGGGGGAATGCTACCCTCTGGGAAAATGATCAGCACCGGCATTCTGGTGGCAGCGGGGAATAAAGGATCCGTTTGTATTCCCAGCCCAGCTCGGCTGCAGCCTGAAGCTCGCAGGGAGGAGGGAGAGATAAGAACAAGGCTGAACGCTGCACATCTTTCCATTGGTCTTAAATGAAATGTGAAACTGGAGGGAGCTCAGCAGGAGGGGAAATTAATTCTGGGGCTCATGTCCAAGAGAGGATTCATCACAGAGTACATGAAGAATAAATAAACTTCATGACAACTCCAATGTTCCAGCTAAAAAGCCTGACACCTGTTCAGGTAAAATTCATACACATACAGATGTAGCAGAGCTGAATTTGTCATTTCATTCTATGGGGATATATTGTTCTGCTTTGTGATAAGTCCCTGAATCAAGATAATGTAACAGGTTTACCTGCATCTCTATGGAAAACCACAGATACCATATTATAAATTGTGTTGAATGACAAACTCAGCTCTGCCACATCTGTATTTTATTTCTCCATTGGTAACATCTAGTTTTTGCCTTTCTGAATTAGACAAGTATATGGTTGTGACATAGATAAAAAATTTTTTATCATGTTTGCTTGAAACGAGGGCAGCATTGGGCCCAAATTAAATGACAGTGTTTGGGCCCTTTCTTTCCAGCAGCTGTTATAAAATAAAGGCTCCCTAGCAGATATTAAGAAAGTACTGAGTGTCAGATGCCTATACCTGTGCCGCAAACAAGCATCCATAGACCAGTACTTGTTGGACACCAGTCATAGTCTAGAGGTGGAGCCCCATAACCTCAAGGCCCCTATGCCGCTGCCTATGCCTGTAGTTGAGCTTCACATCTGGCACATTAGAGCGTGAACTTACAAAAAGCTTCTTACTAAAAAAAATCTAATAAATTTCAATAATGAAAAAAAATTAATTAAATACGGAGCTGTTTTCAAGGGAAAACAGCTCCTGATTTTCAGCAACTCAAACTCGCGTTTTTCGCAGTGTTTTTTACAGCCGTTTTTTAAGCTGTTTTTCTATAGAGTCAATGAAAAACGGCCGCGTAAAAAAACGCAACATGCGAACAGAACGCCGTATTTCCCATTGAAATCAATGGGCAGATGTTTGGAGGCGTTCTGCTTCCGATTTTTTTGGCCGTTTTTTCGGAACATACCCTGAACATACCCTCATTGTGAACCCAAAAAAGAAGAATTTTCAACAAAGCTTTAAAGCTGTTTCCTGACAGTCTTGAATAATTAAAATTAGCATAAAATTTTTACATCTTTCAAGATTTCATTAAAATTCATTTTCCCCTTCAGAGAAATCTCTCTGCCAGTGTCACATGTAGGACAAATTGCACACTCCACAGGACAATGAGACCTGTCTGCAGTATAACATCCCTTATCAGATAAAACCCACCTGCGAAGCAGTCTACCGACAAAACAGAAAATTATCCAACTGTAGACAGTGACGACCCTTTTACACAGGCCAATGATCGGGCAAACGAGCGTTTATGCATTCCTGATCATTGCCCTGTGTAAACAGCACAACGATCAGCCGATGAACGAACAAACGCTCATCCATCGGCTGATCGTATCGTTTATGCAGCCGAAAATATTATCATTGTTGGGAGCACATGTGTAAACAGGGAGATGCACTGCCGACATGATGGAAATTCATGGGGACAAACGATTGTAGTAGCGATAACTTGTCCAAATCCATCACTGATCGTAGCTTCTCGTGAAAGTAGCAAACGAGCGTCGATCAACAAGCTGTCTCGTTGATCGGCACTCGTTTTTATGGGCCAAATTGACCAGTGTCAAAGGACCCTTATGTCTTATAGATAATAGGACATCATAGTAATGATGAGGTTTGTGCTTCATTTCTAGGTGATGTTCATTACTGAAGATCAGCACAGGTTATCTCCGGCAGCCATTGAGAATGAATAGAGCAGCAGGGCACATGTTCGACCTGCCGCTTTATTTATTCAGAGGAACGGGACCGCAGCGGTCGGACTCCCACCGATCAGCATTGTAACACCCATCCAGTGGTTAGGGGATAACATAAAATCTTGGGAAACCCCTTTTATAGGAAATCTGAACTTCGATAAAGGTGAAACACATTGCAGCCCTACAATATAATACTGGCCCTTCATGGTGCAATAGTGTAAAAATAAGGCCAAGTATGGTTGTATCCAACAATCAGAAGCCGTTGTGTGAGATCTTCCAACTTGTTGGAATTTCTCCGTTTTCTCATAGGAGGGCAGAGAGGATCCTGAAATGGGACAATTACCATAGGTATCTGTGAGACAATTCATGTATGGCCTCCTTAAAGTTTTATGTTTCCTTTTGGAAACTCGTTTTATCCAGAATGCACCAGGCAATATAAATTCTGTCAATAATGGATTGTCCAGGTAGGATTTATGGTCTGTTTATAGATCACTTCAAGCTGTTCCTGACACAGTCAGAAAAATACTGAAGGAACCCTTAATTACAGGCATTGGTTAGGGTCCTAATGGTCAGACCTCCAATGATCAGACATTAAGGGTAAGTCCACATGGAGCAGCAGTGACCCAACCGCGATACGGCCAACAACCGAGCCAGCACTATGTTTGGCGCAGCTGTCAAATTGCCAGTTTTTGGGCGCATTTTGCTGCAGGTAAAACAGCGCCATTTTTGTCCATGGGTTGAGTCTGGTATTGCAACTCATTCCTATGCAAGTGAATAAGGCTGAACTGCAACACCAGACACAGCCCATGGACAAGAGAGGTGCTGTTTCTGGAAGAGTAAACTCTTTCTTCTAATCCCAAACAACCCCTTTCAATTTTTCTGCTGTTGGTGGGGACAAGAACAGCTAGGCCTCATTCACACATTCCTGATTTGGTCAGTATTTTGCATCAGTATCAGGGGAAATATTATGGAAAGATTTATATTTCTCTTTTTTGCATCTATTCCTGATTTTGGCTTCAAAATACTGACCAAATCTACAATGTGTAAATGAGGCCCTACACTGGAGCTCTGTAATAGAGCTCTGTGCAGCTGGATCTTCCTGCTAATGATAGTAAATCTGGGAAAAGTGGATTTTCAAGATTTGTGTGTTGCGTAAGATTACGGGAACAGAAGCAACAAAATGCAGAATGTGATTTAAGTGCAAGCAGAATCTTCAATGAAAAGACTCTCACGATCCTGTCGTTTTCTGATCCCCAGAGGATGGATGAAACACCGAGACAGAAAAGCCCGCTACGTGGCTCTTCCTTTAAGGCTCCGGTAAGAAAGACGCATCGTGTTCACTTCAGAAGTAATTTGCTGCAAGAAATAAGCACTCAAGCTAATGAAGCCCGGTTTCCTATGGATTTCATTCTAATGGGCATTTGACTTGCTAATTGAATCCTAGATTTCATTACATCTCTTTACTGACATTAATTAATGTGGGACACAGATAGAGGTTTGCAATCGCTGACAAATAGGGAGTTTTGGGAAACAGAGGTTTTATTTCACCAAATCTGACAAAGAAGTTTAAAAAAAAAAAAAGAAGAAGCTTCCCTCGGGCCCAATTGTCCCAAATTAGAATAAATTATGGCTGCGGTGAATGGCAAATGGGTTGTAGACATCCATCTGTAAGGCAAAGTGACAGATTTATTATGGACTAAGAAACAAAAAGTGGATGTGTGTAGCTGTAGACGGAGGATGAGGATCACGTATAATATGTTATCTAGTGAAGTAAATGAAATAAAAATAATTACGTTTACATTCTTAAAATTACGATTGGATGCATTGTGTTATAGAAAATGAAACAATGCTGTCATCAACCTTCTAACTCTTAATATCCTTGTTATAGGACTTCTCCTTTTTGCCCGGTTTCAGAGAAGATGGGGCATAGCAAAGGTTAAATTGGGCCCGCTTTTTGGGCCAATTCCACACTATCATGATTGCTGATTAGAAAAAGGGACGGTGTCAACCTAGCCTGGGTCCTCCACCACCAGGGGCCACACAACAGCTGCATCAATTGCTTACATGATATGTTCACCCTTAAGAGAAGGTATTTGCCCACAAATTTTCATAATTTTGGCCATTTATGTTTTCTCAAATCTTGTAGAACTTTGCAAGTTCTCTGATACAGGGGTGGACATAAGCTTTGTGCAACCACATAGGGGCCAAGTAGGTAAGGTTGCCCACTACCAGCTTAAAAATATCCTCCTACAGGCTAAGAAACTTCATGACTCATGATTAAAGAGCAACTAAACTTTCAAAAAATTTCTGACATGTAAGAAGTTTTGATTGGTGAGGGTCCGAGCACCGAAACATCCACCGATCTTCAAAATGAAGCAGCAGAAGTTGGTGAGGGCCGAGCTGCTTCATAGACTTTCTTTTGAGCACGTACACCACTTGCTCGGCTTTCCAAGAGAAACGAAGCAGCACAGTGCTCACCCGAGTACTGCTGACGCTTTGTTTTAGCGATCAGTGGATGTCTCAGTGCTTGGACCCCCACCGAGAAAAACTTCTGTCATGTCACTATGACAAGTCAAAAGTTTTTTGAAAGTTTAGGAACCCTTTAGGGTACGGATTTTCCGCAACTGATTAATGCAGGAAATTCGCAGCGTATTACAGTAGCAGCAGTGTGGGTGAGATTTCAACAAATCTCATCCCCAAAGAGCGGGAAAAATGCCACAGAAAAAAACGCACAAAGATTTACCAGCGATGCGGTTTCTTCAAACATGTCAAATAATGCTCCGGAATCGCAGCTCTTCTGTTGCAGGTTTTCCCATTGAATTCAATGGGGTGCTTAAACCCGCAACAAAGGTGTGTGTGTGTGTTGCGATATTTGCAGCTAAATCACATGGATTCTGCCGCAAAAATCGCAAGTAAAAAAAAAAAAAAAGATAATATATTTACCCAGTCCAGTACTGCTTCTTCTCCAGTCCGGCCTCCTGGGATGACGTTGCAGGCCATGTGACAGCTGCAGCCAATCACAGGATGCAGCGGCCACATGGCCTGCAACATCATCCAGGGAGGCTGGAGCGGACGTCAGAGGAGGGAAGGTGTAAGCATGTGAGATCATTTTCACAGCGGAATTTACACCCGAAAAAACGCACCACAGAGTGGTGCGGGATTTCGGACGGCATTACCTGTGCTGTTCAAGGTGGATACGCTGCACAGCTTTACGTACCCTTAAAGGGACATAAGGGAGGTGCTCAATGCTGAGGTCCTGGAGAGCAAGGGGCCCCCCCAGGGGGGGGGCTCGGCTATCTGTGTTAATTACTGCCCTAATAGTTTGGTGAGGGATAGCCTCTAAATATTAAAGTGTGGGAATTTGGACTTACGCCTGGTAATATGTTTCATTTTAAAGTGCAAGATAGAATCCCTGTAAACTAAATAGCATCACTGTAGTGAATCAGTAGTATGTGGGCGGAAAATAAAAGGCTCCAACTTCCTCTCAGAGGGATTTTTCTTGATAAATGATTCCCTTTGGTTCAAGTGCATTACGACATTCAACAAAGAACAAAAGTAGAACATGGCTGTAAAGATGAGAAGTAATGGGGCAAGAGGGCGTGCTGCGAGGTCGGGGGGTGATACGGTCAGCAGAGGAGGGGGGGGTTACTTTTCTCACAAAGAGTACTTTGGTCAAGAAGTGGCGATATAAATGGTAGATTATACAAACCCAAAAACATCCTTCATAGTTGGGACAAAATTTCAAAAAGAAAGAAAAGGGAATTCATTGCTATGGCAAGGGGCAATATCCACTAGGGGGTGCTAAAATCATTTCCTCCGATCGGCATTTGTGCACCTGCCGGCCTAATCCTATTCTATAACTTCTGTATATGACACCAAATTAGCAGATTTAACAGCACCATAGAATTCCATTATTTCACTTCATAATCTTGATAGCACCTAATTCTTAAATAATGCGTATAATATATTACTATCTAACACGATTCAATTTTTTTTCAGTTCCTCGAGTCTTCTGTCTGCTACCAAAGTGATAAAAAACACTTTATTACAGCACATGAAGGCCAATGAATGTCAGCAGCATACGCAGCACTTTGTAAAACAGACGTTGGAATTCATGGTGTCTTCAGAGAGCTCGTGAACTGTGTCATAAAGAGGGAAACCCACGCTTCACCTAAGTGCACCAAAACCTAAGGCTGGATTCACACGAGCACGTTACGTCCGTAAAGGACGGAACGTATTTCGGCTGCAAGTCCCGGACCGAACACAATGCAGGGAGCCGGGCTCCTAGCATCATAGTTATGTACGACGCTAGTTTCTTTTGAGACCATTTATAGTTCCATATAATGTACTGGAAAACTGAAAACAGTTTTTTTTTATATTTTACTACTTTTATTGATAAACTTTTGTTAAAAAAAAAATGTTTTGTGTCGCCACATTCTGAGAGCCATAACTTTTAATTTTTTCACCGATTGAGCCGTGTGAGGGCTTATTTTTTGCAGGACGAGCTGTAGTTTTTATTGGTTCAATTTTTTGGTACATAGATCTTTTTCATCACCTGTTATTACATTTTTGTTTAGAGCTAAGGTGACCAAAAAACAGCGATTTTGTCGGTTTACATTTTTTATGTTTTACGGCGTTCACCGTGCGCATTAAATAACGCTGTATTGTAATAGTTCAGACTTTTACTGATGCAGCGATACCAATTTTGTTTACTTTTTTTATTTTTGACATTACTTTAGGGGGAAATGGCAAAAGCTTTTTTTTTTTTTAACTTTTAATATTTTTTTTTACACACTTTATTAGCCTCCCTAGGGGACTTGAACCAGTGATCGTTAGATCGCTGGTACAATATACTGCATTACTAACGTATTGCAGTATATCATCATTTTTACAAGCATCTGTTGAGCCCTGCCACAGGCAGCGCTTAGCAGAGTCTGAGTGAAGGCGGTCCTGGGGGCCTTCAATAGGCCCCTGGGCTGCCATAACAACTGTCATCACTCCCCGATCTGACTGCGGGGGGGGGGGGGGTTGGTGGGTGAAGGGCTGTCGGAGTAAATACTGCAGAATTTCCTCTATGGATTTCATTACGGAAAATCTGCAGCATAATACAGTAGCAGCAGAGTCGATGAGATTTGAACATCCACACGTTGCGGAAAAAAACAGCCAAGGAACCGTTCATAAATTGACCTGTGGTGCGTTTTTTTAATACGCAGCATGTCAATTTGTGCTGCGGAATCGCTGCCCTTTTGTTGTGGTTTTTACCTATTGAATTCAATGGGGAGATAAAACCTGCAACAAACAGCAAATGTTGCAGTTTTTGCTGCGAAAAAGCTGCAATTCAGCCACAAAAAGTGAAAATCAGAAAAAAGGAAACTTTTTTTGGTTTAAAATAAAAAAATTAATCGTTACGACCACGGTGTTGTCATAGCGACACATTTCTCTGTTCTCCGTCCAGGCCGGCCTCTTGGAATGACGTTTCATCTCATGTGACTGCTGCAGCATCGTTCCAGGAGGCCGAGCTGCTCGGGGGCTAAGCGTTAACTTTTTTTTTTACCCGCAATGTTTCCGCAGTGGAGATTTCCGCCCGAAAATCTGCACCACAATTTTCGTACTCCGCTACATCGGCTTTCTGGAAAAAGCTGAACAGAAACAATGCGGCTGAGTGCTCACACGAGCGCTTCTGTCACTTCGTTCTAGCGATTGGTGGGGGTCTCAGTGCTCGGACACCCACCAATCAAAACTTCTGACATGTCACTATGACATTTCAGAAGTTTGTTGAAC
The DNA here is from genome assembly GCF_050947455.1 of Rhinoderma darwinii. Lineage (NCBI taxonomy): Eukaryota > Metazoa > Chordata > Amphibia > Anura > Rhinodermatidae > Rhinoderma > Rhinoderma darwinii. Next base: position 33,053,487 of record NC_134696.1, on the reverse strand, counting down.
GTTTAGTTACCCTTTAAATTCCATACTTTGGAGCACTGCTGTGTGCTGTGTTTCTACTGAAGTTATGGACTTGGCACCTACAAACTCGAAGTGTCAACTTTCTTGGTTGGGAAGCTCTGGTTAAACATACAATTTGGGACAAGATCTTGTCCTGAAAAAAACTCTTTATTGAGCATACGATTGGCCACGACATCTAGTCATAAGTCTGAGATCGTTTATCAGTTGGACAGCAAGTGTCCTGTATAGTTTCCCAGATCTTCTAAGTGCCCCGTCTCAATGTCCAAGCCAATACTCCAAGCTTATGGTTGTGGATTTATTGAATTCTTCTGAAGCACTGGTGCGGAATGAACATCACAAATATTTCTGCTTGCACTATTATGTTTACAGGGATAATATCATCAAAGAAATGTTCAACATTGCCCAAGCCCAAAGCAGCAGAAAAGTAACATGATACATACGTTGGCAAACAAAGTGTACTATTAAAAGATACAGGGCAGGTATCAGACAGCCTTAGATAGTCCAGAGTGTCAGTAAGAAGACATTTGTACGCAATGGCTACAAGCCAGTCCTTATTCCCCTTACATCTTTATATCTCACACCACCAGATAAGCATTGCTCCATTCCTACAGTCTTGAACATAAAACCTTGTTCACATAGTGCAGATTTTCTATGTATTTTTTAAGCCAAAATCAGTAACAGAATAATAAACAGAAGAAATATATAAAGCAATTCCATATAGATCTGCTCTCCTGGATCCAATTCAGGTTCTGGCTTAAAAAAAAAGACATTCAAAATCTGTAGCAAATCTGCACTGTGTGAACAAGGACTAAATGGGGAAACGTTCATCTTTATGAAAATCACAATTGCCATTCCTATGGTCACTCAGAGCAACAGCCGGTGAATGCTCCGCGACCACAAGAAAGTAAATATACGGCAGAATGCGTCCATGCGCTACTGAGCATTCTCCTTATGTCGCCCTGATGCCCTGTGTGAAGGGACCTTGCAATCTTCTTAGGGTTCAATGATCCCTTTAAAAAACACCACATGACCTACATTTACTCACTGCTTGTTGAGGAGGACACATGGTTTGGCCACCTATGTGAATGTATTCTTCAGCATTTGTGTTTTTAAATAAAACTTGGGGCATCAGGATTTTACTATGAGAGCATTTCTATAGGTGGAAATGAAAAAGTATGTCATCTAGATAAACAAGTTAAAGGAATTGTCCAGGATAAGAAAAACATGGTGGTTTCTTCCAAACAAGCGCTAGACCTGGCCATGGGTTGTGTCTGGTATTGCAGCTCAGATTTATTAATGTGAATGGCGCTGAGCTGCAGTACCACATACAACCTGTGGACAGGTATGGCACTGTTTTTGGAAGAGAGCAGTCATTTTTGTATCCTGCACAATCCCTTTAATTGAGAATTTCCACTTAAATTTAAAAACACATTGCATGATTTTCATCACAAGATGGTTGATGACTTCTGTTGAGCGTCAGTGCATGGCAGGGGGCATTACATGACTATCACAGCCTATTGAGACCCATACAGTAACATTGACCTACACTATTGGGTATTTTTATATATTTATCCAATTCCATCAATTTTCCTGACATTGTTGCATCAAAAAATTGTAATAATGATGAAAGCCAAATTCAACAAGTCCCCCAATTTTTTTTCCCCACACCTACAACATTTTTGTATTTGACAGCTTTCACTGTGTATGACTGATTTAGAAATGTTTTCTGCCACTTTGCTTTATAAAAACCTAACAGTAAACTATGTCAGGTACAACCAGCGCAGTATTCTTCAATCGGCATGTGCCGTTTTTGGAAATATGGCCCATGCTAAACTGTAATTACATAAAATATGGTTTATGTCCCTTAAAGTTTTTGTCTAGTGTGGCCCTTTTCAACAGGTGGGTTGGACTGTAATGCATCGATGTATTTTGCTCTGCGCTGTACAATGTTTACCTATGCTCGAGTATCTTAAAGGGTTTTTTTCCCGTTCTGACAACTGATGACCTATCCACCGGATAAGTCATCAGTATATGATTGGTGCAGGTCCGATACCCGGACCCTGCACCGATCAGCTGATCCTGCTGCCTCTGAGCACCGGATGCTTTGATGGGTATGCAGTAGAAACAGATGGCTCTGACCACTGAACTTGAATAGGAGCAGAACTACAGTACTGCAACTCAGCCGCTATTCTTTGAACAGAACCATCTGCTTCCGGCAATATCGTCCGATGCCCGGAGGCAGCCACAGCAGCTGATCGGTGCGGGGTCCGGGTGTCGGACCCGCACCGATCATATACTGATGACCTATCTGATGGATAGGTCATCAGTTGTCAGAACGTGGAAAACCCCTTTAAAACAAGGGAACAGCCATGGGCCAAAAAGGTCACACCCAATCTCAATATAGGGTCAGTGCAGCAGTAACTTTCCTTTCTACATGCAGACTAGGGTAGAGGAGATCCTACGAAATGTACAAGAAAAAAATCATTGATTTGCCAAAAAAACGGTATGGTTCAAAATTTCAGAACCCTGCTCAAGTCACTTAGCGGTGATACACCTTTTCTATCTAGATGCTGGTTGCAAATAATCTATGGGTGTAGTTGCTCTTAGCTGTTGGGAGTCGGGGTTTTGGAAATATAAAATAAATCAAAAAACATAAATTATAAATCATATCCGACAAAGTGATAAAACATTAGAAGGAGGTGTTGGAAATAGTGTTGGCGTGTATATTTGTTTGTATACCGGCCCTGTATGTGGACCTCATTGCAGTTAATAAAGCAGGATTTATGAGTTTTCCTGAGGACACGCCGTATCCCTGTAAGTGCAGCATAAATTAACCAACAGAGATAAGACCAGAACATAAACCTTCCAGAAGAAGCAGGTAGTGTTTCAGACATTGTACAGCGTACCTCAACGCCAGCCAGCCGTGAAAACAAGAGGGATACTAGCAGCCTTGCCTAGAGAAACTGGGTTAACTGTTCATGTCATGTACACCAAGGGACTGACTGAGTGCTTGTCTGCCCCAATGGGAATTCAATGGAAGAAGCTTCGCCACAGAAAATAATGTCTCTGTGAGCCGTGTAGATCAGGAATGACATACCCGTCTTCACTTAAAGGTGTAACTTATGGCACATAAAAAAGTATCTCTAATGTTATATAGAAGCAAACCAATAGATTTACTGTAATATCCAAGAAAATATATTTAGGCCGGTATTATAGCCATAGGGCTCATGCATACTGTAAGGGAGCCCTAGTAATCCAGCTATATATTTAGATTTTGCTAGGAATTTACAATCCACGATCCCAAATCTTATAAAAAGCGCTAAAAAATCTGCACGATATTGGCAAATATTACTGAGAATAGTCACAGAAAAAATTCACTGAAAGTTCCCATTGACCTAGGGCCTGGTGACCCCAACAGTCATAAGTGTGGGTAGATCCTGGATCATCGGTATCCACTAACATATGTCTAATGTCCCTACTCAGTAAAAGACATGACATGTCTATTGTAGTAAACACTTGTATTCCCCATAATATAAAATTTCCGCTGGATATTTTCTTAGAATTCTGCATTGTGTGGTTCCTTAGTTATTCCTCCTAGAAGTCTATGAATAAATTAACAAGTGGGCGATACCATTGCCCTTGTCAAAGGGGCGTGTCCCTACACAGTGTCACTGTGTCAGCACTGATTGGACATTGTCAGTCTGTGTAGGGACACACCCCCAGCTGTTATCATCCAGTTGTCAATGTATTCATACATTTCTAGGAGGAACAAGAGAGGAACGGCACATGGTAGAGTTGAAAACAGATGTCAGGAGAGCAGAGATGTCCTCTTTAACCAGTAGATATAGATCCACAAATAGCAATTCTTTAATATCAGGTTATAAATTCAATTGCTCCTCTCAGAAACAGAAGAATTCCCATAGTATGTGGCAGATCTGCTATTACTCCGCAAATTGGACAGTAGACTACAGTCTGAGAAACATGAATCCATGTGGATGCTCTGCAATAAGTTACAGGGAGGAACTTAGAAAATTTCTTTAAGATTTTTCCATATACTTGTTAAATCATTTAGTAAATCTGCATGATGAATGGCAATTGATGACTGCATAGATTATTTTCCGGAGTATATAAGGATTCATGTATGTTGTTTCATTTAAGGAGTCGAGTTATAAAAACGGATATCTAAAAAAAACACATAAACACAACTGAAATATTACCGAGAATCAAAGCCCACAGCTGTTCAGAGCACATCTGGTATACTTGTAACCTTCATCACAGACAGAAAACATGGCGGGACACAAGCATTCCCGCTATTTCAAGCATCTTGTTAAGACCATAAAATGTAAGAGCAGATGTTTAGTGTATAATAGCTGTGTCCATTGCATGCAGACTCCCTCCTGTTTACATGACCAGTGGCCCCCGACTCTTGCAAAGTAAACAGTTTACAGAAGAGACAGGAGGGTGCAGGTTCGTGTCAGTGGAAACACGAAGTGTGTATATAGGTGTGCGTAGTAACATTAGGAATGATGACATCTACAAAGATAAAAGCCATTACAGGAGTTTAAAATATGTGCGTTCCAAGAGCAAAGAGGTGGTAAGTTTTTTCTGTGCTCCCAAGATCTTACCGATCAGAGTCCAAGATAAAGTGTTTTGATCCTTGTTGTATGGATCCATAATACGGCACCAATTCTGTACCTGCGCTTGCCTCCCATTTCATATGGAGACATACAGGGCTTGGATCTAGGTGTATGCGGGGTACTGGACAGCAGAGTCACAGTGGACCCCATGTCTACTCTGCTCTCGGCTTTACAAGTCAAGTGGTGCTTTAGGCCTCATTCACACAGCCATGCTCCTAATCACGGTCCGCAATTACGGGCACGGCCGGCCGCTGGTGGCCGCGGACAGCCATCTGCATTTTCAGCCTGTGCTCCCATACAAAGTACGGTCCATAAAAGCACGGTCCATAAAAAGCAAAAGATAGGACATGTCCTATCTTTTGCGGAGGCTTTCTACGGCCCGGACACCTTCCCGTAAATATAGCCAGAAATGAATGGGTCCGTAATTGCGGACCGTAATTACAGTCCGCAGTTACGGACGGATTCTACGGTCGTGTGCATGGAGCCTTACCCAAATTTCCGTGGGCCCTGGCATCTGCCCAGGCTTACCAAGGGCTGATGACAGACCCTGTGAAATACATTATATCTACATCAATTGGTCTAATGAATAATGACAATCTCATGAGGTCTAATGATGCCAACCTACAATAGGCAGATATCTGGGTGCTTTCTTACTTTTGACTAACCGTGTAGGGTAAAGTTGGAAGAAGCATGCAAGGCCTTATTCACATTTGCCGCAGAGTTTGCATGTATTTTTCAAGTCAAAACCAAAAACGAAACCTAAACAGAAGAAATTGATAAAGAAAGGCCTTATAGGTCTCCCTCCTGGATCCAATTCAGGTTTTGGCTTAAAAAATGCATGCAAAATCTGCAGCATATCTGCACTGTGTGAACATAGTCTTCTAAGAAGCAGGAAGGAACACATAAAAGAGACTGAAGGCCCAAAATGCAATTGGCGGCCGGATCCCAACATGGAAGATTTATATAGGTATGATGATTCTGAAAATGTGATAATCCAGGTAATGCAGGTGCCAAATGATTGTAATTTTCCTGCACTAAATTTGTCATTTGCTCCTCGGTAAGGATTCTCTTTATAATACATATCAAATAAAGTGATAAGAAATTAAATAATTTATGCCAGTGTTACTATATTCTACAAATTACACATTCAATTCAGACACATTTCCTCTAAGAACAGTACACACCAGCAAATTTCCTTAATAAAATGAGCTGTTCTAAAAGCCGAGTTGACAATATTGATCGCACTTAAACTAATGAAGCCGTGGAAGGCTCTCTCCTGCCGCAGTTTGCCAAGGTCGTTCTGCAGTCGTCTCATTGAGTCATGGAGGGAGAGTCTAAAGTGGATTGCAGAGGGAGAAAATATATGTTTGGACGCCACGCCTTGTGAGATTCAATGGACATAACCATCAGGATAAATCGCTGTGCTGGAAACCATAGAAGAACCCAAGCTGAAAAATTAACCTCGCTCAGACACGTAAGTTTGTGTCAAATGAACTAAGAGTTTCTATGATTTGATATAAATAAGGCACAAATAACAAAACACGTATAAAGTACTAATACATGTTGTGGGAGATTTATCAAGACTGGTGAAAAGAAAAAAGTGGAGAAGTTGCCCATAGCGACCAATTAGATTGCTTCTTTAATTTTCAAAAGGGCCACCAAAAATATAAGCTGAAATCTGATTGGTTGCTATGGGCAACTTCTCTGCATTTTCTTTGCTCCAGTTTGAATAAATCTCCCCATTGAGTTAAAACTCAGTCCTCAAGAGCTGAACTTGGGGGCTATGGCTGCAGAGCGAGGTATATATACTGTACATGCCATTTGTTTATATTTTTGGGCTTTATGGATGGGCTATATCCATAAATCTGCACAGGCCTCTACTAATATATCCTCCATATTTCGTCCATACTGATCACTTATATAGATGTGGATATTAAAAAGGATATTCATGAAAAGCGGTAATGGATCGCACTTTACTTGGGTGGGTTGACATATATATCATTTGCGTCCAGCCAGTTGTTTTTAGCGTGATACAACCAATGACAATTACGCACCGCTCCGGCGTCCATAGCCAGACAGAAAAACACTACATGCAACGGTCTTCATTCCGGCGAGGGTAGACATCCCGCGTTAAGGCGGATGCAACGGATGACAGAAACGATCCCATAGGAAAGCATGGGATCAACTCTGGCATCCGTTTCCCTCTAGCGTTTCTGTGCCATGCCGGAGAGAAATTATGCCAGATATATGGGAAAGGATCCTAAGTCAGTAGATGTCTTCTGCACTGCCATGCCTTCACTGTCTACCCATTCATCCAATATATACTTAGCCAGGAATTCAGAAACTTTTCAAATTCAATATCTGCCGACTAATGTACTTATTTATATGACCTAATGCATATGAAAGCCGACATCTTGCTGCAATCATTAGCAGACAGCGCATCAGTTAGTTGCATATTTCACCTAACAAGCAGTATGTCAATACATGTTGTAGAAATCCCAGCCTGGTAATAATGCTCGGTAAGGATGTCCCCTCCATTTATTAGTACAGGTGACTATTTTAGTGTGGTTTCTAATGACTATTGCACTAATCCTACATAACTGACCACGTCCGCTCAACCTCTCTTCCTGCTAGAAGCGTCAGCAGCCACAATGTGGATCATGTCCTATTTTAATTTTCTATAAATGTAGTTAGATCTCTATCCAAGGTGTAATCTGTACCATGCTCCCTCACCTACCATGTGCCATATATATTACTGGTGCCAAAGTACCTGAAGTGGTCCTTGCTGGAGTGAACCGACCCAATATCTAATAGTTCTAACAACTAGTTCTAGTTGTTCAGTGTTATACATTGGTCTAAATAGGTCCCCCACTCAGGCTTCTTGCACCCTTTTTATGATATTTGTGCCAATTCCCCAACCACTATGTTTTCCAACATTACATTTCCAGCATGGGTTCAGTAGCAAAGTGGATGGGACCAAGTAGACCTGGGCCCCCTTTCTCCCAGGGCCCATAAGCAGCCGCTTGGCCTGTTTCTATAGTAAGTACGCTCTTGGTTAATCAATAATATTGTCCCAACTGTAAATACGAAGAGCCATATTGTGGTTGATGTTGATACTTTATTGAATAAATACTTTAGCCAAAACGATGTCACAAAATCTTGCCTAAAGCCTCCCAGATCTACCATATGTTTTTGCATCGGAAGAAATTATATAAAACCTGAAAGACGTTTCCGCCAATTGATTTTCTGTTCAATTCCACAATTCATTATGTTATGAATCTATCAGAATCCTTTTATGTATGAGCTATTAATCATGCATAAAATATATTACACAGAGCCATTATATATTCCCAACCTACACCCATCATGCATGAATTAATCTTAATTTATGAACTAATGCAAAGAATGCCATAATGTTCCCAATGTAAAACCAGGCATGAAGACGAATTATCCTCCATAGCTCCACATGAATGAAGACTTTAGAGGGGTTCCACACACCCACCAACTCATTGCCCTCTTTCATCCTACTCATGATTGAAGTCCGCTTGCATGCATAACTAAGACCGTCCCAACAGAGCACGTTTTGTCCCACCACAATCATTTTAGGAGCAGAATGGCTTGTGCATTATGGCTCAAAGACTAAGCTATCTCAAGGTCAAAAAGAAAGACTCTGTAAGGTCTGTGCCATCCATAATGCACCCTGGGATGGTCATTGTCTGATGGACAGTATAAGAATGGCAAGAATCCTCCAAAATGCATTCCTGAAGAATAGCGTGAGAGGCCCCCAATCATCGATAGGACCCTTCACTACGTCCAGCACTACATTTGCACACAAGCTTCCTTCATCCTTGTAAACTACCATTATTATTGAAAGTAACTCATATAAAAGCCTGTCCAATGAATAGGAATTAAAGCTCCTCCTAATATTGGTTATTTGTTAAGCTCCAGAATAGCCCAGACCCAGTACGTCCCTGCAGGATGCTGATATATAGCTCTGGTCTCAACATCAAATGTCTTCAAAGGGATGATGATTTATACAGTAAATTCTTGTACACTAGTAAAACTTTTTCTACCTTTAAAATATTCAGTTCGTATTTATCATGACACATTAAATGGAGTTCAGTAATGATAATTGTAATCATAGTATCATAGTTTGTAATGGCGAAAAAAGACGTAAGTCTATACACTTCAGCCTAATATTCAGAAATGTTGATCCAGTGGAAGGCAAAACCCCCATGAGGTTTTGCCCATTTTACTCATCTTTTGGAAAAACTCCTTCCTGACTCCAATATAGCAATCAGAATAAATCCCTGGATCAACGACCCATCTACAGTAATCTAGTAACCATAAGTTGTAATATTATAACACTCAAGAAAGACATCCAGGCCTCTTTTGAACTCTTTTAGTGAATTCACATGATAACTTCCTCTGGCAGAGCGTTCCATAGTCCCACTGCTCTTACAGTAAAGAATCCCTCTATAGAATCTAATGTTTGTGTGGAAACCTTCTTTCCTCTAGACATAGAGGATTCCCCCTTGTTATAGTAACAGTCCTGGGTATAAATAGATCATGAGAGAGATCTCTGTATTGACCTTTGATATATTTCTACATAGTTATTAGTTCACCCCTCAGCCGTCTTCTAGACTTAACCCTAATTTTTATAATCTGTCTGGGTACTGTAATCTACCCATTTCATTTACTATCTACTATGTCGTTCATATCCACTGGTGTCCAAAGCTGCACACAATATTCCATGTGCGATCTGACAAGTGATTTATAAAGTGGTGCATGTGCATCTATGCCCCTTTTTATGCACCGCATGAATCTGAATTCCGTAATTACAGGAAGACGTGACCAATATATAACATAAGGTCTGATGAAGATAAATTATTACACAACAACCAGTGGGGACCTGGAATAATGTACCTGAGTATAGACAGAAAAGGTTTCTATGTGCACGGCCATATTACGGCTTTGTACATGTACTAAGTTGTACCAGGACATTAAATGACATTCATAGAAGTCTATGGGGCATACTGTAACTCTGTATGTCTTTGATTTTATATGGAGGTTTTTTTCTCACTGATCCATGATGAATCTGAGAAAGAAAGCCATATAACAGATATTTTCTGCGAGGAGCATTGCTTCTAAGATACAATACCTCTATAACATAGTTCGCAGGCACCAAATGGCAGCACATAAAGTGGGACTCTGTGGCACCGTACAGGTTCTGCGCACACATTTATCTAGAGTTCATAGAGCTTTGTTCGTCAAGATATTAGGCCAAAATGCTCCTCCTATATGTGCTGGACATCACATATCACATGGGACCATATGGCCCAATGCTTGAGGTCTGAGTCTACTCCTACATCTCTGAAGGCCGTCATTTGGATTTGAATATGACCATAAAATATTCGTCAGTGGTAACTTTCTCCACATATTCAGCTATTCATTATAATAATAATATTAATTCACTGGAACACTCGTTCCATGGGAAGCATTTTGAAGTTATGCAACATAAAAATTAGTGAGTAATGGAAATCTTGACGCTATTAAGGAGGGCAAAAATGTCCAATGGGACAAATGTGGGGTCCTAATTGTCAGAATGGAATCGAAGTTCATGAAGGCACCAATGCTAACCTCTCTGATATATGGTCACTGACGCAATAGTCATCTGTAACATGGAGGGGTGCAGACACATACATATGGCGTGCATTAGCACTTCCATCAATTATCACTTTCTCGCTACTGAAAAAGAATGCTTTAACTAAATGTATTATAGTAAAGGTTTGAACTATATTGCTGGCACTCCACTGAAACAAGCTATTTATATAAGCATTATATCCTTTTCAGATTTTCAAATTTTAAACCAGACATCAATGATATATGTTTTTGGTATGAATCAGTCTCACATGTGCCTTTAGGACTGGATATGAAAATCCACGAGAAGACGTGAAGTGATAAAACCACTATTAATAATGAAAAGGAAGGTGTAACCTAAGACGAAAGCCTCATCTTCACAGAGCTTCAATAAATGTCCTTGTAAGTGGAGATGCAGAAAAAAACTGAATGTGCCAATTGGTGGCAGGTTCCAGAGGTCATGGAAGTCATCTGTACAAAAGACCCCTAAACACCATTAAATTGTGCATGTATCAAACATTTTTATGGGGATTGATCCTTTCTTTAAAGACCACCCATTAAAATTAGCTAGACCTATAAAAACAGATGTGTCTATAATCATGCACTTTGTTATTGGTTTACGGTTATTTTGTGTCAATGGACCACATTGTGCTCCTCACTCAAAAGAGATGAACGGAAGTTCAGTTTTATTCCACTGCCTTATCCTCACAGCATTACCAAGTGCTGACGGCAAACAAAGGAGGATGTGAGTGACAACAGCATTGTCTTCCCATTTTACAGCACTCATTCTTAGGTGGCACTGTAGACTTTGGACCAGTGGGTAGCACGGGTGCCAAGCTGAGGTCATGAGATGGAATCCAACCAAGGTTCTTGTGTTCATTCGGGTTTATTCAGAATATTTTTTCCCTAACCTTCATTATCCCAATCTTTTAGGGTACAAGCCATTATTAGGGTAAGTCCACATGGTTAGGAAATGTTCCATATTCTACCTTCGGATGCACAGTGGATTACAGTACCAAGCAAGTGGATGAGATTTGATACGGTGCGTAAAATGACGGCTCGTCAAAAGAAGTGCAGGACACTTCTTGGGACGTTTTTGGAGCCGTTTTCTCATACACTTTATTGAAAACAGCTCCAAAAACGGCCGTAAAAAACGCAGCGAAAAACGCGAGTTGCTAAAAAAACGTCAGAAAATCAGGAGCTGGTTTCCCTTGAAAACAGCTCCGTATTTTCAGACGTATTTTGTTAATCGTGGGAACATACCCTTACCCTGTATTCCATACCATTAAACTTTCAGGATTGGGGTGAGGTCTAGGGTGGGGGATTAGATTAGGGAAGGGAGAGGATTTTTTTGCCGCTAGATCAGAGTTAGGGTATGTTCACACGGCGGGGGTCCGTAACGGCTGAAATTACGGGGATGTTTCAGCCTGAAAACATCCCCGTAATTTCAGCCGTACCGGCATGTGCAGGCGCTTGAACGCCGCGTCAATTACGGCCGTAATTAGCGCTGCTATTCATTGGAGTCAATGAATAGCGGCTCCAATTACGGCCAAAGAAGTGACAGGTCACTTCTTTGACGCGGGCGTCTAGTTACGCGCCGTCATTTGACAGCGGCGCGTAAATATACGCCTCGTGTGAACAGACAAACGTCTGCCCATTGCTTTCAATGGGCAGATGTTTGTCAGCGCTATTGAGGCGCTATTTTCAGACGTAATTCGGGGCCAAAACGCCCGAATTACGTCCGTAAATAGGCCGTGTGAACATACCCTTAGGGTATATGCACACGATAACGTCAATTACGGCTGAAATTATGGAGCTGTTTTTCAGGCGAAAACAGCTCCTGCATTTCAGACGTAATTGCTCGTACTTGCGTTTTGCAAGGCGTCCATTACGGACGTAATTTGGAGCTGTTTTTCATTGAAGTCAATGAAAAACGGCTCAAATTACGTCCCAAGAAGTGTCCTGCACTTCTTTGACGAGGCTGTTATTTTACGCGCCATCTTTTGACAGCGACGCGTAAAATTACAGGTCGTCGGCACAGTACATCGGCAAACCCATTGAAATGAATGGGCAGATGTTTGCCGAGGTATTGGAGCCGTGTTTTCAGGCGTAATTCGAGCCATAAAATGCTTCCATTACGCCTGAAAATAGGTCGTGCGAACCCAGCCTAAGCAGTCCTTCATGTGATGACTCCAAAAGGTATGATCATAAATGGGCTAAATGTGAGGGGCTATGGTGGTCATCCTAGATAAAAAAAATAGATCTGGAATGAGTGGGCTTTTGATTGTTTAATAATTGATTAAGAACACATTGAACAGGGTACCTCAGAAACAAATATAGACATAGCACTAAATACATTTCCACAATTTTAGTTGAGGGTCCACTTCTGCACCCATTTAGTTGTGTGGTACTCAATAAGGACATGTGGGCTCGCTTGGCTACTGTGCCATCAAAGAGTGCCCAATTGTCTGACTGCTCCACGCACCCTTGATCTTTGGGATTTAAACTTTCATTTGCACAAGTTAATCCCCCACTCTCTTTAAATGTATTAATTCTGCATCAAATGCAACTTTTTAGTTTTGAGCAACAAGTTTACAATTTCTCATTACAATTACTGTTTATTTATATAGATCCATTATCATCAATGGGCTGTGCAATGTGATATAAAAGGGATGAATATATAAATGCACATATACAATCTACAAATACAGAAAACTACACAGACACATTAGGAACGAGCGCTGTCCAAACCAGTTTATAGTCTAAATGTATTGGGGATAGAGACAGTAGGTGGGGGTTGGTTTTGACATTTAACTGCTCCTGGGTTAAGAAGAGGCTGGACGCAGCTGCAGGCTTAAGGGAAGCCGACATGACCGTCCTGGTAGGGAAAGGGTTAATGTTACGAGGTGAGGGAAAGTTGAAGGAGCTGAAGGAGGGACGGGGAGGAGTTAAGGGGGGCGGCCGTTACTGCGCTTCCCGCTGTTTCTCGGCATTGAGCCGGAAGCAGCGGGAGGAGTAACACACAGTAAGCAAAGCTCCCCGTTGCCCGGTTTTTTAGTGATGGCAGAGGCCCTGATTTTAGAGCGGCTGCGCGCCGCTGCTGTGCACCACGGTCCCGGATGGCTGGAGGAGACCGTGGCTGCATTAACGCGGATCCCGGACGCCGTTTCGCCACGTCGGGCACGGCGTTCGGGGTCTGTTGCAAGGGACAGGCTCCCCTCCCCCGGCCCCCCTACGAGCATGGCTATGGCGGCGGGGGGGGAGTCGGCAACAACCGCTCCTGCGCTGGGCAGGCAGAGAGCGGTGGCAGGGGTGACGGCGATGCAGGCTGTGTCGACCCGTCCCTCTCGGCGGTCCCGACCTCCAGAGCGCCTTAGTCCGGAGGTAGTCCCGCGGACACGGCGTCGCAGAGGGAGCCCGATCCCGGACGCTGCAGGCCAGGCAGCTGGGAGGACCGCCCCTTCCCAGGCCCTGCGTCCTGGCAGGAATCCCAGGCCGCGACGGGGTCCGGCGGTAAGCAGGGAGTCGCAGGCTGGGCTCCCTGTCACCCCTCCCCCATCAGATGGAAGATGTCGAGAGCAAGGTACGGCCGCCCCGCATGGTGATGTTCCGGCCAGGGGGCAGGCTTCGTCAGGATCGTCTAGACGGACGACTAGATCTGCAGCGACGTCGAGGCAACAGGTCCGGTCGGAAGTCTGGGTCCCGGCGGTCGGGCGGCAGGTTGCCGGCCCATCGGTCAGCGCGTCCTCATCCCCTTTTCGAAGATGTCGTTGGGAGGGACAGTCGTCGGCGAGAGAAGAACTGGAGGAAGGTGAACTGGACGTCTATCGTCGAGGTCAGGATGGTCCGGCTGACGGGAACACAGCGCCTGTGCAGCCCGGTGAGTGTATAACTCCATTATTGTCTTATCCAGCGATTTTTATGTCGGGTGTCGGCGGGGGGGCTGCTAGCATAGCATCGGGGGCCGGTAGTGGCGCGGGCGGACGCGACGGAGCGGGTATGGCAGAGTTAGTGGGTTGCTTACGGGAGCTGGTGGGGCGCCTGGATAGGGCCGCGGCGCCGGTAGTAACGGAAGTGTCCCCTGCGGTAGTTTGGGAAGGCCCCAGGGACGTGGGATCGTTGCAGGCGCGTCCTGTGGTGGCGGTTAGAGAGGCGGTCGCGGTGTCGGTGCAGACTGAGGCACAGAAGGACGGCGATCGAGTGCGCATGGACGATCGTGCTCGGGGGGAGGTGTATGTTTGTTTTGAGGGTCCGTTGGGGGCGCATTTAAAGCAGGAGGTGCGTGATCGGATCTGGAAAGATGAATATGTTGAAATTTTTTCTCTCTTGCCGCTGGCTAAATTCAATTTGGATAAGAGCAAGCGGGATGAGAGTAAAAAGGACGAGGAGGAACGGCGGCGGTATAGGCTTATCCCGCAGACGTTCGTTAATTGGTCGCAGGCGTTCGCCATATTGGCTAGTGTGATAGGGGAAAAGGCGCCGGAAAATTGTTCGGCGTTATTTTGTTATTTTGATGCTATTGGGGAGGCTCATAGGGCGTATGGGGGTCAGGCGTGGCTGCGATATGATGAGCAATTCCGTCAGCGGAAGGCGGTTCGGCCGGCGATTCGGTGGGACCAGAAGGATATTGCTCTCTGGTTACGGGTTACGGCTCCGGTTAGGCAGCCCTTTCCCGGGAGCGGTGGCCAGGGAGGCCAGTCTAGTCAGAGTGGACCAAGCGGCGGGGGAAAGGCGGGGTTTTGCTGGCAATTCAATGAAGGCCAGTGCAAGTTTGGGGCCACGTGCAAGTTCAAGCACGTGTGCTCCGAGTGTAATGGTGCATCACACGGGGCGGCAAAATGTCTGCGAAAAAAGAGGTCCGGGAACCAGCAGGGGGCTGGTCAAGGGGGTGTCGCCGGTGAGGGTGGAAAGGATGGCCCCTTATCTAAATGAGTATCCGGATAGGGCGGCAGCTAAGTTGCTTTATGAAGGGTTTAGTGTTGGTTTTGTTATTCCTCCGCCTCCTTATGAGGTTCCGGTTACGCGGAGAAATTTAAAATCGGCTTACTTGCATGCGGAAGTCGTGTCGGAAAAGTTGTTAAAAGAAGTTTCGTTGGGGCGCATGTCGGGGCCATTTGTGGAGTCGCCGGTGAAAGATTTAGTTGTGTCCCCTTTGGGTATTGTCCCTAAACGCGAGCCCGGAAAGTTTCGTTTGATTCAACATTTATCGTATCCCAAAGGTTCGTCGGTAAATGACGGGATTGATCACGAGTTGTGTTCCGTAGTTTATACCTCATTCGATAAGGCGGTGGGGTTAGTGCGGGCTGCGGGTCCGGGGGCGCTGCTAGCAAAAACCGACATCGAGGCGGCGTTCAGGTTGTTGCCGGTGCATCCAGAAAGCCAACGGCTGTTGGGTTGTTTTTGGAATGGGGCCTTTTACGTGGATCGGTGCCTTCCGATGGGGTGTTCTCTTTCTTGTGCATACTTCGAGGCGTTTAGTAGCTTCGTGGAGTGGGTAACGAGGGGAGTATCCGGGGTCGATTCGTTGATCCATTACTTAGATGATTTTTTGTGCGTTGGCCCGGGGGGTTCGCCGGTTTGCGGTAACTTGCTTCATGCCCTGCAGAAGGTGGCGAGGGATTTTGGGATCCCTTTGGCGCCGGAAAAAACGGAGGGCCCGGTAGCGACGATTTGTTTCTTGGGAATCGAAATTGACTCGGTGGCAATGGAGTGTCGGCTCCCGGCGGATAAGTTGGGTGCTTTGAGGCTGGAGGTGCGACGGGCTTGTAGAAGGAAGAAAATGTCGCTGAGGGAGCTTCAGTCGCTGCTGGGGAAGTTGAATTTCGCCTGCCGGATTATGCCGATGGGGAGGGTGTTTGGTAGAAGGTTGGCGGCGGCAACGGCGGGAGTGCGGGCGCCGCATCATTTTGTGAGGCTCAAGGAGGAGCACCGAGCTGATCTTCAGGTTTGGGATGACTTCTTGGGCCAGTACAATGGTCGCTCGCTATGGATGGCCCCAGCGCAGGATACGAGTGATCTGAATATTTTCACGGATGCGGCTGGGGCGGGTGGCTTTGGAGCTTACGGGGGAGGTCCGTGGTGCGCAGGTCAATGGCCGGCTAGCTGGGTGTCCAGTGGATTGACGCGGAATCTGGCCCTGCTCGAGCTGTTTCCCATCGTGGTGGCGGCTACCATTTGGGGGGACAGGCTCAGGGATAAGAAGGTCCGTTTTTACTGCGACAACATGGGGGTGGTGCTTGCCATTAATAACATCACGGCGTCCTCTCCTCCGGTAGTTCAATTGTTGCGACATTTAGTGTTGGTGTGTTTGTCGTTGAACGCGTGGGTGGTGGCGGTGCATGTCCCGGGTGTACGGAATTGTGTTGCTGATGCTCTTTCTCGCTCGCAGTGGGACCGGTTTCGGCAATTGGCCCCGGGAGCGGAACGTCTCGGTTTGGCTTGTCCGGATCATCTATGGGATCTGGTATCGGTCCCGTAGAGCAGCTGTTACAAAGGTCTTTGGCGCGCACGACGTGGAGGGCTTATGCTGCTTGTTGGAGGCAGTGGGAGGAGTGGGTAAGAGAGTTGGGTGATGTCAATACGGATAGAGACAGGTTGGTGGCACTTTTGTATTGGTTAGGGGATGCCTGGGAGGGGGGGTTTTCAGTAGCGAAGGTGAACCGGTTTATATCCGCGGTGGCGTTTGGGCTTAAGTTGCGGGGCTTGCGGGATGTATCGAAGGAATTTCTGGTATCGCAGGCTTTGAAGGGGTTGCGCAGAGGTAGGGTGGAGGCGGATAGTAGAAGGCCGGTGTCGTTTGCTTTGCTGGGCTTGTTGGGCGGTTCATTGGCATCGGTATGTCGTTCTTCAGATGAAATGGATTTGTTTCGGTTGGCTTTCTCGTTGGCGTTCTTCGGAGCATTTAGAATAGGTGAGTTGGTGTCGCCAAGTACTAAACAGGCAGGGGGGCTGAGATCTGGGGAGGTGAGCCTTTTTGCAGATCGGTTGGAGGTATGGTTGCGTAGATCAAAAACTGACCAATTAGGGAAGGGAAAACTGATAGTTTTGTTCGCTCTCCCGGGGTCGGTCATGTGCCCAGTAGAGTGCATGCGGGGTTTTACAAAAAACAGGGGGTCTCCAGATTTGCCTTTGTTACGTCATGTGGACGGGTCGTTCTTGTCCAGGTTTCAGTTTGGAGCTGTTTTTAAAAAATGTTTGACGGCGGTTGGGGTTGCGGCAGGCTCATATTCATCTCATTCCTTCCGGATTGGCGCAGCAACGGAAGCAGGGCGCTGGGGGTTGGATGATGAGGGGGTGAGGCGTATTGGTCGTTGGGAGTCTAAAAGGTTTAAGTCCTATGTCCGCCCCCATATGTTGTAATTTTGTTGTTTATGCTTGCAAATGTTATATGGTGGTGCCTAACTGTGTTTTCCGTTTCAGATTCGCCTCCTTGTCTGGTGTGGTTGATGGGTCATTCGTACGTGCACTGGGGGGCTTTGAGGGCGGACGTCCGCCCGGATGGTCGCCAGTTGCGCATTCCGCGACAGGATGCGGTTGTGCATTGGCTGGGGTTTAGAGGTATGTCGTGGAACAGGGTGTTGGCGGAATTCCAGACATATGTGCGGCTTGATAGGGTTCCGGAGGTTTTAGTGTTGCACGTGGGTGGGAATGACTTAGGAGTCCGCCCTTTTCGTGAGTTGGTGCGGGATATCAAACATGATTTGTTGTGTTTGTGGGTATCTTATCCCAAGTTGGTGGTAGTGTGGTCGGACATAGTCCCAAGGAAGCATTGGCGGTTAGCTAGATCGGTGGAGAGAGTCAATAAGGCTCGGATAAAAGTTAACCGGGCGGTGTCCCGTTTTGTGGCGAAGAACGGGGGCATTTGCGTGAGGCATAGGGATTTGGAGTCAGGATTGGGGAATTTCTGGAGGAGTGACGGGGTTCATCTGACCGAGGTTGGCATTGATATTTGGAGCTTGGCTATAGCAGAAGGCATAGAAAGGGCGGTGGTGGTGTGGAGGAACTCACAGGCTTAAGGTGGTCAAGGCCTGTTTCGCGGTGGCGGGGGGAGTCCTTGAGGCCAGTCAGTACAAAATGGTGGGGGGGTCGCATCGGGGGTATGCGTCCCCCAAAAAAGGTACATGGTTGAAGACTTCATCGGGTGTTATCCCTTTGAAGTGGTCTTCTGGTAGAAGGTATGTCACTTGAAGGCTTCATCGGGTGTTATCCCTTTGAAGTGGACTTCTAGTGGTCGGTATATCACTTGAGGGCTTCATCGGGTGTTATCCCCTTGAAGTGGACTTCTAGTGGTTGGAGCCATCTGCAGAGGTGAACGGTGCTTCCGAGCTGGTTTACGGCTGGAGGTAATTAGTGGTTTGCAGATGGCTAATTCGGTGTGTTCTTGAAAGGAACATCTGAAGGGGCTTCAAGGACTTCCTCTGCTCGGGTTAATGTTAACGTTTAATTGTTATTTATGATTCTGACCCATGTTGGGTCATGTGAATTATTAGGAGGAATTCTCTGGTGGATTCCTAACTAGTTATCCGAATGTTTCGGATTTAAATTGTTTTTATAAAACTGTGAAATTAATAAACGGCTGCTGTGGCCATTTCACATCCAACCTCGGTGTCATGTGTCGTTACTAAATGGGGGTGGGGGATAGTATGGTTTAAGGTTAACACACGACTCTACCTAGGCAGGTCATGCCTGGCAGTACAAAACAGCCCTATAGAGGTAAAAAGGAGTTTTTTGGATTACAGGCGAGAGACTTCAACAATAAAAGAATCATCCCATGCCCGGGGAGTAAGATCCTGGCACATGAATAAAACAAGAGCGGGAGAGGTGGGGAGGTAGAGAGAGGTAAAATATTTATATAAATATTACCAAGTAGGAGATTTAGGGAAGAAGAGATACTCTCATGTTCTCAAAGGTTTCCATCTCCTCCGACTCCTCTGCCTGCCACAACAGCCAGCAGCAGATTCCTTACACTGTCCTGCAAAATGCTAAGCAATGATTAGAAGACCATGTAGGATCTGAAGACCTTCCAAAAATGGAAATACTTGGCTGCATTAGGAGTAATAGACCCCTAATGGGGCTATTCACACGACCGATTTTTTGACGGCCGGGAAAACCGGCCGTCAAAAAATAGGACATGCTCTATCTTCGCCCGGGTACCCGGCCGCCCGGCTCCCATAGAAGTCTATGGGGCCGGGTATTACACGGCCATCACCGGGATTTGTCCCGAGTGATGGCCGGGTTTTCCGGCGCTTGCGCTCTATCTCCTCCTCCTCACAGCGCAGAGTGCATGTGAGGAGGAGGAGTTGATGCCATTCTGACGAATGGCATCGCTGCACACTGTGTGGCAGGGCCGGGGTGTACAGCAGGTGGAAGGGAGCGCTGCGCTGGCTCCCTTCTCCTGCTTGTTAAAAGCACCCTGGCCTGGCGACACCTTCGATGGCGCCGCTAGTAGCAGCAGCTGCTGCGGCTGCTACTACTGTAGCGACGCCACTATAGCAGAGCGGGGAAGTATCTCCCCGCTCTGCTATGTGCTAGCCGCACTTTAGCTCCTTGAAGGAGCGGAATCCCCGTGTTTTCGGGGATTCCGCTCCTGGACAGAGCGCTTGATGTCTCTGTCCATATCTGGGCAGTGACATCAGGGGAAACTCCTGAAGCGGAATCCCCGAACACATGGGGATTCCCCTTCAGGAGTTGCCGCTGATGTCACTGTCCGGATCTGCCCGGCCCGTCACGGATGCAAAACTTAATGCAAACCGGCCGGGCAAAATGGCCGATTTTACCGGCCGACACTCGGGCTCGGGAACGACCCGGTCGTGGGAATCCCGCCTAAGTCACTAGACACCCCAGTGGTGGGGTATCATGCATCAATAGTGCGGTCGGTTAGTATAAAAATGGAGGTGTCCTTATAAAATGTCACATGACTTTTCATTTTGTGCTCCATATTTAATGATGTTCTTCGATATTTTTCTTTGGTAGATTATTACATGGAGATTCTGTGTAAAACAGAATATTTTATGGCCACTTCTAAGTCTCCATTTGTTGGGTTTGCACACTTTGTCTCTCCCTTAGTAAGTCTTTCCACCATCTCATGGTATCTATTCTTCCTCTATCCAAACAAGGCAAGACCTCCAGGGATCTGCAGTGAGATTCGCCTGCTATGGGACTTCCACAATAGAAGGAACATGGCTGGCATCCAGATTTACAGCCTTGGAGACCAGTCAAATATTAAAAGGCTGCAGAAGCACAGCGAGATTCCAAGTAGCAAACAGAAATTGTGACCAGGGCAGCAGAAGAAGTCACAAAATGATACACTACATAATGAAGTCTTTGTTCTAGCGTTTTTTTTAACAGTACAATATTCTAAAGACGATATGCATAAGTTACAAATGGCCATTATTATATTTTTTGCACAGGGAATGCTGCATCCCTCATGAATAATAATAACTCCTCCATATAATGACTCTTCTAAACCGCAGGGTAATGGATTATACATTAATCTATTATCCTATTTCCATGTATAAAAGTGTTATGTAAATCCTAGAAATTATGAATCAACACATTTATTTTACCATAACTCCAGAACTTCTATTAAGGCCTCATGCCCACTTCAGGTTTTTTTCGTCAGGCTGCTATCCGTTGTTTTAACTGATCGCAGCCCGACACATTACTTTCAATGGGGCCATGCACACTTCCGTTGTTTTAACGGAACCGTGTGGCCGTTCCGTCAAAAATAGGGCAGGTCCTACTCATGTCCATTTTGGACGGAACAGTCTCGGCCTTTTCATTGATTTGGTCCGTGAAACAACGGACTGTACACTGAAGCCATCCGTGTGCGGTCCGTGTTTCACGGATCCGCCATTAACGGCAGCATGACGGCCAACGGAAGTGTGCATGAGGCCTAAGAAAGTGAAACTACTCAGACATATATAGGCACTTACGTAATAGTCAAAATGTGGGGTAACTAAAATAATAGAGAATAAATAACATAGAGAGAGATGTTCAGGGTCAGACTGGCCCCACAAGTACCAATGAATCTTGTAATGGGCCCACGATAATGAATCCCAAAGATCCAGCAGATGACAGCCCCATTTGGAGCAGACTTTAGTGCCAATTGCTTGTGCTAGGGTCTATTTCTTATGGGTTGACTCACAGATAGTCTTAGTGATGATATGTCATGTGTGCAATGATA
Source organism: Rhinoderma darwinii (assembly GCF_050947455.1). Classification (NCBI taxonomy): domain Eukaryota; kingdom Metazoa; phylum Chordata; class Amphibia; order Anura; family Rhinodermatidae; genus Rhinoderma; species Rhinoderma darwinii. The sequence goes on along the minus strand of NC_134696.1, from coordinate 33,032,007 downwards.
ACAACAAGTTTTATGATGACATTAAAAGCCTACACGTTGCGAATATATGGAGGATAGGTTGTCAGAATAATCTCCTCTGGTGGACTCCAAGAAGCTCAGTCTAAAACTGGAGGCAGGCTGCAAAAACTGGAGGAAATACTGTAGTAAGAAAACTGCAATGCTACTGCTGTGTGTGAACCCAACCTAAGACTTCATGCACATTATGAATGTGTGTTGTATAGAGAAATAATATAGCATCCCTCTATTGATCAATACTGTACTGCTATGAGCCTCCGCTTTTCCGCTTTCATATAGAGGCACATGGAGATTTTTACTCACAGATTAATACAGAATCGTCGCATGATGTGTTACGACACATTGGTTCTAGGGAAGAGTATGGTACGTCACGCAGGCACCATACGGAGGCATACCTGACCATTGGGTCTCGGCCTGCTGTCGTACAGTCTCCATGCACATTACTTAGCCGTATACATGTGGGCTAAATAGAATTCAGGGAAAACGGATCAGAGGATTTAATTGTTTCATTAAAAGCACAAGTTACAGCTGTGTCATCAATAAACCGGCTCCGCGGGTCCTGAGAAAGAACAGATAGCACAACATGTTAGGAACCGTACAGGAAGAGAACAGCTGGGAAGCCACAGGTTGCTGAGTGAGAGAATATACATCCTCACTGGAGCAGCTTTGTACGAGCCGACATTACACTGGTTCGCAAGTGGTAAGATATGTGCTGGACGACTACCAAGTCCAAATATATTGACTTCTATAGAGAAAAAAACAATAAAGTCCCTGTACTGAGGAGCTACAGAATGTGCGGGAGGAGGATAGGTGTTAGGATCAAAGGATGTGCACAGCTTTAGTATGTGATGCCGAACAACGACCACAACATGCCTGAAATTACTGTAACTTCAATTACTCAAGCCCCGGTGAAGCAGAAATCCTTCATGATTCAGGATGGGAGTTGGAAAGGAGAAAGGTTCTTATTGATGCATTTGATTCATTACCGGTGAATATTTGTGTCCGTCTGATACAAGAAATTGCTGGGCCATGTTACTGGTAAATAACGTGAGATAAAAGAAGCACAGGAATTGTAGAGCAGTAAAACCCAGCGTTTCAGTTCATTCACAGTCCATCAAACATGCATTTTCTTAAAGGGGTTACCTGGTTTAGGAATCCCATTTCCGAATACCCTATTAGGGAATTCTAAGTTTACTGAGTAAGTCCTTTTATTTGCGACCTCTATCAATGATCCAGAGCATAGAGCGGCTACAAAGGGTGAGTCTGGATGCGGCATGACTGTGCATTACATGGACAGCCTATTTCAATACGCACTGTGCAGTGCTTTACTTCCCCTGTGGTGGCGCTGTAGGGAAATTCAGCACTTGCTGCCAGGTTCTCCCACCGATTGCAGTTCATTGCCATGATTTTTCCTTATTATTTTTAAGGGGGGAAGAAATAACAAGCGTTAAATAGTTTTTTCTATACAAACAGTTCTAACTGAATATTTTCTGCAGTCAAATGGTCCAAGTACATGGCATTGATAAGCGCACTGAGTCTCTACATTGGCAACGTGGTTCTGCATTATGAACCCCTAGGTGTACAAATGTATGGTAACTGTGTGAGGCACCGCATTCTCCCCTAGAAAGATTTAATGGAGTATGCCATGAATTTGGGAGGCACATGGAGATACAGTATGGATCCACAGCAGGCAAATTATAGATCAGTACTACATGGGTGTATATGAGTCCTAACTTTCAATTTTTTGATTGCATATTTGTCTGCTTTCGATGTGATCAGCAGAGTCCCAGAGGTCAGACTTCCATCGATCAGACATTTAGGCTGGGTTCACACGAGCATGTTACGTCCGTAATGGACGGAACGTATTTCAGCCGCAAGTCCCGGACCGAACACACTTCAGGGAGCCGGGCTCCTAGCATCATAGTTATGTACAACGCTAGGAGTCCCTGCCTTTCCATGGAACTACTGTCCCGTACTGAAAACATGATTACAGTATGGGACAGTTGTCCTGCAGCGAGGCAGGGACTCCTAGCATCGTACATAACTATGATGCTAGGAGCCCGGCTCCCTGCAGTGTGTTCGGTCCGGGACTTGTGGCCGAAATACGTTCCGTCCATTACGGACGTAACATGCTTGTGTGAACCCAGCCTTAGGATAAATCCTATCGACAGGAGATCAATGTACGCAGAACCAGTCCCGAGATGTCTGCACTGGGACTGATTTTTAGGAGGTACAGTCTGAAGTTATTTAAGATTTAGTGTTCAGTGCAATGAGCATTAAATGGTAATCTGTAAAAATAGCTTCGCCAACAACGTCCTTTCCTTGGAGTAGCACTTTCCATTTATATGTCCCTATATACTTTGGTCTACTGAGATTATTCCCATGTACTCCACCCAGAGATCAGGAGATTAATGAAATTGCAATTCAAGGAATTCAAGAAAATTTACAGTAAAATCGATAACTATTAAAGTAGATTGCTTTACATGTCTCCCGCTTTACACGTGGCCGAAATGAAATTTGCACAATGACTGCTATACTTTGAATGTATTACTCAGGAGGAAAACTGAGAGACCGAGAAATCCTGGGAAATAGATGCAAATGTTTCTGCTTGTTCCCCAGTCCATAAAACGTCTTATTCACTAACCATATTCTACAATCTCCAATGATGTAATTTGTTTCACTGCCTGGGCGATAACTCCTTAATCAAAAGTATCAGGCGCTGGAGACTCCAATCCAGCAAAACTTTGAGCCTGTGCTTTTTGGGTTTATTTTTACCCTGGTAAATTATAGGCATTACCAGTATGTTATCACTTGCTATAATTACGGGGTGGGACCACAATGTGCCCTTGAGACTTTAGTCTTAAGGGTATGTTCACACGAGGGCGTCCGTAACGGCTGAAATTACGGGGATGTTTCAGCCTGAAAACATCCCCGTAATTTCAGCCGTGACGGCATGTGCAGGCGCTTGAACGCCGCGTCAATTACGGACGTAATTGGCGCTGCTATTCATTGGAGTCAATGAATAACGGCTCCAATTACGGCCAAAGAAGTGACAGGCGTCTATTTACGCGCCGTCATTTGACAGCGGCGCGTAAATTACGCCTCGTGTGAACAGACAAACGTCTGCCCATTGCTTTCAATGGGCAGATGTTTGTCAGCGCTATTGAGGCGCTATTTTCGGACGTAATTCAGGGCAAAAATGCCCGAATTACGTCCGTAAATAGGCCGTGTGAACATACCCTAAGTCTTCTCCTTAAAAGATTGTAGTAAAGGGATTCTGTATCTTTAAAAACTAGAACTCCATACGGAGTCCTAGTTTGGGTGTATATACTCACGAGTCATTTTTTTCACCTTTTCCTTGCCGTAATTTTCGTAATAACGGCATAAACGCAACAAAATACAACGTTGTCTCCGTTGTTGAGCAGAGCCTGTGCTTCCAGCATTTTCGTTGTTCTGCTCCTCTGACGCAACGAACAACGAAATTCCAAACGCAGATGTAAACAGGGCCTTAAGCTTTACTTCGCCCAGGGCTAAGATTTAGGCTAGGGTAACACGGCGACTTTGGCCGCGACACAGGTCGCACGATTGAAGATCGCTGTGTCACCCAGACTGCATCGCAGGTAATAAACTTAAATGTGGCCAGGTTGCGACTCGCAGGTAGACCGTGTCTTGACAGTCTACAAGATACGCACCTCCTGAATTTTTTTCGACTGTCGTGTTGCAGTCATCTGTGGGTCGCTATACATTCACTATCATTGCCTTCGATACAAGGAGGACGACACAGCGATCTTTAATTGTCTGGCCAAGGCAGAGTAGCCCCCCTTGCACATGCCCCAGTCCATCCCTCCCTCTTAGCTGCGACCCTGGGGTCACCTACTATAATATGTCGTTTTATTCAGTTTTCTATTCTGATCTCCAAACTGCTGCAGTTATGTTTATAAGGCCGGATTCACACGCGTGTGCGTTTCGCGCGCCCAAAAAACGCGTTGTTTTGCGCGCGCAAAAGGTCCTCAAAAGCTCCGTGTGTCATCATCATATGATTTTCGCGCAGCCGCCATCATTATGACACTCTGTTTTTATGTTTGTAAACAGAAAAGCATGTGGTACTTTTCTGATTTCATTCATAGTTTTGACTACTGTTGCGAGAATCACGTGCGGCACACGGAAGTGCTTCAGTGTGCCGAGCGTGATTTGCACGCACCCATTGACTTAAATGGGTGCGTGCAGCATGAAACACGGCCAAATATAGGACATGTCATGAGTTTCACGCAGCGCACATACGCTGCGTGAAATTCACTCACATTCTGAACAGCCCCATTCACTAACATAGGTCTGTGCGACGCACGTAATTTCCACGCGCATAGCACGGACGTATTTTACGTTCGTGTGAATAAGCCCTAATGGAGTAAGATTTATATACAGTATCCTCCACTTTTCTCAACATTTTAGGACGTGTTGTTGAAAGTTGAACAGGGCACCTTCCCTGAACGCCCCATTTTTCAATGTATTTTCACCGGAAAACTGGCATAAATACAGATTGACTGATTTGACAGATTTTGACTGATTGGTTGATATGGGCAACAAAAAAATTTTTTCTGAGCCTGCAGGGATGTCACAAATTTCAAAAAATGTGAACATTAGTTTCATTCTCAAAATGACTTCTGCTGTGTCACTGAAGGGTCCAATTTACTGGAAAAACTTCCCTTTTAGGACTTGTTCACACAGTGCAGATTTCGCATGTATTTTTTAAGTCAAAACCAGGAACGGAACATAATCCAATTCTGGTTTTGTCTTAAAAAAATGCATGCAAAATCTGCACCATGTAAACATGACCTTTAAGGCAGGGTTCCCACGTAGCGTAAATGCTGCGGAATTTCCGCATCTGAATCCTTTACGCAAATTCCACAGCATTTACAGTAGCAGCAAATTGACTGAGATTTAGAAAATCCAATGCCCACGCTGCGGAAAAAAACAACAGCATGAACGTTAATAAATTGACCTGCGGTGCGGAATTTAATTCCGCAGCATGTCAATTTATGCTGCGTTTTTATTGATTTTCTGTTGCGGGTTTTCCCCAATGAATTCAATGGGGGTGCAAAACATGCAACATAAAGCCAATTGTTGCAACTTTTGCGGCATATTTGCAACGATTACGCCGCAAAAATCATAACTGCGAAAAAAAAGAAACCATACTTACCCAGAACGCCCTCCTCCTTCCTGTAGTCCGGCCTCCTGGGATGACGTTGCATCCCATGTGACTGCCTCAGCCAATTACAGACTGCAGCATCATCCAGGGAGGCCGGAGCGGACGTCAGAGGAGGGACGGGGTAAGTCTGGACGGCTTTCTTCCACAGCGGATATTTCGTTCAAAAAACCGCACCACAGTGTTCCAGAGATTTTTACTCAACGTATCCGCCCCCTGGGAACCCGCCCTAACAGCGACTTTTAAAAAATATCACAGTTGAACCCTTAATAAAAAGTTGAGTAACTATGATTTACATTATTTTGTACTTATTCTGAGTGTTTTCTTCTCTGTTCATATCCATATGAAAAGTAAACAATGTCTGCCGGCCGCGGAGTTTGTCTGTGGTTTATCCACACTCCATAGATCGCCATGTAACATAACCGCTTGAATCTAACTGGGTGACTGTCCTCTGAGCTCCCGCAATGCACTGCTCCCTGATAACAGAAAACCAGTCAAATTCTGAAATCAGATTTGTATGTGAATGGAGTAGAAAACATTGTGCATTTACAAAGTTAAGCAACATTCTTTGTATATGTGAATATGCATCTTCAAAAGTAGAGTTCTCCCTTAAACATTGATTGGAAAACATGATAAACTTTGGTAGAACAATAATATAACATGTCTGCTTTAAAGAGTTTCTCCCCCGATAAAAATTTTTTACTTTTAGAATCTGTGTAAGTAAGTAAGGGTAAGTTCACACGGCAGAAGACTCCTCCTGCCATTGACTTCAGTGAGAGGTTCGGGCCGAATCCGCCTGGAGATCGGGCAGGTTGGAAAAAGAAGCGTCCAACTCCCATTGAAATGAATGGGAGGCGGAAATTTGTGGCGTAATCCGCGGTGGGCCCCGCCGCAAAAATGCTGCCTTGTCAACTAGGCCTAAGGTGGGAATCCATTCTCTGGCACCCCAATTGTTCTTGAGAGGGTCCCAATGCCCTGTTCTTGGCTAATGAACAGGTGAAGCATTGTGTATTGTCCCTCTACATAGAGATAAATGAGATTATAGGAATCTAAGGCTGGATTCACACGAGCATGTTCGGTCCGTAAAGGACGAAACGTATTTCGGCCGCAAGTCCCGGACCGAACACACTGCAGGGAGCCGGGCTCCTAGCACCATAGTTATGTACGACGCTAGGAGTCCCAGCCTCGCTGCGGGACAACTGTCCCATACTGTAATAATTTTTTCAGTACGGGACAGTAGTTCCACGGAGAGGCAGGGACTCCTAGCGTCGTACATAACTAGGCCCCCTGCAGTGTGTTCGGTCCGGGACTTGCGGCCGAAATACGTTCCGCCCTTTACGGACCGAACATGCTCGTGTGAATCCAGCCTAACACTCCCATTCATCTCTATGGACTTGGTTCCCATTGTTCTTCGCAATGTTTGGGGTACCAAAGGTTGGACCCCCACCTTACTTACTTTTATAACCTGCCGGATATATGAGTTATAAAAGAAAAAAAGGATTGTCATGGGACAGTCCCTGTAAATCGGATATGCTGTTTTTACAAGCAGTGTTAGGCTATGTTCACACGGGGTATTTTGCAGGAGGAATATCTGCCTCAAAATTCAGTTTGGAAGTTTGAGGCAGATATTCCTCTCCCTGCACGCCGATTTTCGCGCCGTTTTTCGCGCCGTTTTTCGCCCGCGGCCATTGAGCGCCGCGGGCATAAAACAGCGCGAAATACGCTTTCTCTGCCTCCCATTGAAGTCAATGGGAGGTCAGAGAGGCGGAAGAGCCCGAAGATAGGGCATGTCGCTTCTTTTTCCCGCGAGGCAGTTTTACTGCTCGTGGGAAAAAGACGCCGACGCCTCCCATTGAAATCAATGGGAGGCATTTTCGGCCCGTTTTTGCCGAGTTTTGCGACGCGGTTTCCACGTCAAAAAACTCTGCAAAATACCCCGTGTGAACATAGACATACTGGTGATGGTTATAAATGGGTAATATGACTACTTGTAACAATATAGGTACATGTTAAGACTGGGTTCTTCTTTTGTGGTCAAAATGCGTTTTTGAGAACAATCCTGGCACAGTTTTACAGCGGCTCGAGGCAAAAACTACAATTTGACTGCAATGTGAGAACCCAGGCTTATTATAACGTCCTCTAAGTTTAAGGCCCAAGCGAGTGGCATTGACCCGGCCGCAATGACCTCGCCAGCGTGTTTGTCAGATTGCTTATTAATGGCCACGTGGATTTGTGGGTAAAACTGCTGGTTACCTGCAAAATCGTACGGCCGTAAAGATCTATTTTACCCTGGTTAATCGCAACACTTTGCAGCAATTAACAAGCGACTTGACAGCCGCACCGAACAGAGCGCTGGCGTGGTTTCCGGCCGCATTGCCGCCCTGTGTGGGGCCTGACCCTAATAGCTTATATGAACTTAATTGCTAATATCCGAAAGCCACATTTATGCAAACTAAACTTTTTTTTCTCTATATCATGAATATTTAAAACTGTCAAAATCAGAAGAGCTGAACTTTACTTTTGGTGGTGGGAAAATATTGATTCAATGCTTTTTAAACAAAAATAACAAAGTGCATTGCACTGGACGTTACAGCTGGAAACATGAACAGACCATGGAGGAAGCCCTGACATATTCAAGGGTTTGATCTGTTCATAAGTTTTGGGGAGAAGCACACACTGTAAGCAGATGGATTGACTTTGAAGTCACCTAGAACCTGCTGAGATCCACCTGTAGTAGAGATTGTGAGAACTTGGAGGCAGAGCCCTGTGTACCCAGCAAACCCTCCTCAGCTCTGTAAGGGTATGTTCACACGGCCTATTTACGGACGTAAATCGGGCGTTTTTGCCCCGAATTACGCCCGAAAATAGCGCCTCAATAGCGCTGACAAACATCTGCCCATTGAAAGCAATGGGCAGACGTTTGTCTGTTCACACGAGGCGTATATTTACGCGCCGCTGTCAAAAGACGGCGCGTAAATAGACGCCCGCGTCAAAGAAGTGACCTGTCACTTCTTTGGCCGTAATTAGAGCCGTTATTCATTGACTCCAATGAATAGCAGCGCTAATTACGGCCGTAATGGACGCGGCGTTCAAGCCGGTACGGCTGAAATTACGGGGATGTTTTCAGGCTGAAACATCCCCGTAATTTCAGCCGTAACGGACGCCCTCGTGTGAACATACCCTTAGGGTATGTGCACACACACTAATTACGTCCGTAATTGACGGACGTATTTCGGCCGCAAGTACCGGACCAAACATACTGCAGGGAACCGGGCTCCTAGCATCATACTTATGTACGATGCTAGGAGTCCCTGCCTCGCTGCAGGACAACTGTCCCGTACTGAAAACATGATTACAGTACGGGACAGTTGTCCTGCAGCGAGGCAGAGACTCCTAGCATCGTACATAAGTATGATGCTAGGAGCCCGGCTCCCTGCACTGTGTTCGGTCCGGTACTTGCGGCCGAAATACGTCCGTCAATTACGGACGTAATTAGTGTGTGTGCACATACCCAAACTCTCATTGGAGGCCCCCATGCCTTTGATCTCAGCTGTCCATACTTTAAATGACTATCCGCAGTCTCTGGCCAGAGTTAAATATGTTTCGCACTAGATTTAGATACTAACCATACAGACAAAATAAATCTGTGCTGCCATTCAGAATGCCAAGGGAGTGGCGCAGGGTAGGCAGAAGATTTTGGGATATGCTGCACAAATTGTTTTGCCTTTTCAATGTGTAAAAATCTTGGCAGTAAGGTGTAAGGCTTTTCTTACACAAAGTGTTAATTTTAACCCTCTTTGAAACTATTTTTTTCAAAAATAGAAGGACTTTTGTTTGCAATATGTAGATCAGGGGTCAGCAATCGTCGTCAATCCAGCTGTTCTAAAACTACAATTCCCAGCATGCCCTAACAGCCTTTGGCTGGAATACTAAATGCCTTTGGCTGTCAGGGCATGCTGGGAGTTGTAGTTTCGCAACAGCTGGAGTGACGAAGATTGCTGACCCCTGATATAGATACGTTTGGTTAAAGTAAAATATAATCATTGATTCTGGCCTACTGCAAGATTGCTATTTCTATACATTAAGGGCCCATACAAACTGACATGGAGCCTGTAGGGCAGCGTACGGGGCCTGTCCGGTTTCTATAGCACAGAGGCGTAGGACAGAAAAGGGCTTATGTACAAAACGGTCGTGTGCATGAGCCTGTGGGTCCTTGGAGCCTATATGGAGGCACACACGGTCCCTGCAGCTACTCTATATGCCCCCGTATAGTACTATATTACAGATCTATTCCACCTTTTGTAGCAGTGTTTCTAGGGAAGAATGTATCTGTAGGACTGCAGCATGTCCAATTTGTATCCATATGAAATCGGAGGCATGAAGAGGTACAGTAGGGCCCCATAGATATGTATAGAGTTGTAATAAGGGATTTTTGGGGCTTGCATAAAAAAAGATTATTGAATAGAACACTTTGTAATATATTACTTGTAGCAATTTGGTCCCTGAATGCAGATTTTGAACACCACAGCTGCAAGGAATGGGTACGAATTAATTTTCATTCCACCATTTGTCACATGTATACATTCCACATCCTTGGATATGTTGTATATATGAGGACCCAGTAGCAGGGAGCACATTGCTACTCATAGCAAGGAAACTTTTTTTATACTTATGCCTCTATGGCCTTGTTCACACAGTGCAGATTTGCTGCAGATTTGCTGCAGATTTTGCATGCATTTTAAGCCAAAAAACAGAATTGGATCCAGGCTGGGTTCACACAGAGTTTTTTGCAGGAGGAAAATCTGCCTCAAAATTCAGTTTGAAATTTTGAGGCAGATTTTGCTCTGCCTGCACGCCGATTTTCGCGGCATTTTTCACCCGCGGCCATTGAGCGCTGCGGGCATATAACGCCGCAAAATACGCTTTCTCTGCCTCCCATTGATGTCAATGGGAGGTCAGAGGCATAAATGTCTGAAGATAGGGCATGTTCCTTCTTTTTCCCGCGAGACGGTTTTTCCGCTCGCGGGAAAAAAATGACGCTTCCTCCCATTGAAATCATTGGGAGGCATTTTCGCCCATTTTTTGGCGCGTTTTGCGGCGCGATTTCCGCGTAAAAAAACTAGTCAAAGAATTCTGTGTGAACCCAGCCTTATAAGGCCTATAATTTTTCTTCTGTTTAGGTTCAGTTCCTTGTTTTGGCTGAAAAAAGACATAGGAATTCTGCATCTGACCGGTGTAAACATGGCCTAAGGGCCTGTTCACACGGAGTATTTTGACGAGCTTTTTGGAGCGGAAACCGCTCCGCAAAACTCGTCAAAAACCGGCTGAAAATGCCTCCCATTTATTTCATTGACATGCCCTATCTTCGCGCGTTTACGCCTCTGACCTCCCATTGACATCAATGGGAGGCAGAGAGAGCGTATTTCACAGAGTTTTTTGCCCGTAGCACTCAATGGCCACAAGCGGAAAATCGCGGCAAACGACGTGCAGGAAGGACAAAATCTTTTGAGGCAAAAGTTTTCTCCTGCAGAACACAGCCTAAGGCCTCATTCACACGACAGGGTTTCCCGGCCGGGTGCCGGCCGTTCATAAATCGTCCGGCACCCGGCTGCATTAGGAATAATAGACCCCTAATGGGGCTATTCACACGACCGATTTTTTGACAGCCGGGAAAACCGGCCGTCAAAAAATGGGACATGCTCTATTTTCGGCCGGGTACCCGGCCGCCCGGCTCCCATAGAAGTCTATGGGGCCGTGTAATACCCAGCCATCACCGGAATGTGTCCCGAGTGATGACCGGGTTTTCCGTCGCTTGCGCTCTATCTCCTCCTCCTCACAGCGCAGAGTGCATGTGAGGAGGAGGAGTTGAAGCCATTCGGACGAATGGCTGTACGCTGTACACTGTGTGGCAGGGCCGGGGTGTACAGCAGGTGGAGGGAGCACTGCGCTGGCTCCCTTCCCCTGCTTGTTTTAAAAGCGCCCTGGCCCGGCGACACCTTCCATGGCGCCGCTAGCAGCTTATGCTGCTGCGGCTGCTACTACTGTAGCGACGCCACTATAGCAGAGCAGGGAGGTATCTCCCTGCTCTGCTAAGTGATAGCCCCACTTTAGCTCCTTGAAGGAGCGGAATCCCCGTGTTTTCGGGGATTCCGCTCCTGGACAGAGCGCTTGATGTCTCTGTTCATATCTGGGCAGTGACATCAGGGGAAACTCCTGAAGCGGAATCCCCGAACACATGGGGATTCCCCTTCAGGAGTTGCCGCTGATGTTACTGTCCAGATCTGCCCGGCCTGGAACGGATGCAAAACTTTATGCAAACTGGCCGGGCAAAATGGCCAATTTTACCGGCCGACACTCGGGCTCGGGCGGGACCCGGTCGTGTGAACCCAGCCTTAGGGTATGTTCACACGAGGGCGTCCGTTACGGCTGAAATTACGGGGATGTTTCAGCCTGAAAACATCCCCGTAATTTCAGCCGTAACGGCATGTGCAGGTGCTTGAACGCCGCGTCAGTTACGGCCGTAATTAGCGCTGCTATTCATTGGAGTCAATGAGTAACGGCTCCAATTACAGCCAAAGAAGTGACAGGTCACTTCTTTGACGCGGGCGTCTATTTACGCGCCGTCATTTGACAGCGGCGCGTAAATATACGCCTCGTGTGAACAGACAAACGTCTGCCCATTGCTTTCAATGTGCAGATGTTTGTCAGCGCTATTGAGGCGCTATTTTCAGACGTAATTCGGGGCAAAAACGCCCGAATTACGTCCGTAAATAGGCCGTGTGAACATACCCTAACAGTTTGTTTTGTCAGTAAAATACTGAACTGTTGCACTAAATTGTTTACAAATTATCCGTTTTTACATAACAGACTTGGTACAAATAAAGCATTTGTTTTGCTAACGGCTAAAGCTTGAGGTGTATATTGAGTGCAGAGAGAGGATCAGATCGAGTAAGCGCCTGTTCACATCAATGTTTTTTTTCCATTGAGGGGTTCCGTTGGAGCTTTCTGTCGAGGTGAACCCCTCAATGGAAAGGCATACGGAAACCATAGCTTCCGTGTGCATCACCATTGATCTCAATGGTGACGGATACTTTGCTAATAGTTTCAATTTTTCACAGTAAGGGCATGACCACACGTGGCGGAATTTCACTTAAATTCCGCTGCGGACACTCCGCAGCGTTAATCCGCAGCGGTGCCGTTTGTCCATTGACTTACACTTTAATTTAGCAGTGTTCGTTTAGACGAGGCGTAAAATTCCGCTGCGGAGCATAGGCTGCGGAGCGGAATTTGGTGTCCGCAGCATGCTCTGTCTGTTGCGGAGCAGTGGCGGACTCATGGCGGAATTTCTCCATTGACTTCAATGGAGAGTCAAAATTCCGCAATGAAGTCCGCAGATCTTATGTGTGCTGCGGAGCGTATTGGTTTTACTACCATGACATTTCTTCATTCTGGCTGGACCTATGTATTTCTAGGTCTACAGCCAGACTGAGGAAGTCAATGGGGCTCCCGTAATGACGGGAGCGTTGCTAGGAGACGTCTGTAAATAGTCACTGTCCAGGGTGCTGAAAGAGTTAAGCGATCGCCAGTAACTGTTTCTGCACCCGGGACAGTGACTACCGATCTCAATATACATGTATCTGTAAAAAAACATATAAGTTCATACTTACCGAGAACTCCCTGCGTCTGTCTCCAGTCCGGCCTCCCAGGATGACGTTTCAGTGTAAGTGACGGCTGCAGCCAATCACAGGCCAAGCACAGGCTGCAGCGGTCACATGGACTGGCGCGTCATCCAGGGAGGTCGGGCTGGATGCCGAAAGAGGGACGCGTCACCAAGACAACGGCCGGTAAGTATGAAAATCTTTTACTTTCACTAGGGAAAGTGCTGTCCCTTCTCTCTATCCTGCACTGATAGGGAGAAGGGAAGCACTTTTCCCGCAGTCCGCAGCAGCCAGTCCGCATCAATTTTCTGCACATTTTGTGCAGATCCGCAGCAGAATCTGCGACGCAGATTCTGTGCGGCATTGATGCGGACAGTTGCGGAGGAAATCCGCCACGTGTGGTCATGCCCTAAGGGTACAGTTTTTTTGACGGAATCAATAGCGCAGTCGACTGCGCTATTGGTTCAGTCAAAACAACGGAACCATTTCACAACGGTGACAAACGGAAACCATTAGCAAAGTATCCATCACCATTGAGATCAATGGGGATGCAAACTGAAGCTATGGTTTCCGTTTGCCTTTCCGTTCAGAGGTTCCCCCGATGGAAAGCTGTGATGGAACCCCTCAACACTGATGTGAACAGGGCCTAACAGGGAGCATCTTTGTATATCTTGCAATATGAGTTTAGCAAAAATAAAGAACTATAGAAACCATGAGATTAGTTGGTCGGTTATGAAAACCACCACCTAAATGTATTTGTATTGGTTTGGGTGGCATGGCGGCTCAGTGGTTAGCACTCCATGTAGATGTTGACCTGATTAGTTTCCAAACCAAGTCCTATGTTCTCCCCATGGTTATGTGGGTTTCGCCCGGGTTACTCTGGTGTCCATTAACCACAAAGGTCATTTAGCTTCCTAAGTAAAGCGTCATGCACATGGTCATATCACGGATTAATGTTGTATGGATCTGTAATATGCAACTTATAGAACTCCTATAGGCCCATATGGTACCTCCAATTTTATACAGACGCATATGGAGGTTGTTGTGGCAAGTTCGATTACAGAGGTGCTCTCCCTAGAAACACTGCTTGTAGGGAAGAATACAGTGCCATCCGTAGGCACCATATAGCAGCAACACGAGGTGCCCACCACTTCATAATACAAATCATAGGGACCACTCCGCCGTACAGGCTCCATGCACATGGAAGAGGCCTTCAGAACATTATATCGCGAGCTCACCTGGGGTCAAGGACAGAGGAAAATGAATTTGCTCTGTCAATTTGTCTCTTTACTCCTTTGACAATATGTATAAATCCATGCAGAGCTTTTAATAGTAGAACTAAATATCCTCATAAGACAATAAGTCATAATTTGCACACAATAAATAAGGTTCAGTGTCACTGAGGAAGCTTGTAAATATAAGCGGTTTGACTTGACACTCAGCAGATGGCATTGCACGTTCTGAGGCGTCTTGCAGACAAGGGCTGGAGGACAAACCGTCAATGGCAGAGGAGTTCAAAGCCATTATAACGCATGCAGTTCTGCTGCCAAGGACAAGGCTGCCGAACACAAAAACTCAAATCACACGCACCACATATCTAAGTGCACACACACATTTTGGCTCTAGTGTTGGGTTGACCGGCCCCCTCCAGCCTCCGGATTAGTTCTCATGTCTGAAGCAGAGATCCAGATGTTCCCCCTTTGACCTTCCAGATGGAATCAATCACAAGATACAGGAGTAAGGAAGTCTGATAAGTGCCGAGTCCTATCACTTCTCAGTAAACCTTATACAAATGCTTGATTTTTAGCATAATACATCAGACAGGAGATGTTCTCACAGCCAAAATATCCTCTTATAAGCCAGCGTCCGTTTTTTTTATTTCTAGACACGAGAGACTCCCGTATACAGGCGTAATATTACACATATCAATGCTAAATGTTTAAACAGATGATAAATCAGAAAAGATTGAAGTTGTATGTGCAACAGCTGTTTACGTAATAGCGTGCTAGAAGTTGTACGACATAGGAATTTTTGTCTTCTTAATGTCTTGTCCACACGTAACGGATTTGCTGTGGAAAATTTCCGCAGCATTTACGCATCAACTGACAGACAATCCGCTGCGGATAATCCGCACTATTTCATGCGTTTATAGTGCAGATTTTTGCCGAGTTTTTTGGGTGCGGTTTTTCAAGGGCTGTATGATGTGACATTTCTTCTTCCTGTGATGACATTTCCACCCTGTAAGAAATTCTGCAGCAAATTACGCAGTACATTGCAGTTTACTGCGGAATTGATGTTCCTTATTGTTTTCTATGGGGGAAAAAATACAGGAAATCAGTCCACTTTCCGCAGCAATAGTTGACATGCTGCGGAAAATAAAATTACGCACCACAGGTGCATTTTTGGATGGAATTTTTCCACAGTGTGTGGATGAAATTTGTTAAATCACACCCACTTTCCTGCTTCTGTATTCCGCTGCGTATTTTCCATCTGCAATTCCGGACGGAAAATACGAAGCAATTCCGTTTTGTGTGGAGAAGCCCTAATACTTCTCGCAACTGAAGGTTTGCTACAATTCTATCCAGTCTAGGTAATGTGAGTAAATACATCAGCAACACAAATCTCTCTACAGCTCCGTTTGCTACAATGTATTAGTGTAGATAAGGCCCAAACTACACTTTTTGGGCACACATTTGGCACGTTAGACCTATATACGTCAGCAGAATTCCCCAGCGAATACACCATACGTAGAGACAAATGTGGTGTGAAACTTGCCTAAAAAGTATTAACCTGTAGTCCAGGCTCCCTGATGATTGTCTAGACTGGATACAATTGTTGCGCTCTGTTCAGACCACGTTTGGTGTGTAGGCCCATCATATATGTCCGGAAAATATCCCAACGTATACGTCGGATATATCCCCCAGACTTCATCTGCCATTGACTCCCATTGTAAAAATAAATATGTTCTACATATATAAGTATGATTAACTATGCTTTCCAATTCCAAAGTTATGGATACAATGTGGCGTGAACAAAGCCTAACAAACTCTCTGCTGTGGGAAGTATCCGGTCTGCCCGTGTTTTCCCCTGTATGTATGTAGCACAAAATATATTAGAAAGTTGAAGAGCTTCTCAGTATAAAATGAATAAATCTTAGTCACATAAAACCAGAAAACCCTTATATATCAATATGTACATTTAAGAATTTTTGCTGAAAGTGGTCTTCTGAGCTGTAGTACCAGGCGCAGCCACAACCATATATATATGGCGCTGTGCCTGGGAAAACAATGAAGAGGCCGCGGTTCCTTCATTCAGTTGATCAGCAAGTCAGATCTCCACTGATTAAATATTGAAGGCTTAGCCTAAAGATAGGCCATCAGTATTGAAGTCTTAGAAAATTCTAGACTTTTAGCTATTCACAGATGTAGCCATCTTCATCTTGACTCTGATAACTTGCTGCAGCGTGACATCACACAACAAAAGCCATTGAAAACATCAAGTTAAAGATTCTTGTCACTGTGTATTTAATGCGTTAAGTCAAGATAAAGATGCAGATGTAGCCATCTTTACAGCAAAACCCTGGGGGAAAAAAAGAATTTTAATAACTGCCGACAGATATGCTCTCTGCCCTGGCATGTAGAGACCGAGCGGCTCTTCCTATACCTGGAGGTACAGGTACCGTCTCTTCTAAAACAAATAATAATAGTAATCTAGATAAACATGACACATGTCTATGGAATGTACACTAGTAAATTTACTGCCACAACAGACACTCTAGTAAAAATACGTGATGTAACGAGTACTACAGCTGGGCAGTGCCATTACGGTAAGGATGAACCATGTTCACAATAATGTTTCAATTGAGCAATAAGCATTGTTTAAAAGATATCCAGTGCTCGTTCCTTGAATATTTTTTTTTTTTTTTATTGAGCCTTAAGTATAAAAAGCAATGATTCGCTTACGCATTTTGAGCTGTGACCCTCTTAGTCATATGACACACAGAAGACAACTTGGTCACTGGGCCTGGCCTCTCTATGCAAGATGAGCAAACTAATATGAGATATGATATTCACTGATAAAATAAAGCGCCTGCAAGTACGGTTGGGAAAATAGACCATATGAATAAATGATGAATGGTACCGGTCTGTTCCTTGAATCCTCACCATTAGGGTATGTTCACACGGCAGCCTCCGTTATGCCTGAAATTACGAAGCTGTTTTCAGGAGAAAACGGCTCCGGAATTTCAGACGTAATGGCATGTGCAGGCGCTTTTCGCAGCGTCCATTACGGATGTAATTGGAGCTGTTTTTCCATGGAGTCAATGGAAAATGGCTCCAATTACGTCTCAAGAAGTGACAGGCACTTCTTTGACGCGGGCTTCTTTTTTACGCGCCGTCTTTTGACAGCGGCGCGTAAAAAAAATGACCATCGGCACAGTACATCGTAAAACCCATTCAAATGAATGGGCAGATGTGTGCCAACGCTTTGGTGCAGTATTTTCGGACGTAATTCGGGACTAAAACGCCCGAAATACGTACGTAAATAGGGTGTGCCTTAGGTGTCAGGAAGACAAAGAGCGTGATATGACAGCAGAGTGGTTCTGGATCAGAGCCGGCCCTATGGGTGTGCGACCTGTATGGTTGCACAGGGTGTCACTACTGAAGAGCGGCCACTGACCATAATGGCTTGAGGGTGCCCATGCCATTAAGGTAGGTGGTCCCTCTTCAGTAGTGACATCCTGTGCAGGTCACACACCCATAGGCTTGCACTACTTACACTTGCTGACTGAATGGCAGCTGCCCAGGATGCAGCGACATTCCCATTGGACTAGTACCCGACACAGGTGCCCTCCTCTATTCTAGCATCCCGCTCCTACACACAACGGGAATCTGAAGTGATTCAAAGTCACCGCACCTGTTGTGTTACCGGTCTGCCTTCCAACATTGTCTCACATGTGGGTCATGTTTCTTTGCTGTATATCAGGATGGTTTTGGTGGTTGTTAAAGTGGGAAATAGACATGTTCAGCGATTGGCAGGAAGATCCCCGTTTTTCTTATCCAAAAATTTGCAGCAGCTGTGATCTATTTTTGCTGCCTAATGCAATAATATAACCATGCAACGCCAAGGTGATTTATGATAGTCTGATCATTTATTATTGGGGTACATTTCAATATTTAAAGTCTGTACAACTCAAAGTAAAACTTTTGCTCAAATGTGGTGTTCCCACAAAAGTCAGTATACAAAGCGGACGGTTCAGATGCTGAGAACGCATTCAAGCCCACATTGCAGCATACAGCGTGAAAATCTAGTTTTCTGGCAACCTGTAAATCATTCCCAAGATGTAGCGCATTTAGTCTATATAGGATCATGCTGCGGAGACTTTCACACCATATATATGCCATCTGGCAAACACATTCTATATATTTTATCTCTTTAAGTGGACCTGTCACTATGATTTCATATCTATGCATCATTCTTCGGAAATATTCCATAGCTTCTTTCTGTCTTAGAGACATTTAATTTCTGCAGTCTAGTTCCCCAGAGTTACCCCCGAATTACAAATGAGTCTAGGGAATACAGGGGTTCCCATCATATAAAAACTAGCTAGAAAGGTGGACTCCATATCCAGTATATACAAAGAAAGAAGACTGTTCAGATACATGGAGCCACTATCCAATTAATGCTATAACTTTGATAACTAACCTCTACGGTGTATACGAGCTGCACCATACGGAGGTTCAAAGAATCTTGTGATGACGATATCTGTTTTTTAGTTTAGTTGTGTGTTTTTGTGTTCGTTTTTTTTAATTATTATTAAGGCTGACCATAGAGATTATATTATTCTACCAATTTTTACAAACAATCTTATGTCAATGAGGGACTGTCATACACTGTGTAATATTGGGTGTATAGGTAGAGGCATAACTTGAACTTTCGAGACCCTGATGGGCATAGGACCCCCACAAGTATTTTGTGCCATTAATAGTACTGATGTTTATTAGCAACTGTTGGGCCCTCTAAGATACCAGGGCTTAGGTGCGAGTGCTTAACCTTGGACAGCAGACGTTGGGAGTAGTAAGGGGGTGCCAGGCACAAAAAAAATCAATATTGGCAGGATCCAGCACTCAAAAATGTCTATTACTAGTTTACTTATGTAACCGCTGGTTTTCCAGAATTAGCTCAAGTTTAAGGGTATGTTCACACGCTTAACAAAATACGACTGAAAATACGGAGCTGCTCCTGATTTTCAGACGTTTTTTAAGCAACTAGAGTTTTTTGCTGCATTTTTTACGGCCGTTTTTGGAGCTGTTTTTCTATTAAGTCAATGATATACGGCTCAAGAAGTGACATGCACTTCTTTTTCGCGGGTGTCTTTTTACGTTATTTGAAAATGGGGCGTAAAATAACGCCCCATTGGAACAGAACGCCGTTTACCCATTGAAATCAATGGGCAGATGTTTGTAGGCGTTCTGCTACCGATTTTTCAGCCGTTTTTCAGGACATTTACAGCTCGAAAACCGGATGAAAATAGCCCGTGTGAACATACCCGTAGGAACAGTAGGTTTGTTGCTTTTACCAGTCCTCGGCTTATTTTGTCCCTGATAAAAGCAAACATGGTCATGGACCACAACTCTGCATATAATAGTCTGGACTGGGCCATACTGTGCTGTCATGTGTATTCAATGTTATTACGATGCGGTGTCTACATCCCTGAGCTTCCTCTGTAGCTGGCATTGCAGAATAGTGAATCACTTCATACCCTACCAGACTAAACAGGGATTTCTTAGCTCATTCTATACATTTTGATAGTCACAGTATGTAACACAACACCGATGTCTTCTGTTTTCTTTAGGTTCAGTTGCAAGTACTTCGTAACCCAGACATCTATTTGTCACCAGTTAGTTTTCTAATAAAAGTTTTAGGGAAAGAAAATAAATCTCGGGCATGACTTCGAGTGGCTTAGAGTGCAACAAGATTAAGCCCAAATTTTGGAGAAAAATATTGGTCTAAAGTAACCCAACCAAGAAGTGGAGTAAGGAAGAGAAAAATGTTAAACATGTCTAGAAAGATGCAATAAATTTGGTACATCTTCTGCCTTTCTGATCTAGTTTTTAAGCTTTGTAAATTTAAAGAGTACCTCTCTGCTCTCCTGAAATGTCTGATTTAGTGAATAATTGTATTCCCCATAAAATAACAATTCTGGAACATATTTTCTTACAATTCTGCATTGTGCCATTCCTCTGTTATTCCTCCTAGAAATGTATGAATAAATTGACAACTGGCTGTTACCAATTGGGAGTGTGTCCCTACACAGACTGATACTGT
Organism: Rhinoderma darwinii; assembly: GCF_050947455.1. Classification (NCBI taxonomy): domain Eukaryota; kingdom Metazoa; phylum Chordata; class Amphibia; order Anura; family Rhinodermatidae; genus Rhinoderma; species Rhinoderma darwinii. Next base: position 33,011,805 of record NC_134696.1, on the reverse strand, counting down.
CCAATCAGTGCTGACAGTGAGACTGCGTAGGGACACAGGGGAAATTGTAACACCCAGTTGTCAATTTATTCACAAACTTTTAGGAGGAATAACAGAGGAATGGCACAACCCAGAGTCGTAAGGAAAGATGTTCCAGCATTTTTATCTCATGAGGAATACAAGTATTTACTAAAATAGACATGTCAGAAGAGGTGATATGTCCTCTTTAAAACCATAATAATAAATGTTCCCTTTAGTCACACAAATCGCACTTAAACTAAGACCAGCGCAATCATTGGTCTACAACGGGAAACCTGCAAGGAATAGAATACTGCAGTTATTAAGCCGCTGCTTGGCACAATGTTCCAGATCTTCAAACTGCAATTACGGTGAGGGTTCTGCTTGATATCCATTATTGTGTTGAACGAGCCGCAGGAATTGATCACGCTACACAAAGCGAACGTTAAAAAATCCAGCCGATTTTTATTTTATTTTTTCCCATTTTTGGCTTGTGTATCTTCCTAATTTTTTTTTATCTGTGAAGTCTCTGTAGGGGGCTGTATAAAGATGTGTAGCAATATATATTATAGAAAAGAAGTTGTTTTCTTACCTACAATACAAAAGAATAAAAAAAAAAATATTGCGATACTTAAAATGGCCCATGATTCACAAAGTCTGTATAGGCAGGTCACATTGTGCCGGTCAGGGCTTATGTGCACAGAAATCCTGAATAGATGTTGTCAGACTGGGCCCTCGGGGGGGGGGTTTGTTTGGGGTATAAAAAGCAACAAAAGAGAGACTTTCAAGCACATTAGCTACAGTGAAGAAGCCTTCCTCCCTGCCCCCTTTCCCAAGGGCTTTGAAAAGCACATTAAGATGTTCCCTACGAGGAAATGTTTTGGTGCCAACGTGAGACTGAAAAGGGACTGAGAGTCTCTGGTGCTGAAAAGCTTGCCGTACCGGGCAGGTTCACGAACAGCGGGCCCTTCCATACTGGGAGGGACAGGAAGAAGCAGTGTTCTTCTCCAAACTCAGGTCATCCATTCTGGTTTCCATACGCACAATAACAAAGCTGCCATTCTTTACCCACTCAGAGGGAGACGCTTTCTTACCCAAAATACCAGGCTCCGTCTATTGTATGTCTCCGCTGCTCCTCATTGACTCCCAGCGTATTATTCATGCTGGATGGAAATGTATTTTTCTGAATACTTCCTTATATAGTTTTTACTACTTTTAATTTCCCTTCGGCTCGATTTACAAACAGCAGAAAAAATGATGCAGTGGAACCAGACTAAGGGCATGTTCAGATGTGGCGGAATTCTGCAGTCGCTGTCCGCATCAATGCCGCACATAATCTGCGTTGCAGATTCCGTTGCGCCTTTGCCTAAAATGTGCAGTAAATTGCTGTGGATTAGGCGCTGCAGATTCAGGTGAAGAGTACTTCCCGCTGTCTTTTAAAACATTCCATCTCAGTCTGGCTATAGACCTCGAAACACATAGGTCCAGCCAGAATGATGAAATATCCTGTTCATGAAAGCAATCCGCAACGCAACACACATAACATCTGCGGATTTAACTGCGTAATTTTGCAACTCCATTGAAGTCAATGAAGAAATTCCGCCACAAGTACGTATCAAGTCCGCAACAGCCAGTGTATGCTGCGGACACCATATTCCGCACCGCAGCCTATGGTCCGCAGCGGATTTGTCCGCAGCTTCTGCACGAAGATAACTAAAAAGGTGTGGAAACCAATGGACAGACTGTCTGCTGCGGATTTCCAGTGCGGACCGTCCGCAGCGAAATTCCACAGCAATTCCGCCACGTGTGAACGTGCCCTAAAAGTCGTCACCAGATTCCATGTGGTACATGCGGATTACGTTACAGATATAGCCATGGATTTCACTCTTTGCATAGTAATGCATGAAAAACACGGTGACAATCTGCTTCGTTTTTGCAACCGGTGGGGCACGCTGTGGATTTTTTATGCTGTGAGTGAATAGGGCTTGTTTAAAACCCCACTCACTGACATGGTACTGTACTTTTTTGTGGAACATCGGTGTGATTTCCGCAACGTAAATTCCACAAACAAATACACGATGAGTAAATCAATAAATCGCTAGTAAATAGAAGTAATTGAGATGTCCTGTGACTATAATATTCCTATTGAATCAGGTCTTATTTGCTTCTGTATCTGTATCTGGAAAAGTTGGGTGAGAGATTGTGTGGCTGCTATTACAGGTTCCACTAGGATTGTAAATGTCAGTGACACTCCAGACTCTAGCCAGGAGAGAACTCCTATGGGAGCTTTAATGACAATGTATTGGTTGTCACCCAGCTTTTCCCAGAAAAGAAATACAGCTTAAGGGATAGTGGAAAATAATATTTAAAGAGAACGGTAAGCTCTCCTGACATGTCTGTTTTAGTAAATATTTGTATTCCCCATGAAATAACTTTCTTATAACTTTGTGTTATGACTTACCTCTGTTGTTTTTCCTGGAAATATATGAATAAATTGCCAACTGGATGTGACCATTCCCCTTGTAGAGAGGGTGTATCCCTCAAAGTCTGACACTGCCAGCATTGATTGGACAGTATTAGACTCCTTTGACAAGGGGAATACTAACACATCCATCTACTCAACTCATATCCATCCAACTCTTTCATATCTATCTATATATCTATCTTATTTATTATTATTATTTTATTTTTTTTAAACTGCGTGATAACCAATATGGCCATCATGAAAGCTCCCATACAGGGGCGTAACTAGGAAAGACTGGGCCCAATAGCAAACTTTTGACTGGGGTCCCCCCTCCCCTGGGTATCACACAACCCCCCCCCCCCTTGTAGATAGTGCCTCCCTATAGATTCCACCACACAACGCCCCCTATAGATAGCACCATACAGCCAACTGTAGATAGCGCCATACACATCCCCCTGTAGATAACGCCATACAGCCCCCTGTAGATAACGCCATACATCCCCCTGTAGATAACACCATGCAGGCCCCTGTAGATATACACTATACAGCCCCCTGTAGATAACGCCTTACAGCCCCAAATCCTCTCTGTAGATAACGCCATACAGCCACCTGCAGATAACGCAATACAGCACCCCCTGTAGATAACGCTATACAAACCCCCCCTGTAGATTACGCCATACAGACCCCCCTGTAGATTACGCTATACAGCCCCCCTGTAGATAAAACCATACAGCCCCCCCCTGTAGATAATGCAATATAGATCCCCCCCCAAAAAAAAAAAACGGCCTATAGTTTGTCCTACAAAAGAGATGCATCCCCTATATAGAGGATAGGGGATACATGTGTGATCGCTGGCAGCAATAAGGAGAACGGGGGAACGAAAGTCCCTCGAAGTTCTCATGACAAACCTCGGACTTCCGGGGTCTGCACAGTTCAATAAAAATGAAAGGAGTGCTGGTCACGCATGCGCACAAGCGCGACCTGTGCACAAGTCATTTCAATGGAGCTGCCGACACAGACCCCGGAAGTCCGAGGTTTGTCATGGAGAACTTCGGGGGACTTTCGGTCCCCCGTTCTCCTTGTCGCTGGGCGTCCCAGCGATCACACATGTATCCCCTATCCTGTGGATAGGGGATGCATGTCTTTTGTAGGAACAACCCCTTCAGTGGCGTCGCACTGTAGCAGCCATAGCGGCTGCTAGCGGAGCCTCCGGCCGCTGCGGGCCCCGTAGCAGCCGCTACGGCTGCTATAGCGGTAGTTACGCCACTGCTCCCATAGGTGTTAACTCAACTTTTCTAGAGTCCTGATGTCCACTGTATAACTAACTATATTTGCTATTTCTAAGTCTCTGCAGCCAGGATAAGAACTTGTCCCTTTACATATCATGCACTAAACCCATGGCCCCCAAACTGGAGAATCTAGGGACCATTGTATGGATGCAGCCCCAATGAAGTCCAGAAGCCCACTTATTAGAGTATATTATAGATTACACAGTCCGGTGATAGAAGCCGCTTTAATTGTCCGCACGGGAACGCTTATTCTATTTCGTTGTTGTGCATTTTTCACACTATTTGTGTCTACTAATTAAAAAGCAATAGAGAAATCCTGACACTTCTATATTTTCATCCAGCATGGCATTACAATTGTCACCAATTACTGCGTGTAGTACAATGATCATTAGTTATATGACTGCGCCGGCAGACTGTGCTCCTACATGCCTCGTTTCACATCCATAAAGAGATAACAACATTTATAGAGGAGATTTGCCAGCTTATGCTTTATTATTTTACGGACAATGATTGCCGCAAATGATGGTAATTTGTATATGAACACGTCTTATCTTATTGTGCTTTAATGCAAAAAAAATAAATATTGTCCCTCCATCATTTAAAAAATAAATTAAAAAAATCAGTATTTATTATCTGGGGAAGATAATAATTAAAACATGCAACATATGGAAATGAAGGATCAAGTAGGCAAAATTATAGTGCACTGAAATAGTCTATTCCCTCTCTGCACAGTAACTGTAACTGAGCACAAATATGCCACTTTGCAAGAAAATAAGGCTATATATCTGCCCCCGCACAGTGGATGGAGGGGTAAAACTTACTATATAAGACAAAAATATAAATTTGCTAAGCATAAAGTGTCATTTAGGCTTTAATATATCTATTTAGGCTCCGCAAGCAGTCTTAGGGCTCAGGCATATGGCTGTGTTACAGATCCGTGTTGTGTAGATTTGGAATATGGTGCCCAGTGATTGCTGCCAGTATGGGCTCGTATTATATCTGTGTGCAAAAAGCCATAAAAATCTGATATGGAAAAATCATGGCATTGCGTCACATACCGTATTTCAGGGGTATTCTCTCCCGTATTGGCAACTTTAGTAGGAGTATTAGGCAGGTCATGTACCATATCTAGGCATTGTGTCTGCAGCGGGTTACTAATTGATCACCAGTTAGCCATATAAACCAATATTTTCACAGTAGAAACGTATAAATTCGCATTAGTTCCTCCTTATGTAACAAGGGGCAATGCATTATTGGTGGCTGAGTGGTTATCAATGTCGCCTTGCAGCTATGAAGTCCTGAGTCTTCAGCATCATGAACACGGCTGAAAAACTTCTGTGATACAGCATCAAATGGAGCATGCCAGGAATTTTTATTTTTCTCCTTCCATATGAATGTACCATAAGCTATATGAAATTGGAAGACACGGGCGTACAGTCAGTCCCCATAGATTTCTATGTGTGTGTGTGTGTGTGTGTGGTGTGTGTGGTGTGTGGTGTGTGGTGTGTGGTGTGTGGTGTGTGTGTGTGTGTGTCCCACAGTGCTCGGAAAATATTTTCTTTAATTTTTTTTAACGCACTACAAACAATCCCTTTTTCTTTTTTTTTCTCTCCTCAGTAAGAGGATTAAAAGTCAATCACATTAAAATGGTCAAATTCCTCCAAACTGAGTAAGAAACAAACTTTACTCTCTTCGCAATATGTTTAGAGACAGTTTTCACCTCCTGCGGCTATTTAGATGACAGCGCAATATTTTACTTCAAAGAAGAAGCTTCCTCTAGTCATTTGTAAAGATAATTACATTCTTATAGCTTTCATTATGTGTCATAGAGGACAGTAAAAAAAAAAGGGGATAGTAGTTGCCTACAAATTGCAAAAAAGGTCACTTGCTACAAAGCATCTTCTCCTGCTGCTGCCACGATGCCCATGGTGGAGGGGCATACCTATTCAGGGCTCATCCTTTCCATCCCATGTAGGAGAGAATGAGAAGTGCAAACCACTGCCTGGCCCTCTGGAGCAGGGATGGAGCTGAGAACCTCTACCCCATGTACACATATTGCAAATCACTCAATACCGACCTATGGAGCAACAAACTTCCATAGTATACCATCTACATGTATACCGCACAACGTGACTATTGGACATGATCATAACACAATATTACACTCTGTACAATTATAGACTGCTAATACAATTTCAATAGAACAAGCTGAGCCAGTCTTATGTTAGATGTCGCCCTGTGCGGTATCTTTTGTTAGTTCCCCCTTCCCCATATCGTGTCATACAGTGTACAAATAACCCTACCAAACATTGCCTAATAAAAAGTACCATACAGTGCCATATGTTGGCAAAATATACAGTTGCCTAAATAACAATGCAATACAGTATTTCCACCACCATAAACTGCGAAAATATACTGTACAGAGCCTAAGAAACCATGCCGCACATTGTAAATATCTCCATACAGCGCTCAAATAACACCAATATACAGTGACCAAATAACAGCTCCATGTGTCATTTAATAACTGTGCCATACAAGTCATATTAATATTTCTGGAGGTCACAAATGTAGCACAAGTCGCGCACCCCTATGGCCCGCTATGATAACCAGGTAGTTCTCACGACATGGCTATATTGTCTTCTACACACAGACATTTGCTTTCGCCAATATGGCCGGGTGTAAACCACCTAGATCAGAAGCGATTTACAGACATACTGTATAGATGTACCTGCATAGGACGTAGCCTAAGGCCAGTATAATGCACATGGAGCAAGTTAGAAGTAAGAAATTCTGCTGCAGTTAGTCCATGTGTACCTTCAGTGCAGCAATCCGTTTGTATGAAATTCAATATTCCTTATTGAAAATGGCTCATAAAAATGACCGGTTGCTTATGCGTTTCAGGCATCAATGCCCTTATTCATACACTTTTTAGGACGACCAGGTATTTTAGTTTGGGCAAAATGGGAAGAGCCAGCTGATGGTACGTAACTGGTTGGACGCAATAATTTCCATATACAAAAAACACTTTATAGTGTTACACTTCATATCGATATATCCCATGTCATCCCTCACTGCCAAATCAAATTTCTATATGGATATACGGATACATCTACATTACACCATTCAATGTGATCCTCGTGGGTGAGAAAAATATCTGTAGTATGGAAAGCTGAGAGCTGATCCTATTCCTCTCCAGCATTCTTACTTTACATGCAAGATAAAAGCATTAAACCATTTTTTGCTCAGTAACTAAAGCCACTATTTAATTTGGTGAAAAGCTGCGGTGAAAAAGACTGGGATTTATATTAAAAGTTTCTAAGGGAACACATAACTGGCATTCCTCACGGGGCACAGCTCAGTTAATCCCTCCTGACAGAATCTGTGATCAAGAGGCAGTCGGTGTGATACCAGCCCCCTGAATAACATGGAAGAGCCTGTGCTTTCTGAGGTAGTGATTCATCCAAGCAGTGGGAATCCAACTGCCTGAAGTTTTAAGTACAAACCCGAAATTGCGCCCTTCTGATTAAAAGTTGTGACCAAAGGAGTTTAATTTAACATTTCACATGGAAAACCAAAGCAAAGACTTGTGAAGTGCCTCAGACTCTACGGCTTCTTCCAAAATAACTTTACAGAAATATTTTACTATAACGCAAATACCCCTTAAATTAAAGCAGCAGTAACGATAGTAATGTATATACCCCTCAAATAAAATAAATCACCAGTAACGATAATGTATATACCCCTAAAATAAAAGGCACTGTGATCAAATTATCTGGCAATTATATCATCCATGTCCTCAAATTATGACTAGTGAATACCCAGAAAACACAAGTGACATCTAAATTCCCCTGATAAGAGTGTCAGTCACAGCGCCCCCTAAAAATAGTGGCAGCCACTAGCAGCGCCGTTTTCTATCTGCGACGCTGTCATGAAGTCATCGGTTGTCATTGAGTCAGTGTTTGTTCCTGCAGCCTGAACGCACCTGCTACTGTGCAGCCAGCAGGGACAAACTCCGGTCTTTGTTGCCATTAGTGAGCCACCGATGTCTTTTTACCGCGACCACCTCTTTTTCCAGGAGTCTCCTAGAATGTCAGGGAATAAGCAAGCATGGGAAAGGAGGGGATGTATAGCTGCATAATCTGGGCTGGTGACGTGTTGTTGGCAGAACAAGCATCATGAGGTGCCTCATTTTGAGTTCTGCTGTGGAGTTACCTCTCCTGCAAGTAGAGCTGTGAAACTGAGCATTTTTCCGTTGCTCCCAAAAATACGAAACCCTGGTACATGACATAGGGTAATTGTTTTGGTAATATTCTATATTCCAGTTGACAATCGTAGGTGACTGTCCTCATACAATAACTTGGACTTTGCTGTCTTTGAAGACACATACACCATGCATATAGGAAGTTAAATGACTTGATCATGCGGAGCCAACCCTGAGCCTTTACTTCCTGAATGAAAACTAAACCTTATAGTCACAGCAGAAAGTTGAGGCCCTGGGGCTAGGAGGAATTCAGAGCTGCGGCCAACAAGTATCTCATTATTTGTTCTCTGTCAAAGAGGAAGAAACACTCCACCTCTTATGCCTCCCAGGTACAGAAACCCTACACCTGAAGCAGAATAACACTGCTTACTTATTGTCAGAGCATACCTGCCCGAGCTATGAGAGGAATGCAGCGCTGGCTACAGGCCCAGATCCTGCCCGTTGGTACATGAGGAAGAATATGATGGGGGAAGGGAGTGAGAATTGGGGACAAAAGGAATATTTAAGAAAAGGGCACTCTTTGAAAGAATTGAATTCTCTTTATTTTACTTTGACTGCTGTAAGTATGTGTACAGATGTAGGAGAGCTGAACTTGTCACTCAACCTTTTGGGGTTGTATTGCAATAAGTTTCTGAATTCATCCAGCAGGTTTACTACAGGTAAAACTACAGAAAGGACTATATCATGATGGGTTGTGATGAATGACAAACTCAGCTCTGCTACATTTGCAAAAACCATACACATTGACAAATTGAATACTTGTAATTAATACTTTTTTTTTTCTCTTTCCAGAAAAAAAAAAAAAAGTTTCCCACCTGTATTACTAAAATAGTCTGCAATTTATTTGCCAGGCTAATTGTGTAAATCGAGGAGGTCAGTAAAAATTTTTTGTCACACTGACGGCAGTTGACTGTGCACAAGGGAGGTTTATCGTCAAAAGTGGCGTGCTGCAACCGCTTACTGGAAGCCATGATTATTGCCCATTTATCGGTACATCTCACTGCCATGTAGGTTTTATGGTGCACAGTTTATGGCTGTAACAGGTTTATTTGATAATGACTTTTTTTTAAAATGACACATAGAAGGAAAATGAAAAGTCCAGTGTGGCGTGACTTGTTGTGGGAGGATTTTAGGTGCTAATATGTAAGGTCAGCGGCAAACCAGAATTAAAATAACGCTCAGCAATTGTAACAGCCGGTGTATAATGTGCATTCACAATATACAGGCCACCATCAGTTCATATGTTCTGCTGAAGAGGGGCAGATACAGACAGCAGCCTCCCCCTATGCAAGAGCAGTATATGGGCCCCTTGCCCTCCACTATCTCATCATAGGTGCTCATGCTCGACCAGCGCTCTGTTCATGTGGATGGAGCTGCCAGAGACAGCGGTCCCAAAAGTCCCATAGAAATGAATCGAGCGCTGGCCGAGCATGATCACCAGTGCTCCATTCTCATGGAGAACTTCCGGTCCCTCGTTCTACTCATCGCTGGGGGTCCTAGCAGTCAGACCCCCAGCAATCACACGTGCATAGATGTATTTTGTAGAAAAAAACCTTTAAGGGTATACTCTAGTATAGTCAGCCCCTTTTTAAAATATCCTATTAGGGCATTTAGAGGTAACAGAGAAGGGTCTCCAATTTCAAAGGACTATGGTCAATGGGCCACCGTGCAAAGCTTAATTTCCCCTGCAGTGACAGTAAAAGGAACTTTCGACAAGAGATCCTCCGGGTGATAATAGATGATCACAAGGGTGTGAACCCCCCAGCAACAAAGTAATCGACAGAGAATTAGCCCACTGAAAAATATGTCCAAACCAAACATCCCCTTTAACTCGACTACTATATTGGAGGGTTAACCAGTAAAGATCACTTATTAAATGAGATTCTGCATTTAGATTATTATTACTCCTAAGGTTATGTTCACACTGCCTATTTTCAGCCGTTTTTCGGGCCGTAAACGCCACGAAAAATGGCTGAAAATACGGAGGCTGAATGCCTCCAAACATCTGCCCATTGATTTCAATGGCAAAAACGCTGCGTAAAAAAATGGCCCGTAAAAAAAGAAGTGTATGTCACTTCTTGAGCCGGTTTTGGAGCCGTTTTTCATTGGGTCAATACAAAAAACAGCTCCAAAAACAGCCGTGAAAAAACACATCAAGAAATGGTTGATGCATAAAAAACAGCTGAAAATCAGAGGCTGTTTTCCCTTTTTTTGTTTAGCGTGTGAACATACCCTAAGCATCAACAGGTTATGAAGACCTACACAAAGAATATAGCACACAGTACTCTATGAAGAATAATAATAGTAACTATAATAAGAACTAATAAAGTATTATAAACACATGAATATGGAAATATGAACTGCTTGTTCTCCAGTCACTTCTTGCTCACAGTTTATAGTAATTGTCAAGCAGGGAGGTATACGGGCAACGCTGGATCATGTACATTGAGATGTTTAGTCATGAGTCTGACAACCACATATGCCTGTGAGCAGATGATGTCATGTATCCTAAGCCGTTGTGGTTTTCTTTAGGGAGTAAAAAATATAATGTAAATTATTTTGGCACAAAACGACAAATGTATTGCTATGTAAAATGACTATACAGGAATGTACCGCACCCTGAGTCATAGGAGGCTCTTATCTCAAACTATCTATGATCTGTACCGCAATAGGAAGATGAAGAGAAATTCACTCCCAAACTAGGATGGCAAATAAATCCTATGCATGGAGGAGTTCTGTACTATGTCCAATACTATAAAGAAACATGACACTTAAAATGATGCAACAAGCTGTATAATAGACAGGAATATAATAGACCGACATCTTATCTCCCTACATAATAGTCATGTAAGAAGTCATTTGTTTTTAAAAATGTTCTTCTTTATATTACAGCATAATTCTTTATATTAGAATAAGAGTTTGGCTAATTGTTTTTCGTGTGTATGGCCAACTTTAGATCTAGATCATCAAAATACAGCTTTTAAACGGTGTGTCCACTCTTAAAAATCTCTTTCTATTAAAAGGTTCCCCCAAAAATATGCTGATCACAGGGGGTTCTAATGCTGGGACCCCCAGGGACCAGCTGCAACCTGTGTGGAATCCTAGGAGAAAGTGTTCAATTCCCCTGCAGCACCACCAGAAGAGAAATGAAGCATTACACGGTGCCCATTGCAATCAACAGACTGTCCTTATAATGTACAGACATTCAAGGTCCTCCAGAGAAAGACTTGCTTTTTGTAGCTGCTTTCCCTCTGGCTTATATAAGTTGGTCCTGAACGGGGTCCATTAACACCCCATATATTTGACACTGGGTTTTCTAAACCAGACAATCCCCTTTTTAAAGCCTCCTGAGGAGTACTTCTACAGAGTTGTGTATGGAGGCCCATTAATACTTGGATGGACATTTACACCATTACAGTTATCGTACAGCAATAATTTTTTTTACACAATTTCAATTGTCCCAGCAATGTAGTTCAATAGGAAAGTCAGACAATGTCCATTGATATCAATATTTTTCTGTATGAACGATCAATTTTGATCAACGATAAATATTCGTTTTAGTCACCAGTATTGCGGCTTGTCTCCTACATCTGTATATTAGTTTGCTGTAGGGTTAAACACTCTTCTCTTTCCCAGTACCATGTCATTTGCTATGGGGTGGGTGTGGGTGTCAGACATTCAACACTGTTGATTTAATAGAGTAATCACTTTACATAAGAATTTCTAAAACAAGCGCTGTAATTTTAGGTTTTGTTTCCCAGATGCGAGTTGCGGCTGTTCAGCTATCCCTTATTAATTCCTTTTTCGTGGTGAGATGAGCAGTGGACAAGCTGATACTCGTCCTTCCACTAGATACTTGTCCTTCCGCTAGAATTTAGTGAGTCCCTCCCAGCTTGGGTTGATATATATGACATTGGGTGTGTCATTCATGGAAGATGACCCGAAGGCAAGAGTCGTTTATCTCTGCTGGAACTGAAGCATGTGTACAAGGACGGCCGCTTGTGACAGAACTTGTGTTCGGAGTAGTGGCTCTAACTTCAGATAACTATTCTGCATTCTTGTCCAAAACGACACTCGTAGAACCACGTGATTTCCGATTACTCCCACTTTCCAGTATTCAATGCAATTATTATAAAGTCTATCTATATTCTTGTACCTTCTGGTCCATCAGGTCTCTCCAGAATGCAGAATCTTCCATACTGTGGGAAAATCGAGTTGAGGTTTTGCTCTATTCCCTATGCAAGTATGGATGTATCCTATGGAGGACAGACTATTTATATAAACCACGAGGCTGCTATAGTAGGGCTTTCCTTTAGGGTATGTGCACACGAGAAGTGGCTTTTACGTCTGAAAAGACAGACTGTTTTCAGGAGAAAACAGCTGCGTCGTTTCAGACGTAAAAGCTCCTCCTCGCATTTTGCGAGGCGTCTTTGATGCCCGTAATCTTGAGCTGCTCTTCATTGACTTCAATGAAGAACAGCTCAAATTACGTCCAAAGAAGTGTCCTGCACTTCTTTGCCGAGGCAGTCATTTTACGCGTCGTCGTTTGATAGCTGTCAAACGACGAAGCGTAAATGACAGGTCGTCGGCACAGTACGTCGACAAACCCATTCAAATGAATGGGCAGATTTTTGCCGAAGTATTGTAGCCCTATTTTCAGACGTAAAACGAGGCATAATACGCCTCGTTTACATCTAAAAATAGGTCGTGTGAACCCAGCCTTAAAGTAGAGCTGTAGGCTCATTCCCTACTGACGCTCCCCTGGTGGTTTTGTTGCTGGTAGTTTATAATCAATCTATACTTGCCATAAAGGAAATAGTCTCTCTCTAAACTAACTTACTGGAGAGCTTGTAGGCTTGTGCTTATATATAGCAATCAATCTAAGGAAGCAGGGCTGCAGTGCAAAGCAAGGTGAATGGGCAAAGCAGAATCCTGAGCCTTTAATAAGACAGGAAGTGGATTTCAGACCTTCTTTAGACAATGCAGATAATCTGCATTAACAGCTCTACTTAATTGGATCAGGGATTAAAAGCAGCCAGGCAGACAATATTCAGGTTGCAGGTATGCATTAGCTAAATGTACCGACTCATTTTGGATAGCGGCTTGAAATATATCTATCAAAATCAGAGTTCAGACAAGATTATATGCCAGACAAATATTATGTGGTAAACAGGATTTGTTATCACAGCTGTATTATTGTCCACTGTATCCATGCTATATATTTTACACGTATGTATATGTGTTCCTGTAGCTCTCTCGATTCTGTGTCCCTCTTAAAGTGGTTGTACAAGATCTGAAATAAGAGTCGAGGTTGTTTTACAGAAACAGTGCCACTCTTGTCCATAGGTTGTGGCTGGTATTGCATTTTCTTTAGGATCTTTTTTAATTCAACACATGGTAATAATTGGTAACGATGGGAAGCGATTTGATGTAACTAAGTCGCCCAACAAACCAATGTTACTTAAGGTGCCAGTCATTAACATAGGATCCATCAAACCAGCTGTTTAGGATTAGGTCAGCATCATGTGGTGCCAATGTTGTACAACGCAAATCTTGCATTTTTCTTTCTCACAGTTGGGAATCTTTTACATTTTACAGAACTATTAAACCTGTGTTGAAATGAAAAGAGTTCATGTTTCACAGCGCTGCTAGAATCCGGAATACAATACACAGAGGATGTCCGCGTTGTAACAACTGGTAACCCCTGAGATCCAATAACTCTCACCCGCATGGACACAGTAAAAAACAATCCTCCAAACTACTGGATTCCAGTATCTACTAGGCAATCATTCTATCACTGAGGGATACCTATAAAATGTGCGTTATATAAATATATATACAAATATAAATACATATATACAGTGAAACCACACCAAAATACTATCTCTATAGGAAGGCCATTCCTAATTTAGTCCAGATTTGTCTGACGCATTGAAATTCCCCTACATCCTATGTATATTGAACATCAATTTTTTTTACAGCAAGTTTGGGTGGTCATCTCAAAGAGCTTTCACTGCGCATAAGAAATATTTCTAGTTATATGGGACTTTTATGTTGGAGACAGAGTTGAGGTTAAGGGGAAGGTACACCTTTGCAACACTTCTCTTTTTTTATTTTTTATTACTGCCATAAATCAACTTTGCAAAGAGTCTTGATCAAAAATATCCTTCAGTTTTGGGTCTACATCTCCTATGCAGATTTTTGTGTCTCTATGCTTACAGACTACAAGTGAACTCTGTGTGGTCTGATCCTGTTGTGATATTACTATACAGCTGTCCCCTACTTCTTACTAACCTACCAAATAAATGTTTATAAGAAGTAGGGAATAGTTGGAAGAGGGGATGACTGCAGTATCAGACAACAGAGGGTTTGTTTGTAGTCTGTTACCATAGAGACAGGACTGCTTAGGAGCTGTAGTAACAAAACAATAGAAGACTTTTTAATTAAGACAATATCAAAGTTGCTTAATTTTTATTTTATTTTAGATGCATTGAACAATAAAAAGAAATTGGGTGCTAGGGTGGATCTTCCCTTTAAGTATGGAAAGTGTTCCCTTTCCTTTTGTCATGTGGATATGGAGTTAAAGGGAGCTCTCCTGGCAGCAGCAGAAGACCTACACAGACCAGGATATGTGTGCTTTGCCAAATTTCATCAAAGTCCAAAATGAGGACCTAAGGCCTCAAGGACACGACTGTAGTCATGTGCACGGCCGTGATTTTTGGGTCGGCCGGCCACTGAGTGTCACCCGTGAGCCTCCCGCAGATTGCAGTCCGTGCACATGGCTGCGTCCATTATTTTCTATGATCCTGGACTGCAGAACACGGCCGTAATAAGACATTTCCATTCTTTCTGTGGTCCAGGCCCCTGGGCCATGCATGGACCATGGAAACCATGGTCGTGTGCATGGGCCCATAGAAATGAATGGGGCCGCAATTCTCTTGTGGATTTTTGGGGGAATTGCGGCCGCAAAAGCACGTTCGTGTGCATGGGGCCAAACCCAGAAGCACGATAAAAGTATCTGAGGCTTTTGTTTTCTGCCTTTTTTTAAAAAAAATTGCCCCTAATGGTTCAGTTATTTCAATATTTTCTTCCAATAGGGAGTTTATTAGGCGTAAAGAAGTAAACAAATATTATATATATATATATATATATATATATATATAGTCGTCCAATAAGAGACAGCACTCCGAGTAGTAGTGAAAAAAAGGCTTTTTATTAGCCCCTGTGCGACGTTTCGGATCTTTACACTGAGGCTTTCTCTTACGTGGCACATAAAAAGTTGAATGCGATCTAAATCTCTGTAATGCTTAATGTAATTCAATGACTACAAAACCTAAATATAATACAACACCTAATAAAACTTAGAGAGTACCTCCTGTGCCACTGACACAATATATAGAGATCTCAGCTTAGCTCAAACAAAGACATTGTGTAATTGTAACAAGTGCTTGTGGTTTGATGTCGTTCTGTCTGGACTTTTTTTGAGCTGGCGTCAGGAGCCGACATCTACAAATGAACAGCGAAAGAAAAAGGCAGATAAAACTTGTGCCAATAGAAACACCACGACACTGGGAGAAAAAAGGATCAGTTCATACTCACATAACATATTGATATACAGTGAAATAACAAAGTACACATCAAAATTATATTTCTTCCGTTCAAACTTGTTCATAGGAGCCCGTAATCCATTTATCATGTCAATGGCAGGATGTGGGGATTACACAACTGGAAGGAAGACGTATGTTGAATATGTAGTTATACACAGGTGAGTTACACCACAGATTGTGAAAGCAAATGGGAAGCTAATGAAAGCAAATTGTCTCCATCAGTTCATTGGCGTTGATATATAAAGCATAACTTCCATTTTGGGAACTTTCTAATACACACCCCATCCAAAGGGGAGAAGTTGAGAGAGGATATGGTAACATAAACTCCATTCACACACCACAATAAATAAAGACTATCGACAACAATTAATGTCGGAAGATAATAGCCGCAGTATTTAACCACGGGTTTATGCCATATATAAATAAGAACTTGTAATACATACAAAATGTTATTAATAAATATTAATGACCAATAAATAATATATTCAAATGACTATTTCAAGACTTGGTCAATGGGAGACTAACGAAATACTGCAACAAGGGAGGGAGAGATGATGTACTTAAAGAGGCTCTGTCACCAGATTTTGCAACCCCTATCTCCTATTGCAGCAGATCGGCGCTGCAATGTAGATAACAGTAACGTTTTTATTTTTAAAAAACAAGCATTTTTGGCCAAGTTATGACCATTTTTGTATTTATGTAAATGAGGCTTGCAAAAGTACAAGTGGGCGTGTATTATGTGCGTACATCGGGGCGTGTTTACTACTTTTACTAGCTGCGCGTTAGGAATGGGAGTGTATGATGCTGACGAATAAGCATCAGCCACTTCTGTTCGTTAACGCCCAGCTTCTGGCAGTGCACAGACACACAGCGTGTTCTCGAGAGATCACGCTGTGACGTCACTCACTTCCTGCCCCAGGTCCTGCATCGTGTCGGCCACATTGGCACCAGAGGCTACAGTTGATTCTGCAGCAGCATCAGCGTTTGCAGGTAAGTAGCTACAAAGACTTACCTGCAAACGCCGATGCTGCTGCAGAATCAACTGTAGCCTCTGGTGCCGATGTGTCCTCGCTCGTCCGACACGATGCAGGACCTGTGGCAGGAAGTGACGACACAGCGTGATCTCTCGAGAACACGGCTGTGTCTGTACTGCCAGAAGCTGGGCGTTCTGAAGAGAAGTGGATGATACTTCTCGTCAGAACGCCCAGCTAGTAAAAGTAGTAAACACGCCCCGATGTACACACATAATACACGCCCAGTTGGACTTTTACTTTAAACACACCCACTTGGACTTTTGCAAGCCTCATTTGCATAAATACAAAAATGGTCATAACTTGGCCAAAAATGCTAGTTTTTTAAAAATAAAAACGTTACTGTAATCTACATTGCAGCGCCGATCTGCTGCAATAGCAGATAGGGGTTGCAAAATCTGGTGACAGAGCCTCTTTAAGTCATGTCGAACAAGCGCTAGGCCGCGTAAAATCAGAATTCCCGCCATTAGCATATCCTCCACCAATCAGAGCCTAGGAAACGTAATACTAGAATTTACCAGAAAGCGCACGTGCTGTATTACATCGATGACCAAACAATGACCCCAGGTAAGTGCTAATGACCTTGAGGAAAGGGAAGGGGGGGGGGGGAATGGACGAAACCTTTTTCCTTTAATAAGAAAGAAAATCAGGAGAAAAAAGGGAAAGGCGCCGTGTTACCATGCTAAAACTTCTAATCATTAAAGAAATGTCTAGTCCAGGACGTGCTCTCCTATATGCATTTGAGCAATATCCGCCAAAATATTCTCTAATGTGTATAGGTTTCTCCTTAGAGTTTCCAATAGCATACATTGGGGTAAACCTAGATTGGGCATGATGGATATTATCATGCATGATCCTTGCTACCCATGGGAGATAAGCAGCTGCCATTTTGGGCCAAGCGGGCATGTTTATGGGTAAGTAGAAGAGAGATCTCATGTGTATGACCAGCTTCAGACTGGAGGATCATTTTAGACTTCGACTCCTCTATAGTAAATCATAGATTTCCACTGATTTACCATTGCTGGTGGTATCACAGTCAGGGTATGTTCACACGGCTTATTTACGGACGTAATTCCGCCTCGATTTATGTCCGAAAATGCGGCTCGATAGCGTCGGCAAACATCTGCCCATTCATTTGAATGGGTCTTACGATGTTCTGTGCCGACGGTCATTTTTTTTAAATAGACGCCTGCGTCAAAGAAGTGCCTGTCACTTCTTCAGACGTTAAATGGAGCCGTTTTCCATTGACTCCATGGAAAAACAGCTCCATTTACGTCCGTCATGGACGCAGCGAAAAAGGGCCTCAACATGCCATGACGGCTGAAATTACGGAGCTGTTTTCTCCTGAAAACAGCCCCGTAATTTCAGCCGTAATGGACGCTGCCGTGTGAACATACCCTCAGAAAGATCATAAATAAGAAAGAGATAAAGCTGACCTGTAAAAGAAGGATGAAAAGAATATGGATAAATCCAACACTAAGTGGAGAAGTGACACTGATGACTGACACAAAAGATATTTTGGTGGCCTTCATTTTTTCTTTTTTGTGTGCGGTGCCGATTGATCACCAAGGAAATATTTTAGAAAATATATTTTCAACACCGTGTCAAAAATTCCAGGGTCTATGAATACGGAGCAGCTCTAGTAAAAGCGCACTTCTGTGAAACATCATTTGTATTTGCCTCTTGAGATGTAACTCAACTCTCAAAGCAACTTAATCCTGATACACGAACACAACAGGAGGACCGACAAACTCAACAAGTGTTAAATGGTAACAATATATGTTCACATAACGAGAGGAAATTTCAGGCCAGTGCTGGTTATAAATAAAATATTAGCTTATATATTTGTTCATACAACAAATACACGGAGCTCGGCCTCATCTTTTATTTAGGAGGCTCAGACGCTCCATCGCTTCAACTCCTGTTGTTTTCCAAAAGCATCCCTAGACCACGGGGCTGACATAAGGTTTACTTACTCATTTTACATCGAAAACAAGTTGATTTTCCTGATTTTTCATTAACATTTTGGTAGGTTATAAAGACATTGCAATAAAGATTTCCATGCAGGATCAGGATAGATTGCATTACATTGACATGGTAATATTGTATAACCCTCATGTATAGGAGGATTTGCTAGATACATAACGTTCTGCTCTTGCGGCTGTTAATATTTTAGCGGAGTCCATATTGATACATCAGTTTTACAATCTGTCACCCACTTAACATACTTTTTTTTTACAAAAGATGATGGCAGTGATTGTCCCATGTTATTGAATCTCATGCATCCAGTTGTGTAGCTATGGGTGGTGCGGAGGGTGTTATTGCCCCGAGAGCAGTATTATAGGCAGGGCAAAAGGGGCACTTGCCACCACCTACGGGCCTCTACTATCTAGGAGCCTTTATCTCTCCCAGACGCTCCCAGCAGTAGGACAAAATGCATTGTTATTGACAAACGGAGATGGAGATAAGCAGCTGACAGACACATCTGGTTATGCTTATCTTCTGGTTGAACTAAAGTTTGTGCATGTTAAAATGCAACATGCCAAACCTTGCCTACCCCTACATCCGATTTCAGAGGACAGTACAGCTACCCTCATTCGGCTCCTGTTAACATCAGCAGGATCTGCTGACAATTATCTAATGGTTCAGTACAGTTCATGTTAGCCGCATGTTATATGACACGTGAGGCTTTGTTCACATATGCCTTCAGAGCCTCCGTCATGGGCTTTGTCTCTTTTAATGGCAAGAATAGCGCAGCGTGTCATTTGAAGCCATCATATAACGGATCTGTCACAGCAATTTTTTTACACTAATCCATGATGCTGGTGTGAACAGGCCTTACTGGGAAAGAACCAACACTAAATTATTTTTTTGCCCTTGTGCCTCCACCAACCCTGACACAAACCGGATTGACTCATGTTCATGAAGTCACAGTATACAGCAACAGAAGACAGCATCGGACATTAGATAGATAGATAGATCGATAGATAGATAGGAGGAGGACCTATCTATCTATCTATCTATCTATCTATCTATCTATCTATCTATCTATCTATCTATCTATCTATCTATCTATCTATCTATCTATCTATCTATCTATCTATCTATCATCGCAGTAGGGCCCATGACTACACCTCTGTATAAGAATATAAAAACATACTTGGTACTACTGTGTGGCAAACTGTATTGGCAGAAATATGTGGTTGGGCACTACATTGCTGTATGGCCCAATTCTGAACTTTGTTTCAGGGTCTCAAGAATTCTTGTTAAAGGGGTTATCCTGGTTTTTACATTTTTGGGGTAATGGCTGCAAATTAAATAAGCAAAGAAGCAGTACTCACTTATTCTTTCCATCAGCGATCCAGCACTGACGCTCCTGCCGGTGCTTGTTTACAAGCACGTAGCATGTAACCGCTTCAGCCAATCAGAGGGCTCCGCATTGACAACCTGTATTTCTGGTATAATGCCAGGAATACAACACATGACCACTGAGCACTCTCATTATCTGCAGCGGTCACATGGTACGTTCATGTAAACAATTACCGGTAGTGCCGCTAGAACGTCAGCGCTGGACCGTTGATGGCAAGGATAGGTGAGTACTGTTTTTTTACAACCCGGATAACTCCTTTATGCATTTGAGAGTTATACTAGTGAAATAAAAGCACAACCAGAGTTGTACCAATATCCACATTTTAAAACTAATACTATAACAAGGAGAAACTTCTAGCGGCAATTTTACTGACTGGAAACGAAAATCTATAAATGTACAAATCCATTTACAGAGTGAAACAATAATATTCTCCACAGTTAAAACGAATAAACCTCAATGAGTTCCTTGTGCCAGACGGCACTTATAGACATAGGCAGCGGATGCCGAGAGACCATTTTTCATAACCAAAAGACGTAAATGACCACACAGATTCTAATTACACATTACACACACAAGTTGTTGGTAGAGGACATGTTTTCTTTAAGCATGCTTTTCTTACAAATTACATAATTATTCTGTGACTTGATACATTTAGCAAGACATATAAGACTAAATTGGCGGAGCAGTGGTGGGCTATATAGACCACAGGCTGGGCATGGTGATACTTTATAAATGCAGCCTATTATTCTCAGTTAAACTATACGTAATAGAAACACAACTTTGAGCATAAATTACAGAGCAATTTGGTTCCTGCAAAACACATCCAGACAATAGCAGCCAGTCATTTCTTCTAATTGGTTGCAGCCTAAACAAGAGTCGTTTGACATATGTCTACGAGAGGAGTTGAGTGCTATGCTGTGGTGTCTATCTAATTTAGGATCTACTGGTTGTGATTGTTCTGTGTTGAATATGGATGTTGCCTACAGGGTTTCTGAACAATATACCTTCCCTATAACGGATTCCTTCTAACATGTTATGACATATTTGGAGTCATTCACTAATGCCTTTTGGATATTTTCCAGTACTGAAGATAAGTAAAACACAGCTTTTCTATGTGAAATATGTAGATATGCATTACAGCATATGAACGTCATAGAAAACCCCCCTCCTATGAGCTACAAGCTATATAAGAGCAGCTCTTGTACTGGCAAACCATGTATTACATGGGTAACCACATATTTGAATGGCAAAAATGAAATGCAACATGACTACTACATAATAACATAGTTAATAAGATTGAAAAAAGGCACAGGTCCAAGTCCAACCTATAATCCTACCATGTTAATCCAGTGGAAGGCAAAAAAAAAAAACATGAGGTTGATGCCAATTGTCTCATTAGGGGAAAAATTCCTCCCCAACTACAAAAATGGCAATCAGAATAAATTCCTGGATCTCCAGAATCTAGTACCCATAACTTGTAATGTTATATATTTCAAGAAAGACATCCAGGCCCTCCTTGAACTTGCTCAGTAAACAAAACCACCACAGCATCCTGTGGCAGAGAGTTCCATAGTCTCACCGCTCTCACAGTAAAGAATCCTGTCTATGATGATAGTAAACCCTTCTTTCCTCTAGACATAGAGGATGCCCCCTTGTCATGGTTACAGGCCTAGGTGTAAACAGAACATGTGGCTTCTCTGGCAATAACAGCTGATCTTCGGGAGCTAGAGGACCCGGACCTGCTCCGATCAATTTATCCTTGAGCCGGCTTCTACTAAATGTATCTGTTTCATACATTATAGAGAACTGTTATGACAGGAGAGCTGTGTATGTTCACATGGGTCGGATTGGCAGAAAACTCTGCAGCAAATCCAACCCAGATTCCAATGGGAATTCTGTTTGAAAACCCGCACCAAATCATGTTTCATTTGGTGCAGATTTTCGGCAGGTTTTCCACTGCGGACACCGATGAGGGGATAAAATAAATAAATAGGTCCATACTTACCTCCCCTAGTCTCCCAGAGTGACGCCTCACTCCTCCCATGGCTGGTGTCTGTGCTGCCGGCCTCCTTGGATATCTTTTTGTCCTATGTGACCTGTGAATGGCTGCAACTGTCACATGGGATAAAATGTCATCCTCAGGAGACCAGCAGCACTGAGACCAGACGGGGAGCAGTGAGGCATCGCTATAATAATGCCAGGGGACATAAGAATAGTCTTTTCAACTACATGCGTTTTTTTCTGCGAATTCGCAGCTTTTCCGCAGCAAATATTGCAACAGTAGCAATTTGTTGCAGAACTTCACTTCCCCATTGAACTCGATGGAGAAAGTCCACAACAAATATTCAACCATTTCGCAGAACAAATTGACAAGCTGCAGATTAAAAAGTCCGCACAGCAGGTCAATATATGCATAGAAATGTTCTACTTCTATTGAGACAATGAAAAACGGCTCCAAAAACGGCTCAAGAAGTGACGCCCCATGGGAACGAAACACAGTTTTTCCCATTGAAATCAATGGGCAGATGATTGGAGGCGTTCAGCCCCCGTATTTTCAGCCGTTGTTTTTGGCGTTTACGGCCCGAAAAATGGCTGAAAATAAGCCGTGTATACATACCCTCAGGGTGCAGTTGTACGTGGAAGATTTTGTTGCAGAAATTTTTGCGACTGAAAATACGTTCCATTGATATGAATGGAACTTGCAGCAATCCATGCACCTATACAGTACAGTTGTCGTATACTCTCAATTGTAAGAAAAATGCGTTCTATAGGGGTTTCCAGTATCTGGATATAAACAAGAATGATCTATATACTGACATCAAACAGAGACCTTAAAAAAAGCAAAGTATATAAGAAAGGTCCAGAACTTTTAATCAAAGAATGATTACGTTTTATTTACATAAAACCCTCCAAATGTTGATTTATATTTTATTATTATTTTGCTAAATATTAACCAACAGATTGAATCAACTCCTACAATAACAGAATCAGCATGCAAGGGCCAAGAAAAGAAGAGTATCTCTATATAAGCTTTACAATAAAGGAAGTCTTGTATTTTATCGCATGGATTGCGCCCACCCCCCACTTACTGTAAAAGGGACACATGGTCTAGATTACGCTTCCATGTTTCCTATTTGTTTTATTGTTTGGTGCAGAAGTTTCTAGACTACTTACATCTTGTCTCGCAATTCAGCATCTGATTAACACTCCACTGACCTGTAGATGAAGTATCTGGGATGATGGGGAGAGCACGCAGTGACTGGGAAAGTGTCGCCATGGAATGTTATAGAATAAGATGACCCTGTACCAAGTTGTTCTGCATTGAGTCTCCAAGACTACCCCCGGAGCAAGGCATGTGCTTTACATGAGAAATTATCAGATTAAAAAGACAGCTCTGTCGTGATAGTAGAACAATACCAGATATCCCATGCAAATTGTATAGAGAATTCATAAAGTAAGTCAAATATAGTTGTTCTTAGTGGTCATGAAAACTTCCATCCAGATCCCTATAGAAAATGAAATAATCAAGATGGTGCCTGCAGCTAATTGATGGAGGGATTATGGGATTGGTATAGACACACTTCAGACATGTTTCAAAGTAAATCATGACACGGATTACCAAATACATATAGTTACAAACCTAAGAGAAAGTTATTCATACAGACCAGCCCCACATCCTGATACTTCATCGCAAAATGGACATTTTTGAGACCGAAGTGCAAAAAAAATAAGAGGGGCTCTCCAGAAACTTAAAGTGTAGCTAAACATTTCACAAACTTCTGACATGTCATAGTGATGTCATAGTTGGATTGGTGGGGGTCCGAGCACTCAGACCCCCACCAATCGTTAGAACGAAGCAGCTGAAGTGCTCGTGTGAGCGCTCAGCCGCTTCGTGTCTGTTTGGCTTTTTCCGGAAATAAATGTATCGGTGTACGGACACAATAGAAAGTCTAAAGGCCCGTACTCCGATACCTCGGCTTTCCGGAAAAAGCAGAACAGACACAAAGCGGCTGAGCGCTCACACGAGGGCTTCAGCTGCTTCGTTCTAGCGATTGGTGGGAGTCTCAGTGCTCGGACCCCCACCAATCCAAACTTCTGACATGTCCCTATGACATGTCACAAGTTTGTCAAACATTTAGCTACACTTTAAAATTACAGCTTTTCGGGTTCACATGGTCATATTACTGTATGTATCTGTGGTACACCCAGTTTTATGAGCCCATACTATGCCTCCAATTTACCAGAGTGGCACACTTAAGGTTTTTCTCCGTGAGAAAAAAAGTTGTTGCATGCTCCCTCACACCATATTATGGAGATAATCTTGATTCCCTATACAGCTTAGATCCAAAGTGATGGATGTAGCAGAATAGAGTCAAGACAAATTGTTTAATTGGTTTATAATTGATAACCATATCATTTCTGAAAACTGCACAGGAAGTTATAATCTTTAAGCGGTGACATTGTGGTATAATACAGATCGTTTGTCATTAATTATGCATCTGGAATAAATGCCGCTGGTTAGTTTAGGGTCTGACAAGCAGTAAGTATTTGGTCATCTTGATGGAGAACAGAAGCACAAGCAGCATGCGGAGTTAGCGCAGGATAGGAAACACATGTCCCATGTCCTGATCTGGACGGGAATACTGCAAGGGATGTACTGCAGGTCTGCTAAACATCATGAGAAAGTGGATTCCTTAACCAAATTTGACTTGGAAGCAGACAACAGAGGGTAACATGGAGGTGTCAATAGGATTTCGGGAGAAGCACTCTTCTAGCAGTGTACTAACAATTCACATGTGCCATGGACTTTTCTCACTATGGTGGAGCAGAAGTCAAGCTACTGATCTTCAAGTCTTGTCATTCATACCCTGGCAAGTGAAATAATCCTGCAAGCACAGGACAGGGCCCACTCTGTACTGTCGGAGGATATAATATATTGTAAGATGTCATCGTAAACGGTATAAAATGGATCAAGGCAAAATATTATAATCCTTGCTGAAGAATCAACCAGGGTCTCCCATAAATGACGGGCTGGCACGCAGTGGGACTTTCCTTGGTTCTGGTTCACACCACGTCACCTCCCTCTTCATGTCTCAGAACAGCGCTTGATAGTCACCCTATCATTTCCATCTGTTGCAGGAAAGAAGGCCACGTTCCCCCCTCCTCTGTTTGGTAATGTTGCACTGCCTCTAGAGAGGGCAAGACCTGCATTCATCTTCGTGAAAGGGGATGGGGCAAATCCTTTACACCAGTGTCCCATAGCAGTCACAGTGGCCCCTTGTTTGGTATATAGTCAGTAGGAATTGGAGGAGGGGGGAATCCAGCTCTGTTAATCTATTTACTGTTTTTAAAGTTTACAGATAGATTAAATTATCCACAAATCCCACCAAAATAGCCCCTCCTGAGGACAATCTAAGGCCTAATTCACACTTGCATAATATTTAGCTAAAATACACATCAGTATTTGTGAGCCAAAACCAGAAGTGGGTCCAAAATCAGGTGCAAATCTTTCCGTTATAATTTTTGTCTGTTTATTTTCCATTCCCGGTTTTGGCTTACAAATACTGATGCAAAATACTGACCAAAGTACGCAATGAGGCCTAAGGATTTGTTCACACAGTGCAGATTTGCTGCAGTTTTGCATGCATTTTTTTTAAGACAAAACCAGGAACAAAACCCAAACAGAAGAAATTTATTAAGAAAGGCATTTTAGTGTCTCTCCTGGATCCAATTCTGGTTTTGACTTAGAAAATGTACGCAAAATCTACATCAAATCTGCACTGTGTGAACAAGGCCTAAGACTCATCAGGTATTCCATATTCTTGTAGTTTTGACGACAAGAACAACACAACCTGCAGCGATATTCTTATCGTCAAAATTACTGTAACTTCAATGGAACCCTGACTGACCCCATTAAAATCCATGTGGGTATGTTGGGAATTTTAAATCTGATCTGGCATATATGTCATGGCTCCATTATAAATGGAAGCCATGACCCTAGTGTGAATAGAGTCTAATGACTATGTGCAGATTTAGTCTAGGGAAAACTTCCATCAATTCATGCAAAGCCCGGCCACCATCACAAAGGATTAACATAGTAAAACCGCAGCAAGTTCTAAGGAAATGGGGCCTTTTTTTTCTGGTATCCCATTTGCAAAGTGGAGTAGTTGCCCATGGCAACAAATCCGATCCCATTTATCATTTTTCAAAGGTCCTTGTGAAAATGAAAGCAGCGACCTGGTTGGATGCCATTGGGAAACTGCTCCACTATTCCTTTGCACCAGTTGTAATAAATCTCCCCCAATATGTATTCTGTTTAAGTAATCCTGTCATTTTACATTACTGTTCCCCATCTCCTAAAACAGGGACCAGTGCCAATCGCTTCCTGGCTGGTACTCCTGGTTCCTCACAGTACACATTATTCTTTATCAGTGCACAGTTGCTTTTTAGTCTTAGGTCTTAGTCACTGGTAGCCATTGTTTTCTCGCTGAGCCCTGGGTCACCTCTGGCTTGACCCTGGTGATGATTCCCTATATCCTAAATGCCCTTCCCCCATTTCAAACACTCTGATCCTTCATTTGTATTTGCGTAGTAATGTGATCAAAGTGAAAGGTGACACACTCACACACATGATAAAGATCTGAGAGGTTAGTGTAACAAACGACACATCACACTCTCCCTCTCCTCCCACACACTTTTCCATAGAGAAGGACGTTATCAATTACATCTGTTTACCACTCGGATAACCATAAATTCATGAACTTATAATACAAGGACCGCCCAGGGAAATATCATTCCTCTACGGCAGCTGCAATGTGTCCACATCTGTGACCGCGTGCGACCTTGTATGTCCTATATATACATCCATTCTTGTATTTAGTCTAAATTGCTGCCCATAAACATCCAATAACTGTCGAGACCCGAAAAACACTCATGACCAGTTAAACACTTTCCTCTTCTTTATACCAACATTTGGTTGGAGTAATATTCATTTTGGAGCATTTTGATGCATTTTAAGCCCCGCCCCTTCCAGCTAAGCCACACACCCTTCCAGCCAAGCAATGTCCCCCTTTCCCAAAGTGTCTAGAGAGGCACTTTAGGAAAGTGTGTTCTTTAGTCTAAAATGAATTGCGCCAATTTTTATGACACATTCTAGATGCAGACACAGTAGTAAATCTGCCCCAATGTTTCAATATGGGATGGAAATTGGCACCACTTATTTAGAGGGAAATAATAGGATTTGAAACATTGATATCCACGATCTGAGACATATGGTGGACCGTGCCCCTAGACAATACACTGCTGGTTGATCGGTCAAAATCGAGCGACTCGTCAAGAAAATTATATTCTCTATGCTCAGCTTTTCATGTGTGTTAGATAATATTGCCACTTAGATCCTTTTTTTTTTGCCCACCCAATTCCATGTAGCACCATTTTAGTCTCATTTTACACATTCAGGATTTGAAACAGATTTCGGCGCAGACTCTGCAGCAAAGTCAGTGTAAAAAAAAAGGCACATCCAATGCATGTGAACGAAGATTTTGTAACCCTGTTTGCATGCAGTGGAAAAAAAATCTGCATTGATTTGTGTTTGCAAAAAAAAGATCCATAAGAATAAGTAGCCTGCATTAGAAAGAGGATAATTCTCATGCGGATCCGCAGTGCATCAAATTGTACGTCCGCGGCAGCAATCCGAGTGTCCGCCTCAGATTTCTGTTGCGGATTTTCTAGTAAATACGTGTCCGAATTGCCTATGGCAAATATGAAACATGTGAATGGTACCTTACTCCCCTATCCGGGCTGGATCTAGAGCTCTACTCAGCTGCTCATACACATTAGATTAATGTCATTGAGATATGGCAACAATCTAATGTGAATGGGGCCCTCCTGACTGTTTTAACACTGTCAAGTGTCTGGCAGCTGCTTGTCACGCTTTCGCCTATTGAATAAACATGCATGCTCGGACGAGCTCAGTGTGCACGGTGATGGGAAAGTCGGGGATAATAGCCGTCAGACGAAAGAGCATATGTGGATGGCCAGCTTTAAACCTAATCATCGTCGTGTCCCTTGAATAGGATTTCAGAACTAAATTTTACTTACGCGTGGGACCATACAACCATACAGCTCTGGGTGACCATATAGATGTATGTAAATCATGGTATAGACAACTCCATCGGCACTGTGTTTGCTGCCATTACTGTTTATTTTGGGGTTAACACATGCTGCATGATAAATAAAAAATGTGTGATTAAAATATTAACAAACAAGGGGTTGACTTTGTTGAAGGGGATAAAAGATCTTTACGGTATTGAGGTTGCAAAAATAACAATTTATCTATATATTTTCTAATTCAAACAAAACTGCATATACAAATCCAGAATCGGTA
Organism: Rhinoderma darwinii; assembly: GCF_050947455.1. Classification (NCBI taxonomy): domain Eukaryota; kingdom Metazoa; phylum Chordata; class Amphibia; order Anura; family Rhinodermatidae; genus Rhinoderma; species Rhinoderma darwinii. The sequence goes on along the minus strand of NC_134696.1, from coordinate 32,983,400 downwards.
GGCCCGGGACACTTGGCACTCTAGGCCCTATTCCACCTATCATGTCAACCCATAATAACTGCTGTGGGGGTCCAGAAGACCACTTTCCTCTCTGTTCATGAATGACAGTGTCTAGGTGAACAAGGCCTATGGGGTGTATCGCCCCATCTAAAGCTGAGTATTTATAGTTTATTTTTATAGTTTTTGTTCCTATTGGCGCTCGGTTATTAAGACTTCTAGGCCTGAATAGTTGAACAATACAAGCGGTCGTGTGGTTGCAATGTTCTGGAGGGATACTGCCGTAGTGCTTTCTCACGGGGGATCTTAAAGTGTAGCTAAACGTTTGACAAACTTCTGATATGTCATAGTAACATGTCAGAAGTTTGGATTGGTGGGGGTCCGAGCACTGAGACCCCCACCAATCACTAGAACGAAGCAGCTGAAGTCCTCGTGTGAGCGCTCAGCCGCTTCGTGTCTGTTCGGCTTTTTCCGGTAAGCCGATGTATCGGAGTACGGGCTCATAGACTTTCTATTGTGTCCGTACACCGATACATTTATTTCCGGAAAAAGCCGAACAGACACGAAGCGGCTGAGCGCTCACACGAGCACTTCAGCTGATTCGTTCTAGCGATTGGTGGGGGGTCTCAGTGCTCGGAACCCCACCAATCCAAACTTCTGACATGTCTCTATGACATGTCAGAAGTTTGTCAAGTGTTTAGCTACACTTTAAGTGTGCATTTAATCTGTATCTTTATCCTCCCATCTGTTTTTACTCATTTCATTACTACACGGCTATAACAGATCATGTACCTTGTGAAGCAGCGCTAGTTAAATAGCATTAGAAATCTTTTATATAAAACTTGTAGTTATAGCCATATAAATAGTGAGCGCCGGCAGCATGAATCTACATGAAACTAGAGCCCTGTTAACCTATATTTGGATCTCTCTGTTGGTGCACTATGAGAGTCTGCTTTACGTTTCTGCCTAGAGTGATTGCTATTGAGACTGTGCACCACAGGTAATACATTAAACTATACAGCATGCAGATTCTGTCCCTACCCACTGCTCCAATAAAACGCGCAGTCCTGTAGGGTAAAGACTTCTTTTCTTCCATTATTTACACCTCAAGTGGTTATTTCAAGCGTTAGAATGCATTTAACCTAAACATAAACCCAGATTAAATTCACAAGAGTAGAAACTGATCTAAAAAACACATATGCTACGCAAAATATGTTCTATATATATATAAACCTATATACACTATATCCAAAAACAAGTTACACTGTAATAAATGTAGCATTAAGATGTATTTCCCACTAAAATAACCTAAAAAAAAAATCACCTGTAAATATAAATCCTTGAGTGCAGCGACGGCTCCTGGTTTATGTGGGCTCCTGGGCGACACAGACTTAGTAGGTCCCTTTGTAGGGGTACTCACGGCGGCAGTAAAATGGCAGAAAACGTCACTTTGTACCCCCATATAGACGTTAGGCCCTGTTTATGCCCCAATACAGAAGTTAGGCCGCCAGTTTGTACCCCCATAAACTTAGTGCCCTTTGTAGATAGTGCCACACAGCCCCACTCCCACATAGTGCCACGCAGGCCACCCTCCCAGGTTGTGCCACACAGCCCCCTCCTCCCAGGTAGTGCCACACAGCCTCCTCCTCCCAGGTAGTGCCACACAGCCCCCTCCCTAGTAGTGCCACACAGCTACCCTCCATGGTAGTGCCACACAGCCCCCTTCCCTGTAGGTAGCGCCTTTGGGGTTCCCTCTAGGAGTAGAATCCCCAGCAAGAGCATTGCCTACGCTGGGGATTCCTCTTCAGAAGAAGCCCCTGTTGTCACTGTCCATATCCTATATTACACTGCACTATACTGCATTATACTACACTATACTATACTACAATATATTATATTACACTGAACTATACATCATTATATAACACTATACTATACTACACTATACTTTACTACAATATACCGCACTATACTAATTACTAAAGGGTTTTTACTTGCTCTATAAGAGACACTTCCATATAAATGTCATGTCCTTGCTTTGTCACTTAGCCTCTACCTCAGCTCATCTTATTTATTACCCTCATTTGTAAAAGGAGAAATAAAACCCTGTCTAATAATGTCACTCCCCTGAAGGCAGGGAAAATCAATGGCAAAGTGATGTGTATGGGATTCTAGGGGATTGAAGGCCATCACTGAAAGCTAACATTATCACAGACAGACGCCTCACTAAACGCATGTATCTTGGTCACATCTCTATAGTTAACACGTTCAGCCCGAAAAGAGAATATTAACACCATTATTTGTACAAATACCATTAACTCCCAGCCAGCAATGCCTTATAACTGCTACCCTTAAACCTCCGGGACGTCCGTTTCCATACAGGCACCACAGCAACAGAGAGCCCCACACAACACTACAAGCAAATGAACAGATTAAAAAGTGCTTGTGGGAACTGTGGCCCACAGCCAATGTGACTTACCCTGCCAGTAGGGGTGCTGTTGGGCTTATAGGTTACTTTCCCTACAGGTGCTGTGTTGCGGTGGCGATGGTCGCGGTGTGGTCCTGCACCAAGATTTAGTTTAGGGACACGGTTGCGGTGAAGTGGCAAGGGGACTTTATAGAACAAAATGTGTGCTTAGGACCTCGTGTTAATTTCTAAAAATGATGCATAGCTGCAATAGATCACTGGATGTGTGGTCCAACTTATTCTTTTTGCAGACTTATTTTTCTTTTATATGGTCAACTTATGGGGACATCCGAATGTAGAAACTATTTTAAAGAGTAATGAGAAACAGAAATAATAATAACCTTTTAGTCAATATATTTATAACTGAAGTCAATTCCCCCGGAAATAACTGCACTGTGGGTAATCGCACGTACAGCTTATCATGAATGTCGAGGATCCAACCAAATCTGACAACTGAGTATTTCAGATAAAGTTGTTAGGTCAACAGAAATTCCAAGACATAATAATATTACATGTGCCGCGGCCTCTGCCCTGCTCTTTAAGGTTACTATGAACTCCGCTTCCTGCACCGGCAAGGCTCTTTCTAGTTTTCCACCAAATATTTTTTTTTTTGTATACCGTCCGTTGGATGCAGAGGAATACATAAGTTGACCCTCTGCTGCTATACAATCAGATTTCCTCAAAATTAAATTTTCTCCTCACAATTTTTGATTTCTTTTTTTTTTCCAGAAAATATGGTAGCCCCCATATTATTAGCATAGAATGTGGTAGTGGTTTAGGTGACATCACTCTTATGTTACAAGTTAAAATGTTGATGGACTGTGGAAATGGTGGAAGTTAAGAAGCGTTGTCATAAAATCCAATCAACTTTCAAAAACTGTATAAAAATAATACCAAAATAGTATAAAATTCTGAAAAAATAATTCTTCAGTACTATGAGCATCATAGAACAAATAATACTCAACGACTACAGACACCTGGTGCACCCACATAGATAGAGATACTAAGTAGAGATGAGCAAATTTCCTGAAAATCGCTTTGGGTCAGGATTTTGATCCAAATAAATTAGCTGAGAATCACAAGTGCCTCCATTGCCCTGAAAACTTGTGTCTGATTCTCGGATGTCTTCTAGGACTGTATCTAAGTAGCCTTTCCTGGTTAGGTTTTTTTTATAGTAGATATAAGTCATCCACCGATCTGTGCTAGAGGGAGGGATAACTGCAGTGCATCTTGGGAAGGCTGCCTGCAAGGCATTATGGGGAAGCCCATCCAAGGTCAGGTGATCTGCCTGAGGTCATGTGGCCGCCGTTTTGCCGCGATTAGTTCGCTGCGAACCCCAAAAGTTTTGGATTTTGCAGGATAAGAAACTTTTAGGAATTCTAAGCAATGGTAATGCACTTATACATCCATACCCGAAGTATAGGGAGGGCTAAAGAAGCAATTGCTCAAGGGCCTCTCCCACCTCCTAATATATTTGAACACTTCCCAGTTATTTCCAGCACATAAGAATTTGGCCCCATGCACACGAACATGCTTTTGCAGCCGCAATTCCCCCGAAAATCCACTGGAGAATTGCGGCCCCATTCATTTCTATAGGGCCATGCACACGACCGTAGTTTTTACGGTCTGTGCATGGCCCGGGAGCCCGCACCGCAGAAAGAACGGACATGCCTTATTACGGCCGTCTTCTGCGGTCCGGGCTCATTGAAAATAATGGTCGCGGCCATGTGCATTGCCCGCAGCTGGCAGTCCGCTGCCGGCCGACCCGAAAATCACGGGCGTGCACATGGCTACGGTCGTGTGCATGAGGCCTTTATGTTTTCACTTTTACTTCCAACAATACAAAACATAATTATTATTTTTTACCCAGGGACCTCCATTATCTTTGATCGGGTCCTGGGCACATCACAAGAGCAAACGCAAGTGAGGAAGATACTAAGGTGGCAGGGAAGAGTAGGAATGGGCTTTTGCAGCTGAGATACCTTGTTCCCTTGACATGTAGTTGCAATTTTGACACGTGGGTTGAAACTAAAATATAATTATTTTTTTTAATGATTATATGTTTTATTTCTATTATTGTAAATGTAATTCTAACGGGACTAGAAACATAACTGGCGGTATAATTCCTGAGCAGATTACATACCTCACAGCTGTGTCAGATGTATAGATTTCACCATTGTAACAGACATATTAGGGAGATGCATGGCTTGGATAATTTACAATAATGTGGTGTTTCAATAGATTTTACACGCTCTACCCCCACATTTCCCATGATTTTATCATAGCCAAGCTGTGCTCAAGCAACCAGTCCAGGAGGTGTAAAGGGAAGATTGAGAGCATTTCAACAATTACAGATTATTATTATTACTGCAGAATTAAAGCATGAACACAATGTTGGCTTCATGTATGAAAGCTAGAATAAAATAAAGAGGAGGTATTATCCACAGTAACCAATCAGACTTCAGCGATTATTTTTCAATTAAATAAGAAATTATTGTAATTTGTAATTCCACTAGTTTATATACATCGAGCCTATTGTGTCCCATCATCAGCTCAATGCAAGTTTCTATGTGATCAGTCAATATTCATGAGAATGAAACCTATCTGATTGTTCTTTGACCCTAGAATAGAAAACCCATAGGCTGAAAATCCAACATCTGCATAGAGATTGTTGATATTCCCTACATGTTTCTTTGCGTGTCCTTCAGGTTTCCACCTCGCTGTAAAATATACTGATAGGTTAATAGGCTTCCTATAGCATTGACACTAGGGGGTATATGTGAGTGCATTGTGAGCCATAGGTATAACTTGATGTTCCCAATATAAAATCTGTAACAAGGCCCCCCCAACTAAGAAATGATCCCCTCTGGGATAGAGGGAACAATGGGCCCGCTCAAGCACCAGAGCCTAGGTGCGACTGCAACATCTACACCTGCTCTCCGCCTACATTGCTATGGAATATTTTGGTAAAAAAATAAATACTAAATGGACATATCAATATAGATGAACGCAACATGTATCTGGACTTTGCTAGAAGTAACTCTAATGTGTATGGCAGCCACTGGCATAAAGCACGACTTTAAAAGAACAACATCTCTACAAAACACAAAATATTTTCTAGATAAATTTACTCCCGGTTGACACATATATCAGTAGATTAACGTTGGGTTTTTAAAATGATTGAGAATCCCATACGGTTTTTGATCTCCACTATTATATACCCAATGGCAACCTTTTTTTTGGCACCACAGAGCATTTACTCCCCGTGTGAATACAACCACAGCTAGAAGTGGTTTGCCACGTGTTGATGGCCATGGGAGCTAATGAAGAGATTTGCCTCTTTGACACTCTTGGTAGTAGAATTGTTCCCAGTAGAGCAATCATTGAGAAAGAATGAACTCCACCAACTAGACAACTTCCCGTCCAATTATCTTCTTAGCTGAAGCGTTGAGAAGCCCTCACAGCTGAAGCCATCTGGTTTTAAGACCTTTGAATTTTATGGGGTCAGGATTTCTGACTACTGCCTTTTGCAGTTTCTGCAGTCATTCTTTTTTCTGGTTTATGGTTTTCCTTACGGGTATATTCACGCGCAGAAGAATTGTGGCAGAAATTGCAGGGGACTAGAATACATTTTCTAGTCTAATCGGGGGTGGACACAGATAGCAAAGTACCCCCGTTCAGGATTAATAGGTCCCATTGCACTCCGATTTATAGAGCACCTAATTATAACCTATGAAATATGTAAACCCAGTCCCGTATATGAAATCTTATAGACAGTAAGGAGCTGTTAGCTGCTTTTAGGGGGCCAGTGAGTCAGCTTACTTACTAGGCCCCTGTGCAGCTACACAGGTCGCACATATAATATGTCCATCCCTAAGTCGAATACATCTCCTTTACATTTTTAACCTATGTTTACAAAACCATAACTGGTAGTAAAAATGCCTCCAGTGATGAACCTTGATGAGGACAGAAATATATTTAATTCTGTATAGACAATACTAAATCGCATTAAAGCTGTAGAAAGTGTCCAGCACATTTATATATCAAACAGGAAAGCCTCATTAATGTAAGGTCCATTGTATCCAAAGGAAATCTTTGTTCTAGCCATGATAAAACTCATTAGGAACTTCCTTCACAATCCTCACACTAACCAGTTCTATCCTCACATAATAATACACCAAAATAAAGGTCAAAGTTCTAAGGAGGTGACGCTGCATATTTGAGTCACAAAACCAATTCTCCCACTCAAACACATGATGAAGGAAATCCTTATCAGTCTAAACTAGTACACGCAAAAGCATTAGTAGGTCACCAGAAGACCAGTAGCCCAGCCCCATATCTAAACTTATTAGGGCAGATTTACTAATACTGTCTAAGTTTTAGACAGTGTAAACTTAGAGCAGGCAGTCAGAAAATGTGACAAATTGGTCAGAGTGGTGCATGCTGTATGATACATTCGGCAGCTCTAGCTAGATATGTTAGGCACTTTTCTCTTCTTTATACCACCTCTTGGTTGGGTTAGTATATGGCGCACAGTGCTGCATTTAAGCCACACCCATTCTGCTATATTACTCCCATTTCCTACTAAGTCTGTCCACACAGGAGAGCTGACCGCTCCTCTATACTACACCACACAGGAGAGCTGACTGCTCCTCTATACTACACCACACAGGAGAGCTGACTGCTCCTCTATACTACACCACACAGGAGAGCTGACAGCTCCTCTATATTACACCACACAGGACAACTGACAGATCCTCTATTCTACACCCCCCGGGAGAGATGACAGGTCCTCTATACTACACCACACAGGAGAGCTGACACATCCTCTATACTACACCCCACAGGAGAACTGACAGATCCTCTATACTACACCCCACAGGAGAACTGACAGATCCTCTATACTACACCACACAGGAGAGCTGACAGATCCTCTATACTACACTACACAGGAGAACTGACAGATCCTCTATACTACACCACACAGGAGAGCTGACAGATCATCTATACTACACCACACAGGAGAACTGACAGATGCTCTATACTACACCACACAGGAGAGCTGACAGATCCTCTATACTACATAACACAGGAGAGCTGACAGATCCTCTATACTACATCACACAGGAGAACTGACAGCTCCTCTATAGTACACCACACAGGAGAGCTGACAGATCCTCTGTACTACATCACACAGGAGAACTGACAGATCCTCTATTCTACACCACACAGGAGAGATGACAGGTCCTCTATACTACACCCCACAGGAGAACTGACAGATCCTGTATACTATACCACACAGGAGAGCTGACCGCTCCTCTATACTACACAACACAGGACAACTGACAGATCCTCTATACTACACCACACAGCAGAGCTGACAGATCCTCAATACTATACCACACAGGAGAGCTGACAGATCCTCAATACAATACCACACAGCAGAGCTGACAGGTAGTGCTGTTAATATAATTCATAAATAAGCATATGAATATTCGTGGAGGATACCAGACTTAGAGATGTGAGACAATTTAGTGATTATGGAGGCAGATGTTTTTTCAGACTTCTTGTCAAGGTTCCCAAATAACACACTAATCAACCATCTCCCTAGATCTCCCTAGCCTGAATTGCAGATAACAAATACTACCACATTATATTTAACAACCATAGCAAATGTAGTTAAGACAGACTTCATATACCAAAAATGTTATGGCTACTAAAAAATGGAGGTCTATGATGGTGATTTACAACTAAGAAATGCTCACAAAATATACAGCAGTAAACTACACGTTTTGCAAGGGAAATTATGGAAGTCAGACTTGTATTCAAATATAACCCACAGGATAGTTTCAAGCAAAAATCTGCTCAATTATTCCTTAATGTGTTAAACTATAAAGGCTTAACCTTTGGAATGACCTTTTGCATTCCATTCCAGATGCTAAAGGGATGGAGGAATATTTCTTTGAAGAAGATCTAAATGTCTCATGCAAAAAGTTAACAAAAAAGTCTCAATTAACAGATAATATACAGTGAGGGGTTTTTAACATTATAATGCAAAGAGCAAACAATGTATCAGCGTTTACGAGTCCAGTTTGTCCATCCAATAAAATTTGGCATCTGATTGGTTCCTATGCGTTACAAGATAAGTGACAACTTCTTGTTTTATCAAATAAACCCTGAAGTTGAATTACTATTCACAAATCGCAGTTCAGTATTGCAGTTATATGCCTTGTGGTGATGCTTTCTTGAGGGATTATATACAAACAAATGTAAGCACCCACCTTCCACACAGGATTCCACCTCTTCCAAGTTTCTCAGCGTTATCCTCATCAAACTGGAATTTAACATTAGTTCATTTCGATGAAGGGGCCACATGAAGCGGGGGGCCGGGTTGACAAAGAATATCCTTGTATCACCTGTGGACACCTGGTTGTCGCAGATACTGGGATCTCCAAATCCTCCAACCATCACTTTGTTTCCTCCATCCAGTAAGATCTCATTTGTTACCACTTCTCTGCCTTTTAGATATCGCCATACCCTAATCTGGAGGGGGAAATAAGAACAAAGTTTAGTGTGGATATAGACATATTATAAAACGAACCTAAGATAATAAATTATGTATCAATTAGTCTCCTTGTTCAATGACAGTATATCCAGCCAAAACAGTACATTAGTCCATGTAAGGGACCAGGAAAGGGAACTTTTAGTAGTAGTTGGGAAACAAACCTAATTTGAATATTTGGTCACAAAACCTTTAAACAAAATGTACTATATAAATATGCTTTTGGGGTCTAAGGGGCTAATATTTGCAACACAGACCTGGGTTCCTTACAGAACACAATAGGCACAACTTTGCCGCTTTTTCGATGAAAACCCTCAAAACCTCTCATAACATCTTGCAAATGAGGAAAAACATACTACACAACAATGTAAAGCACTAGAACTTATTATTGAATATCTTAATATATCCAATGGATCCCAATCGATGAGATCAGGAAAACCTTGACCTCATGTACATGGCTGTATTATGGATCAGTTACGTACAGATCCATAATATGGCACCCATAGCTTGCTATGGTCCTATACTGTACCTCCGTGTGCCTCTGATTCTATACAGAAGTACAGTTTTTAATTTTTCTCTCAAACATATTCTTGCTTAGGCCGGTTTCACACGGCCGCATTCGGTCTGTGATATACGGACTGTATGTTGGCAGTATTTACCGGGCCGAACACAATTCAGGGAGGCGGGCTCCTAGCATGATAGATAACTACAATGCTAGGAGTCCGGCTTTCAGAACTGTGTTTGGTCTGGTATATACTGCCAACATACTCAACACGATCGTGTGAAACCGGCCTTAGAAGCATTATTCTGTGACGCATCATGTGGCGGCACACAGAGGGCCTACAAGTCCATAATATGGTACCGAAGCCACTGTACATGCACAAAAAAAATGCTGGGTGTATGGACCCTTACCCAAAAAAGGCCTTGGGATAGGCTGCCTGTGAGCGTGGAATAAAAACATCTCTTTTGCTATCTCTTTTGTAGTGATTCTAGCATACATTGTATGCACTGGTGGAATTAATAGTATAGCCAGTGCTCGGTTACATTTACTATGTTTTCTTGACCTGTTTAACCTTTTCAAACAAACATTTTTTATGTATTCATATTTTATTTGTTAAGGAGTAAAAGAAACCATAAGGTCAATTTTTTGTCCCAATATATATGATTCTAGATAGCACTAAATACACAATCGTCTTCCATGGCGAGATCAAGACGGTAAGACAATACTTGAACAAACAAAAGAACAAGTATCTACCACTTCAAAGCAATTCCAGAGTCAGGGCAGGTAAGAAAACTTCAGAAGAGCCCCATATTTCATACAATGTTGGTAACTTTCCAATCACGGAATACTAGGAGCAAGACAGGCATAGTGTTAAACATCCCAATTAATATCCAGCCGCTTTGGTTAAAGTACGTCTGGCCTCCCCTCATTTCTGGGCCAAGGACACAGGATTGTGTAGCTCTGTCCTCTGAACATTTCTTATTTATAAACTTATACTTGAGTTTTATTCAGAGAGCATACTGACTGCAAAAGAATGAAGTGGAGTCAGAAAACCGGCATAAAAACAATATAAATAATAAAGGGCAACAACTAAGTATAAATAACAAAGGATCACAAAACTTTTAGCCTTTTCATGAATATCTTTTAGATTTTAAAGGACAATGTCAAATATTTTTGGGTCATACATTGTTACTATTGTGCCCTATGGGTTAGGATTATGACACATAGATTTTGTATAAAGTATGGATTGTGCCCACACCTCGGGCAACCATTATATGGAATGAACAAGTAGCCTTGGGTCATCATGAGTCATGATCATAGGTTATGACTTCAAGATGATGTGAATTCTCAAAATGTCTATTTTTGGGATCACTTGCGGTAGAATGAAAATTCAAATAGAGCAGAGCAGGGAAACCATACCCCCCTTGGTGTACAAGTATGCAGGCTGCCATTTACAGCAGCCTGTATTATGTCAATTTCGTAGTAAGCACAGCCTGCCATAAAACAGTCACACATGTTATTTTGAAAGATTTCAAGCTAAAAATTAATCAGTGGGGGGATTTCATTTCCCTTCCACTCACCTGAAGGCGATATGCACTTGCCCTATTAAAATATAATAATAAAGCAACTTTGCAAATAGTCTTGATTAAAAAATTACTATTATTTTTGTGCATACTGCTCCTATGCCGGCCTACATGACTCCCTGGTTACAGACTACAGATGTAGCGATCTGTAACTTGACTTTTTAACGCGTTAAATACACAGTGGAAAAAAAACGTGACTTTTTAAATGGTTTTCAGTGACTTAAGTGATAACTTACTGCAGTGTGAAAACTTATCAGAGTCAAGATAAGGATTGCTACATCTGTACAAACAAACACTGCGTGCAATCCGACTCACTCTGTCCCCTCTTCTTGCTAGACCGTAGAGGAGGCAAATGGACAGTCTGCATAGGAGCTGTATACACAAAACGGTAGGTTTTTTATTTGTAAAAAGACTATTTTCAAAGTTGCTTAATTTTTTTAAATATCTTAGATGCACTGAAGCAATACAAACTATGTGGTTGTAAAAGGGCAGTTTCTTTTTCCAAATAAAGGAATGGGTTGCAAATATGTATCAAATATTTCTGTACATATTACTTTATCAAGTTGGGATGATGAAAGATAAATGAACATTACATAGACCTGTTTTTAAAGATCTTTAATCAACATGTGCGACTAAACCCAGACTCAAAAAATATACTTGCCGACAGACCTAATTTGAGATAAATGTAGAGTTTTTATAACCTGAATAGGGTTAGTAGAATATTCTTAAAGACTTTACAAATAAATGTGGCAGATCAAAGTATATTTTGTGAAAGAAGAGGGGTCACCAGTTTTCTTCTATAAATGTTGGTAGACGTGACAAAGGATCACAATCCTATTGCATGCATCACTGAGCTAATGTTTGCACTCTGTAAACAATGTTCTGTACTCTGCCTGCCCGGTGTAAATGACCTCCACAATGGGGGAAAACAACCTTTCACTGGATTATACTTTTTTAGCTTCGCTGTGAAACCTTGACAATAACGGATCACAACAAAAAGAAAGAAAGGCCTCACTTCTTCAATGCTGAATTTCATTCTTTTTTAGATGTGAAACATTTTTGAAATTGGATTGGACCCTATGGGCAATATGTATCTCCACTGCTGGATATATAAAGATTTTCTTATAGGGCCTCTCTGAGGTAAAACAACCAACAACAAAAAAAAGTTTTGCCTGGAATCCAAAGCCCATTTATTTACCTTACCCACATTACCCACATTATCCTAACTCAATACTCTTAGCGGAATAACAAACTTTCCCAAACGCATTTTTCCTTTTCTTCTTGGCCCCAGCCAGGCATTTTACTCAAATCAAGTTGTCAAGCCAGGTGACAACCAATATGGCCACCATTGCAGCTCCCACAGGCTTGTCCCCAGATTTCCTAGTTAAACAGTCATACATCCTGCTATTATCTGTCAGAATTACCATTTTATACCTAATTAGAAGGTAAAGTACCAATTTTGACTGGTAACACTTTTACCCTTTCTTTAATTCCGCAATTCACATCTGCGCTTCTTGGTTAGCATGCCACTATTGCTAGTATTTGTAGGCACTGTGGAGGAAGTATGGATGGTACTTGTTGTGAAAGTGAATAATACTAATAGGGGCTCAGGCTAGAACTAATTATGATTGGCACAATGACTAAAGAGTTCTAAATCTCCTCTGGCATTAACATCCGCACAAAAACCTGTGACCTGGGATCTTCATGGAATGGGTGTCCATGGCCGAACAGCTGCATGCAAGCCGTACATCATCAAGCACAATGCCAAGCGCCGGATGGAGTGGTGTAAAGCCGCCACCACTGGAGAAGTGGAAACATGTTCTGTGAAGTGATGAATCGCGCTCCTCTATCTGCCAGTCTGATGGATGAGTCTGGGGTTGGTGAATGCCAGGAGAACGTTACCTGCCTGACTGCATTGTGCCAAATATAAAGTTTGGTGGAGGAGGAATAATGCTATGGGGTTGTTTTTCAGAGGTTGGCCTTGGTCCTTTAGTTCCAGTAAAGGGAAATTTTAATGCTTCAGCATACAAAGACATTTTGGACAATTGTACCTTCCAACTTTGTGGGAACAGTTTGGGGTTCGGCCCTTTTCTATTCCAGCATGACTGTGCCCCAGTGCACAAGTTCCATAAAGACATGGTTGGATGAGTTTGGTTTGGACTGGCCACACAGAGTCCTGACCTCAACCCCATCCAACACCTTTGGGATGAACTAGAACGGAGATTGTGAGCCTGGACGCCTCCTCCAACATCAGTGTCTGACCTCACAAATACTCTTCTGGATGAATGGGAAAAAATTCCTGCAGGAGCAATCCAAAATCTTGTAGAAAGTCTTGCCAGAAGAGTGGAAGATGTTTTAGCTGCAAAGGGAGGACCAACTCCATATTAATGCCTATGGATTTAGTTGGGATGTCATAAAAGCTCCTGTAGGTGTAATGTGTACATAGGTGTCCCAATTCTTTGGTATATCTAGTGTATGTTAATGGACTGTTTATTTTTCATATCTGCAACGGTTACTCGTGATTGTCCTACATATCCTTGTTTTTAGTCAGTCCTGTTCTCTCGCCTATTTGTGTAGGATAATATAAAGAGATGCTTTAGGGGATGAAGACTACACAGCGTCAGCTGAAGAACATGCACAAAGGCTTTTCACCTTTTGTGACTCAGTATGATAGGTGTCTGCACAGACGCCCTGTATGAGGTGTTTCCTCTCCCTGCTCTAATAGGCATGAGGTGCATGTCAGGTTTGGTAAAAGTTTATTTAACAGGGAATAAAGAAAAGCTACGTCATAAACAAGCTGTTAGAAGACTGTGCCTTATATCACAATGTTCTTTTTTCTAGTCTTCCTCTGAAGCATTGTTATACTCATGTATGTTAACGGAAATCTGCTAAGTAGGGCTCAAATAAGCATCCTTTTTGGCCTCTGCAAAATCTGTAATAGAGTTCTCCAGCTTTCACGTGATATTTAAAGTACTGGTGTCTTCACATGGGGCAGGGGGACCAAAACCAGGGCCTAGGTGCAACTGCAATCTCTGCACCATTTATAGATACACCTGCTATGCCTACATGACAGGTGTAGCACTATACAAAAAAATCCACACATTAGTCCTTGTCTCTTTGGGTGTCACAATCTAATTACCTTATCTTAAGCACATGCACACACATACTCTAGGTCTCTTCATTTATTTTCAGTGAGGAAGTACAATACAAGAAATACAGGCAAACTCCAACAATATGGTCTAGTGCCAACAAACAATAGTACCAACTACTGAGCCACGGTGCTACCCATGATAACAAGTGCCACAACAGCAAGGTCAATCTTGTGTAGACCAGACAAAAGACTCTACTATTGCCAAGGTGGCCCACCCACCAGCTGATCTTCTGGCAAGGTGCATCTAGAATGCAATAAGCCGCAACAGCCAAATCCCATCCACCTTGAGCTGCAGACATTGTTCGGCTCGATTCAATTAAAAGGTTATTCCCATCTAAGACAGTTATTGCATGTCCGCAGGATATGCTATAAATGTTTGATAAATATGGGTTCCAGCTCTGGGACCTGCTATGGCCGCCCCATTCAATTGAAAGATCAATGGAGAGGTGGCCACGCATATGATTTTCCATTCATTCCTTTTCTTGATTCCTCTTCCTATACCCAATCTGGTAATAGGTGCGGGTCTAAGATATGCCATAAATGTCTTAGATGGGAATACCCCTTTAATCATCAGACAGGAAATTCTACTGCTAAACAGTTGTCGTGTAGCTTGGACAGGCCTCATTTATCTTGGATCTGCTTTCATATTAATTCTGTAGCATTTTAACACCGTCAACATGTAAGGTTGAGTGCTTCTTTAAATGGAAACTGTCAGTGAGTCAGGACCCTTTATATTAGAACATCTTTTGCATTGTGTTGCCACCTGGCAACTTTTACGGACATCTTTTCTGGCAACTTTGAAGTTCTTTAGAGAGGCGTATGAAGCAAAATATTAGAAATAAAAACGCAATACCTAAAGCATGCTCCAAAAATGTATGTATATATATATTTCACTATAGCTGATCTAGTAGATCCTAATAAGCTTTCAAAGGTGCTAAACAGAGGACAGAAATATAGCACACATCTCAAAGAGCCCTCTCAGACCTCATAGCAGAATTGAAAGAAGTTAAATTGCAGCAATGAAGCCCAGATGCCAAGTACCTTAGCATCATTGAACACTACACTGGTAGCACCTGACTGGACAGGAGATGGATCTCCAATCACATTTTACACCACAATAACATTGCATATGATCCACTCAGAAGCAAAACGTTCTCAAGAGCTGAAATATGGGTAGCCGCAAAGTTTAAAGCTTGACCCATATTTTGGCCTACATAATCCCTGATACTGTTGCTGATAAAATAGTTAGCCCGTGTGATCCTTGATACACTTGACATTATTGGGCAGCAGGTTGTCCCCATCTCTTTTAAAGGGGTTGTCTAATTTATAAAATTTAATCTATTAAGGAATTCTGAGGAGATCACCTGTTCAATACCCTCACCTATTAATCAGAGTGGAGAATTTCTACAAAGAGTGTCTCTCACTTTGGAGGACCTGACATATCCATGCATTTCATAGACAGACTATTGATTTAATTGGGAACTGTGTAATGATTGGTTTCCCCCTGTGGTGGCGCAAAAGGGGAATTGAAAACTTTCTGCCAGGTTGCCAGACAGAATACAGCTGATTGCTGGGGGTACAAGCTGGGGGACTGCCTACGATCATCTTATTATCAAGAGACCCTTCTAACAAAAGGATTTGTCCAAGGTGGACAACCCCTTTAATTACCCATTAGACAACTTTACTTGAATACAGAAACTTTCTGACCTTTTCCATGCAGTACACAGACCAGTTTCCGAATCAACTGACTCTTTGGTGTGTGGACTTATTGACAGGGGCCTAGCCCACGATATATAACATACTGCATACCGATAAGTATAATAACCAGGAAGGCAACCTGCTTCATTCAGTCTATTAACCTTTACTCAGCGCTACATTTATCATTGTCTGTACTCTCAATTTTCTTTCACTTCCACTCTCTTAACTCTGAAATGACAAGTATCTGCTTAGTAAATGTTGTATGTTAACCACTCGGGTGCGACGATGCAGTATACTGACCCCACAGCACCAAAGCAATACAGAAACCAGACTCATAACAAGTATAATCACCATCTGTATGTAGCATGGAGATGAATGAGGTGCCATGATGTCAGCACCTCACTGCAATAGCATATAGCCAATATTGATATAATAGCAAGTGACAAAATTCTAGATGTGGATGTCCGAATAAACGGAGTTATCATCACTTATAAATTATCAGTAATAAAAGTGATTACAAGTGTAAAGACTATTCTAGACTGACCAAGATTAAAGAAGCTCTGTCACCACATTATAAGTAGCCTATCTTGTACATAATGTGATCGGCGCTGTAATGTAGATCACATAAGTGTTTTTTATTTAGAAAAACGATCAGTTTTGACAGAGTTATGACCTATTTTAGCTTTATGCTAATGAGTTTCTTACTGGACAACTGGGCGTGTTTTATTTTTTGACCAAGTGGGCGTTGTAAAGAGAAGTGTATGACGCTGACCAATCGGTGACCAATCAGCGTCAGACACTTCTCTCCATTCATTTACACAGCAATAGTGATCTAGGTATATCACTATGTGCAGTCACTTACGTTACTGAAGTGTCCTGACAGTGAATAGACATCACTACCAGCCAGGACGGGATGTCTATTCAGAATCCTGACACTTCGCTAACGTTTGTGTGGGATTTACAGCACAGCAAGCGTAGTCTTGATGATGTTCTGTAGATCAGAAAAAATATTGAAAAAAATATCAGAATACTTATTTATTATTTATTTCTGTTACTTCTATAGCGACAATATATTTTGCAGTGCTAGAAAAAGAAGTCATCACTCACTGTCGCCAAAGGGGCTGACAATCTAAATTCCCTATCTGTATGTTTGGGAGTATGGAGGGTAAACCGAAGTACCTGGAAGAAACCCATTTATAGAATTGAGAATATATTTTGGTGTCTATGGGCCTCTTAACATCTTAATCCTACGGATTCTAAGGATGTTACAGTAGATCTTGTAAGATTTATAAAATCACTATTTTGTTTTCTATTGTTTGTAAGCCTTCCTGTGACGTCTAATATGGCAGGGATCAACCAAATTCTGATTTCAATATCTAGATAAACCACAACAGAAGCCATTTGGGCTTTTTTTAGTGGTCCAATAGTAAGAACTTTCAAAGATATCAATAAGAAACTATTACTCTTAGCTTTTGTCCAGCCCTGTACTATGGTAATATTAAGCTATAAGTGGTAATATAACTCGTTCCTTAATGGACACTCTAAGTTAAATTCTAACATTTCATTGAGACACATCGTAAGATAACATTGGTCGGAATCTATGAGTTGGATCTCATACTGCGGCATAACTTGAAGCTCCTGGGCCCCAATGGAAAATTTTAACCAGGGCCCCTGAGCTTTTTAGGCCCACTCAGACTCCAGGTGCAATCTCTGCACCCCCCTATGGTTACATCCCCCCAAGAACAAAATGTCCACAGGACTCACATTGAGGACAGAGTTCCAATTAAATGAATGGCACTCCGAAAGTAACGCTGGCACCAAAGGAGTTACGAAACCCTATGTCCCCTTTTTTCTAGGAACTTGTTGAGGCCCAGTACACAAACCCCAACAATGCTATTTCCTGACAGTTTATCAATGATGAAGTGCCACTAAAAAGAAGAGGTCACTTTAAGGCCAGGATCACACTCGCAGTTTCGATGCAGTTTTTGTGGCAGTGTTTGGCTCCGTTTTTTTTTAAACCAAAGCCAAAAGTGGATCCCAAAGGAACAAAATGGAATAAAGAAAAGACTGATGCATCTTTATTTTGTATCTGCTCCTTTGTTAGGCTAAAAAACCGGAGACAAAAACTGCCACAAAAACTGCATCAAAACTGTGTGTGTGTGATCCTGCCTAAAGCTAGGATCACACACAGTTATGATCCAGTTTTTGGTGCAGTTTTTGGCTCAGTTTTGCTGAGTCAAAGGCAGGAGTAAATCCAAAATGGAGGAAAGTTATAAAGAAAAGACTGAGCTTCGTCTACTTTTTGTGTCCTCTCCTGTGTTTGGCTAAAAAACAGAGCCAGAAACTGTACCAAAAACTGCATTAAAACTGAATGTGTGATCCTGGCCTGTGCAATAATATCTGAAATTTGGAAAACATAAGTTCACAACTTCACAAGTTGACTCCTTTCTGTGACTTCAAATACCTTCACATCATAGACTATACTGCAGGGGTCCATGAGGGTGATGGTGGAGGGGGGCCGCTTTCAAAGCAATTTACATCAGTCGTGAGACACAATATACCAGATATTCCACTTCAAAGATCTCTTTAGTTAACGCCTTGGCTTCTCTTTGAAAAACTTGATGACAGCCAAAACCCTTAATTCTGGTCTAATTTGTTCCCTAGCCTGGAACTCATTAGGATACTCAGCAGCCATTAAATCCTTTTAGATTTCCTATTGATTTGTACCGCATTAGTGACAAGAACAAACTTGTTTGCAAAGCAATAAATCTTTCCAGTTGCTAAAATCTTCAAAATGGCAAGCATGCACAGACACATTCCTTCATTGCTGCAATGGGTTAAGTCCGCTGTAATCTTTCAGACAGGAGTTCTGAACTGATCAAGAATCTGAACTACAGTCTTGAAACTCTAAGGGTATGTTCACACGAGGGCGTCCGTTACGGCTGAAATTACGGGGATGTTTCAGCCTGAAAACATCCCCGTAATTTCAGCCGTACCGGCATGTGCAGGCGCTTGAACGCCGCGTCAATTACGGCCGTAATTAGCGCTGCTATTCATTGGAGTCAATGAATAACGGCTCTAATTACGGCCAAAGAAGTGACAGGTCACTTCTTTGACGCGGGCGTCTATATACGCGCCGTCTTTTGACAGCGACGCGTAAATATACGCCTCGTGTGAACAGACAAACGTCTGCCCATTGCTTTCAATGGGCAGATGTTTGTCAGCGCTATTGAGGCGCTATTTTCGGGCGTAATTCGGGGCAAAAACGCCCGATTTACGTCCGTAAATAGGCCGTGTGAACATACCCTAAAAGAGAAAAAAAAAAAACGCAGCCTGAGGCCAACATGGGAATTCAATAATTGCAAGTGTTCAAAATACAAAGCTTCTGAAATAGGTGTCTTTACAAAACGGGCACTTCTCTATATATTTCTGAAACCCTAATAACAGACTGCAGGCGGCATGGTGGGAAGATATGACGGACAGAAATCCTTTACTTAAACGTCCAGTTCGCTAAAAATATCAAAATGACACGCTTCTCCGCAGAATCACGACAGAAAACACATGTTCATGCTGCTTTTAAGTGCTATTACGGAGGCTTAGAACGACTGAATTATTGTATGGTTGGATTTTTATCCTTCATGAATGGAAGAGACTAAGCCGGGCGGGAGAGGGTTAAATACGAATACATCTGGAAGGAGCGGCCAGGAGGTGAGGCCACCTTTGAACTAAAGTATTTGTAAGCTATAAAACCATATGACAAGATACATCGGCATCAAAACATACTGTAAAAACCACAAGGGGTCAAAATATGATATATTATATGTACTTATAGTGGCCGTGCCGATACTAGTACCGTATTCTCTGAATTACGGCGGGGTGGGGGTAGTTCTAAAAGTTCTGGTCATTCCTCAAGATGACGACTATTTGCACCTTATGTTATCATTTATTCTCTTTCCTTGTTCTACGTGTCTTCTGCCCAAATCTACTCTTCTACACCCCCCTCCACCTGCTCAACCAAACTTTTTTTTTTCTTCTTGTTAAGTAACTATCGATGACCATGAAAGAGCTTCCAGGTCAAAGGAAACTTTAGTTTTGTCCAACGTTCCCAGGACCGGTGACATGATCTTAGTGTCCCATTATCATCAAATGCCATTTCTTCTTAGCCTCAGGCTACAATGTAATTAAAGCGGAGTCTGCCAGGTGGAAACACAATGTAGAAGTATACACAGCATGTAATACATGACATTAGAAGACGTTTCAATTATCGTTAACTTCTTCGTTGCTGTAACAAAGATGCCAGCGCATTGGCAATGAGATGAGCATGGCGTTATTCCATTTCAGACCAAATACTGTATCAACGAAACACAAAGCAACAAGTGATTTATCTCTACAGAGTATCATTTTCCCAGTATAATGGTTTTCTCATTCAAACGAGTATAACCTAGAAAAATTATATTTATTAACCTAACCTTTTGTGCCAATGCACCACTCTGGCATCTGGAAGAGATGGGAACCGTGTGCCCCTATTTAATCGGTTAATGTGGCTGCTGTCACAGACAATTGGCGCTATGGTTACTAGATCGCAGTAGTGATGCTAGTAATGTAATCGCTCATTGAACCGATTTGACTTCTTTTGTGAAGTTTGAACGCCACCACCCACTGACCCCTAGTACTAGATGGTGCCCCTTTTTTTACCTTGCACGAGTAGGTGTGGTGCACAGGGTCCACATTTAGAATCTCCTCCACTGTCCCGGTGAGCACAATATTTGCTTGTTCTTCTCTCCTTTCCAACTCTCTCTCAGGACAATGTCCCTGGCTGGTCCCCAGAAGAACAGCCACCAGTACTGCTAAAGTCCACACAGGCATGGCTGAAGCCCTCCACCTTCTCCCCATGTCCAGAAAGAAGAAGGGCGCATCCAAGGCTACGGAGACCAGAGGAGGAGGAGAAGGTGAGGGCTGCTCACCAAAATGTGCACGGATACAAGGGCTTCCCCCTGGCTCTGCTGCTGGAAGAGCAAGGAAAACCTTTCCACTTAGAGAGAAAAGACAAACCCACTCAGGAGGAGGGGGAGGGGGAGGGAGGAGATATTAGTGCTACTCTGCAAGCCAACAATGTGAGGTCTTCTTCACAAGGGCTGGGGGGGGGGGATTTACATGTAATCTGAATTGCTGATTGGCACAAGGGGGTGGCCATGGTGGCCCTGTCCACCCTTCTACTGTATCTGATTCATTTCCACTTCTCTTTCCTTAATGCACAGCTCTTAGGGGAAAAGTATAGCGAAACGCCACCTCCAGGAAATGCGGCTCAAATCAGGTTAATGGATAATCGGGAGCACAACGTGATCTGCCTGTTAAAGGTGCACATGCAACAATGCCGTTGTTACAAGTGAAGCCTTTGCTGAATATGTTGGCGGAGATCCCAGCGCTCAAGGGACTGCAATGGGAGGAAGAATAGTGAAGAAGGGCACTTTGTATCTGCACTGCAGGCACGCATTCAATAGGGATGATGCCGGATTTATCTCTTCATAAAGAGAGTATTTTTATATAAGCGTGTGCTTTAAACTACAAGTAAATCATGATCCGGAATCAGGTAGATTAGAAATCAAAAGATTGTCGCATGGAGTTTGCATAGTCCTAGTTCCCTAGTTTCCTCCCACACTCTAGTATAATTTACCATGAAATTGTCCTTAGTTCTTGTAAGAGTGTGCAAACGTCAAAGAAATAAATCCTGAGATGGGTGACAAATGGGATAGCCCCCCCCGGCTTCCAAGGAAACTCTTGATCTTGCAAGTGAGGGACAGCGCTGGGAAGTTGTATAAAAAGTTTGAGTACTGGGTTTGTGAACTCTTTGCACTGTATGGTGAGGAAATTATCATAGTCCTAATAATCCTACAGGACGGTCAGTATAATCAATAATTTGTATGTCATTACACATACTCCATTGTGGATGATTACAATGACCATTAATCCACAAGGTGATATTTAGGCATGGTTTTAGGCCCACTACAGGGGGATTGACAAAACTGCTGTAGGGAACTAGTTAATAGGTTTTACGAATGTATGAAATGGTTTCAAATATTTGACTTACCAACAGGGGGCGCACTGTAGTACAACAGCAGCAGACCTATTATTTTTTTTTAGCACTACATACTTAAAGGGAATGTGTCACGAATGAAACCTTTTTTGTTTAAGTAAGTTACTTATTTCTATTATATTTTTTAAGTTTTTTGCGGTATTTTTCTTTTCGTCCACATGGTGGAAAGTATTAAAGTTCTGCATTCAATGACACCCTTTTTTTTGTGTGTCCCTCAGTTTTAAAGTGTACCTCCTGGAAAATTATTTTAAAATGGGAGAATCTACACAAGAAATATGCCCTCTACTGGATAGCACAGGATTCAGCAGAGAGGGAGAGTATTTATTTTGTAGACGACTGATGGCAATACCGCTCTAGGCAATTGATAGAAACAGATGGGTGGGAAAGCACCAGAGATTACCCCAGGTAAGTAATACTTTTGCGGGTGGGCAAGGAGGGGTGATGGACGTGATCAACACCAGATAAAAAACGTAATCTTTTTGTTTTTGTCCAGAGTCAGTAGTCACGTGTCTATAAGAGGTGCAGAAGTTACAGCCACAACCGGCCCCTACTTCTGAGGGATTCATAGATGCCAGTGCCACATATAGCGTGTGGTGGAACAATGATGTAGTTCTGCTATATAGCGTTATCTTGCTATAATTAACCCTTGCTTGATGTAGATTATATAGACTCCGCTGCACAGACACTCGGGGGATGGTGGGGTAAATTCCCTGTTTATCCACCATGAGACAGACTGATGGCAGACTAATAGACTTTCACAGGTTAATTTAGTAATACCAAGCAGGTGTTCTTTCATTTCCATGGATATTTTAATTTTATTGTATTCAAGGCAAGAAGACCCTAATAATAATCATGATTCATAATTCTGACGGTTAATAGTTACATGCTGATATACAGTCCTCTGATATCAGTTACTGAGCCCAGCAGCCATATTTTCCTCACTGACTTCTCTTTGAAGAAGTTTTTGCTTTCATTGCTTAGTGCTGTGCGAATGAAAAAAAGAAGCTGAAGCTGAATCATGACTCCAGCAGAGAGACAGGGAGACAGCACTATCTGCGCTCACATCATTTTGGTGACAAAATAATGTACTGCTCCCCCTAGTGGCTTGATCAGCGCGTTACACTGAACCCTAACCCTCAGTGCTGTCACATGGCCACATGGCCTCCATAAATAAAAAGCACCACCAAATATGTAGGTGTAAGCCATATGGCCCGTGATCAGAAGTCCAACTAAAAGCCAATAAAGAATTACAGCAGCACTGAAATCCTTATGGATCTTTATTCGCCCATATGCAACGTTTTAACCCATCAATAGACCCTATAGATTGCAATTGGCAGCTCATTTCATTGAATAGTTACAGGCCTATATACGTTTATGATTTGTGTATGTCATTACACGTTGTTCGCCTCCTTTGTGAGACATTATAATTGATGTACACATCTGATTTTGTTGTGTACCAGATGGGCCATGTGCTCATAAGATTTTTACTATAATACTAGTCCTTCCCAATGAATTAGAATATCATCAAAAAGTTAATTTATTTCAGTAATTCAATTCAAAAAGTGAAACTCCTATATTATATAGATTCATTACACACAGAGTGATCTATTTACAGCATTTTTTTCTTTTAATTTTGATGATTATGGTAACAGTTAATGAAAACCCCAAATTTAGTGTCTCAGAAAATTAGAATATTATATAAGCCCAATTTAAAAAATGATTTTGAATACCGAAATGTTGGCCTACGGAAAAGTATGTCCAATATATGCGCTCAATACTTGGTCGGGGCTTCTTTTGCATGAATTACTGCATCAATGCGGCGTGGCATGGGGGCGATCAGCCTGTGGCACTGCTGAGGTGTTATCAATGCGGCGTGGCATGGGGGTGATCAGCCTGTGGCACTGCTGAGGTGTTATCAATGTGGCGTGGCATGGAGGCGATCAGCTTGTGGCACTGCTGAGGTGTTATCAATGCGGCGTGGCATGGAGGCGATCAGCCTGTGGCACTGCTGAGGTGTTATTAATGTGGCGTGGCATGGGGGCAATCAGCCTGTGGCACTGCTGAGGTTATCAATGTGGCGTGGCATGGGGGCGATCAACCTGTGGCACTGCTGAGGTGTTATCAATGCAACGTGGCATGGAGGCGATCAGCCTGTGGCACTGCTGAGGTGTTATCAATGCGGCGTGGCATGGAGGCGATCAGCCTGTGGCACTGCTGAGGTGTTATGGAAGCCCAGGTTGCTTTGATATCGGCCTTCAGCTCGTCTGCATTGTTGGGTCTGGTGTCTCATCTTCCTCTTGACAATACCCTATAGATTCTCTATGGGGTTTTGGACAGGCGAGTTTGCTGGCCAATCAAGCACAGTGATTGTAACGACGGGGGTAGGGAAATGGACAAGTGAGCCCTAATCTACCCGCCACTCTGTCCCGGCCTACTTGCAATGACCCGCCCTAGGCGACGGGGTACAACTGGGCGGCGGTCCCTACGCTCAGTAAGTGCATGAGACAAACATACAAGGGAATACAAAGCAAAGGGAAAGGGGCAGTTGCCCACGGCAACACCGTGAGCAACCAGAGTGGTGAACGAGCCAAGTCAAACCAGGAGTGCACGAGGTACCAAACGCAGAGCAGGAGAGTAGTCAGTAAGCCAGGGTCAGTATGGAGCAGGATCAAATAGTTAGGAGCTGTAGCTGGGCCAGGAAACCACACGAGAAGAATCACAAGCAAAGGAGGAACAGGAAAGGCAGGTATAAATAGACAGAGGGCGGGAGCTAACTCCGTCTGGCCAGACTGCGATAGGCTCTCCCACTCCTAAGCCTGCCATCCTGAGTGTTGGAAGATGGAGTCAGTCTCAGAGACGTAGATTCAGGTGCAGACTGATTAACTATGGGAGTTGTGCCTGGCAGATCCTTTACAGTACCCCCCCTTTTATGAGGGGCCACCGGACCCTTTCTAAGTGGACCTGGTTTACTGGGGAAACGAAGGTGGAACTTCCTGACCAATACCCCAGCGTGAACATCCCGGGCGGGTACCCAAGTCCTCTCCTCAGGCCCGTATCCTCTCCAATGGACCAGGTACTGGAGGGAGCCTTGGACCATCTTGCTGTCCACAATCTTGGCCACCTCGAATTCCACCCCCTCAGGGGTGAGAACGGGAACAGGAGGTTTCCTCGAGGGAGCCAAGGACGGGGAGCAGCGTTTAAGGAGGGAGGCATGAAACACGTCGTGTATACGAAAAGATGGGCGTAACTCCAGCCGGAAGGAGACAGGATTGAGGACTTCAATGACCTTATACGGCCCAATAAACCGGGGAGCAAACTTCTTGGACGGGACCTTGAGACGCAAGTTCCTAGACGATAACCACACCAGATCCCCGACCATAAACAAGGGGTTAGCAGAACGTTTTCTATCAGCCTGAGTTTTTTGCATGCTCTGGGACGCCTCTAGGTTCTTCTGAACCTGGGCCCAGACTGTGCACAGTTCCCGATGAACGACCTCTACCTCGGGATTGTTGGAACTACCAGGTGAAACGGAGAAGAACCGTGGATTAAACCCAAAATTACAGAAAAAGGGGGAGACCCCTGACGAGTTACTGACCCGGTTATTAAGGGAAAATTCGGCGAGGGGAATGAATGAGACCCAATCATATTGACAGTCAGAGATAAAACACCTTAAATATTGTTCTAGAGATTGATTAGTCCTCTCAGTTTGGCCATTGGTTTCAGGATGGAAGGCAGAGGAGAAGGACAGATCAATCTCCAACTTTTTACAGAAGGCTCTCCAAAACAATGAAACAAATTGTACCCCTCTGTCCGAAACAATATTGACAGGGACCCCATGGAGACGCAGGATGTGTTTGACAAACAAGGTAGCTAACGTCTTGGCGTTGGGTAGTTTCTTGAGGGGCACAAAGTGGCACATCTTACTCAAGCGGTCTACTACCACCCACACCACCGACTTGCCTTGGGATGGAGGCAAATCGGTGATAAAATCCATGGAGATATGTGTTCAAGGTCTCTGGGGAATGGGCAACGAACGTAGTAAGCCCGCTGGTCGGGACCTGGGAGTCTTGGACCTAGCACAAACCTCACAAGCGGCGACGTAGGCCTTAACGTCTTTAGGCAACCCAGGCCACCAATAGTTTCTGGCAATGAGGTGTTTGGTACCCAGGATGCCTGAATGACCAGATAGTGCGGAGTCATGATTTTCCCTAAGTACCCTTAGCCGGTATTGCAGGGGAACAAACAGCTTGTCCTCAGGAAGGTTCCCGGGAGCTGAACCTTGATCAGCCGCAATTTCAGAGACTAAATCAGAATCAATAGAAGAAATGATTATACCAGGAATTTAAATACAAGCAGGATCTTCCTCCGAAGGAGGGCTGGCCATGAAGCTACGCGACAATGCATCGGCCTTAATATTTTTAGACCCAGCCCTATAGGTAACCAAAAAGTTGAATCTGGTAAAAAATAGCGCCCATCGAGCTTTTCTCGGTTTTAGCCTCCAGGCAGATTCTAGGAAAACCAGATTCTTGTGGTCGGTAAGGACCGTTACCTGGTGCCTAGCCTCCTCCAGGAAGTGGCGCCACTCTTCAAATGCCCATTTAATGGCTAAGAGTTCGCGGTTGCCAATATCATAGTTACTCTCAGTGGGCGAAAACTTCCTGCAGAAGTAGGCACAGTGGCGGAGATGGGTGAGGGACCTGGTACCCTGGGACAAGACAGCCCCCACTCCCACCTCGGATGCGTCAACTTCCACGATAAATGGCTCCATTTGGTTGGGCTGAACCAGCACCGGGGCCGAGATAAAGCACTTCTTAAGGACCTCAAAAGCCTGGACAGCCTCAGGAGGCCAGTGGAGGAGATCAGCACCTTTGCGAGTGAGGTCCGTAAGAGGCTTAGCGATGACCAAGAAGTTGGCAATAAATCTCCTGTAATAATTAGCGAACCCCAAAAAACACTGTAAAGCCTTCAGGGAGGCAGGTTGGACCCATTCCGCCACAGCCTGAATCTTGGCGGGGTCCATGCGGAATTCATGAGGAGTGAGGATTTGACCCAAAAATGGTATCTCCTGTACCCCAAACACACATTTTTCGGTTTTCGCAAACAGTTTGTTTTCCCGAAGGACCTGGAGCACCTTCCTGACATGCTCAATGTGGGAGGACCAGTCCTTGGAAAACACCAGTATGTCATCAAGGTACACTACAAGAAATATCCCCAGGTAATCTCTCAAAATCTCATTTATGAAATTCTGGAAGACCGCAGGAGCATTACACAACCCAAAGGGCATGACGAGGTATTCGAAATGACCTTCGGGCGTGTTAAACGCAGTCTTCCACTCATCCCCCTCTTTGATGCGGATAAGGTTATACGCCCCCCGTAGATCAAACTTAGAGAACCATTGGGCCCCCTGAACCTGATTAAAGAGATCAGGAATCAAAGGAAGGGGATACTGGTTCCTTACAGTGACCTTATTCAGGTTACGGTAGTCAATGCATGGCCTAAGACCACCATCCTTCTTCCCAACGAAGAAGAAGCCAGCACCTACCGGAGAAGTAGAGGGGCGAATGTAACCCTTGGCCAGGCATTCCTGGATATACTCTCTCATGGCTTCACGTTCGGGACAAGAAAGATTAAATATCCTACCCTTAGGAAGCTTAGCTCCTGGTACCAATTCGATAGCGTAATCATATTCTCTATGAGGAGGTAACACTTCGGAGGCCTCCTTAGAGAAAACATCAGCGAAGTCCTGAACAAACTCAGGTAGCGTGTTCACCGCCTCAGGGGGAGAAATAGAATTAACAGAAAAACATGACGTCAAACATTCATTACCCCATTTGGTAAGCTCCCCAGTATTCCAGTCAAACGTGGGATTATGCAACTGCAACCAGGGAAGGCCTAAAACCAAATCGGACGATAATCCCTGCATCAACAGTACAGAGCACTGCTCCAAATGCATGGAGCCAACAAGGAGTTCAAAAACAGGGGTATGCTGTGTAAAATAACCATTAGCAAGAGGAGTGGAGTCGATACCCACTACCGGGACAGGTTTAGGCAAATCAATCAAAGGCATAGCAAGAGACATAGCAAATTCCACAGACATGATATTAGCAGAGGACCCTGAATCCACGAAGGCACTGCCGGTAGCAGACCTACCACCAAAAGAGACCTGAAAGGGAAGCAAGATCTTATTACGTTTCATATTTACGGGAAATACCTGTGCGCCCAAGTGACCTCCCCGATGATCACTTAGGCGCGTAAGTTCTCCGGCTGCATTCTTATGCTTAGGACAGTTGTTCACTTGATGCTTGTCATCCCCACAGTAGAAGCAGAGACCATTCTTCCTGCGGAAATCTCTACGTTGTTGGGGGGACACGGAGGCCCCGAGTTGCATAGGTACCTCTGAGTCTTCCGGGGAGGAACGAAGCAAGGGAACCTCGGGAGGCATCATGGGGGAGTCAGAGGAGAAAACACATAAACGTTCACGTTGTCGTTCCCTGAGACGTCGGTCAAGTCGTACCGCTAAAGCCATAACCTGGTCTAGGGAGTCAGAAGAGGGATAGCTAACTAGCAGGTCTTTCAGGGCATTCGACAGACCCAACCTAAACTGGCACCTTAAGGCAGGGTCATTCCACCGAGAAGCTACGCACCACTTCCTAAAGTCAGAACAATACTCCTCAACAGGTCTCTTACCCTGACGTAAGGTCACCAGCTGACTCTCGGCAAAGGTAGTCCTGTCAGTCTCGTCATAAATGAGTCCGAGAGCAGAAAAGAAACGATCAACGGAGGAAAGTTCAGGGGCGTCAGGAGCCAAGGAGAAGGCCCACTCTTGGGGCCCTTCCTGGAGCCGGGACATAATTATACCCACCCGCTGGCTCTCAGAACCTGAGGAATGAGGCTTTAAGCGAAAGTAAAGCCTACAACTCTCCCGAAAGGAGAGAAAAGCCCTCCGGTCCCCTGAGAACCGGTCGGGCAACTTGAGGTGGGGTTCAAGAGGTGAGGGGAACTACCAAGGTCGCATCAGGCTGGTTGATCCTCTGAGCCAGGGCCTGGACCTGTAGGGAGAGACCCTG
This sequence comes from Rhinoderma darwinii, assembly GCF_050947455.1. Classification (NCBI taxonomy): domain Eukaryota; kingdom Metazoa; phylum Chordata; class Amphibia; order Anura; family Rhinodermatidae; genus Rhinoderma; species Rhinoderma darwinii. The sequence goes on along the minus strand of NC_134696.1, from coordinate 32,954,279 downwards.
CATTTGCTGAGCCAGGGTCTCAAGGGGGTCCATGGTGGTGTCAGGGACCAGGGTAGACTAGGTATGGGCTTGTGATTATGTAACGACGGGGGTAGGGAAACGGACAAGTGAGCCCTAATCTACCCGCCACTCTGTCCCTGCCTACTTGCAACGACCCGCCCTAGGCGACGGGGTACAACTGGGCGGCGGTCCCTATGCTCAGTAAGTGCACGAGACAAACATACAAGGGAATACAAAGCAAAGGGAAAGGGGCAGTTGCCCACGGCAACACCGTGAGCAACCAGAGTGGTGAACGAGCCAAGTCAAACCAGGAGTGCACAAGGTACCAAACGCAGAGCAGGAGAGTAGTCCGTAAGCCAGGGTCAGTATGGAGCAGGATCAAATAGTTAGGAGCTGTAGCTGGGCCAGGAAACCACACGAGAAGAATCACAAGCAAAGGAGGAACAGGAAAGGCAGGTATAAATAGACAGAGGGCGGGAGCTAGCTCCGTCTGGCCAGGCTGCGATAGGCTCTCCCACTCCTAAGCCTGCCATCCTGAGTGGTGGAAGATGGAGTCAGTCTCAGAGACGTAGATTCAGGTGCAGACTGATTAACTATGGGAGTTAACCCCGAAGCTGTGCCTGGCAGATCCTTTACAGTGATACTGTGGTTATTACACCAGGTATTGGTACTTTTGGCAGTGTGGGCAGGTGCCAAGTCCTGCTGGAAAATGAAATCTGCATCTCCATAAAGCTTGTCAGCAGAGGGAAGCATGAAGTGCTCGAAAATCTCCTGGTAAACGCTGCGCTGACTCTGGACTTGATATAACACAGTGGACCAGCACCAGCAGATGACATGGCTCCCCAAACCATCAATGACTGTGGAAACTTCACACTGGACCGCGAGCAACTTGGATTGACGCCTCTCCACTCTTCCTCCAGATTCTGGAACCGAGATTTCCAAATGAAATGCAAGATTTACTTTCATCTGAAAACAGGACTTTGGACAATGAGCAGCAGTGTTGGCCCACGGTGTTATATCATAGACCAATTGGGCTTATATAATATTCAGATTTTCTGAGACACTCAATTTTGGGTTTTCATTAACTGTTGCCATAATCATCAACATTAAAAGAAAAAAATGCTGGAAATAGATCCCTCTGTGTGTAATGAATCTATAGAATATAGGAGTTTCACTTTTTTAAATAAATTACTGAAATAAATTAACTTTTTGACAATATCCTAATTCATTGAGAAGGACTAGTATATTAGGACTGGTATGATACGTGCATCCATTATTTGTAGGGAAATAAACAATGGTTCATTGTCAGTTCATTATTTATTCTCTTTTTTATTTAGAAAAACGATCATTTTTGACAGAGTTATGACCTATATTAGCTTTATGCTAATGACTTTCTTAATGGACAACTGGGCGTGTTTTACTTTTTGGCCAAGTGGGCGTTGTACAGAGGAGTGTATGACGCTGACCAATCAGTGACCAATCAGCATCATACACTTCACTCTATTCATTTACACAGCACATAGTAATCTTAACTAGATCACTATGTGCAGCCACATACACACACATTAACATTACTGCAGTGTCCTGACAGTGAATATACATTACCTCAAGCCAGGACGTGATGTCTATTCAGAATCCAAACACTTCGCTAACGTTTGTGCGAGATTTACAGCAAGGCAAGCGTAATCTTGTTTTAAATGACAGTTTACAGTGTAATCTCGTGAGATAACACTTGCCTTGCTGTAAATCTCACACAAACGTTAGCTAAGTGTCAGGATTCTGAATAGACATCCCGTTCTGGCTGGAGGTAATGTATATTCACTGTCAGGACACTGCAGTAACGTTAATGTGTGTGTATGTGGCTGCACATAGTGTTCTAGTAAGATTACTATGTGCTGGGTAAATGAATGGAGAGAAGTGTATGACGCTGATTGGTCACTGATTGGTCAGCGTCATGCACTTCTCTCCACAACGCCCACTTGGTCAAAAAGTAAAACACGCCCAGTTGTCCATTAATAAACTCATTAGCATAAAGCTAATATAGGTCATAACTCCGTCAAAAATGATCGTTTTTCGAAATAAAAAACACTGCTGTAATCTACATTACAGCGCCGATCACATTATGTACAAGATAGGCCACTTATAATGTGGTGACAGAGCCTCTTTAAACTCTGTCTAATTTATATTATTTTATTATTTGTGTTTATACTAAGAAATACATACTTTTTTTTCATATTTACTGAGGGCAGATTGAGGTAGTTAGAGATAAATGATAGAGAGACAGATTGTTTTACCTACTTCAGAATACTTTCAGAGAGACGTAAAATGCACTGCGCTTCATGTGTCGTATAAATACTTTTCTATGTCAATCCCAACCGCCAAGTGCAGTCTATGACTCCATAATAACAGCCAAAGTTCCTTAGAGCCATCAGTGTGATCCCAATAAACATTACAAGCAGACTGTTCCCCATAAGATAAGTGCCAGCGAAGTGTCCCACATGGATAGTGGCAGCAGAGTGCCATCATTCACACAGGCATAGAATGAAATTATAAAATTCTGTCTGCCTGCTGCTGCCACTAGGGGGAGCTCACTGTATACATTGTTAAACATATGCAGAAATCTCCCCCTAGTGGCAGCTGCTTGTAGTCTTTATGGAAGACTGGCCTGCACTGCTAGGGATCTGAGAGTTCTCCCCTATTTTAGGAGACTGAAGGAGAATAGATAGGAGATACATATTATAGATAAATCAGTATATATATATATATATTTGTATATGAGATCCTTGTCTATAGTTGTTAGTTCTTTCCTCATCACATACTTTGTCTGCTGTAAATCCTAAACCCATTTTGCATATTGAGCTTTTTTAATATTCTCGTCTACCCATAAGTTTATCCAGCTGTCTGGCCGGGCAGGGCAACACTTCTACGTTGGATAAAAGATTGCCGGGACATGACAGTGAAGGGTGTATTGCTCCTGCAGAACACTTATTATCGATCCCACAGTCGTGTTGATGAATTAACTTTGATTTCAGTTTTGCTACTTTCCCTGCAACCAGAAATACATCTTATAGATGAGTTTAACAGATCAATGGGTTCTGTCATTCAAAGTAGAAACTTCATCTAAACTTTTCTAGATCCGTCCATCCACATATTTACTGCGTTTCTCTTGAGCATGATGTTTTCTGGCTGCTGTGAAGAGACATTATTAAAAGTTGATTATAGATGTGGAGATCATTTTTGTGTGTATGGTTCGGATCCAATTTTTCTTCAGACCTGCGGTAATGTCACCATTTTTCTTCTCCAAGAGACATACAGAGTCTGTGAGAAAATACAAAAAGTTCTGTGTCGGTATAAAAACTGCGGCACGTGGAGACACAGTATACAGTATGGCCCATAGCAGGGCACAGTTTTATGCCATGTACATGAGGTTTATATCCGGCTATCAGTGCCAGGAGGACTGCTGGGAGGGAGAGACTTTACATGACGATGTGATCCGCTAATTTGTATCTGCTCCCCCTCGAAGACATTCCGTCACTATCACCAGTCACGTAATCTAATTACCTAATGAAATGAGGTACCCAAGGAGGTTTGCACCCCCTTGGGCAGCATCAGAAGTATCACTGATAGTAGTGAGAGACTCTTTTGGAGGAAATGTGTGTCTACTGTATTCCTGTGTAATGTTAATATCTCTGTGTGTAATTACTGCTCAGTTCAGTATAGATTCTAGATACAGTACTTGCCTGGTTCAGCCTTTTATCTGACTGCCTGATGATTGCCAAATAACTAATCTATTAATGCAGTCGGTGTGGGCGCAGAGCCAGGCTGTAATGCAGATATCAATAAAACACCCTGACCCTCATCTGGGCCTGTGCGTTAACTAGAAGGGGCTGCTGAATAAATACTCAAACCATTTTAACGAACAGTTTTTTCTCTAATGTCCCCATTTTCATGCAGCCGTGAAGTTAATATATTGTGCTAAGTACAAGGTAGTTTTTTTTATAAACCGGTTTTCCAGTGTCATTTAATGCAGGAGCCCTAAAAAAAATATTTTAAACTGGAAATTGGGAGGAAATTTACTTGAATAATTTAGGTAAATATCACTGCAACTATTAATAATAGCCATCATTGTACCCATGCATTATTAATAATAATTATTAATATTAATAATAGTACTTACTGATCTAAAATTGTTTTTGAAATAGAGATGTTAATATTTGTATATTAGGCTTATGGTATCTCGCTGCAGTGTCCCTATTAGTTATATTTGTGGCATGTGATGTTGTTAAGCAATAGCCCACCTGCCATTGTTCTATGTATTTTCTCTGTTAAAGGCTATGTACACCATTAGCACTGCCATTTTTTTTTTGTTCATTTGCTTCTTAAATGCAAAATTAAGCTACTTTCTAAATAGTCAAAAATGTCAAAAATATTTGCTGCTGTAGAGTCTGTGTAACTCTTTCACCTAGCTGGTTGTCCTGCAAATTCTGACATAAATCCAACACCACATTGCTCCTGGGTGTGTTGGCTCTCTCTGCTCTCCCCCTCCCTCCTCTCTGTGTTCTAGATAGCAGCAGGGAGAGAACAGCATTGACAGCGCATGCGCGTTACGGGCTGTGAAGCAGAACCAGCCGATATACACCACGTGACAAGTGACGTGTCGTATACCCGGCAAAGAATTCAAGATCAACAAAGTGGCTGAGCCAGTGCAGAGAGAGAGTGTCGTCACCCGTCAAGTTCCCCACGTCAGGATCTGGAAACGGGGCCACTTTGGAAAATGTAAGTATATTACAAATTTATAAATTACATGCATTAAATGGGTTTTTGAAAATATGATGCTATCTCGGACAACCCCTTTAAGCTATTATTTATGCCACCATGAGGAATTCTTATTTATAAATTATTGGGTATTTTTTTTATAAATTATTTTACTGGCGGTTCGGTACCTTGGGCGATTAGGGAATTTGTTATCCCCTATTTCTGCTTTGTTTTCTGTCATTATTTTTTTTAGTGTACTTATTAATTTAGATATTATTGTATTGGATGTATTGCATTTATTTATATATTTGACCATGGGTATTAGGTTATGTCCACTTTACGGTAAACACATTGGATCATTTGTGTGTGTGTGTGTGTGTGTTTTTTATGTTTGAAAATAATAAAAGTAAACTTTCTATGATTTATTTTGGTGTTTTAGCATGTAAACCCTTGTTTTGTCCTTCATGTGCTCAGTGCACACCTTTCAATATATATTTTTGGAAAGAAGAATGCGGCATGTTGGAATTGGCAGATTCACCTCTCCAATTGACATGAACATGCACGCTCGGCTGGCGGTCGAGATAACGGTCAGACGATTCCTATCTAATGTATATGGCCGGCTTAAGGGACCAAGTTGCTTTTGCATCTGCCACTCCTATGGCATAATACGCTTCTTACATACACATTTATTGCTAATCCTACCACCACAGACATCTGCCCTACATTGTACACAGTCTGTAATTAAAGGTTAGAAAAATGTTAATGTTAACAAGTTACAAAAGGGGAAAGCATGTGAGGCATAAAAGACATTAAAGAAAAGGTCACTGGTTTCTGATTTTTTGTTTTGCCTATTTTAGTAATTCTTTATTTTATCTTAAAACAATAGTGACCAACACAATTGGGAAACACGTAAGTCATCATCGAGGAAGGAGGAGGGGCAGGAAGGGGCTCAAACACTGCAGACATAGCATTGTGTAGTATCTAGGCATCCGAGGAATTGTGACTACACAGATATATATATACAGCACAATCATTGTCACATCATTTCTAAGTCTTTTGTTGTTAAAGAGGCTCTGTCACCAGATTTTGCAACCTCTATCTGCTATTGCAGCAGATCGGCGCTGCAATGTAGATTACAGTAACGTTTTTATTTTTTAAAAACGAGCATTTTTGGCCAAGTTATGACCATTTTTGTATTTATGCAAATGAGGCTTGCAAAAGTCCAAGTGGGCGCGTTTAAAGTAAAAGTCCAAGTGGGCGTGTATTATGTGCGTACATCGGGGCGTTTTTACTACTTTTACTAGCTGGGCATTCTGACGAGAAGTATCATCCACTTCTCTTCAGAACGCCCAGCTTCTGGCAGTGCAGATCTGTGACGTCACTCACAGGTCCTGCATTGTGTCGGCCACATCGGCACCAGAGGCTACAGTTGATTCTGCAGCAGCATCGGCGTGTGCAGGTAAGTCGATGTAGCTACTTACCTTCAAACGCTGATGCTGCTGCAGAATCAACTGTAGCCTCTGGTGCCGATGTGGCCGACACGATGCAGGACCTGTGAGTGACGTCACAGATCTGCACTGCCAGAAGCTGGGCGTTCTGAAGAGAAGTGGATGATACTTCTCGTCAAAACGCCCAGCTAGTAAAAGTAGTAAAAACGCCCCGATGTACGCACATAATACACGCCCACTTGGACTTTTGCAAGCCTCATTTGCATAAATACAAAAATGGTCATAACTTGGCCAAAAATGCTAGTTTTTAAAAAATAAAAACGTTACTGTAATCTACATTGCAGTACCACTTTGGGGTACAATCAACTTTTTTTTAATCCATTTTTTTTAGAGCTAAGATGACCAGAAAACAGCAAATCTTTTGTATACATTTTTTTTATTTTTTTTTACTGTGTTCACCGTGCGGTACAGTAACGTTATATTAGAGTAGTTCAGTCTTTTACGGATGCCGCAATACCAGTTATGTTCTTTTTATTTATTTTTAACGTTACTTTAGGGAAAAAATAGGGATTTTTTTTAAAACTTTTAATATATATAATAATAGTAATATATCGTGATTTTGACAAACTTCTATTAATAGAGCTTATTAGGAGCACAAAGATGGCAGACCTGGGGGCCTTCATTAGGCCCCCCAGGCTGGAATGACAACCATCGGCACCCTACAATCAAGTCATGGGTTGAGCCGATAGGCTGTTGGAGAAGGCCACCCCTATTTCTAGCGGCTTAGATGTCGCAGTCGCTATTGACTGTTGCTTCTAAGGGGTTAAACGGGCAAAATCAAAGTAATCTTTGATTCTCCCCATTTCAGTGATGTGTCGGCTGTAACATACAGCCAACACCCAATCATTATGGAGTGCGCTCAGCCCGTGAGCCCGCTCCATGCTTCCTCTTGGCAGTTGTCATGTACGTGACATGTCACCAAGGGGTTAAGGAATAAATTTACCTGCATTTACCGCAGGCAGGGCTTTGCTATAATAATATCTGTCCCTAAACCTGTGGCCCACTATGTCTCCCAGCAAGTCCTGATAGTTATAACTTGCATATTGCAATTGCATACAATGGGGCAGATTTACTTTGATGATGCACCAGAATTCTGGCCTTAGTTGCACCTTCTTTTTCACACAAATCATATTAGACAAATGTATCAATTAAATATGCGAAAAAGAACAAATGGGGCGTGGCTTAAGATGCGCCAAATCAAACTAAAATTTGGGAGCAAAAAAGTGGACTAAAATAAGTGAACCAAGAGGTGGTATAAAGCACCTATTTTTTTTTTTCATGAACGTAGATGTGATTGACACGTAGGACCCGTTGTCACCGAAACCGTCAGTCCCACTGACCTGACAGATTCAGCTGTATCCAGGACACATAGAAGCTGTATCTCAAAAAGAAAACTTTCTTTTTAATAAAAAACAATAAAAAAGTTGTTTCAAATCCCATAAGACATTTTATTTAAAAAAAAAAAAAAAAAAAAGTGTGCAAAGGTTTACATAGCCATTAAAGGTGCTCCAAGTTTATCATCCAGCATGATCTCCTGGGTTAAATTTAGCACATCTAGTCTAATTTTAAGCTGTCTGAATTTAAGACAGTATTAGTGCATTTGTACCCAATTTCTCTATTTAACCGAATCTTTAGGGTACGGCCGTTTTTTGGGCAGTAGACGGGCGAAAAATCGGAAGCAGAACTCCTCCAAACATCTGCCCATTGATTTCAATGCGAAAAACGGCGTTCTGTTCCGAAGTGCATGTCACTTCTTGAGCCAATTTTGGAGCCATTTTTCATTAACTCTATGGAAAAACAGCTCCAAAAACGGCCATAAAAACACTGCGAAAAACGGCTGAAAATCAGGAGCTGTTTTCCCTTGAAAACAGCTCTGTATTTTCAGACGTTTTTTGCTAAACATGTGAACATAGCCTTACTATAATTGTTACATAAGCATTTATCTGGCAGAATTTATTTATAGTGAGGAAGCAAAGTCCATCCATAGTTGTCAGATTTCAGGCTAAATAACTGCTCTAGGGAAGAAGCTATTGAGAAATCATTTCCTGATGCTTTCAGATCTGCAGTTTTTGAAAAGCCATATTTAAAGATATGTCAGGTGAAGATGACGGGGTTGGGATATGACGAGACTTGGCGTTGACTTTTCTTCTGCAGCAAACTTTATGGATGCAGTTAAAAAAAATACCTTAAACTGCTCTTACAGTTTTTTGAAGTGTTCTTTTATCATGTACATGTAAGATGCACACACATTAAAGGGGTTTTCCCATCAGAGACATTTATGACATATCCCCAGGATATGTCATAAATGTCAGATAGATGCGGGTCCCCCCACGCATCTCTAGAACGGGCCCCCTAAACCCCGTTCTAGCTTTTTATGCTCATGCTGCCTCCTGGCCACTTCCTGATTACATGGTCGGGAGTTACGGAAACAGCATAGCCCGCTGAGCTACGCCGTTTCCATAACTCCCATAGTAGTGAATCGCAGTTACAGAAGCAGCGTAGCTCGCATGCTACGCTGTTTCCGTAACTCTCGACCATGTCATCAGGAAGTGGCCGGGAGTCAGCGTGAGCACAAAAAGCGTATATATGTCATAAATGTCTCTGATGGGAAAACCCCTTTAAGAGTCTTGTTGGCAGACATCTTTATTTTTGGCTACTCCTCTATGGTCAATGGTGGGAATCTGTATGTGACATGTCTCCTAACAAGGAGCACATCAGATGGAGAATATAATGCAGACTACTGAACAATGTCAGGTTGTATAAGGCTCTGTTCACACTAGCATCATGGCTTCCATTTATTACAGAACCATGACCGTTATGCTGAATCGATTTTTTCATACTGGTAAATTCTGAGGGACCCCATTGACTTAAATTGGTTCCGGTAGTTTTGCTGAGGAATGGAGTGCGGTTTATAGACAGATGAAGTTTCCTGTCCCTGTCATAACCTTTTTCCTCTTACCTGGAGGAGCATTGAAAATGTTCAGTCTAAAGCAAGGGTCTCAAACTCGGCCGGGTAAGAAAAAAAATGGGAAAAATGGGAAGTTGAAGGGCCGCATTACTTTAAAATTTGATACATTACAAAATTATTGTTATTTAATTAGTTATTTGAACTACTATAACACTATATTATTATAATACTACATTACTATAACAATACTACATTACTATAACAATACTACATTACTATAATAATAGCGCTAGGTTTAAACTTACCGGAAATTTGCGAGATTTCTCCACGTGCTTATTGCAACAATCCACTTTTACAGTTTACGTAAATACACAGTGACGTCAAGAGATCCTCCTGGACCGGAATGTGATGTCAGGGGCAACCCCCGAGCCGGTGTCCCAGAGCGGAGCACTATTATAGGCTTTGCTTTGGAACTCTGGGGAAGCAACTGACATCAGTGTCCAAATATGGACAGTGATGTCAGAAGCTGGCCCAGAGCTGGAGTCCCGGAGCAGAGCTGCTTCTAGCACCCTGCCTGGGATTCCAGCTCTGCTCCTGACATCACTGTTCATATATTCACAGAGATGTCAGGGGCAACCCCAGAACTGTAGTCCCGGGCAGAGCACTACTAGCGCTCCTACTGGGACTCCAGCTGTGCTCCTGACATCACTGTCCAGTTCTGGGGAAACCCTAGACATCGCTGTCCATATGTGGACAGCGATGTCAGGGGATTTTCAGAGTCCCGGAGCAGAGCCTATGCTAGCGCTCTGCCCGAGACTCCGCTCTGGGGAAGACCCTGACAAAGCTGTCCATATATGGACTGCGATGTCAGGGAATTCCACAGAGTCCCGGGGCAGAACCTATACTAGCGTTCTGCCCGGGACTTAGGCTCTGAGGAAGCCCCAGACATCGCGTGTCCATTCATGGATAGCGATGTCAGGGTATTCCACAGAGTCCCGGAGCAGAGCCTATGCTAACGTCTCTGCCCAGGACTCCGCTCTGGGGAAGACCCTGACAAAACTGTCCATATATGGACAGCGATGTCAGGGATTTCCACAGAGTCCCGGAACAGAACCAATACTAGTACTCTGGCCGGGACGCCGCTCTGGGGAAGACCCTGACAAAACTGTCCCTATATGGACAGCAATGCCAGGGATTTCCACAGAGTCCCTGAGCAGAGCCGATACTAGTGCTCTGCCCGGGACTCCGCTCTGGGGAGGACACTGACAAAACTGTCCATATATGAACAGCGATGTCAGGGAATTCCACAGAGTCCCGGGGCAGAACCTATACTAGCGTTCTGCCCGGGACTTAGGCTCTGAGGAAGCCCCAGACATCGCGTGTCCATTCATGGACAGCGATGTCAGGGTATTCCAGAGAGTCCCGGAGCAGAGCCTATGCTAACGTCTCTGCCCAGGACTCCGCTCTGGGGAAGACCCTGACAAAACTGTCCATATATGGACAGCGATGTCAGGGATTTCCACAGAGTCCCGGAACAGAACCAATACTAGTACTCTGGCCGGGATGCCGCTCTGGGGAAGACCCTGACAAAACTGTCCCTATATGGACAGCAATGCCAGGGATTTCCACAGAGTCCCTGAGCAGAGCCGATACTAGTGCTCTGCCCGGGACTCCGCTCTGGGGAGGACACTGACAAAACTGTCCATATATGAACAGCGATGTCAGGGAATTCCACAGAGTCCCGGAGCAGAGCCGATACTAGTGCTCTGCCCGGGACTCCGCTCTGGGGAAGACCCTGACAAAACTGTCCATATATGGACAGCAATGTCAGGGGATTCCACATAGTCCCTGAGAAGGCCTATGCTAGCGCTCTGCTTGGGACTCCACTCTGGGGAAGGCCCTGACATCGCGTGTCCATTCAGCAGCAGATACTAGCGGCTGTGTGTCCCGTGGGCCGCAGATGACAGCCTCAGGGGCCGCATGCGGCCCGCGGGACGAGTGCTTGAGACCCATGGTCTAAAGTATGTGGTAATGGTAACCAGGGCTGGGCTTATATTAGATGTAGCCCTGTGCCGTACTTTCTGTTGGTTCCCCATATGATGTTTTGTCATACAGTGTACAAATGACCATACCAAACAGTTCCTAATTATAAGTACCATACAGTGCCACATGTTGGCCAAATAACTAACCATTTGCCTAAATAATAATGCTATACAATGCTGCCGCCACCACCGCCATACACAGCAAAAATAATATACTGTACACTGCCTAAGCAGCAGTGCCACGCAACACCCGAGTAACTATCACCATATAGTGCTCAAATAATACCAAGATACAGTCACTAGATAACAACTTTGTATAATTTAATAACAGTGCTATACAATTAATACGATTTCTGGTGGTGACAAATGCCCATGTGGTGCACCTAAGATGCCCCCTTCAGCAAGGCTGGTTGGGGCACCCTGTGCAACCGCACACGTCGCTCACACCTAATGCTGGCCATGATGGTAACAATTGCACATGTTAAAAACAATGAAGAATTACACAAAAATTTGCAACATTTGACTTCACACTGCAAAAAATAAACTGGTGAAAAAATTGGGGGTGGTCAAGATGTAAATGCACTTTTAGACTTATTTATCCCTGGAAAAGTTTAGAAAAAGGCGCAAATATACAGGTAGCCAATTAAAAAAACACCTGACTTATGAAAAAGGGAAGGAACTTTTTAATTAATTAGTTGTTATTCTCATCAACTACCCTGTCCAATTTTATTGGCGCAAGATATGTCATTACTAATAAATGTGGGCCAATTTCCTCTGAAGCCATTCTTCTTTATCTTGCCTTTCTGAAACACATATTGGAACATTGGGCAATTCCAAATTAGAATCTATTTTTCATAGATGTAAGAACAATATCGGAGCCATCAAATGTCAGTCATAAGAAGAAATTGTGTTGTTTTCCTTTCACGGCTCCCTGCTCCACCATTGTTCCAAATGTATCCATGTCCCCAGGACGCAGATACAATTGCACAGCAGGACGTGCTGCAGGTATCCTGGGACATCACCTGAAATCCGGGACTGTCAGGTTAATAATAATTTACTGTAAATGTCCACAGAGGGACATCGTTCTCAGAAATACCTGATTCTGAAATTCTGAAAACATTGATGACATGGTTATTATCTCCCCGAAAGAACGCCACAGTTGTTACAGCCTTTCTTTGCTGGAATTTCCAGGGCTGTTACTTGCAGGTGGAAGAATATAAGCTATCCATCAACAATACTTACTGAAGTAACCTGAGAAGAGGTGAGCTGACAGAGGCACAATAGGATGTGAAGAAGTTCAAGGGGAATTCTTCTCTTTTTTTTTTACTATTAAGGCTCATGCACATGGAAATGTCTTGTGCACGGACCCCTATGGAGGCACTCTGACTCCGTAAGGGTATGTAACGACTTGTGAAGTTGCATTGGAGCTTTGGCACTTCTTATCTCCTAGAGAAACTATAGGGTTAGGCAGGATAAATCCTTGCTGTCAGAATTCAGGAGTCTTCTATGTAAAATGTACCTTAGATTGATTGCAATAATATTAATAGTTACATTGATTTCAAATAATCATCTTGCAGATGTTACTTTTAAATTGTGAGCTCTTGAGACACTAAGCCCTTATTGCAAATTACTGGTTTTACTGCACTTGTTATGTATATTATGGACAAATTACCATGTAAAATGGCATTTCTATGCTATTTCTTGTGCTACATTGTATGTTTGTGTGTATGTATGTATATGTAGGTGTATATGTTAGTGTATGTATGTGTATATATATATATATATATATATATATATATATGTGTGCGTGTATATACACATATATATATATATATATATATATATATATATATATACAGTCCAACAGAAAATGAACACAGCACTCCAACATATCTATATATTAGGCCATGTGCTCATTACCAGAGGATGAATCCGTTCCCCAACTAGAATGTAGAGCAACCATAGAACAGAGTAACAGCACCAGGACTTCACAGTAGATGAAACTGGGTGGATTTATTCACCTCAAGTGAGCGACGTTTCGGTTCGTCACAGAACCTTTCTCAAGATAGGTGAGATTTCACATTTTAACTATTGAGCTACAGATGCAGTCCAGAGAATACATTGCTCACTCAGTAGTAAAAATTTGAAAATCTCACTACAAAAATGTTGTGTGTAGCCCTGGCCTTAGGCCTTATTCACACAAATTTTACGTCCGTGCTACGCGCATGAAAATCACGCGCGTCGCACGGACCTATGTAACGCAATGGTGCCGTTCAGACAGTCCGTGATTTTCACGCAGCGTATGTCCGCTGCGTAAAACTCACGATATGTCCTATACTTGGCCGTTTTTCGCGCATCACTCACCCATTGAAGTCAATGGGTGCTTAAAAATCGCGCACGGCACACGGAAGCACTTCCGTGTGCCGCGCGTGATTCGCGCTACAGTTGTTACATGAATGAAAGTAAAAATAAAAGCACCTCCTTTTATGTTTCTAAACATAAAAACTGAGTGTCATAACGATGCCATATGCGCAAAAATCACGCAGGCATGCAGCAAATACTGCTGACACACGGAACTGCTACTTGCGTAAAATGCAGCGTTTTTTTGCGCGCGCAATACGCACACACTCGTGTGAATAAGGCCTTACAGTGAGAGAAGGGAGGGGGAGAGCAGAGGGAGCAGATGACTTCAGATCTATGTCAGAAACAGCAGGACAGCCAGCTTGGTAAGGAAGTTACACAAAATACGAAATACGCTCTCTCTGCCCCCCATTGATGTCAAGATAGGACATGACCCTTCTTTCTCCCGCGAGGCGGTTTTACCGCTCGCGGGAGAGAACTGCCCCCGCCTTTCATTGAAATCAATGGGAGGCATTTTTGGACGGTTTTTGACGAGTTTTGCGGAGCGGTTTCTGCTCCAAAAAGCTTGTCAAAATACTCTGTGTGAACAGGGCCTTAGGCTGAGTTCACATTGAGTTTTTTGCAGGAGGAAAATCTGCCTCAAAAATCCATTTGGAAGTTTGAGGCAGATTTTCCTCTGCCTGCACGCCGATTTTTCGCTGCGTTTTTCGCCTGCGGCCATTGAGCACCATGGGCATAAAACTCAGCAAAATAAGCTTTCTCTGCCTCCCATTGATGTCAATGCGAGGTCAGAGGCGTAAACGCCCAAAGATAGGGCATGTCCCTTCTTTCTCCCTCGAGCCGGTTTTCCCGCTCGCGGGAGAAAAACGCCTCCGCCTCCCATTGAAATCAATAGGAGGCATTTTCATCAGTTTTTTGGCGCATTTTGCGGCACAGTTTCCGCGTCAAAAGACTTGTCAAAAAACTCTGTGTGGACTGCCCCTTAAGGCTATGTTCACACGGAGTATTTTGGGGGAGAAATATCTGCCTCAAAGTTCCAAACGGAATTTTGAGGCAGATATTCCTCCCCCAAAATACTCCGTGTGAACAGCAATTATCGCGACGTTTTTCGCCCGCGGCCATTGAGCGCCGCGGGCATAAAACACGCTTTCTCCTGCCTCCCATTGAAGTCAATGGGAGGTCGGAGGCGGAAGCGCCCGAAGATAGGGCATGTCGCTTCTTTTTCCCGCGAGGCAGTTTTACTGCTCGCGGGAAAAAGACGCCGACGCCTCCCATTGAAATCAATGGGAGGCGTTCTCGGGCCGTTTCTGTCGAGTTTTGCGACGCGGTTTCCGCGTCAAAAAACTCGGCAAAAGACCCCATGTGAACATAGCCTAAAATGAGTAAAGAGGCTACATATGTTAATGTTTAGGATGGGAAGCTGAGGCCCCCAGTTTGCAGGAATCAGACTTTGTCAACAGTTTTTGTAAAAATGACAAATATTATTTACTGTAATTTCTTGTAAAAAAAACACATAAAAGAAAGCAGCAAAATGGCACTTTTGAACTCAGCCTTTTAATTGTCTTTTCTCAGAATATACATTGGTGGCAGTAGTGCAATCACTAGTCACTTCCTAGTCCATAATCAAATATATTTATATATAAGTATTAACATTACCCTAGTTCTTTATTTTTAATAACAAATTATCCATTATAGACCTAAAATGTAGTTATGAAATTTGTGATAAGTTTCTAATAAACTGGGGCTGGAGATAGGAGCTGCAGAATTTGCATGCCTAGGGCCCCACTTTGTCATCATTTGACTCTTAACTTTAGGAGAAGTAAATTAAATTGTCTTTAAAATCTCCCAAGCTGGAATATACTGATAAGTAAAAAAGGGAGAAAGTATCATTTCACTCTAATGCATATTTCATTCTTTTTGTAGGTTAAGAGCAGAAAATGTGGACTTTCTGGGTAATGGAGAATATTTGTACTGAGGGGAGAGAAAGATGAAAGGCCGACCATGTATTTAATCTCAGACAGCGAGGGGAACTTTGAACTGGTTCATAAGATGAGAAAGATATGATTGGAAAGCTTTGAAGTTCTAACACCTATTCCCTAATTAAAATACTTCATAAAATAAAGGAACAATTCAAGCCATGACTGGCAATACTCTTGCTTTCCGATCATACATTTTATCCGGATCCTCTTGGTGCAGTCCCAACTCTATCAACAAGAGCCGAAATCCCATCCAATTACTGCTGTCTGAATTTATCACAAGGAGGACAGGATTAATTACGAAAAAAAAAAGAAAATGCTTGCTCAGAAGATCAATTTAGGTCTCAAATACTTACGTTGTCAAGACCTAATACCACTAAAACAAGTCATAGCATTTGCCAATGTATGGGAATGAATTCGTCAGATGTATTACAGGGATGTATTATCTGAAGTGAATGTTAACTTATCTTTATTTAACACTTTAATGAAGAAAATTAAAGACTTATGACTTAAAATATATCTGAGATATGATGTAGACTAAAAAAACAGCTTATCTTAGTGTTAAAGGGAATGCACTTGCTTGGGATGTCCCTACTCCACCACGCACAGTCATGTAGATGTTACAGGGGGTCCCTGGATATCAGCACTGCCAAAAAATTCTCATGAGAGAAATAGGGGAGCTACAATGTTTGATTGGTATGGTTCAATGATCAGTTTTGCCATGTCAAAAATAGAATAAAAAGTTTTGAATGGAGGTTGACTCTCCCAACCACCCTACCGCCAGATCTGGCCATACACATAGGATAGCTGTCAGCTGAACTTCCTCACAAACATGGAGTCTTGGCATTGCCAAACATGTACATTATTCCAGTGGTCTGTGGAACACACGATTGGTTGCAAGATTCAGCCAATCAGCGTGTGTCTTTACGTCAGAACACGGACACCATTGACTGAAATCAACAGCCAATCAGTGCATGATACTGGTAGAAGTCACTCACACAGTCTTGTGGGATTACCAGTCCCCATATCAGTCTCTTCACAGGTGCTGCCAGAGCAGAGATCCCCCTCCAGGAGAAGTGACAATGTTGAACGCCTGCAACTCGTTTTGATGGGGCAGTAGGTCTCCGTCCTGCGCAATGCAGTGGCGTATAAGGGAGGAAGACTGGCAATTCGGCTGTGGAGGATGATGTCGGCCATCAGAGCTTGTCGTCTGCAATAGAGTGAGGAGACCACAAGAGGAATTTCTTAAAATGTTAAAAGTACAAACTACTTTGGAGAATTTTTTCAGTAGTATCAAAAAGCCAAGAAAAGACCCTGAAGATGCTCCCACCCTTGTAGAAACTGATTTACCAGTTTTTCCTTTTGACATGTTTTCTATGTAATGACTTGCTTTATCTGTATTATTTGTGTGCTTATTTTTCTTCAATCCTCTTTTTCTTATTTTGGGTTGACATTTTGGAGTTTTCAGAACCAATTACCAGTTTTCAAAAGAGTTAGGCCCCATGCACACAAAAGTGCTTTTGCGGCCGCAATTCACCCAAAATCCACAGGAGAATTGCAGCCCCATTCATTCTTATGGGGCCATGCACAGGACCGTGGTTTTCACGGTCCGTGCCTGGCCCAGGAGCCCGGACCGCAGAATGAATGGACATGTCTTATTACGGCCCGTTTTCTGCGGTCCAGGCTCATAGGAAATAATGGACGCGGCCATGTGCATGGCCCGCGATTTGCGGGCGGCTTGCAGGTGACACTCTGCCCCCGGCCTGACCCGAAAATCACGGCCGTGCACATGGCTCCAGTGGTGTGCATGAGGCCTTTTGGTTTCAATATGGTGGTCCTGGAACCAATTAATATTGTTTGTTGAGGAACCGCTGTATTGCATTATGCACAGAGCAGGATTGCAGGGAGTCTGATCTAGCACATAACTTCAACAGTCATAAACACACAAGGTGAGTCCGTCTGCATAACTACTGGAAACAGTATTACCCTTATTACACTGACCTCAGAAAACTTGACCCTTTGTAAGGCAGATCAGTTAAACATTGTTCACACAGTGCAGATTTGCTGCAGATTTTGCATTCATTTTTTTTAAGCCAAAAGAAAAGATTTGAATCCAGGAGAGCAGACCTATAAGGCCTTCCTTTTATATATTTCTTCTGTTTTAGATTCTGTTCTTGATTTTGGCTTAAAAAATACATGCAAAAGTTGCCGCAAATCTGCACTGTGTGAACAAGGCCTTAATCTTTTCAGAAATGAGTTAAGGATACCCAGGACTCCACTATGGAATAATCCTTGGTTGCCTCATCTTGAATCACTGCCGGGAGCGGTGATGTGGTCGTGGCAGGGGTCAAAATCCTGGGTCAGGTATGTAATGCAGATTCTGGCTTTGTATCTTTTTCTGAACTTCTGGATAGATATAAAATTTCAGGGAAATGTTTTTTTTTTCATTATCTCCAGCTACGGCATGCCTGGTGTGCTCAATTTGGTTCTTTGTCACCTCAGGTGGGGTTCTCTGGACTAGAGGACCTTATTGGTGCTCTGGATCTCTCAAAGGTCATCACACAATTATTCACCTTCATTACATCCCTGGGTACTAGACCCTTTGATAAGGCATTTCTGCAATGGAGGGATAATGTCCCTAACTTGACAGAGGAGGACTAGCGGGAGGTGGAATCCTCCTTTTTTGATTCAGTGGTGAGTGCAAGGGATTTTCTAATATAGTCTCGGTTTTTGCATAGGATCTATTACACGCCAGTTAGGCTTCAGAGGATGGGAGCATTGACTTCGGATAGTTGTTTTTGCTGCCAGTCGGAAGTCGGTACCTTTATACATTGTGTGTGGATGTGTCCAGAGTTGCCCCCTTTTGGTCGGAGGTAGTGGAATTTCTTCATACCCATTATGAGTTTCTGCGACTTCTTACCCCTGAGATGTGCCTCTTGGGCATTATGGATGAAGTTCTACAAAACCACTATGATAAGATATTCTTTCGCTTTGTTCTTTTTGTGCCCGTAAGATTGTAATTATGGCTTGGAAGAGCACAGAAAGTCAGAGTTTAATACACTGAAACAACCTAGAAAGCACAAAAGTGCAGGGGACATGACACCCCAATGAAATATATAAATATATCACTGCCGCGTATCGTACAAAATATAAATCTTTATTAGTGAACAACAATACATGGTATCACAGTAATAAATATATAAAATAGAGCAGGTCATACACGGAGAGCAGCATTAGTGAGGTATAGATGTCAACATACAATAAGGTAAACAGAGACAACCCATCTCAAAAACGAATGTCCCATACCTATAGCACAATATGTACCAAAGATATGTAAAAATCTGGCAATAGCCAAAGTGGCCAAAAGCATGCAAAGAATGCTGGGTATGTCTATAGCAATTTAGCTGGTGAAAAATATGTCTAGCACAAATGCACTAAAACCATGACAATGCACATGCAAGGCAACCAATGCATATATCACCAGGAATATGAATATAAAGACATACCTAAAGACATGGTGAAGGCAGGGAACGTGGAGAGATGTGGCACCAAAAAACGCGTCGACACGCGTTTCGCCTGAGACTGGCTTAGTCAGGAGGCTGACTAGATTAAAATCCCGGGGGTTTAAATAGTAGTGCTGGCAAATCACAATTGGTATCACCTGTGGATGGCACGTAACAGCAGCGCTCAGTACACATGATGCGAATCACGCATCACCGGAAGCGTCACGTGTCTACGTCACGACGATGCGTTTCATCAAATGACAATGGACGCACGTCACCATAGTAACACAGACACAGAGTAAGACCCTCCGGAATACGGGACCCACAGCGCATGCACAGGCTATACCGAAGGAATCATAACGATGCTAGAACCTGTTCCACAACCCAAATATAGATAAATACTTGTATTGAAGGATATAAAGACTAGAACAGCACGTTGGAGTATATTAGAAATACAAAAATAAACAAAATATATGAATATTAAATGTACATATACAATATAATATATAATAAATAAATAATATATTCATAAAAATATATATATATGTAATAATTTATAATAAATATAAGTACAAAAATGTATTAAAAAATGTAATATAACATAAATAATAAATACTAGTATTTGCTATAAATAAATACATAATAAAGATAAAAATAAAAATACAATACGATGAAAATAGCTAAAGTATGAATATATATACATCAATACCCCAAAATTTAAACCGCAAAAATAGGTGATCACAATAAACAAAGTGAAATAGTGAAGCGGATGCTATAAATGCAGGTTTATATACAGTACATACAGAATATATATCAATATGTATATATAAATAAAGTATGAATAGTGAAATAATAAATAGCAACAAAGTAATAATACAATAGTGAAAAAAGGAAATAAAAAATAAATGGTGAAAATAAAAGATAAATAAAAATGAATCAAGTGAAAAAGTGCAAAGTGAAAAACTAAAAAAACAAAAAATAAAAAACAGTGCAAAGAAATGCACTGTTTAAGGCCTCATTTACATGAGCGTGTGCGTTTTGCGCGCGCAAAAAACGCTGCGTTTTGCGCGCGCAAAAGGCACTTGGCAGCTCCGTGTGTCATCCGTGTATGATGCGCGGCTGCGTGATTTTCACGCAGCCGCCATCATAGAGATGAGGCTAGTCGACGCCCGTCACTGTCCAAGGTGCTGAAAGAGCTAACTGATCGGCAGTAACTCTTTCAGCACCCTCAACAGTGAATGCCGAACACAATATACACCAACCTGTGAATAAAAAAAAAATTTCATACTTACCAAGAACTTCCTGCTTCCCCCAGTCCGGGCTCCCGGCCGTTGCCTTGGTGACGCGTCCCTCTCTTGTCATCCGGCCCCACCTCCCAGGATGACGCCGCAGTCCATGAGACCGCTGCAGCCTGTGATTGGCTGCAGCCTGTGCTTGGCCTGTGATTGGCTGCAGCTGTCACTTGGACTAAACTGTCATCCCGGGAGGTCGGACCGGAGTTATCGGTAAGTCAGAACGTCTTTTTTTTTTTACAGGTTCATGGATTTTCGGAGCGGAAGTCACTGTCCATGGTGCTGAACCAGTTTAACGCTTTCAGCACCGTGGACAGTGACTGTCTCCTGACGTCGCGTACCCGAACATTTTTTACCGGTTTCGGTCAAAACGAGTTTGGCCGAACCCGGTGAAGTTCGGTGCGCTCATCTCGAATTTGACACTCCGTTTGGATGTTTGTAAACAGAAAAGCACGTGGTGCTTTTCTGTTTACATTTAGGAGTTTGACAGCTCTTGCGTGATTTTCGCGCATGCAACGCAGGACCGTCCGTGTGGCATGCGTTGTTTTCACGCACCCATTGAAGTCAATGGGTGCGTGTTGCGTGAAAAACGCAAGAATATAGAACATGTCGTGAGTTTTACGCAACGCACTCACGCAGCGCAAAATTCACGCATCGTCTAAACAGCCCCATAGACTATTATAGGTGCGTACGACACGCGTGAAAAGCACGCGCGTCGCACGCGCGTATAATACGCTCGTGTAAATGAGGCCTAATACACAGGAAGCAATTAGTAAATAAATATGTACCTATGTATAAAAAGCTATACCTTAGCAGGAAATGTCCAGGTCCAGGTGGTTGGAGACTCTAGAAACTGCGGTTTGAGGGTGTGTTCACACGGCTTATTTTCGGGCGTTTTTCGGGGCGTGAACGCCCGAAAAATCGGAAGCAGAACGCCTCCAAACATCTGCCCATTGATTTCAATGGGAAAACGGACGGAGTGTTTTTCGCGGGTTTTTTTTACGCATAAAAAAACGGCCGCGAAAAAGTGCAGGACACTTCTTGGGATGTTTTTGGAGCCGTTTTCCATAGACTCTATTGAAAAAGGCTCCAAAAACAGCCATAAAAAACGCAGCGAAAAACGCAGCGAAAATCGCGAGTGGCACAAAAAACGTCTGAAAATCAGGAGCTGTTTTCTCTTGAAAACAGCTCTGTATTTTGAGACGTTTTTGACTCTGCGTGTGAACATACCCTCATTGTCACTTGAGAGTAGCAAGATGTGTGGGGGGGGGGGGGTTAGAGAACAAGGAGGAATGTGTGTGAATGTTAGTTTTGATATTGAGTTAGGCTCTCGGAGATGGTAATTTTACATATCCTGCATGTGTTATATAATGAATCTGCTCTAGATTGACATTTCTCTATGATACTAATGCCTTTCTGAATGTCTTATGTTTTGTATGAATTGTATATTGGTTCGTGTTTTGTACAACAAAAGTTTAGAAAATAAAGCCTTTTAAAAAATGAAATGAGTTAAGGATGACAACAGGTATGTAACTGTAGGGTTCTCATACCAGAAGAGGCTCAATCCTTGTCTGCCAAATAAGACGATATCAGTACTATAAAATGACATGTGGAGAGAGACACAAGCCCAGGAGCTTCAAGTGATAGCCCTGGAAGACATGGTTGTGTGTGTGCCAACCTTTTGGGTTTTTTTATAGACCATTTAGCCAAAAATTACAGACAGCCAACACCTTTTACAAACAGTTACACCTTTTCGCACGAGACCGAGTTCGGGTCGTGAAAAACGGTCCGAGTATTGGCTGGATTTCCCGGCCCGACCACCGTACAGGTGAACGGGACTCCTGGCATCATAGACATTTTATTTTGCAAGGAGTCCCTGCCTCCCCGCGGAACTGCTGCTCCGTACTGTATCCTATTTTGTTCAGTATGGAACAGCAGTTCCGTGGGGAGGCAGGGACTCCTAGCATTAGAAATGTCTATGATGCCAGTAGTCCATTTCACCTGTACCGCAGTCAGGCCGGAAAATGCGGCCGACACACGAACCGTTTTTCACGGCCCGAACTTGGTCGTGTGCAAGAGGTGTTAGGACCACAAAAAATGCATCATAAGGATTGTAAGTAGCATATGTCTTTTAAAGGGAACCTGTCATGTAGAACATGATACCCTATCTGAAAGCATTTAATTCCTTTTGAATCCCGGGTCACAGTGGAATGGATAGTCCAGTGGGTAGTCTTAACCACTGACTGACAGCCTTTTCTGTATGAATGTGAATACAGAAACAGCTGCCAATCACTGAGTAGGACTGCCCACTGGACTCTTAAAGGGGTTTCCCATCAGGGACATTTATGACATATCCACAGGACAGGGCCCCCTAAACCCGGTTTTACTTTTTTCTGCATTTACTGAGATATTGCTATAAATAGCGCCCATGAAATATAGTTCTAGACATAGTACCAACCATAATTCCCATAAAATTATATCATAGTCTTAACACGGTGCCAATAGAATAAAACCATGTATTTTGCTCCTTGTATTGAAAAATAACCAGCTATCACTAAAAAAAACAGAACACTGGCCAGCGTGTGTAGATCTACAGAAACTCCCTCAACTTCTAAAAATAACATGGCTGCATCCTATTTTTTTCAGACACAGTGGACAATGAGCAGAAGTCCACTATTTTAATGGATGTCCATACATTTTTATTTATTTATTTTTTCATGGAGATTGAATTTCATAAATGTATACATTATATTTATCCGACTCTGCACAATTAGTTAAAGGGGTTATGCGGGGACCAAAAATTATTAGCAGTGTAGTCACTGCAGTATGTGAGGACACTTGCTAATATACATTCCGGTGCCTTGTTGCGCTGATACTGAGATTTTCATGTGGAGCACCGGAAGTCTAGTTGCACATCCTTCTTTGATGACTCTATGACTTTTCGTCACGTGACCGACCACGCTGTACTCCATGTGCTCGTTGTGCTACTGCTTCTGCTTGTACATCGAATACAGTGGGGTCGGTCATATGATTAAGTGTCGTATGTCATCAAACAAGGCGGTGCAACTTGACTTCCGGTCCCCCGGCAATCGATGAAAATCTCAGAATCAGCGTGACGGGGAACCGGAATGTATATTACCGAGTGTACTCACCTACTGCCGTGACTGCACTGATAATACTTCTTGGTCCCCACATAACACCTTGCAAACAAAAACTGCCAAATAGTGACTATACTAAGGCAATAAATAAGTGTGAAGGGAGTCATTTTGCTCCTCTACATTCATAATGATATCTGAGTTGTCATCCCTCTATAGTTCCACTGGAGATTAGCCATAATAACACTATACGTATAAATTATTCATGGGACATTCTCATGAATCTGGCACAATCTCTCTTACATCCAAATCACTTACTTTAAGTAGTAAGTCAATTAGAATAAAAATTTAGGCTGCACCATAGTTCCTCGAATCTTGCAGCTCATAGTTCATTAATCCTTTAAATAGTAAGGGTAGAACATTTCAACCCCGAATTGTCATTCCATTTATACCTAAAATAGTATTTGCTGCATTTAAAGGGAATGTGTTGCCAGCAAAACATGTTGTTTTTTTTTTAGTTAAACAGTTAGTGTGTAGGTGATTAAACATTGTTCTAATTTTTTTTTTTTTTTCACGAGTCAGGAAATATTATAAATTGGATTCAATTTATAATACTTCCCAGCACTGGTCACTAGATGGAGCAATTCCCAAAATTGCAGCATTGCATGTGGTAAAGCAACCACATTGCTTTATGCTGCAAAATTGGGTAAAAATCCCTCGCTCTAGTGAGCTCTGAGAATCCCCCCCTCCTTTATCCTGGCTAGTGCCGGGAGAAACGAGGGGTTTGAACGGTCTAACCTCCTACACTGTGTGTCGCCATTTTTTGAGCTAACACACAGTGTAGTAGGTTTACATACAGTAGTAAACACACAGTAAAACACGAACATACATAGAAATCACTTACCTGCTCCAGTCGCCGCCGCTCCCTCCGGTCCATCCGCTCCGTCTGCTGCCACTGGTCCAAGTGCACAAGTCCGGAAGCCGCGACCGGAAGTAGTAATCTTACTGTCCGGCCGCGACTTATGGTCCACAGGAAAATGGCGCCGGACGGCGCGCATTTCAAATTGAACTGTGGGAGCGGCGCATGCGCCGTTCCCACACAGACAGCGTACACGATAGTGGATGGAACGGGCCCTGTTCGCAGTCCCTATGGGACTGGAGCTGCCGTATTCCATGTCTGTATGTGTTGTTAATCGACACATACAGAAATGGAAAAAAAAATGGCAGCCCCCATAGGGAAGAAAAAGTGTAAAAATAAAAAAAAGTAACACACAAACACGCAAATAAATATAAACGTTTTTAATAAAGCCCTAACATCTTTAACATATTAAAAAAAAAATTTGGGTGACACTGTTCCTTTAAAGTAGATGTCCACCTTTCAATATAATTTAGTTTTTCTGTAATCTAAATAGATCAAAGATTTTATATAACTGAGGGTAGAGGCAGGAGGTTAATTCAGCGCTCAATCACCACTCCTTCAAGCACTAACTTTGAAATCAGGAATTGGGGCTGAGGCATTGACAAATGGTTCCAGACTCCCTCACTCCCAGGCCACATACCAGTGGTATAGCCGGCCACTGGCACATACTGTATGCCATTGATGCCAGATGGAAAATTCCAGCATCAAATATCATGAGTGTTGACTGCTGTGAATCTAAGGGTATGTTCACACGCACTACTTACGGACGTAATTCGGGCGTTTTTGCCCCGAATTATGTCCGAAAATAGCGCCTCAATAGCGCTGACAAACATCTGCCCATTGAAAGCAATGGGCAGACGTTTGTCTGTTCACACGAGGCGTAATATACGCGCCGCTGTCAAATGACGGCGCGTAAATAGACGCCCGCGTCAAAGAAGTGACCTGTCACTTCTTTGGCCGTAATTGGAGCCGTTATTCATTGACTCCAATGAATAGCAGCGCCAATTACGTCCGTAATGGACGCGGCGTTCAAGCGCCTGCACATGCCGTTACGGCTGAAATTACGGGGATGTTTTCAGGCTGAAACATACCCGTAATTTCAGCCGTTACGGACGCCCTCGTGTGAACATACCCAAAAACATACAAAACAAGATTTTTTTTCCTTTGAATGGATTATGGATCTTTTTTATTGTAGAGTTTAAGCTATGTGTACTCATTTGTACCTACTGTTAGGTCTTGTTCACATCAGCGTTGAACTTCCGTTTGGACTTCCGTTCATCTGTTCCGTCAAAGGAAAGACAAACGGAAAGTATCGTTTCCATGTGCATCACCATTGATTTCAATAGTATTTTTTAATTCAGTTTGCCTCCGTTCCGCTAGGTTTCCTTTTTTTTTCACGTAAACAATATTGTAGCCTGCTGATGTGAACAAGCCCACATTCATGAGTCGCGCCAATATGTTTATAGAACAATAGAGACGGAAATTATTTCCCTAAACTTCCCTGATTCTGTGACTTCTCCACTTAGAGAGCAGAGCATAAAATTCAGACCAAACATTTCCCAGTCCACTTACATTCCTAGAACTCACCTAAATCATTATAAATGTTGCTCCTGCGCGGTGGAATGTTCTTCATTTTACAGATCTTGGTGTTATCTGCTCAAATATTTTCCACTCCACTGTAATACAGCTTATAAATGTATGACCTGATCCAGTATTAATGCTGGGCTGCAGTGTCAGATGGTAGCTGTTGATATAGGTGGAACATTCAATCACATAAATTTTATATTGTGCTAAATTTCAGCAAATTTTGGTATATTTTTTTTATAATTAAAAGTTATGCAATTTTGCAATATATTCTCTGTATTAATTTAAGTTTTTAAAATCTCTGCTTGTTGTCATTTAGTAGGATTGTTTACTTCCAGTGGATAAAATTCTGTCCATGTTCATGTGATGGACACACAGATGAATGGCCCGTTACAGGGTCATGTGAAGGACATACAGGTGCACGGCTCGTTACAGTTAGAGTATGTGTATCAGAGCTGTGTCTTCTAACGATCCCAGCACCTGTGTGTCCATCACATGACCATGAACAGAATATTATCCACTGGAAGTAAACAATGAATGTTCCTACTAAGTAACAACAAGCAGAGATATTGAAAATCATGAGAAATTAATACAGAAAGTATATTAGCAAATTGTATAACTTTAAATTGTACAAAAAAAAAAATAACATTAATTTCCTGTAACCGGACGACCCCTTTAGGCTGGGTTCACACGTGGCGGAATTTCACTTAAATTCCGCTGCGGACACTCCGCAGCGTTAATCCGCAGCGGAGCCGTTTGTCCATTGACTTACACTTTAATTTAGCAGTGTTCGTTTAGACGAGGCGTAAAATTCCGCTGCGGAGCATAGGCTGCGGAGCGGAATTTGGTGTCCGCAGCATGCTCTGTCTGTTGCGGAGCAGTGGCGGACTCATGGCGGAATTTCTCCATTGACTTCAATGGAGATTCTAAATTCCGCAATGAAGTCCGCAGCTGTCATGCACATGTTATGTGGGCTGCGGATGCGTCTTGTTTTTTTGCCATGACATTTCTTCATTCTGGCTGGACCTATGTATTTCTAGGTCTACAGCCAGACTGAGGAAGTCAATGGGGCTCCCGTAATGACGGGAGCGTTGCTAGGAGACGTCTGTAAATAGTCACTGTCCAGGGTGCTGAAAGAGTTAAGCGATCGGCAGTAACTGTTTCTGCACCCTGGACAGTGACTACCGATCACAATATACAGCAACCTGTAAAAAAATATAAGTTCAAACTTACCGAGAACTCCCTGCTTCTGTCTCCAGTCCGGCCTCCCAGGATGACGTTTCAGTCTAAGTGACGGCTGCAGCCAATCACAGGCCAAGCACAGGCTGCAGCGGTCACATGGACTGGCGCGTCATCCAGGGAGGTCGGGCTGGATGCCGAAAGAGGGACGCGTCACCAAGACAACGGGCGGTAAGTATGAACTTCGTTTACTTTCACTAGGGAAAGTGCTGTCCCTTCTCTCTATCCTGCACTGATAGGGAGAAGGGAAGCACTTTTCCCGCAGTCCGCAGCAGCTAGTCCGCATCAATTTACTGCACATTTTGTGCAGATCCGCAGCAGAATCTGCGACGCAGATTCTGTGCGGCATTGATGCGGACAGTTGCGGAGGAAATCCGCCACGTGTGGTCATGCCCTTAAGTTGTTGGAAAGAAAGTTGTTATTAGAAGAACTGATTTGCAGAGTTTGCAATTAACTTATGGCAATAACCCAGCAAATGAACTCTTCAAATTGGGTGGACCCATAAATCATTATTTGGTTACATGTAAAATTAATTTCTACAGTTTGGTCATTCTAGAGAATATATGGAAATTGTCAGGGATAGTGGGGCGGTGGAATATGTGGAGGTGTTTTGGAATGGTGGTGAACAAGAAGGCCATATCAAAAGTAAGAGACAAACAAATTGTGTGTGTGTGTATGGCATAAGTATGTCTGATCATCCCCGTTGCTTAATTGGTTGTTCCGTTATTCTGTATATATTACAATTTAGTAACAGGCATAATCATACCCCCTTCCCTATCTCCTTTCCATGTTATCTTTTGACCAAATCACTGATTAAAAGCTGGTCATACCCAAGAGATTTTAGATGGCTTCTTTCTGAATGACTTGACATTCATGATGGGTCTGTGAAGGTTTCGTTCTTGATGACAACGCCATAGGTTCTTATGATAAACCACCAATAATGAGCAAATAAGAACTATCTTTATGTAATACCCATGGGCATAAATATCAGGATAGCAGCTGCTACAGAGCCCAGAAGCCAATTGCACCAATGGAAGAAATAAGGAAAAGACAGTAAGGGTACGGCCACATGGAGCGGCCCTGACACGTTAGGAGCGGCTGTCAAATACCTTGTTAAGGGGTATTCCGGTTACATGTGCATGCGCACTGCCGCTCCATTCATTCTCTATGGGATCACCGGAGATAGCCGAGTGCAGTGTTTGGCTTTTTCCGGCGCTGCCATAGAGAATGAATAGGGGGTAGGTTGTTGTAATTTGCAAAATCGTGCGGCCATAAAGGGTGTATTAATTCATGGCCGCACGATTTTGGAGATAAAGGGACGGTTTACCCGCGTTAACATGTGGCCACTAACAGGCTGTTCGACAGCCGCACCGAACATGGTGCCGGCGCGGTTGTTAGCCGCGTTGCGACCGTGACAGGGCCGCTCCGTGTGGCCCTACCCTTAAACATAGTGGAGACCAAAATAATCATAAGCTCCTGAAGGTGATATGGGTGGAGTGGGGCATTATTCCAAGTTTTGCTATGGGGCCTACGTGTTACTTGTTACACTTTTGCTAATGCCTATGGTCACCTTTACTATGCACTGTACATCCTAGATTGAGTGTTGACCGCTGTCATGATGTATCAGGAAAAACTCTGGGGCAGATTTATTAAAATTGTCTACGTTTTAGACAGTGTAAACTTAGACAAAGCAGTCAGAAAATGCACCAAATTTATCACAGTCGTGCATTCCGTATGATAGATTTGGCCAAATACCACCTCTTGGTTAGCTTAGGATCCTCTTACACTGCCTGACATGGGCCGTGTAAATGGGCGCCGATCAACAAAACAAGGAGCTATGCTTGGAGACGAGCGCTTGTTACTGCGATCTCTCATCACCGTGCATTACCATCATGTCCAGGAGATGAGCTGCCAACAACGGTAATATTTCTTGCAGCACAAACAATACAATCAGCCGATGAGCGAGTTTTTGCTCATCCATCAGTTGATCATTGCCGTTTACACAAAGCAATGATCGGGAACGATCGTTTGCCCGATAATTGGCCCATGTAATTGGCCTTTAGTTTACGCCACTCTTTTGTGGCAAAATTTTGGCGCAATGTTGCTACACGGTGGCAAATTTAAGCCATGCCCACTTCTGCTAGACCTTGAGCTAAAATAGTTAATAAATTCTGGACCATTTCAAATAGTAAATATACCCCCTATGTATTTGGATTTGAACAAACTTTTTTTTTTAAATTTCAAATAAATAAATAAAAACTTTCTGAGAGATTGAACCCCAACACTGACTAAGGCCCTGTTCACACTGAGTTTTTTGCAGGCAGAAAACTCTGCCTGGAAAAATCAGCTACGGTTTTTCTGAAGTGGTTTTGCACCACAGGCGTTTATTGATGCGTTTTTTAATGTGTTTTTTTGCCGTGTTTTTTTTTACCTCTTTCTTCAACAGGGCAAGCTTTTTTTGCCATAAAACGCGTCAACAAACGCTGCGGTTTTTTTCTGTCTCCCATGGGGTTTTGAGGTGGAAAACGCCCCAAGATAGGGCATGTCGCTTCTTTTTCCTGCAAGCGTTTTTTCCGTTCGCGGGAAAAAAATGCCTCCACCTCTCATTGAAGTAAATTGGAGGCAATTTCAGCCACAGTATCTGCGGCAAAAAATGCGTAAAAAAACTAACAGGGCCTAACACTTCTTATTGTGATGCTTTATCTAAATGAGGCACCAAGTGCTCGTACTGCACCTCACTCTATAAGGGACATAGGTCAAGTGCAACTATCCTATAGCCATAATGCAAACGCTAGAATTTGCTACATTATCTTCTGTAAGACAATGACAACGAGTAGTAAACCTACAAAAGGACCTCAAAATAAGGTACAACAGGACAGAGGAGAAACCCCAAGCCAACTAGGAAAACAACCTATAAGCGCACGAGCGCCAGGGACATAACATCCCAGTAGAATCTGAAAGTGAATACCATGGATAATAAGAAAATATATACTTTTATTAATTTATCACAATACATGGTATAACAATATCAAGTGTATTAAAAAACTGTATATGGCGGATCATATATCAAAAAGAGTAACAAAGCGGTAAGTATGACAAAATACCATGGGAAGCACAGAAAACATAACCAAAAAATCCCCACAACTCAATGCGACCATACCAAAAGCACAGATGATAAGAATGACAGAGACAAAAAGACTCTATAACAATGTGAATGAAATACCCACATGGAGAGAGTACATGTCATAAATCTGCAAGGAATAACTAACGTACTATACATATCGACATATTAGGTGAACATAATATTGAGAACATAACTCATGTAAATACCTGTCGACATGATGGAAGCAAGAGATGAGGGGAGATGGCACAGGAACGCCTCGACGCGCGTTTCGCCCACGACCGGCTTCGTCAGGAGGCTACCGTATATACAGAACCGGGGGTTTATATACCGCCATATGTAAACCGATCATTAATTAATTCATTGGTGGCATCTGTGGGGTGCACGCATGGACGGCGCTCGCAGGCCATGATGCGAGCACTGCATCATCAGAAAGCGCCATGCTGTCTGCGGTGTGACGATGCGTCTCACGGCATGAGACGCACGTCGCCATAGTAACGCAGACAAACAGAGTGAGGCACCCTGAGATACAGCGCCCGCAGCGCATGCGCCCCAGAGCGTCTGGTACACATATACCAGCATAGACCATCAGGGAATACAGAAAAGGAAATATTTTATAGCGTTCATACAAACATTGGCAAAGAAAGAAATAATAAATAAATAGATAAATAACTATGTGATGGGCAACCCAAGAGGAGAATTTTAACAAAATATTATAGGTGACCTAAATCGGTACAAGTATACAATAAACCTCTATATAGTATATGTATCACTAAATGGTATTTTGATACAGAGTTCATCACAGACATAGACCAATTACATAAATACATAGATACATGGAATATGAAAATAAAACAAATAATTTTAATAAATAAAATAAATATGAAAAAATATAAAAATAAAAAAATAAAAAATAATAATAAATGAAAAATAATAAATAATAAATAAAAGAAATAAAGAATACAAATAAAAAGTAAATAAAACATAGAAATAAAAAATATAAGAAATAAAAAATAAATAATAAATAATAATAATTAATAAATAAATAAAAAATAAAATATAAAATATAAAAAATTTTTTTTATAAAAAATAATAAATAAATTAACTGAAAACAGGTATGTCCCTACAAATAAATAGAGAGACAAAGAATAAAGTGAAGCATAGAAACAGAAATATATATGTTGTGAGTGAAGTACAAGACAGTGCTATATATGAAAAAATATAAATATAGTAATTAATTATATTGAAAAAATGTGTATAAATATGTACAGAAGTATATATCATATATATTACAGCAAAAAGTCTAAATACAGAAATAAGGAAATAAATCAAAATGATCAAAAAATAATAAAAATAAAGAAAAATAAAAAAATAAAAAATAAAAAAATATAAATAAAACATATAAAATATATATAAATAATATGTTATGAACACATATTATAGAAGAAAAATATATAATAGAAGTTATAGTACACAAAAACAAAAAATTTTTTTGAAAAGTGAATAAGCAGGATGATAACGCAACACAAAAAGGCGTTAATATGTGAAAAAAACACAACCCTACATACGTAATATACAATGAATGCATAGTAAAAAGGTGAAAATACACAAATGTGAACAATAAATATGAAGTGAAAAATATAATAAAAAACAAAAAAGATATTCATATAAAATAAAAATAATAAAATAGTAATAATAATAAAAGCAGAACAGAATAAAATATAAACACTAAATATACAAAACAAAAAAGCCAGACGTATGGACAGCAAGCCCAGCAGATGGTCATTCAAGGTCCATACGATGAAAGATGTATTGCCCACATGATGGTAGATGTCACCAGTAGAAACAGCAGCACTAAAATATAACACAGCTGAAATTAATAACATATCACAGAAACAAAAAGGCAGAATAGCGGTCCCCCAAAACTTAAATTAAAATTCGCGCTAACTATGATGGTTTATAAAAAAGGTTTGAAGCTAGTGGCCTTCTGCTAGACCTTGAGCTAAAATAGTTAATAAATTCTGGAGCATTTCAAATAGTAAATATACCCCCTATGTATTTGGATTTGAACAAACTTTTTTTTTTAAATTTCAAATAAATAAATAAAAACTTTCTGAGAGATTGAACCCCAACACTGACTAAGGCCCTGTTCACACTGAGTTTTTTGCAGGCAGAAAACTCTGCCTGGAAAAATCAGCTACGGTTTTTCTGAAGTGGTTTTGCACCACAGGCGTTTATTGATGCGTTTTTTAATGTGTTTTTTTGCCGTGTTTTTTTTTACCTCTTTCTTCAACAGGGCAAGCTTTTTTTGCCATAAAACGCGTCAACAAACGCTGCGGTTTTTTTCTGTCTCCCATGGGGTTTTGAGGTGGAAAACGCCTCAAGATAGGGCATGTCGCTTCTTTTTCCTGCAAGCGTTTTTTCCGTTCGCGGGAAAAAAATGCCTCCACCTCTCATTGAAGTAAATTGGAGGCAATTTCAGCCACAGTATCTGCGGCAAAAAATGCGTAAAAAAACTAACAGGGCCTAACACTTCTTATTGTGATGCTTTATCTAAATGAGGCACCAAGTGCTCGTACTGCACCTCACTCTATAAGGGACATAGGTCAAGTGCAACTATCCTATAGCCATAATGCAAACGCTAGAATTTGCTACATTATCTTCTGTAAGACAATGACAACGACCCTACAGTTCTGGATAATCTGCATCTACTCCACCTCGGTCTATGTGTCTTTGTTACCACCGGCATCGATTTAGTTTAGAAAGATCATGTTAAAGAATTCTAGTGGATTGTTTGACTGGGAAACTAAGATTAAGAACACTTGTCTTTCAAGTTTAGTTAATTACTTGACATGACAAAATCCAAACCTCGCTGCAGTTACTCAAATGTCAAGCTTTCCTCTGCTCTTTTAAGCAATCGTTTCACCCTAGCTCATCTCCTTGGTCCCCACTCTTCTGTACTATCAATATCTACATTGAAGCTCCTGCAAATTTTGTTACAAGGCCCCCACCTACCATGTGCCATTTATACTACTGTTGGCATAGGGACTTTGGCCCCCTCAGACACCAGGCCATGGGTGAGACATATTTTTTTAATCCCCTATGGTAAGTTCCTGAGGAGCAGATATAATGCTAGACATGGAGATTTTTGTTGGATAGTTCTGCTTATTTCAAAAGGATCCACTGATCTTATGGCCATAGAGACTGACAGAAAAATCCCCAATATCAGCAGTCCGGCAAAACAAGAAACCAACAGATTGTTTTCTAATTTGTTTAATCCTTTGTTTGCCCTAGAAATAGAAAGCTATCTAATCCCTTTGGCCAGTTTTAGGGAAGGTGCACCTTAAATCATCTGATATATTACTGAGATATGTCAATATGTTATCGGTGGGTGTCTGTGCCCTGTGAACCCAACAATCGCTTCTCCCAGTGCCGTCCCCTCTTCATCTTCTATTTCTGAGTCTGTTGTTGGAAAACTCCCATATACTACAATGGGACTGTAATGCTCAGATCACCACGTAATGTGGAATAACACAGGTCTCACTATATCTGGTGTAATGCAATGTCTGCATCCCAGAGTAAGAACACCAAACCAACACTACCATGACCATATGTTCTGCTAGTGAGATGTGTGCGGATGCTTTGGTGCCTCAGGATCTGGTTAATTAGATTTTTTGGGCGTTTTATGTATTCTGCACTGTACTAGAAATTTTTTAAAGGGAATGTATCGCCCATAATTTTTTTTTTCCTAATTAAAACCAGATAGAAAACCATAATCTGTTTTTATTTTCTAATGTATTCTTATTTTTTCATTGTAGATTTTTTTTTTTACTCTATTTTTTTTTACATGGTTATGAGGCAGCCATCTTGGCTGAGCTGCTGTTAACATAATTTAGAAAGATACTTTACAGCTGCCGCATCAAACATAGGAAACAATAGTCTAGAGATAATCCATTGACTTCTATGGGAGAGTTTTCTAGGCATGCTCTGTGACCTGTGCAGAGGTCGCTGTACAGGGAGGGGGAGGAGGGGAGCTGCGTCCATCATCTATTGTAATTGGTGGAACCATTGTTATCTATATAGAGCTGTTACCTGTCATTGTAGTCCTGTCTGATAATAATGAGATGACTGCTGAGAAGTGATCTCTACAGAACAGGAAGGGTCAGTCTATTGTGAGGCTTACTGGTCAGATTGAGAACAGAGTG
Organism: Rhinoderma darwinii; assembly: GCF_050947455.1. Classification (NCBI taxonomy): domain Eukaryota; kingdom Metazoa; phylum Chordata; class Amphibia; order Anura; family Rhinodermatidae; genus Rhinoderma; species Rhinoderma darwinii. Next base: position 32,919,771 of record NC_134696.1, on the reverse strand, counting down.
AGTAAAAAAAAATTAATATAGATAATGACATAGAAAATGACACTGTGGACACATTATCTTTAAGAGTTTATATTGCTCATCTATGAACTGAAGCAAAAATGACTGTTCCAAGCACAAAAGCAAATCTACATCGGATCCATGTACTGGCGATTAATGTTCACTGCTGGAATAAACCCTTTATGTTTAAAGGGGCAGTTACATTCTCAATTGGTGATATGTATATTGGAAAATATTGTTTCTTTATATGGGTCACATGGTGGCTCAGAGGTTAGCATCATGCAGCACAGGGATCCTGGGTTCGAATCTGACCAAAGGCAACATCTGCATGGAGTTTGTATGTTCTCCCCGTGCTGCGTGGGTTTACCCCGGCTACTCTGGTTTCCTCCCACACTCAAAACCAATACAGATAGGGAATTTAAATTGTGAGCCCCACTGGTGCTGCTGAATATGTTGGCGCTATATAAGAAAAATAAATAAAATTGATAAATGCAGTAATATTTCACAAGTTATGATATCCATGGGCAGCCTGTGTTACAAGTAATGCTATCTTTCTTTGTATATCAATACAGGCAGACAATGGGTGGATCGGTCTGGGACAGATGCGAGGTGAACAAGAGCTCACTTGCCTAAGGCATTAAATATTGAAAATGTTGTATGTGCAGACTGAGGATGGCAGGACCCGGCACAGCTCAATTAAGAGAGACCATGATTTCCTTCAATATAGTTTATGATTGGTTTACAAAGCAGATTTTCTCACCTGAAATACAGAAAACTCTAATTCTTTTGTACCAAGTAATTTTTTTTTGTAAAATGTATAATATTAATATCAGACCTTTACTAATAAATTCTGTACTGGATCATATTGCAGCTACTACGGTAGGGAGTATTTACCCTAGAAGCGTGCCATGCAGCTGATATGGGCCCCCTGGAGAAAGGGGACTCATTCCAGGTTGGTCTTGTCTCCATTTTAATGGGTGGTCAGAATTATAAGAAGAATGTCTCGGAGTTCTTATTCTCAACAAACTTTCATCTCACCCAACTTCACAGTGGACTTTGATTTGGGCAAATGTGACCATTGTTAATGTCCAAACACTGTCCTCAGCGCTTCGTGGGTTTTATTCCCCGGGTTACTTCCTCCAGTGTTTCCTCAGTAAAACCTCTCCCCAGACACAACGGAAATGGGTTGTCAGACGGGCTCTCCATCTCACCTTTACTGCATTCACACCTGCGGATCATGTGTCCTATGGACCTTTGAGTATAGCTAAACAATACACCTCTGTCAATGAGAGAGTGAGCACAAAAACTAAGCACAACTCCCGGGTAATATTAGTATCCGGCCTGTGCTAAAAAATTATATTCTGGATGGTATTGCAGCTACTACAGCATCCGATGCATACAAAGGAGTATATACCATAGAGACATGCCATTCAGAAGCTATGAGCCCTCTGGAGAAAGGGAACCCATTCCAGGTTGGTCTTGTCTCAAATTTAATGGGTTGTCAGAATCAGTGATGTGGTCTCCCCAGGTGCTGCAATGTTAGCAAACAATGTGGAATATGGACCTGTCATACAAATGAGATGGACCTCCATTCCCGGCTAGGAGTGTGGTGGTGTCAGTAAGCAACTGAATGTTGCCTAAAGTATTATATGGTTTGATTTTCAATGGGGCTTCCCATCCTTTATGTTTATACAGTGTGTATATATAATATATATGTATATACATATATATTTTTATATATATATGAGTGTTTTATTTTAATCTGTGGATATTAAGGTGAATGACGCCTATTACGCCTATCCTTAGGTCATGTTGACACATGGGGGTTTGTACGATGCAAGTGAATAAGGTTTAATCAAACAAAGGGTTTGTTCACACGGGCTATTTTCAGACATTTTTCGGGCCGTAAACGTCCTGAAAAAGGGCTGAAAAATCGGAAGCAGAACGCCTACAAACATCTGCCCATTGATTTCAATGGGAAATACGGTGTTCTTTTCCCACGGGGCATTATTTTACACCTCAATTTCAAATAACGGCGCGTAATAAGACGCCCCATAAAAAGAAGTGCATGAGCCGTTTTTCATTGACTCAATAGAAAAACAGCTCCAAAAACGGACGTAAAAAACTTAGCGAAAAACGCTAGTTTGATTAAAAAGCAGCTGAAAATCAGGAGCTGTTTTCCCCTGAAAACAGCTCCGTATTTTCATCCGTATTTTGTTAAGGCCCCATGCACACGACCGTGCCCGCAATCACGGCCCGCGATTGCGGGCACGGCCGGCCGCCGACTGACACCCGCATTTTCGGGCCGTGCTCCCATACAACGTATAATTTTCGGAACATTTCTATGGCACGGACACCCTTCCATAGCGCTACGGAAAGGTGTCCGCGTTCAATGAAAGTGAATGGGTCCATACCCTAACTCCCATGCTGCCGAAACGGCATGAGGATTTGAGGACATGCTGGGGATTATAATATTCACAGCGTGCTCTATACTGCCCTGGATTTTGCTAAATCTGTTGCAAAATCTGCATGTTAGGACTCGTTTACACGAGCGTGTTCGTTTTGCGCACGCAAACAAACGCTGTGTTTTGCGTGCGCAAAAGGCACTTAACAGCTCCGTGTGGCCTCACCATATGATGCGCGGCTGCGTGATTTTCACGCAGACGCCATCATTATGACACTCCGTTTGGATGTTTGTAAACAGAAAAGCACGTGGTGCTTTTCTGTTTTCATTAATCCTTTTCACTGCTGTTGCGCGAATCACGCTGTTCGCACGGAACTGCTTCCGTCTGACATGCGTGGTTTTCACACACCCATTGACTTCAATGGGTGCGTGATGCGCGAACAGCGCACAAATATAGAACAGGTCATGAGTTTTTTGCATATTTAGATTTCGTTTCTGTAGTCTGTGATACAGGAGGTAACAAATCCCAGTGGAACAAAAGTATCTGTACAATATATAAAGTGCCAGAAATCATAGCGTATAGTGGCTCAATGGTTAGTACTGGGCAACAATGAGCCCAGGAATAGGCATTTTAGGAAGAATCTTAGACATCAAATCTAGTGGTCTCCATCCGGTGGCTCTCCGTGAAAGCTTTGTTTGAAACTACTGTGGATCCAGTGGTTAAAATCAATGGGGGGCCATTTTGCCCATTTTTGGCTCTGATTCCGACACAGTTTCCGTGTCAAAATCAGCACCAAAAAACTCTGTGTGAACTGACTCTTGGAGGTACAGTACATCCGCAAGAACACATTATGCTTTAAATCTATGTCTATGCAGGGGATTTGGAGCTCTGTAGCAGAAAAATGGAACTCTGACCACTACAAAGATATATAAAAAAAAATTTATCAACACAGAATTTTGAATCTTGAAAAGGCATAGTATAGAAGAACCGTAAAGCCTTTAGGTTACGGAGTGTAAGAAAGTCTCAGCCTTCTAATAATGCATGAAGACCAATGTTCTGCCTTATACACGACAATCATTTTTCGGATTTTCGAAAAGTTATATTTCCCATGCAAATTCTTAACAATTTAACCGTCACGCAAGAGTTTCGCTGTACATTTATACTGTAAGGCAATTTTACCTAAAGTTGATCCCAGGTCATGAATATTTTATAATGAGAGGAATTCTTGTCATTATATCCATGACACACTATTTAAAAGCAAGGACTGGCCAGCATTTAGGATGACACAGTTACGAGACAATGAGTTATTTTCATCAGCTACCGTGTCCGCTATAAGAACACACTATTAAAACACTGGAGAATATCTGTTCTCTATTTAAGAACAGAGGAACATCTTGCGGAGAACAGAACAAAGCGGTTATAGACGAGATATTTTGAATGCTTTTTTATGTGTTTCCGCAGCTCTGTAAATACTGAGCTGCTGTTTGTTCAATTACTAGATACACTACTTTAATAAAATATTTATGATGCATGTTCAGGCTGTGAGCTGGGAATGTATACAACTCCAGCAATGATGGATGAGTCCATGGGTTTACTAGTAAAGATTCCACTTATTCTAAGATCTATGTAGAATGCGTGGCATAACCTATTAACCGCCCCTTGTCAGTGTAGGGCTGCAGTTTATCCTTGTATAGATTTATGGTCTCAGTGTATGGGGCCACAGGGTCAAGGTGAAGCTTCATACACAAAGTACATTTACCATATTGTTTGTAATTCCTTAAGTACCTGAGCACTTGCAGTCCTGTCACTTCTCATCTCTATTATATGAGATTTGTGATGTGTATATAGTGTGATGGATGATGACACAGCTAAATGTGGTGGTATAACTCCTTACAACCATGGAAGATATTGTTCTACAGAAAACGACAAGCTATTTTTTATAGCACGGGTCTCCAACCTGCGGCCTTCCCAGTTGTTACATAACTACAACTCCCAGTTGGACCTGAGAGTTGCCTCTGGTCTGAAGGACCAAAAGTGTCCATTGAAATCTGGGCAATCCCATTGATTAAATGGTCATTTATTTTCCATGTAAATAACGCTTATACTGTATATCCCCCAGTGACTACAATTTTGTGGGGTGAAGTTCAAGCTATGACCACGTACTTTATGAGTCCACTAGGAATGAAAAATGAGGCTGTGCTGCAGCCGGGAGCACCGCTGTGCCAAGGAAAACTTTCAAGGGGATGCATCATTAAACTAGTGATGCTGCCTCTAAATTCTCAGGATTATTGGGGGGTTCAGCAATCAGTCACCCACATGTAAAAACTGCCGTGAATTTCATGGTTTTATAATAAAATCTTTGGGTAACAATTTTTTTATTCAGACAAAATGCCATACCTAGGGAATGCTGCGTTTAAAAAAAAAAAAAAAAAAACACACCACAGACTCCAAAACTGCACCAAAAGTGACAAAAAGCTCCACAAACAAAAAAAGGTTTAAAGTGAGTTTAATAATTCACTAATGGCTTTAAAGAAAACATCTAGCTGCAACTGAGAGAAGTGATGATGTAAAAATAGGGCTCCGACTGTCTATAACATAGGTTTTGCTGGTCAATGCTTCACTGTATTTTATTTTATATTTGTATTGGATGATTTATAGACTTTTTTTTATCATTCTTTTTGTGTTTTTGTTGACTTTGGGATTAGAGTGTAGGATTTTTTGGCAGATTAATGATAGAACTGTTGGCCTAGAATTCTATCCTTAACCCTTTCATGACCAAGGGTCATTGATGCCCCTGTGTCCAGGTAAATTTTTCCATTTCTGATATGCACTAAACTATATATTTTTTTTTTTTTTTACAAGGCTTATGAGGTTTTTATTTTCTAGATTAGTTTAATTAATTTCATGCTTTTCATTTTTATTATGAGCAGACAAATCACAATTTAAAAAAAAATAAACTTTTTGTAATTTTCTATATAGTTATCTATATTATATGTATATAGATATGTGTATATACAGTACGCTGTTGCAGCTTTGTAACAATTAGTGTTCTTCTCTCTCCATCAACCTGGATCATTGTGAGGGAAGAGTCAAGAGGGCAATAAGGCTATATTCGACAGTAAAAAAAAAATGGCAGTTAACAACGGATCAACAGTCGGTTTTTCATGGCTCTTTTGCATCAATGTGTCTCAAAATTTTAATCCATTTCCCGGCCGTCTGACAGTTTTTTACTGCCATTTGCCATCCGTTTTTCATGGACGTTAAAAAAAATGGATTCATTTTATGAGTTTTTTTTGTCCCAGCCTCCGGAAAACACCACAGTGCCCATGTAGATAGTGCCATTGCCCACATAGATAGTGCCCACTGTAAATAGTGCCACAGTACCCACATAGTGCCACAGCTCCCACTGTAGATAGTGCACACATAGTGCCATACACGGTGCCCATGTAGATAGTGCACAGTGTCCCCTGTAGGTAGTGCCCATGTAGATAGTACCACACCCCCTGTAGATAGCACGTCACTGCCTGCAGATAGCACCACCCCTGCAAATAGCACTACCTCCACTGCAGATAGCGCCACTCCACCTATAGACAGAGCCACTCCACCTGTAGATAGCGTCCCCCCCCCCCCGTAAATGGCATCCCCCTTCCTGTAGATAGCACCACTGTAGCTCCCTGTAAGAGCGGAATCCCCCTGGCCGGGGCTTCTGCTCCTAGAGGGAGACCCTGATGTCTCTGTCCATATATGGACAGTGATGTCAGGGGCTAACCCTAAAAGCGGAATCCCCTTCAAGAGTTTTAGCAGCACTGGCCACATATGGATAGTGACGCCAGTGGCTTCTCCCATAGCAGAATCATTGGCCAGAGTGTCGGCCAGGGATTCCGCTCCTAGGGAGAGCCCCTGATTTCACTGTCCAAATAGACAGTGACGTCAGGAGCTCTCTCTAGTTGTGGAATCCTTGGGCGGATCGATCTGATCGGGGATTCCACTCCAGTTTTCTAGAAAGCTGGTGGAGAGTGCTTAATAAATTCCCCCCACAAAGTTGTGCTGTCTATGTATGCCAATGAGATTCCAATAGGTATTTTGTATGTACATTTTAGAAGTGTCAGATTGATTTTTATTTTCTTTTTATACATGGCTCTCATTGACTATACCTCAAAGACCCTGAAATATCCTTAATATTAAAAAAAAAGAGTAAAAACAAAACACAACGCATTAATGGCAAAAAAATTAGAGTTTCTATATTTCACTGTGTTTGTACATTCCAGTTTTTGAACCAGCAGAATAAAAGCCTGTGTATCAGGTTGTGGAAAAGCCAAATAAAGCAAACAGAATTCATGAAATATAAAGCACCTCACACTATCCACCGATGCATCCTTACATTCACAGTTCTCTGTTGGGAGAAAATCTAAAAAAAAAAGCTAGTCAGACAGACATGCTCTTAGACAGACAGGAAATTGAAGAACACGAAAAAAAAATCATCTAACATCACAGCTGTTAAAGAAAAAATTAAGTACTTTACACACTGCCCATTGTACAACAATTTTCCTTATCCTTATTCTATTCTTGGCCATAAGACAGCAACATCTCCAAAACAAGATGCAGCTGTCTGGGACAAGGAATTTTCTTGGTTAGCGATCACGGACCAGAATGTTCCCTAAACTTCCTAGTGGCCCTCAATAAAACAAATACATAAATTACATTTCTACATTGTGATGTATCAGTACGTGGTAGAGACACTGGAGTTACCAAACAGGTAAATTCCGTTAGCCTACACAATCTGAGAGATTGTAAGAGAGACGTTTAGTGAACGGCCAACCAGGGTGAGGCGTTGCACCAATAACTTTGCTTGCAGAAACATTTGAAGCTATGCTGAGCCAGTGCTGCCACCAACGCAACATGGCTATAATTTAAGAGAAGGATTACATGATTGCAAGACAATTTTCTCATCATCTCCTAATATGATATTGACCACTTCTAATTATCATAACTCTGTACTTAGTAATTCTCTGTTTGATCATTATATTGCTCTGAAATATCTGTCTATTACGCTAAATAGCTGTACTGGACATAAAAAAAACAACATTTCATAAGGACTTTTTGTTAATTTTTCAAAAATAGTTACCTAAATGACATCCACCAAGTTTTTATCATATGATACATTAAAGGGAATGCTTATCAAATCCATTTGGTTTCCTCTGATTAGCACCAGGTATAGATTATGAATGACTACACGCTACGGTTCGCCATAAAGTTGTGGTAGCTGGTCCAGGCTGACTAAAGCACTGACTTAAAGGGTTATTATTGTATCGTAGGGACCATAGAAGGAAGGCATCATGATTGCCAACTCTTAGGTTGGCCATACACATGAGTGAAAAGTCACCTCAACCTTTCCGATATTGACAGGATCCAATGATGATTTTTTTGTGTATGGGGTTCTACTGACTCTCGCTTGATGGCAGATGTCGGAGGAAGGGGGGATTGTGAATGTTGGTTTCCAACAAGCCTAATCCTTTGGTTTCTAAATGAGATAAGCCATTCCCAGAAGTGTCAGGCAGTGGCTTATTGCCCTCTACCCATCGAAATAAACATGCATGGTTGGTTTATGGTGGCGTTGTCAGAAATAGTTGCCAAAATAGTTGCCGGATGACTGATATCTCGTGTTTGGCCGGATTTTGGCTCTAGTTTTTGAAAGGGTACAGTTGGTACCTGTGAGAACCTGAGCTTAGAATGTGGATTGTGATAATAAATACAGCAACCCGGGCAAGCTTCCCTGAGTAGAATGGACACTATGGAACCCCCCCCCCCCCACCAGAAACATATTGCTCTACAAATGGAACATAAAATATATTGTTATTAGAGATGATCAATCACAAATCTGGTGAATCAATCCTGTCATCTCTAGATATAGCAGATTGATTCGGTTGTATTTTGTCTATTTAAACATTTTTCTAAACCCTCTATTTCAGTTTTATATGTAAAGAAAGCAAAACCCAACCCATCCTTCCCTCCTGACAAAAACATCTAGAGGAAAAACAATCAAGACATTATGAGATCAAGTTTACAGTCCTGAACACATTTATCTATTCACTTTGTTCAGTTTCCAGATTGCAAAAAGACCTACAGAATGGCATCTGTAGGTAATAATGCACTTTATTACAGGTAGTATGTAGGAATGAATTGATATATGTGCTGTTACCTTTATTTAAAGGATATTCCCACATGTCATCAGATAACATTGATAGAGGTCCATTAGCAGGTACCACCAAAAATTGTTAGAATGAAAAGGCCAGGGCACTTGGTAATGCGCCACAAAGTTCTTTGATGCTGGTCTTCGGTTTTGTAACTCAGAATCTCTGACACAGTGCACACTTGCCAAATATACAGAAGGTAATTGAAGGTAGCGATACAAACTTTTTAAAATGACTTCACCGTGGGACATAATTTTAAAGGGGTTTTCTGCTTTGGACAATCCCTTTTTGTTACAAGAGACTCTCGTTGATAAGCTGATCACAGGGTGTCCTGCTGCTGGGGCCACCACCGATCATTTGTAATCAGTTGTCTGCAGCAAGTGTTCAATTTCCTAGTAGCGCCACCACAGGGTAAATGAAGCATAGCATTACAGAGTGCCCATTGAAATTAAAGTACTTTCCATGTAATGCATGGAAGAACTGGGTCCTCCAGAGCAAGAAATGGTCTATGTAGTCATCCTCTACTCTCGTTAATAGAGGAGGATCCTAAAGTAATTCCCCCTATATTTAGTCAGAATTTGCTAAAGTGGGTTTTCTAAATCGGACAGAAATTGAAAGATTATAGTGAAGAAGGGCACAGAAAAAAAAGATGTGGACAGATGTATAGCGTCAATTCTAGAGCAATAGAGAATTTTCTTGTGTGTTAAAGTGCTAAACTAGCTAACTAATGGGATGAAAAATGTTATTCCATGTTTGCTCTGGTGAATCTAAACTTTCGATGTAGCTACTTACCTGCAAACGCTGATGCTGCTGCAGAATCAACTGTAGCCTCTGGTGCCGATGTGTCCTCGTTCGTCTAACACGATGCAGGACCTGTGAGTGACGTCACAGCGTGATCTGGCAGAAGCTGGACGTTCTGAAGAGAAGTGGATGATACTTCTCTTCACAGCGCCCAGCTAGTAAAAGTATTAAAAACACCCCGATGTACGCACATAATACACGCCCACTTGGACTTTTACTTTTAAACACGCCCAGTTGTACTTTTGCAAGCCTCATTTGCATAACTAGAAAAATGGTCATAACTTGGCCAAAAATGCTCGTTTTTTAAAAATAAAAACGTTACTGTAATCTACATTGCAGCGCCTATCTGCTGCAATAGCAGATAGGGGTTGCAAAATCTGGTGACAGAGCCTCTTTAAGAAGCTTTTCCTTCTGACTCCCCCATATATGTGCAAGCTCAGGTGATCTTGCAAGTATTTTTAATGGGGAAAGGGGAATAAGCCACTGCCAGACACCTCCGGCAGCAGCTTATCTCCTGTGGGAACAAAGGATCAGACATGTTGAAATCTAACATGCTCGACCTTTCATTCCCCCGATATCTGTCGAGGTAGAGTCAGGACACCCCCCAGCACAAGATATAGTCAGCCAGTCCCACTGAAATAGGCGGTTCAGCCTACTGTCATCTAATGTGTCAAAGGCACCTTATGATGACATAGAAATTGTCAAAAAATCTGTTAGATATGAACAGACGAATATTTTGCTTTCTCAGTTGTAACTTCAGCTATGAATTTTTACATTTATGGCAATATTGCAATGTTTGCATTCATGCATTGCCAGATTACATCACATGTGGCCTGGAGGACTTAGGAGTTGTCCACCACTGGCACCATTTAATGCCGGTGATCCCATCCAGCTGATTAGAGGTAAAGTGGTGGCCATACATGCGTGTGGCTCAGCTGTCTCCATAACTTCCAAAGACTGTTGGAATATTACATCTGCAGCTTAATGCTGGAGGAACATTCTTGAACTGACAGTAGATGGCGCTGTGTTAACTATTAGTTATTATCTATGTGTAGCTCCTCGAGTGACGATGCGGATGTTATCTCTTGTATTCTCCATCTTGATATTGTTACTGATGTTGGTTGCTCTTTGTCCCAAGTAAAAACCAGTTTGATTCTCCCACAATGTCTGAGTGCTGTTGAAAGCTGCAAATAGTGCAACAAAGACTTCGGTTGCGAGGATCACGCGCATGTGTGGCCACCATTCCTATATTTGGCTAGGATAGAGGGTCATATAGGGTCCCAGAGAGGGATAAACAAATTCTTTGCACAGGGGCCTTCATCAACGTTAATCCCCCCTTGCATGCGGTTTAATTTCAAAGCCCAACTGTTCTGAGACAGAGGCACTTTAAGGCAATAAAGTGTCCATAAATGGGTGCTACACGGGTACTGGGAATATATTTTTGGGTCTGTATACTGTGCTTGGTATCCAGTTTGGGAGGAGTGTAGTGAGGATAGCCCTGTCTCTCAGATGCTTTCTGCCCATTGGCATCAATGAAAGCCGCCTCAGCAATTCTGAGTGGTTCAGGGCAGCTGACTGACAGGACTACCATCATGATACGTCCAAATGTCTTTTTCAGCTGGATGCCATGCATATTAGTAAGAAAGACCCCAAACTCTTGATCTAGGAGCCAAATAGCACCACTAGTTAAACCCTTTATGGGCCTCTCATATATACACTGTATATCCTTGTTGTATCCTGTGTCATGACAGCTGTGCTTTAAATAGGCATTTCCACCTTTAATAAGTGACGAATAGGCCGTCACTTACTGATCAATGGTAGTCCCCCTGCCCGACCCTCAAGATCCTTAGAATGAAGAGGCATCATCGCTAGCCAAGCACTGTGACTCATTGATAGATTTTCCCTGCACAGCGACGCTTGGGGCAACCTGCTGTGCAGGGAACGGCAGCTCAGGCCCATTCACATGAATACTACTGTGTTGCAATTCCCATGGTAGTGGGAGGCTGGGACCACCGCTGTGCAGTAAGAAAACTAAAGGAAACATGTTCGGACACCCACCAATCACAATGTTATGGGATATCCTAGCGATATGCCATACGTCAATGATGGGATTACTCCTCTAAGATTACATATCTATGGTGACCTTGTGACATTGGCCCTACTAAAGGGACAGTGGAAAAAACCATAACCCACAGAATATTTCATGAAAAATATTATAATATGCCATAACATAAGTAATCGTATTTATAGAGTAAATTGTGTTAGTATTTTATGGTGCTTTATATCAATCATATGAAGCTTCAGAAAGTACAAAAATAAAGGAGGCATGGAAGCAAATGCGTGGAAGGGTATTTGCGTTAAAGGGGTTAACTCCGGGTCAGTCTGTATCTTTCCTAGTACATGACAAGGTATTTGAGTCCTCAGCATACACACTAAGAGCAGGCTGTGACAGGCTCTCCAAATGCTCCATGGCATCTCGAGTGCTGCCTCTTGCTTGCCCTCTCAACCAGATTTCGGTTCAAAAGATGAATTGGGATTTTTTTTTTTTGTTCTGCCTTGATTGCTCATTTTTTTTATTACAAAGCAAATAGACAAGTCAGAACTATTTCACTCAAACAACAGAAGGACCAACTTCTTAACATAGTTCTTAACCTATGGGAACAAGGAACCTATTCATGACTCCTCAAAGTTTTCCTTGCAGCGTTGACTTTCCTGTTTCCTATGTTGAGGGTTTTGGGGCGGGTTTTGACACATATTAATTCTGTTAAGCTGAATTGTGATCACATAACTAAAATATGTTAAACCAAGAGCTGTATAATAGGGAGGGCACCCAGAGCATGTGCCACAGGGCCCCCACCACCCAGGGGGCCCCCAACCAGAGGCAGAACACCAGCTCTGCATGCTTATTACATTATGCGGTTTACCTGCAATTTTACCACGATTTTCACAAAAGTGCTACAAAGAAACAGTGTTTTTTTTTTTGTTTTTTTTTAAGTCACAGTGAGATTGCGTCATTTTTGTCACGATTTGATAAATGTAGCAAAACCTCAACTGGGAAGGAGGGGTGCAGGATCTTCCTTGACACCACAGTCTAATGATTAAGGTTCTGAATGGCGTCTTGGCTCTGAATTCATTTAGGGGTCTGGTCTAGGGTCTAAATTAATTTTGGCATTAAAACTGGGGTCTGGATTCATTTTAGCGTATGGTCTGGAGTCTGGATACATTTTGGGATCTGTCATGGTGTCTGGATTAATTTTGGGGTCTGGTGGGGGATCTGGATTAATATTGGGGTCAAAATTTATTTAGGGATTTGGGGTGTGGTCAGAATTTGTTTTGGAATCTTGTCTGTGGTCTAAATTTATTTAGGAGTCCGAATACATTTTGGTGTTATAATAGCGAAAAACCCTGAGGCAATATTGGCTTCTTTGTGTGTTATTGTAGCCTTTAATAAAAATAAAAATGATGGTGGGCCTTCACCGACTTTCATTCTTTCAAGTGAACAAGTCTGAGCTGCAGTACCAGGTACAGCCACAACCATGTGAACGGGTTCTGGAAGTCGGTATTGGAAAACCCCTTTAAGGGTGTATTCACACATTTCAGTTTCGTTATGCAAAATTGTGTCAAAGTACACAGAAGTTTCCCAAAACTATGGAATTTTCAATCCCTGCATTTGTATATGTATGTGTATGTTATTATACAATTTGATAGAACTACTGTTCTGTTTTTTGTGGTTTGTCCCTTGAAAATGTGGATGATTGGTAACATGAAGTGGATGAGGGTCCTTCTTCACATGCAGATATGGCCGTCAGTCCACAATTACCACAGTCCTGGATGAGAGGAGCTGGGTACATTTTCACATTTTCTTGTAGTCAGATCCTAGAAAATAAAAAAAAATCCAAATAAGCAAACTAATTGACAATTTCATAGCATTCAAGGAGAAGATGAATACAGAGCGGAAGACCTCAAACGTACCAGTTCTCCGTTTTGTTATTGCTTATTACAGATTTTCATGGTGCAGTAAATGTCGTTAGAGCAGGGAGTCAGCTGTAATATACTTTAAAGATGACACCGGCTGCTCCATACATACCCCTATGATATCCGATATATATATATATATATATATACACTACCGTTCAAAAGTTTAGGGTCACTTAGAAATGTCCTTATTTTTTAAAGAAAAGCACAGTTTTTTTCAATGAAGATAACATTAAATTAATCAGAAATACACTCTATACATTGTTAATGTGCTAAATGACTATTCTAGCTGCAAACGTCTGGTTTTTAATGCAATATCTACATAGGTGTATAGAGGCCCAGTTCTAGCAACCATCACTCCAGTGTTCTAATGGTACATTGTGTTTGCTAACTGCGTTAGAAGGCTAATGGATGATAAGAAAACACTTGAAAACCCTTGTGCAATTATGTTAGCACCGCTGTAAACAGTTTTGCTGTTTAGAGGAGCTATAAAACTGACCTTCCTTTGAGCTAGTTGAAAATCTGGAGCATTACATTTGTGGGTTCGATTAAACTCTCAAAATGGCTAGAAAAAGAGAGCTTTCATGTGAAACTCGACAGTCTATTCTTGTTCTTAGAGATGAAGGCTATTCCATGCGAGAAATTGCCAAGAAACTGAAGATTTCCTACAACGGTGTGTACTACTCCCTTCAGAGGACAGCACACACAGGCTCTAACCAGAGTAGAAAGAGAAGTGGGAGGCCCCGCTGCACAACTGAGCAACAAGACAAGTACATTAGAGTCTCTAGTTTGAGAAATAGACGCCTCACAGGTCCTCAACTGGCAGCTTCATTAAATAGTACCCGCAAAACGCCAGTGTCAACGTCTACAGTGAAGAGGCGACTCCGGGATGCTGGCCTTCAGGGCAGAGTGGCAAAGAAAAAGCCATATCTGAGACTGGCTAATAAAAGGAAACGATTAATATGGGCAAAAGCACACAGACATTGGACAGAGGAAGATTGGAAAAAAGTGTTATGGACAGACGAATCGAAGTTTGAGGTATTTGGATCACACAGAAGAATATTTGTGAGACGCAGAACAACTGAAAAGATGCTGGAAGAGTGCCTGACGCCTATCTGTCAAGCATGGTGGAGGTAATGTGATGGTCTGGGGTTGCTTTGGTGCTGGTAAAGTGGGAGATTTGTACAAGGTAAAAGGGATTTTGAATAAGGAAGGCTATCACTCCATTTTGCAACGCCATGCCATACCCTGTGGACAGCGCTTGATTGGAGCAAATTTCATCCTACAACAGGACAATGACCCAAAGCACACCTCCAAATTATGCAAGAACTATTTAGGGAAGAATCCGGCAGCTGGTATTCTATCTGTAATGGAGTGGCCAGCGCAGTCACCAGATCTCAACCCCATAGAGCTGTTGTGGGAGCAGCTTGACCGTATCAAGCCAATCCAACTTGTGGGAGGGCCTTCTGGAAGCATGGGGTGAAATTTTTCCCGATTACCTCAGCAAATTAACAGCTAGAATGCCAAAGGTCTGCAATGCTGTAATTGCTGCAAATGGAGCATTTTTTGACGAAAGTAAAGTTTGAAGGAGAAAATTCTTATTTCAAATAAAAATCATTATTTCTAACCTTGTCAATGTCTTGACTATATTTTCTAGTCATTTTGCAACTCATTTGATAAATATAAGTGTGAGTTTTCATGGAAAACACAAAATTGTCTGGGTGACCCCAAACTTTTGAACGGTAGTGTATATATATATATATATATATATATATATGTCGGATGTCGGGAAGGGGTTGATGTTATAGCTGATTGTGTATAGTGAATTTAGTGTGTGTGTGTGTGCACGTAGTGTATGCAATGTGTCTGTAGTGTATGTAGTATATACTGTTTAAGTAGTGTATGCTGTGTGTGTATTGTATGTAGTATATACAGGGTGTATGTGCTTAGTGTCTGTATAATGTTTGTGGTGTGTGTAGTTTATGCTGTGAGTGTGTATAGTGTATGAATTGTGTGTAGTAAATGCTGTGTGTGTGTGTAGTGTATGAGGTGTATGTAGTAAATGCCGTGTGTGTAGTCCATAAAGTGTTTGTAATTTATGCTGTGTGTGTGTATAGTGTATGTACTGGGTGTGTAGTATATGCTGTGTGTGTATCGTCTATGCAGTTTGAAGTATATGTTGTGTGTGTAGTGTGCGTAATTTATGCTGTGTGTATGTAATGTTATGTGGAGTATATGCTGTGTGTATAGTGTGTGTAGTATATGCTGTGTGTAGTGCATGTAGTCTATTCCTGTGTGTTGTATTCGTGTGTGTGTGTGTGTGTGTGTGTGTGTGTGTGTGTGTGTGTGTGTGTGTGTGTGTGTATGCTGTATAGTTATTGTGTGTTTGTGTTGCTGGGACGGATTGGCTATCAGGCATTACTAGTTAATGCCACACAGATCGGTGCTCAGTGGGTGGCAATCTGTTGCCAATATATACGACCATAACAGCGTTATAAATTATGGCGCCTGGAGGTAAAAAGGACCGAGGAGCAGTAACTAAATGGAGGGGTCTGGTCTGCAGTCTAGATTTATTTGAGGATTCTGGGGTCTGGATTTATTTTTTTAGTATTCTGATAGCAAATCTCTGCGTGACAAATTCAGGGCACATTCATTTTACCTTTTGTTTGTATCCGTGTGTGCGCCAAACAAAACCCCTGCTGTGTCCGTTAACCAAAGGTTCCGGATTCTGAAGTTGTAAGGGTATGTGCACACGATAACTGCAATTACCTCTGAAATTACGGAGCTGTTTTCAGGAGAAAACAGCTCCTGAATTTCAGACGTAATTGCATGTACTCGCGTTTTGCGGGGCGTCTTTTACGGACGTAATTTGGAACTGTTCTTCATTGGAGTCAATGAAAAACGGCTCCAATTTACGTCCCAAGAAGTGTCCTGCACTTCTTTGACGAGGCTGTAATTTTACGCGCTGTCCTTTGACAGCGACGCGTAAAATGACAGGTCGTCGGCACAGAACATCGTAAGACCCATTGAAAGTAATGGGCAGATGTTTGCCGACGTATTGTAGCCGCTTTTTCAGACGTAATTCGAGGCGTAAAACGACTCCATTACGTCTGAAAATAGGTCGTGTGAACCCAGCCTTAAACGTCGTTCTGCTATTTGCAGAAAGTAAAGTTCACCTAGGGTGATTTTCACTTGACCCATGAAGATCCACTAGAAAATGCAACCATCTTGGATGTTACGCCTGTGTATGTATGTAACAGATACAACATATATAACATGATGCCGCCATTTTTCTGTGTGATGCATCCATCTGCTCTAAATGATATCCTCTTCTCTACATCAGTCAATCAAATGACATCACTTCCTCTCTCAGTGACCACAGAGTCTAATCCCCTAACAGACATAACAGTTGTGGTCACCCACGATAATTTGCCTGGGAGAGAACATGTAGTGAGGCTTCTCCCATTAAGCCAGAAGCAGTCCTGGGCTAAGCTGGAAGGACACGTGCTTGAACTAGAGGATGGAATGCAAATAAGAAGAAAAATGAAGACTAAGTTCAAAGAGCAAAGGAATTTGTTAGATTGGTAAAGGGGAGCTTTTGTGGTGGAATTTGATTTTAAATAATTTTTTTGCGTGTTGTAGTGCTGTTATAGAGCTGTTTTTTGAGATTTTTGTAATTGTGGTAAAACCTCTAGAGTTTTTTTTTACAAAAATCACGGCGAAAACTGCAAAAAAAAACAAAACACTACTGTAAATGCACCCTTAGGTGCCAGCTATCGCTTTATATTTGTTCATTAGGTAGTCCTTATAATGTTTTAGGGGGTAGTATTTTTTTTTCCTGTACAGGTAAATCTCTGCACTCCTGACTGTATCCCCTGCATTAACAGTGACTGTATCCCCTGCATTAATAGTAATGAGGTGGTACATAATGATATGTAACGAGCACATCCGGGCAGTGATGGCCAACTGTAGAAGCTGGTCACAGCACTGATGATTTAAGCTCCTTATATTAGCCCTTTCAGAATTCTCACCCTGGAAGGTCGGCTGCACTTGTAGACGGCTTCTATGCATGCTGCTGTCATCACATATACTCCTCTGCTGCCCAGAACTCACATTTCTTGAATAAAGCCTTTTACAGATCACCCTGCTCATTTCATCTGACAGGAGAAATAAAGATAGACTCACAAAGACGCTCTTAGGCCTTATTCACACGAGCGTATTTCATGTCCGTGTGAGAAAAATAAACAGGAATTGCTTGCAAAAGAGAAACACGGACAAGTAATACGGATGCCACATGGACACCACACTGACATGAAACACAGCCCGTTTTTTGCGTGCACAAATCGGGCATGCTTATGTGAATGAGGCCTTATGAGATGGATGTCAGAGGGACAAACAGAGTTTCACATGGGGTGACGGTATCCCAAATCTGTCAATAAAGACAATCTCCAGACCTAAAATGAGAAAAAAACTAAACAAAGAACAACTCAATTTTGGCAACATATATGTGTACCCATCCAGGTGTCCTTTTTTTCAGGGGTACTATATTTCTGACATCAGATGAGGGTTTGGGTACAGTTTTTAATAAGGAAATGGTGGTCCCTGTGATAACAACCCTGGAAGAAACACAGTCTCCAAGAGCCCTGATCTCTCATACCTATAAATTTAAAGGGGTTGTGCCAAGATTAAATGTTATCCCCAAATCACAGAATACGTGATAACATGCTGATCGGTGGAGGTCCAACCGCTGGGACCCCCACCGATCACAAGAACAGGGGTCCTGTTCCTCCGAATGAATGGAGAGGCAGGTCGTGCATGCGCCCTGCCGCTTCATTCACTCTCTATGGCACTGCCGGAGATAGCCGAGCGCTGTAATTAGCTATCTCTGGCAGTCCCATAGATAGTGAATGGAGCGCAGTTCGCTTACACGACCTGCCGCTCCATTCATTTGGAGGAACGGGACCCCCGTAATGGAATACACTCTATACTGTGGCATAGTATAGCATCAAGCTTCAGCAACACTGCTTATTAATGCTGGGAGTCTTAGAAATAGGAGGCTGGTAAGGAAGACGTGAGTTGAAGATCTAGGAGGACAATCTCCAATCAGTTTACAACTTAGCTAGAGATTGACAGGATCCTTGCCCTCAAGAGGATTGGTGATCTAGTACCTTAAACATTGCACCAAATGCCTGGGATTCCTCTTGTCCGTTTCCCTTGACAGTAAAAAAGTATTCTGCCTAATTTTATTTTTGTCTTTAACCTTAAGATGTCATGTCTTCTCCATATAAATTATTCATGAATCTAAGTTGGCAAGAGAAATCTGCAGCTAATATAACATTTACTCTTGACGGACTCAATGCATCTGAAACACACAACGAAGATGCAAAACCCTTTACCTTTTTACCTTTACCGTTTTACAACATAGGCCGGTGCCCTGTTCTCTATTCAGGGTCCCCCATGGTTCTGCGGTGTTTACGGACAAGTTTTCGGGAAGCTTTTATGTCTATAGTTCTATTTCATCTGCTCATCAACACTTTGTAGCCAGTGCTGTGTCTGTTCTATTGAAGCAGGCAAGAAAAACTGCAAGGCCCAGCCATCTGGTAAGAACCTGTATGTACTTTCTTCTTAACATGAAAGCTTAGTAATAATACACAGCGCAGTAGTGGAGTTGCAACATCAAGTAACTTATCACCAGCTGCCTAACTTTTTTGTAATTATCTGTTTGACTTTACAAAACTGTTATACAGAGTAACAGATGATCGATTATGAAATAGATTTACGGGAAAAGCCACCTATTTAAATTATATTAGTGTACCGCCACCTACTGGTCAGTGAGACTCATAAAGGTACCTGTTATAATGTTCCATTCGAAGGACAGAACAAATGAATATTAGGTCCAGTTCACACTGAGTTTTTGTACGCTGATTTTGACGCAGAAACAGCAGGAAAAAAAATGGCCGAAACAGCCTCCCATTTAATGGGAGGAGGGGGTTTTGCCACTCGCGGTAAAAAATAAGTGGTATGCTCTTTCTTGCCGCAGTCCCACCTCTTTCAAATCAATGGGAGGCAAAGAGAGCGTAAAGAATTGCAGACAGGTCAAAATCTGCCTCAAAATTCCTGGCAAATAAACTCTGTGTGAACAGGGCCTTACATGTCTTAACTTTCCTATAGCAAATATTTACTTTCAATGAGTAGATCAATCATATATTTATGTTTTGACTCGTGGAAAGTAGTAAAAAAGTCAGTGGTTAGAAGATAATGTACAAACTTTCATGTATCTTGGTACAAGCTGTTCTCTTTAAGGGCGGGTTCACACGTGGCGGAATTTCACTTAAATTCCGCTGCGGACACTCCGCAGCGTTAATCCGCAGCGGTGCCGTTTGTCCATTGACTTACACTTTAATTTAGCAGTGTTCGTTTAGACGAGGCGTAAAATTCCGCTGCGGAGCATAGGCTGCGGAGCGGAATTTGGTGTCCGCAGCATGCTCTGTCTGTTGCGGAGCAGTGGCGGACTCATGGCGGAATTTCTCCATTGACTTCAATGGAGAGTCAAAATTCCGCAATGAAGTCCGCAGATCTTATGTGTGCTGCGGAGCGTATTGTTTTTACTACCATGACATTTCTTCATTCTGGCTGGACCTATGTATTTCTAGGTCTACAGCCAGACTGAGGAAGTCAATGGGGCTCCCGTAATGACGGGAGCGTTGCTAGGAGACGTCTGTAAATAGTCACTGTCCAGGGTGCTGAAAGAGTTAAGCGATCGGCAGTAACTGTTTCTGCACCCGGGACAGTGACTACCGATCTCAATATACATGTATCTGTAAAAAATATATAAGTTCATACTTACCGAGAACTCCCTGCGTCTGTCTCCAGTCCGGCCTCCCAGGATGACGTTTCAGTCTAAGTGACGGCTGCAGCCAATCACAGGCCAAGCACAGGCTGCAGCAGTCACATGGACTGGTGCGTCATCCAGGGAGGTCGGGCTGGATGCCGAAAGAGGGACGCGTCACCAAGACAACGGCCGGTAAGTATGAAATTCTTTTACTTTCCCTAGGGAAAGTGCTGTCCCTTCTCTCTATCCTGCACTGATAGGGAGAAGGGAAGCACTTTTCCCGCAGTCCGCAGCAGCTAGTCCGCATCAATTTTCTGCACATTTTGTGCAGATCCGCAGCAGAATCTGCAACGCAGATTCTGTGCGGCATTGATGCGGACAGTTGCGGAGGAAATCCGCCACGTGTGGTCATGCCCTTAAGGGGGTTGTCAGGAAAATTGTTGTCATGGCTGATTTCTTCTAAAAGTCTAAAAGGTATTGCATCTCAGGTCCTTTGAAGTGAATAAGGCTGAGCTGTAATGTCACACACAACCTGTGGACAGGTATGCTACAGTTTTAGGAGAAGGCAGCCATGTTTTTTTCTAAAATTGGACAACCCTTTTAATTACCAATGTCCAGTTTGGGGATTACTCTATGCTGGGACTTCCTCCGTGACACACAGCCTTATATAAAGACTCTAAGAAATGAACGAACCTTCAGATATGTGCGGCTTTCCCACAGAAAGTGAATTGTTTTATAAACTAGAACACATGTTAAGCTATCTCATACTCCATAGTGGCAGACCTTGTGGTAGGAAGAACATTTTTGGAAAGCCCTGAGTTCCAAAGTATATAACATCTAATCGTAATGTTAGACCTCATTCAGACCACATATTGTACAGTCCATATCCCAGATGTAACCCCTGGACCCCGCGTAGTTCTACTCACAACTTACAGAACCAGCCGGATGTTGGCTGTGGAGAGCAGACTGGAAAGTCAGTTACGGTGAGCAGTAGAGTAACCAACATCATGTTAAGACAATATTACGAAGCCATGCTGTATGGAGCTGTACTATGGCACCCATACAGCATAAATCTGTGGGTCCCTTCTGTATCTCCATATGCCCCATATGAATTTCTGAGAACTTGACTTGGTTGTCTTCTCCATTGTTTCTAAACTTTTCCAAAATTAAGAACATGCAGGTCTCCCAGGGAGAGATGAGAGGGAAGATCCAGGTCTGATAAGAAACCTGAAGAGTATCTTATTGCTTTGGTGCTTTGTGAAGTGTGAGAGATGACTGTGATTGAAAGCTGAGATTATATACTATAGACTGATCCACGCTTTGATGTGAGACCTGGAAGGTATAGCTAATTCTTCACACCTGACTACATTACCTGTCATGTCTGCTCACTGCCGGCTTCTACCACATCATCAAAGGACTCTGTCTTCGAGGATATGCCCTGGTTCCTGTAGGAAATAAGCGACCATAAAAAGCTCCTTGTAGGCAGCAATGATGGATGAAAATAATGCCAGTGAGTGACACAGAATGGACATGGCCATTGTGTATGGAGCAGATGAGATGGGGACAAATATTTAGGATAGCTGGTAAAGACGGAGAACTTAGTTGGGTTAGGAGGGCAGACTTGTCAAGTGGTAATGAACAGTAAAACTCTCCACCAGCGGCATACATAGAAGAGAGGGGCCCCACAGCATAGATAAAAATGGACCCTCAATTAAGGGGTTGGGTTCGGTTTTCCAGAACAGAAGGGCTTGGTGTTTGTTACCCCTTCCATTCCCTTATCATGACAGTACGAGGGTGACACAAACACCCACCTATCTAATAATGACACAAATAAAATTGGAAGGTGCTTGTCACAGCTTTATTAAATGTTTTCCTTTTTTCTTTTACAGAACCTGTAAAATATATAAAACAAGTATAGACATAATTAACATTTTTGTTAAGTCCTTGACAACATCCAAACATAATTAAAGTAATACCCATAAACCACTAGTCGTGACCATATAAGCTACAGTGGCATCACCAGGGGTATGCTATAACTCCATACCGCACCACGCTTCCAAGTGTCCGCCCCTTAGAGAAGCCCAAATCCATAGCTTTAAAATAAAAACCAATATATTGTGTCAAAGACAGCAATATATAAAAACATAAGATACCGTTGTCAAGGACCCGCACACACCAATATACCAAAGTGAAACGTACTAGTCCAGAATGTGAAAAACAAATGCATATACAAATAAATAAACTAATTGTATCCCTCCTCCACATAAACCCGCACTTGCGGACCGTAATACAAAATAAAAAACTAAAGGGACGGCGGGCGGGCCAACATTTTTCAAGCCATGAAATGGCTTCCCCACATATCACCTATATATACATCCACTAAATCCACCCCAATGCTCCCAACCCCCTAGCAACAATTCCTAGCTCAAACCCACCGACCAGGCTATAATTAAAATACCCCTCTAGATGACCCCTTGCAGGCCCAGACCCCTCATGATCACCCTCTGCCCAGCTTTGCTTAGATTTGGGCTCACATTACTCTTGTTTGCTAGCAATGCCCTTACTAAAGGGGATAGGACCAACCAGCGTTTGGTCCCCTTTCTCCAAGTGCCCTTTAACAGCCGCATGGTCTGCCTCTATGGTATTGTATGAACTGTACATCCTTGCTCACATTAATGAAATGATGTGTTATAAGTCTGTGTTAAAAGAGCATTTACCAAGTGTATATGTAAGGCATGTATATGTATGTATGCGAATATGTTTAGAGAGACTGCGGACGAAGGGCTCAGTCATCTATTGTATTGACTTGAACCCATCACAAAAATAATATTATCTGGGCATTAGCACTACCACAGGGGTTGTATAGACAACCTTTGAGGTAAATGGTTTTTCCCCAATTAACATTTATCCCCAATCTGCAGGATAAGGGATAAGTGTATGATCGCTGGGGTCCAACCGCTGGGACCCCTACCGATCTCTAGAACGAGGGTTCCCCTGTTCCTCCTCACTGCGATCATGCAGTGAAGAGGAACGGGGGGTCAGGACTAGATTTTGAATGGAGCGGCGGTCGCGTATTTGTGTTGCCGCTCCCATCAATGTCTGTGGGGTTTACACAGGGAGATGTGCTGCCGACAACGATAATACTTTGTGCTGCATAAACTTTACGATCAGCCGATGAATGAGCCTTTGCTCGATTATTGGCCCATGTAAAAGGGCCTTTTGTGGGATCCAATGCCACGAGTCGGGCTCCATTCATGGGGTTCACTTTTTTTGTTAATGCATATTAGTTCCTACATAGCTCTGTTATGGCTCTACTAACAATTTTAGTCGTTTGGTTTTGGTTAAGGACAGAGGCCCCCCCAGATCAGTATTGCTTGGGGGACACATGATGGCACAGACACAGGAAAAAGTTAACTTTTTATCTAATTTTATATGTTATTCCTGGATATGTTTTTTGGTATGTTCTCCTCCCCCTCCTTTTTCTGTTGCAGTGGTACTTACCTTGGATTCCAGATGTTTCTGCTATTCTGCCCAGCACCTGAATTCATCTGGGGATTGGTCGGCTACTCTCTGTGGCGGGAAAGATCTGCTTCTGGAACTTTCTTATATTCTGCCTAGCACCTGGAATTGTTTCCTGATTGGCCACCAGCCCTCAGCGGAGGAAAAATTTGGATTTAAAAAGAGCCTGTTTCGGCGGGTCCGGGGTCACTAGCAGTTTTTCCTGAGGACCAGCGCCCCCCCCCCCCCTTTTCAAAATATTCATACCTTTGTCGCAATGTTTTATTAGTGGGGTTATTGTCTCCCACCCTATTGCTGGGTGGACAGGTTTATTAAATCTGATTTATTATTATATGTGATATATTTTATTGGTTTGAAATATTTATGGTTATTTTATATTTTGATTATTTATTATTATTATTGGTAACCCTTAATAAAGCATCGCAGCCTTTTTATCCACACTTTCTGTCTTGTGTGTATTTATTTTATTATAGTTGATTTGATATTTTTGGAATTGTGTTTCGTGCCATCATGGCATTTCATATACCAAGCCAGAACCCTAAGGAGGGTCTGAAGATGGTTGTCCTATTGGTTTTCCCCGAGGAGAAGGAGAATCAGTATTCATGTTGGAGTCCAGCACGCTGCAGGCCACATGTTACTTCTCTATAAAATAATTCTCTCTACAGTTGTTTAATCCTTCAAAGATAAAAGAAAAAAAAATGTTTTGTCTGCATCTCGGCTGTGACTTCGTAAATGGAAAACACATTCCAGGTCTATATGCGCCGGGTATTAGAGCCAAAATGTCTACAAATAAAATATAAAGAAGTATATAGAAGTATATATAGACATTAATTCTTAAGAGGTACAGTCATACCGCTGATGTATTGTCTTATTAACTAATTGCTTTCTGGTGCTGCAAATGCAAATGCAAAGCAATGTAAATTTGGTCATCGGTTATCTAATGTTTATCGATCTTGTAAACTGCAAAAAAACAATTCAAAACATAACATCATAAAAAGCCATGGGTAACTAGCTGCAAAAAAAGTTATAAAATAAAATAAAAAAACTTTACTCCCCTATTAAATCCCCAGCAGCTCCAGCTCTGGTGAACCCCATCAGTTTTAGTTTATTTTCCTGGAGCGATGACGTGCCGTACATATAAGCATCACCGCTGAGTCCGGGGGATCTTAGAACCAGCTCTGAGACATGGAATCCAAGTTGCATGAATCTGAGATATGGCTGGAGGGTTTGGATGCATTAACCTCGAATCCAAAGATTAGTAGGGACCCCAGCTCACTAAGCAGTGTTACCTTTTGACATGTCATTCAATATGGAGGACTAAACATGCCGTCACCGTTGTATGACATTATAATAAATTATTGTAGTGGATTATTTGTCGGGTGACAACTGTGCTTAATCTTCACATTTGGAGGCTTTTAATTTTAAAGAGGCTCTGTCACCAGATTTTGCAGCCCCTATCTGCTATTGCAGCAGATCGACGCTGCAATGTAGATTACAGTAACGTTTTTATTTTTAAAAAACGAGCATTTTTGGCCAAGTTATGACCATTTTTGTAGTTATGCAAATGAGGCTTGCAAAAGTCCAAGTGGGTGTGTTTAAAAGTAAAAGTCCAAGTGGGCGTGTATTATGTGCGTACATCGGGGCGTTTTTTATACTTTTACTAGCTGGGCGTTCTAATGAGAAGTATCATCCACTTCTCTTCACAACGCCCAGCTTCTGGCAGTGCAGACACAGCCGTGATCTCCAGAGATCACGCTGTGTCGTCACTCACAGGTCCTGCATCGTGTCAGACGAGCGGGGACACATCAGCACCAGAGGCTACAGATGATTCTGCAGCAGCATCGGCGTTTGCAGGTAAGTAGCTACATCGACTTACCTGCTAACGCCGATGCTGCTGCAGAATCAACTGAAGCCTCTGGTGCCGATGTGTCCGACACGATGCAGGACCTGTGAGTGACGTCACAGCGTGATCTCTCGAGATCACGGCTGTGTCTGCACTGCCAGAAGCTGGGCGTTGTGAAGAGAAGTGGATGTTACTTCTCTTCAGAGCGCCC